>NW_022589728.1:15662883-16320038 GCF_004348235.1 Phoca vitulina | reverse complement strand
GAAGGAAGGAAGGAAGGAAGGAAGGAAGGAAGGAAGGAAGGAAGGAAAGAAACGAAATCTCAGAAGTCTCGGTGTCATTGGTACCATGTATTTTCACAGCAGGCTGCCTTGATGATGGTTTGGTATCTGTTTCCTTTTCTCTGCGTGTTTATCGAATATAGTTTTCTGTGAACTTGAAGCCGTGGACCTAAGGTCAATGAAATACAGATGTATTATTTTGTCCTGAACAAATTGTATGGGATTTGTAGGGGTCAGCAAGTCCAGACAAATTTCCATTTTGGACCCCCCTCCACAACGGAAACATTTTTGAAAGCTCCAACTGCTCATGAAACTAGAGGGGACTGAGTAAAACTTACCTGTAGTGGGAGAAAAATACAATACTGTCTTTTGAGAGGTAAGGGCACTGATTTCGGGTCAAAGATGATGGATCTGAATGAAAGGACTCTCCCCCTCCCTCGCCCTCCTCCTCCCTTGGCAGAGTTCCACTGTTGTTCTTCCTCCCAAGCTCCAGGAAATGTACATTTCAAGCAAAAGTCGACTTACCCAACCTTGTGGTTTCCCAAGAACCCAATATCTGTTATCTGATCCTGGTGTTTTATATTAATTAAGCCTGTGAGGAGATCTCAAATTTCCAACATCCCATTGATTTTCCTGCTCGAAACTATAATCTTCTAGTTCTGCATACTTGCTTCATTTAAAATCCAAATCCTGCCCCTGACTCCATCATCCATGTTGTAAATTATTTGTTTGACAGCTGAGAAATATCTTATTGTGGAGTCCTGGATTCTCATAAGGGCTTTATTCCTCTCATAAGTGCTTCTGAATGCTAATGTCCTGCTCTAGAGATTTACAAACACAACCAGAGGGCTTCGTCCCGAATCTGTGTATACAAAACCAGAGAAACTACGAGAAAGGGCTCACATTTTGAGTAATCAGGAATAGCAAGAACTTTGCGTAGGGACTGTCTTTTCACATAAGGGTAGCTGACTTGTTATGTATCACAGTGATACGTGGTATCCCAGGAGCAGAGGACTCAATTTATTCAGGAAATATCTACCATGAACCGAACACCTACTAGGTAGAGGCTGTGCTAGGAGCTGAGAAGAAAAATAGGTAGCAAACAGCTCTTTTATGGGCACTGTGCTCTACTTACCCCTTCTCCCCTCGGTGAGCAGGCTTTGCATTCTCATCAGTAACAGCTCTTGTGGAGCGCAGGGCCCAGAGGTGTGAGCGGGTGGGAGCGCGCTGCCCTGTCCCAGGGGACGCGTGTGTATTCTCCGTCCTGGCCTCGGGCTCTCGGGGATGACAGGTTCTGTAACTGACATGTTCATCCACACGGCCACAAGGAGGGGTGGCAGGACGGGTCATTTCTGTCTTTTGGTAGCAGTGTCTTCCCCCGGACTGCGGTTGCTGGCACGGACTAATGCTTCAGGAAGGCAAACGGGTCTAACCCTTTCCTTAAGGAAAAAGATTGTATGGGGAAATAGAGCAGGGGCCAGAAGGTTAAAGTAGCTTACACTGGAACATGCGTGTTGGGAGACCTACATCCAGCATGAAATTTAGTCATCAGAGCTTGGCCTAAATTCAGATCATTCTGTTCTAGTCCTCTCTGGGGTGGAGCGTCACCTGATCATATGCAAATTGGGCAACCATATATCATTACTCCCTTTTGTGTCCTGTCATTCCTAAATAATAGACTGCTTAGAGAAAGTTTCTTGTGGTAATTTGAAAACGTAGGTCTGTCAGCAGAGCTTTATCTTTATGCACTTGCCCTGTATCTCCATGGGTGCGGCAGGTAAGAGGACGTGCAGATCTCCGGATCCCAACAGCTCTGAAACCCAGAAGGAGGATGGCTTGTGGTCATAATATGGACAGTAGCTCCAACATGGACTGAGTAATTTTTAATCAGGAAGAGTGCTTTTTATTTTTATTTTTTGGAAGAGTGATACAATGCTGAAAGGAGAAGTTACACAGAAATTTTAAAACACGCATGCAAAAAGATAGGCAATCTACTAAAAACTCAGCATTCCAAAGTATGCCCCTGGGCTGAAGTGACCTTGTGATAACACTAATAAATGAATGTTAATTTTCCAAGCTCTCTGTGCACCAACCCCTTTGGGCTTCTCAAAAGGACCGTGTTGTCTTATGTTAAAAGAGGGAGTGGATGGCTCACTATTGGTAAAACAGCTCAGACATAGCTCTATTGATTTTGGAACAAAGACATGGAATACCGTTTTGTGTGTGTAGGATGTCATCATATGAGCTCACATCAGCTCTAAATTGGGTATTTGGAGGCTACTGCATTCTTTGGTCAGATTCCAACTTGAACCCTCAATGTCTGCATTTTTTCTGTCCCTGCATCTCTGAACAAGAATGATGGTGAATGACGATGCCACCCAGTACATCCAGTGCTTCTCAAGCTGCTGGTGTGTTTTGGTTCAGGTTTTGTGATTTTTTTTTACTACCAGATTTGTGACTTAAAAAAAAAATCTCTCAGCAAAATATTTCTGTTATAGTATGATGTCTTGTTTAGAAAGGTTAATAAACATTTTACAGAACACATTCATGTTTCATTCTACTGATTGCTTGACACTCATTTTAATCTTCATCAGGCTAGCAGTGAGCAAATGGTTCCTGTTTCCCATTAGATTCCTCCACCCTCCATAATGAATGAGCTGTTGATTTGATTTCAATGAATTCTCTTTGGTGAACAATCCACTATAACAAATGCTTTCTTTGGCCATAAAATCATGTGTCCTTCATACAAAACTGCTATTTCTGGGGCATTTTGTGCTTTTGTAGGGCATAGTTCTGTTCTTGGGGGCTCTTATAGTCAGCAACAACCTGCTTTCCTTTCTTCCCCATGACACTTAAAAAATTATTAAGGTAGTTTTTCCATGCTTTCTCCATAATTGTACAAAGACTCTAAAGCAGAGCTGTCCAAGAGACATATGAGGCAATCTACAAATGTGGGTCACATATGTAACTGCTCCTTTTCAAAGAGCCATATTTTTAAAAAGTAAAAAGAAGGAAATGAAATTAATTTTGATAATAGATTTTATTTAATCCATTGGATAAACAAAATGTAGTATATCCCTATAGTAGAATATTTTTTAGTCATAAAAGGAATGAAATTCTGATACATGATATAACATGGACGGACCTAGAAAACATTATCCTGAATGAAATTGGCCAGATGCAAAAATACAAATTGTATGATTCCATATGAGGTATCTAGAGTTGTCAGAATCAAGGCAGGAAGTAGAAACATGGTTACCAGAGACTGGGGGGAGGGAGAAACAGGGAGTTAGTGTTTAATAGGTACAGAGTTTCAGTTTGGGAAGTAGAAAAATTCTGGAGATGGATGGTGGTGATGGTTGCACAACAATATGAATGTTCTTAATGCCACTGAATTGTACACTTGAAAAGGATTAAAACAGTGTATTTTGTATTATGTATATTTTGCCGTAGACACACGCACAAAGATCAGATCATGCTGTTCTTTTGCCCAGAAACCGCCACGGTCTTCCCATCACATTATGAACAACATCCAAATGCCCTTTCCATGAACATTGCATTCCTGTGATCTGGTACCTGACTTCTGCGGCTACCTTTTCCTGCCTTTGCTACTTACAAGCCGTGTGATCGTCTGTAATTTACTTAACCTGCTTAAGCTTCGCTTCTTTATATATAAATGTGGGATAATTTCAGGATCTATCAACCACATGGGATTGGTGAGGATTAAATGAAATGATGCATGTAAAGTGCTTAGCACAGTGCCTGCCCGCACATAGTAAAGTCTAAATAAAGGCTTAGCTATTAAAATTTGTAGTTGTTATGTGTATATTTTTTTATATCAAATGTTAAGCACATTATATATATAAAAT
Source organism: Phoca vitulina (assembly GCF_004348235.1). Classification (NCBI taxonomy): domain Eukaryota; kingdom Metazoa; phylum Chordata; class Mammalia; order Carnivora; family Phocidae; genus Phoca; species Phoca vitulina. The sequence goes on along the minus strand of NW_022589728.1, from coordinate 16,316,151 downwards.
TAATTAATTAATTACTTTATAAGATCTGAATAAAAGATACAGCAGGCAAATTCCTGAATTTTGCAGGAATTCAACTTTGCAAAACAGACAAGAGGTTGAATTCTTTGTCTGAATTGCCTCTGAATACAGAGGGGGCAAGAATATGTTATAGGGTTACTTGTTGAAGAGTGGTCAACGGAAGCACACTGACATGGGCTTTAGGACAACTTGATCTAACGTGGGGATGAAGACAAAGCTTTCTCCGGAACAGGTTACTCCCATGTAGGCAGCACTTCACAGTGGTCACTTCTGTTGAGCTGCTTGTGGGGCATTTCTCATGCTTTTTGCCGAGCATAACATTGGCTAAAGAAAACTGGGCCATATCAGAAGTATCCGATATTTTCACAGTTCAGCACTTCCCCATGAACAATATTTAGAGGGAATTCATTGTTTCACAAAATTCGGCAGACACAACTTGCACTCACAAAAAGCTATTCCCAAGGGAGGGTTCATTTGCGTGGGTCCACTTTGACCCTCCTCCCCTCCCCCACAGCCAAGATCTGGGCCAACAGGCCAAACAGGCTCACCTCTCTGTGTGTGATCAAATCGTCTTGTTTTCACCAAGATGAAAATTTGAATCAATAAGATGTGGTTATGTCATAGTATTTTTCTTTTTCTTTTTCTTTTTCTTTTTTTTCTTTTCTTTCTTTTTTTCTTTCTCTCTTTCTTTCTTTGTTTCTTTCTCTCTTAACAAAAACTTAGAAGCAACCCTTTGAATCATTTATAGGGTAATCACTTTGTTTACTACTACATGCATGGTGGATGCAGTCCAACCCTGAACATCTAGAGTCTGGAGACCTTTGCTGTCAGTTTTTGGGGGCTCCTTCTCTGTTTTCTCCCACTGCCTAGCGTTTGGTGATTTCCTCTCGAGTTGGCTAGCAACAAGGGAATGCTAGAAAAATTCACACTAGTTCAAATTAATTAACAGGCTTTGGGGAAAAGGTGAAAACATACTTAAAATGAACTAAGTTTTGGTTCTATGATCTATTCGAATCCTGGAAACAGCATTGGGTCATTAAAAAAAAAATCACTATACAGGGGCGCCTGGGTGGCTCAATCGGTTAAGCTTCTGACTCTTGATTTTGGCTCAGGTCTATGGTCTCAGGGTGGTGAGATCGAGATGTGAGTCTGGGCTCAGTTCTGGGCATGAAGCCTGCTTAAGGGTCTCTCCCTCCCCGCACACACTCTGTCTCACTTTCTCTCTCTCTAAAAAAAATCACTACACAAAAAAATGAAGAAAATGCACCTCCAGAACCTTTCCTAGCTAATTCTCTGGCCAAGTAATTTCTCTGTGGGCCTTGGTTTCCTTCCCAGTTAATAGTAGTATCGCCAGTTCTACAATATAGGAAGTGTTGGCTCTACAGCAACTCTTACCAACTTACAAGTGAATTAAGGATCAAACACCCAGGAATGCAGGTTTGAGTTCATTGCTAGCTTATTGATTATTTTTACCAGGAAAGGACGGGGAAATTATTTAACATAAGGAATTATTACCTCACAAGACTACTGGAATAATGGATTTGCATGTGGGTGGTGGTGGGGCACAATTTTACATTACATGTTATTCTGACAATCAAGTTTAAAGTAAACCATTACCGGTAAGATGCTGTCAAACACACAAAGGATTTGCAACTCTGAAAAATGTATAGGAACAGTTAAGGGCTGAATTAGATGAACAAAGTGAGACCTGTATTTTGGCTATTTTACATTATTTCACATTTGTTTTTGCTTTCCATTTCTTAAATTTGACAATAATTTTTAAAAAATTACTGATCCAGACTCTGTTTCACAGATGACCAAAGGGCTTCAAGATATAACTTAAATTTTATTTATTCTGATTGCTATGTTGAAACAAAACTGTGCCCAATAAGTATTTTATTAAAAGGTATATTTTCCGTAACTGTCATTATCAGAAGATATGCTGTGGAAGTAGAAAATATAGGGAGGGTGTTTATGGAAACCTTAGATATAGAGTCAATTATTAAAAAATTTATTTAATATGAACATAAAACTGTGACATTGGGCTTAAGAATATGAACATGTCATATTTTTGGTTTTATATTTCAGTGGATAACTGAGTTTTACATTGGACTATTGAGTAACAGAATAATGAAATTTGTGGCTTTCTTGAGGAAACTATTTGCTTTTTATTTTTGTCTTGTCAAAGGAAAGGTAGCCTTCTTGTCTGTTTTGCAAATAATGAGAAAAATGAGAATATACACAAACATAGGAAAGGAAGCCACCAGGTCTAGAATTCAACATTTCAGACTCAATTTTCAGAAAGGATTTCTCAGTTAGGCTTTCTGTGCGCAGCAGACCCAGAGCCTTAGGGAAGGGAATGTAGGTATCCTGGCCTCCAAATGCTTCTCCTATGTAGGTTGTGGCGTATGTCACAATCTCTAGGCGCACAATTAAAATTTGTAAAAGGCTGTCAGAAAAGCAACAGTGTGCTCCTAAATTATTTAAAGTATTCAGGTCTGTGTCATATTCAGCTCTTCTGAATAGGGTTCTACTGTTTCTACAGTTTCTTCCAGTGGCCCTTGCAGGAGGGGACGGTTGAGTCCTGTGAACCTCAGCAACTGTGTGGCAGAGAAGAAATACCTCTTTGTATAATAAAAGGCTTTTTCCCCAGCAGAGCATCCTTTTGTGGGCACATCCCAGATGGCCATTTCCCCTTGTCTCCAGGGGTGAACCAAGCAACAGAGCAGCATAAAGAGGATTCGAAACACTATTTTCTCCAATCTCCATCCTCCCCAATGTCACTCGATTTCCTCTTTCAACACGTTAAGCACTATTAGAAACTAACTTGTTTCATTAGATTTTGCTTTATTCAAGATGTTTCTCAGGGTTGGAGGAATGGATGTCTGAAGGCTGTAAGGCATACAGCTTTCCTTTTCCAGATATAATTAACTTTATATATAGGAGGACAGTAAAAAGACAGAAAGTTTGAATATATGTGATGAGTCATTTCTAGTGAGTTGAGGATAGCCCGAATGTTTCTTAGGTGATCTTCATTCTTATTGCTATTTGGTTAGCTCCTGATTGCTCAAAGTTACTTAATGCGTTCATTTCACAATGTTTGTCTATTAACTAACTTTATTAGAATGAGGAATATGCACCAGAAAGAATGCAATCTATTAAGATAAATATTAAAACAAAGTAGATAATGGCCTTAATAAATTCATAGTGTATATACTGTTACAACTTTTATATTCTTAATAGATTTCTTTTGTCTTGCAGACAATAATGAAGCAATATTATAAATATAAGGAAATAAAAAATGAAGCATCTCACTGATATATATTACTCCTATTTTAATTATTCAACTTATTTTAGATTATTAGACTGAAAAATATGTATTTGAACCATATATACAATGAGTATTGCTTTGTTATTACAGGACTAAATTACTTATCTGATTCAGACAATTTAAAAAGGTAGAATATCAAACTAACCAGTTAAATAATACAATGAATTTTGGAATCATATAAAATAAACTAAAGAATCAAAGGACTAAATTTACATATGCACATTTTCCCTACCAATCTCCAGTTTAAAACATCAAAATATAGTTTTCTTTCTTCCTCTGCTCCTTATCACGAGGAGAGGGTAAGAGGGTGGAGGGGAGGACCCAAGAAGATGGAGATGAGAACTAATTTTGGTAAAAGACACAGACCAAGAATAAGAATTGTAAGATCTAGACTGGGCTCTAAATTGGACTGTCCAGTCTTGTGTGAGTCACTCCCCTCTTTGTCTATTGAGATAGCAGCGTGTAGAGAAATACATATCCCTGGATTGAAATCCTCATTTCAGCTCATTTTTTAAATGTGGCTCTCAACAGTTACGCTCCAAGGTTGTTGGGAGAATCCAATGAGATTACATTGGTAAAACATCTAACATGGTGTTTGGTCCATGACACATACCTGGTAGGTAGAGCTCTTCATTATTTTCAAAGGAAGTGGTTAGATCCATTCTCCATGAGCTGTAGTATTCTGTGATCCAGGAACTGGTTACTGGCATGACATTTTGGCTCGGGTAATCTGCTGACACCCTAGCCCCATCACATATGTAGCAGCCATGCCCTAGTGGGAGTTCCCAGTCACACACAGCAGGTCATGTTACAGACAAAGACATTGGCTCAGGTTAGTCTAGTGGCAAGCATGGAAGCAGGACACCCCAAAACTGTGTAAACACAATGTTACCCAGAACTGTGGAAACGTGCCTCAGCCATGTTTTAATCCTCCACCATGAGTGACTGACCAATTTTTTTCCCAAGGCTCTTATAAAATCAGAGATGGAAGCTAGCCCCAAATCATAGCCCTGTGGTTCTCTGTCATATACATTCTCTTGGTTTCCATCCAGCCTTATTTTAAATATCCCTAGGGATGGGCTTTCATCACTTTTCTTGCAATATTTTTCTTAAATAATAATTTTTACTGTCAGAAAGTTTTCTCTCCCATTCAGGGTAAATTTTTCTTTCCTTCCTTACACTTCTAGCTAAACTGTCCTAAACCTGATTGAATAATTCTTACTGCCTGTTCAGTATTTCTCCTGTCAGATTTTTGTCGTCAATTATTGGTCCCCCCTCAGCCATTACTTAGCAACACCAGACATAATCTTTATCTTTAATCATTTCTCATAACTCACTCCTCCATCACCACCATCATTATTCCTCCTCTGAATTAATCCACCTGCTCTTCTGAAGGTAACCTCAGTGTCTTAGGAGCATGTTCCCTTTGAAGTAAAACACATACCTATATTTATTTTAAAATTTTTACTGAAATAATATAACAGCCCAGACAATATTGAAAACAACGTGTTATTGACGTGTTATTCTAACATGATGGCTATTATTTCTGTCTTTTCCATGTTTATTTTTCAAAGGCAAAGGTGTGGAAAAAATGTTTACTTACATAATGTAGGTGACATTTAAAACCAACACCATTATTCTAGAAGTTAATTTGCCATATATATCAAAGCTTTTAGCTTATGTTCTTTGGTGGAGCACTTCCACTGATAGGAAGGAGAAAAAATTGCTACATATGATTTGAAGTAAGTTATTGCAAGAGTGCACCCTCTGGAACCTAACTTGGTATATTTAGGCAAGATTCAGATAAAATCTAACAAACCAATATTATACTGCCTAGGACTCTGTGGAGCAGAAATGCCTGTAGATTTTGTTGTTACTGTTGTGAAGAAGATGGACACTGTGTGATAGACTTTGCCCACGAGGAGAGTCCAATCCTGGTCCTCCAAAAATTAAGTTTGAAAAAACAGACGTATAGAGGCATGCAAATCCTGTCTCCTCTTGGAAGGAGAAGGTGGGGCAAGCAGTCAAGGCTTGCCTCATGGTTTTCCCCACCCGCCCCCCATCCCAGAAGAAACCCTGTGGGAGAAGGCAGCCTGGGAACTCCATTCTTTCGGGGAGCAGAGTGTTAAATCCTAACAATGTACTATCACATCTGATCAATGCCAGTTATAAATTTTCTTGGACAGAAACTCCCATCCCACCCACTACTAACTTCATTCAAGAATTCTGCTAACTTGGCTGCTCTGAGAAAAGTTTTCCAGAGAAAAAGTGAGCATCTATCCCTATAGCCAGGCAATAAGGTGGATTTGGGTATTGCCAGTGTCAATATAAATCCTGGAAGAGAATTGTGTTTTCTCCTCAAGAGGGAAGGAATCAGCAAAATAGACAGGAAAGGATTACAAGTATTTATCTCAGGGCAGGTGAACCAGAGAGAAATGTGTTATTTCTTAATCTTACTGCTTTCTGAGTCTGTGTGTGTGTGTGTGGGGGGAGTTGAGGGGATGTCCAAGTAGCTGATTTAAAAAACATTGCCATTTGTAGGGGGGCACATGGCCGTTGATTCATTTCCTCAGTCATGCATTCATTCAACAATCATTTGTTGAGTGTCTATTATATGCCTTGTATTTTCCTGGGTGCGGGAGATGCAACAAGAACTAAACACCCCCAACTCCCCCATCATGGAGCTTACTTTCTAATAGTAATTTGGAGGTAGACACGAACACAGGGCTGGATTGCTCTTCACAGTGGAGTTGTGAGGGCTGGATATGCAAGAGAATGGGTGGCAGTAAAAACAGGGCACATTGTGAGGAAAGGATGGGAAAAAAACGGGGCGGGAAAATGTCATGGGAATTTGGACTTGGACGGAGGTCACGTGCTGGATGGTGTGAGATGTGATCCCTTCTTATACACCAACCATCCTCTTTTAGTCCAAAGAAATGAAAATGAAATGCTGCCTGAGATTACGTTTCTGTGGACAGCCTGGACAGGACTGACGTCTGCACTCCAATGGCCTTGAGAAGGGGAGGTTGAGTAAGCTGCAGCGAGGGGGAGGCACACATCTAGGTAACACCCAACTCCAGGCTGCGGGTGTCCACAGTGAGCTTAGACAAAGTTGTTCACATGCTATCTGTTCATCTCTGGGCATTGGGGGACATTTTTCTCTGTTATACTTTCCAGCATTAGGTTAATTTTTTAGAAAAGAGTAATCGTATCTTAAAATTCTATTTACAATTTTGCTATCACCTTAAGATTTCTATTGTGGTTCTTTCTAATTCTTCCCCCCTCACTGAACATTTTGTTTTGTAACTGGTTCTAATTTCAGAATGGAGTTTGTTTGCATGTCACTTTGTTCTGTCTCTTCCTTTACTACCCGGAAGTTTTCCTAATTTAACTTTTATGTGGAAGTTCAAAACTTTGGTGATTGCTCTGTAGTGTTCAGTTTGGGGTTCCACAGCTTAAGATGAATTTGGAGAACTTTTTTTTTTAATCCAGAAAAATGTAAAAATGATTATGGGGTGAGGAAATAAGAATGATACTGAAAGAGTATAGGAGGTGAGATCATGTCATCAAAAAATAGTAAAATACAGGATAAAGTTTTGTTTAATCCATTGTGCCTCACATTTTGGTCTCCACTCTCAAGAAATTCATCTGAATTTGGAATAATTCTTAGAATTCTGGTTAGAACTATTCTCAGAACCTCTTTTAAAATCTCTTACTCCTCCATCCTTATTTATATAACACTGGAACATACGTATCCAATATTATATTTGTGTTGGATACAGAGTATGTGGTTTCCCTAAACAAATGAATAACTAATGGCGCAAATATTTTTATATTGAGAAAAGGCGGATAACCAGATGTTTTTAGTTTGTACTCATAAATAAATAAGAGGAAGTTGCCCCAAACTGCAGCCTAAAGTACTCTGGTTTTTTTTTTTTTTTTAAAGATTTTATTTATTTATTTGAGAGAGAGAGAGAGAGCACATGAGAGGGGGGAGGGTCAGAGGGAGAAGCAGACTCCCCGCCGAGCAGGGAGCCCGATGCGGCACTCGATCCTGGGACTCAAGGATCATGACCTGAGCCGAAGGCAGTCGCCCAACCAACTGAGCCACCCAGGCGCCCTAAAGTACTCTGGTTTTATACAGTGTGGAATTACTAATAGATATGTTTGTTCAGTATTAGAATGGGGTCATCATCTTCCTGGAAGAAATCAGTGTGAGCCATTTATGGTATTTCTTAGAAGCTGCAAATGACCTCTTGTATGTGGCAGAAAACTGATCTTTCCCTGCTGCTCTAACTCCAGAGTTTTTCCTGTGGAAAAATTATTAGGTTTCTGTCCTTTTTCTATTTCTCTTTCTACTTTTGTATGCTGTTTCCTCATATCAATGTGCATTTTTTAACGTCCACGAGAAGGGTGTATATTTTTGTACATATAAAGATTATTTAGAATTATTTATTTTATTTAGAATGCTCCCATTTTAAATTAATATTCAGTGTTTATAAAATTAATATTTAGATTTTAATACTAAACTGAGAACAGTCACCTATACTTTTTATGTGATTAAAATTCAATGAACAACAGGGACCCCCATTCAATGGAGGGACCTGACGCTTATGCTTCATTGGCTTCAGGGCTCACCCAGACAAGGTGCCACTCATGAAGGCTGCAGGTGAATGATTTAGATATAAGTCCTGTTTACCAGGAAGTCCCAGATTATGCTCTTATTCTTGTTCAAATTTTAATAATTCTGTCATTCTGAAACAAAGTCCTATTTTGCATGATAAATTATATAGTCACCCGATTTATGTTGGGCCATACAAGCTGAGCCCAGATGAGATGCTTTGGGTTCTGACTTGAGCATCTTCATTGCCTTTCTGCCCGAGTCTTCTAATGAGGCAATCACATTTACCTACTTACAGTGGATTGCAAGGAAGTTTCCTGTCATGTGTTTTTCTATTTTCTTAAAAGTCATTATTTTTGTATTACATAAATTAAGATTTAAAAAATTCAATGAACAATGAACTAAAGTTAATTGAGATTAAACCCCCTTAAACAGAGTCTAATTTATTATTTAGTTACTTAAATTCCCGGAAACATTTAAACTAGGTACTTTTTACTTTAAGATTACACATTTAAGATCAATTATTCAATTACCTACTTTAAAATGGAATTTGCAAGATAAATCTGTCAGAATCTCAATATGCAAAAATTTTATCAATTTTGAATGGATTAATATGCTCAATTTAACACAGAATTGTAATACTATTGGGTCGTTTAATTTCATCAACTATTTACTTCTAAACCTTTTCTAGGTTGGAAATATATACTAAGGTAATAATAGTTTTATCTTTTCAAAAAATTTAAAGATATCCCCAAACTGGGAGAGTTACCATCCCAACAGAAATAGGTACTGTTTTTTTTGTTTTTCTGGATTTCAGTTACCTATGCTGGGTAACAAACTACCCCAACTTAGTGATAGGAAACAGCCATTTTATTATGCTCCCTGATTCTGTTGGTCAAGGGATGCCTTATCTCTACTGCACAGTATCACGATGTCTGAGGCCTCAGTTCTGAGGACAGGAATGGCCAGAAGCAGGAATTACCTGGGTATGTTCACTTTCATATCTGAGTCGGCTCTGGGGTCACTCTCAGGCTGGGTTCAGCTGTGATGGTTGATCAGAGTACCTACACATGGCCCCTCCATGTAGCTTGGGCTTCTTTCAAGCATGGCATGGCAGCCCAGGAAAAGGGTGATAGAACCCTATCTCTTAATGGTAGGAATGTCAAAGAATTTGTAGCCATTTAAAAAAAAAAATCTCCATTGTGTCAGATCTTTTTGATGGAAATATGAGACCTTGGACTGCAGATGTCTAGAACATTCTCCCACCCAAATGGGCATATTAGGACCATTTTATAGTTGCTCTGAAAATAGGGAGCCTCCAAGTCTGTATCCCTTAGAGCGAGATTTCACAGTCCTCAGAGTTCAAAATAATCTTTTAAATATTTTTCTGAATCATTTCTCAAAATTATGCCCGATTTGGGCAGATGAAATTCAGTAACATCTACCCTGATTGATTCCCCACCTCATTGCACTGTACAAATCTATTTTCTCTGTCAATACTGGTCATAGCATTAAAGCTATTCTAATGATAGTATTTTTCCTGAGAAAGAAGTTACTAGAACTTCAACTTCCTTTGGTTTCTCCTTTCCCCTTTTATTTCTTCTTTTCCATTATCTTAGATACATATTCACTGACAGCATCATCATCAACACCTCCCAACTTACTTTTAAAGGTCCAAAGCCCATTTTCTGCTCCTTTTCCTTCTCCTTGCAGTTTCCTTTTTTTCTTGTCTTGTTCTCCTTATTGTAAAACAATGATTCTACATCATTTATCCTACACCACTATTAAATATGTGCCACCTTATGTCTGGGCCAGTTTTTAGCAGTGTGTTCTCCCCAGGATTTCCTTCATTTATTAGAATGAAACAAGGGAGGCATTTGGGAAGCAAATGGCTGGACTGATGGCCTCCCAGAAGCTTTCCTAGCCCTGTGAGTCAAGACTCATAGGGAGGTTGTGTAATACTCAAAAACGTAATAGCCTACCCTTTCACAGAGATGTTTATTAAGAAGTAAATTATCCTTATCCCCAAGTCATTTCATTATAGTTCTTAAGAGCATCATTTTCAGAGAAACAAAGTGAAATTGCAGTTAACTAAATGCTAGCATCTGTTTAATTGTTTCAAATCTACAAAATGTGGTGATTTGTAAAAATTTTCTGCCATGATGTACTGTTTATAAATCCCTGCAGCTGTAATCATAATTTATTAATGAATTCCCTCATTTATTTGTTTTTTGGTAAACATTTATTAAATACTCATTAATTCACCAAGCACTGTACCTAGGTAGTGAGTTACAAAGAGAAAATAATTAAAGGGACTTTTGTTAAACTCTTTTACTTAAATATAAATATAAATGGTAACTCTCCCAGTTTGGGGATATCTTTAAATATAAAGTAGTTTTTGAAGTCCCCCCTTACTACATGTTGGGCCTTAGGCTTAGTGCTTTGATACTGAGAATAAGATCGGTGTATCAGTCAGAGTTTAACCAGAGAAATAGACCAATAAGAGATATACACTAAGAGATTTATTGTGAAATGTTGGCTCACATAATGTGGTGTCGGGCTAAGGAAGTCCACAATCCAGAGAGCAGGCTCTCAGAGAGGCAGGATGGAACCCTTAGGCATGGTCTATAGTTACCGTCATAGGCAGAATCTCTTTTTCTTCAGGGAAGCCTCCAGCTCTTAAGACCTTTCAATTGAGTGAGTCATGCCCCTACAGATTACCTAGGCTAACTTTCCTTATTAAAGTCAACTGATTATGGACTTTAATTGCATCTACAAAACACTTTCATCGCAACACCCAGATTGGTGTTTGATTGGATAACTGGAGACTGTAACCTAGCCAAGTTGACATTTAAAACATTTTATCCCTTGTCAACATGGCATCCATACACATCTCTTTAAGGCATACTTACTCTCCCAATAAAGACAATAACAAAGTCATACTGCTGCCTAACATAATACAACTATCCCCTGTCCAACTGAAAATGTGGTAACCCTTCACTCAGAAGAGGATGTAAAGTACTTCATTCTTCTTTGATATCCCATAACTTAAACACTGTGACATAAAGTTAACTGTTATTATTCCATCTTATGTTAGATGATAAGGGGATAAGAGAGGAAAGAAAACCAAAATATTTAGTATATATACATATATATGCACAAATATATTTATAACAAAGTAAGGAAGAGAGATTCATAACTCTTCTAGTTCTTATTTCTGCAACTGGACAGACAGTTGTAGCTGGTATTTATAACTACCTTCTTCTATTACCCATTATGTATTCCCTTTGCCTTTAGGAAGCACCTCAGCTGGCCATGGTTCTTTGCATGGTGAGGTGACCCAGACCTTCATTCCTGAATGCTCTGGGTCATTATTAGTTCTGCCTGAATTGGGTTGTCATAGTTTTCCATTGACTTTAATGATAGGACATAGTAGTACTAAGAGACACCCTAAGGAATCTCATATATTCCAGACATAGTCTTCCTTATGTCTGTTGTGTAGTAGCAACCCAATTTTCCCTTGCTAATCAGGATTAGTCATCCAAATCAGTACAGTAACCTCCTTCTTGGCCCATTCATTCAAAGACATGAATAGCCTAAAATAGCTAGGTGGCAGGTTCAGTTTTCAGTTCAATAGAATCATTGTTGTATCTCCTAGTGGAAGCATTCTTCCCTGTGGAATTAAGGCCTCTAGACAACCAGAGCCTGAAGTTGTGGCGCCAGGAAGCAAAAATTTTGCTGGTGGATCAATGGGATTAGTAGGAGAGCAACTCCCATTTCCACCCCTTGATTCCTGCACCCATGGATCCTGGCTATGGGAGAACCAGCACCAGGTATTGGACACTGATTTAGAGCATATATAGCCTCCTGGGGAACCTTGCCCCAGCCCTGCAACATTTTTCTAGCTTGGTGGCTCTGTGCCTGGGTCTGTAAGCTGGGTTAAGTCTGGGAATTGACTGAGGGGCCATGACTCTGTTTTGGTGATTCAAGTTAGATTTTTGTTCCTAAACCCAGAACTCTTCTGTTTATATAGATCAAGTTAGAAATTCGTAGGCTGTCAACTATATATTTTTCAGGGAATACCTTGATCAGCTAGTCAACACCATAAGTCTGTGCAAGTCAGACTATTCTGCCCACCTTGTCTGTCATGATTAAGTGCTACCACCTAGCCCCTGCCATCCTGGGACCCCATTATCTCCATTGCATTTAGGGTTCTCATTTCAAGTAGAAGTTCCCACTGTAATTTCATCCTACTGAAAAGATTGACCATAGACCTCTTCAAGAATTCTGGGGTTCCTGCCTCCAAATTTATTTCTCAGTCATGATGAAACATATGCCTTTTGGATGCTCTCATGGTGGGTGTGCATGGCTTACATGATAAATCTGCTCTAAGTCCTCTTCCACATGCTAGCTTTTAAAAAATCTTACATCATTATGTACTTCATTTTCATCAGAAGGCACAAGAGTCAAGAGAAGTTATTGTAATTTTCACTGGAAAACTTTGGGCATAGGATTATTTGATCTCCAGTCAGTTAAATAAAATTGTGGAATGACTTGACCATCCTTTAATAAGGTGATACAGTTGAATATTCCATCTTGTTACAATTCAAGAGAAGAAGAAGAAGAAGGAGAAGAAGAAGAAGAAGAAGAAAGTGAATAGTTGGGGGAAAGGTGGATATATTTATTTATTTTTCCTTTTCCTTAATCACATGCTTTATTTTTCCTTATATTTTTTCTATAGCAGCAATTTTCTGGACAGTGAACTATCTCATTTAAGAATTATGATTAGGTTCATGATTGTCACTGATTTCAGTTAATCTGATCTCTTACTTTTAAAGGTAACTGGGCTTTGTTTATACTTCCAAGGTAAGAGCTCATTATGTCCTTTTGGCATGTCCATAAGTATGATACAAAGGGATTTTTTAGATTTAAATTGAATGCTAGAAAAAGGGTTAAACTGATAACAGATAAAAAGCTATTCATTAATAGCTTTTCACTGTGAAATTGGGCCCATTTTACTTATTTGGATTCATAACTATATTCACTCAGTTATATAATAAAAAGTTGCAATTTAATTTTAAGTAATTTCTTTAAACTTTTTCACAAAATTTGTTTTTAAAATCAGAAATTATATCCTAAGCTCTAAATATATGAATTTGTAGAACTCTCTTTCTGCTTGTAAGACTGGCATGTACACTACACTTAATAAAATGCTTTATCTTCCTATGTGGCTAACAAATAAAGACCACCTGCTTCCAATCTATTTGCTTTCAGGCTACACCAACAATGCATCTGAGACAAATTACAGTATTTTCCTCCTTAAATAACAAAATGGTATTTACAATAAGTGGAATTTCATCACTTTGTTATATTATTGAAATGTATTAATGCTAGCAGATGGAAATTTATAAGTGCTGAAATAATTACACATTACATATTATATTATTATATTATTCTGCTCATCAACAAATGGCCCCCTGGAAACATGGCCCTTTATACTAAGACTATTTCTCTAAAATCAGTCTTGTCCTGGATATTATCCCAGTGATTTCTCACTACTTTTTAAAGTTTTCCATGACTTTAAGCACATCTCTTAAAATTTTGTCCAGCTTTTCTTATTGTCCATGATGGAAATATTGCTTAAATTACCTAGTCCCATCACAATAAGAAGACATTTTCTAATTGATTTTTATATTAATTAACCTCTGTCACTTTCCCCAATATTGGTTGAAAATTTAGTCCTTCCTCATTGGTCTCTGGTAATTTATCTATAGTATCATATCATATATATATTTATCACGTATTTCTTCATTGTGCATTAGATTGGCAGTTTGGTATAGTGGTTAAACACAAAAATTTCTGCAGCCCAGATTGCCTAGCTTCAAGTCTCAGAGCCACCACTTACTACCTGTGTGACAGAACATTTTTTTTTTTTTAAAGATTTTATTTATTTATTTGAGAGAGAGAATGAGAGAGAGAGAGAGAGCACATGAGAGGGGGGAGGGTCAGAGGGAGAAGCAGACTCCCTGCTGAGCAGGGAGCCCGATGTGGGACTCGATCCCGGGACTCCAGGATCATGACCTGAGCCGAAGGCAGTCGCCCAACCAACTGAGCCACCCAGGCGCCCGTGACAGAACATTTTAGTTACTGGCACTGTGCCTCCATTTTCTTATCTGGAAAATGACATAATAGTACCTATACCAGAGGGCTGCTTATAGGTTCAAATGAGTAATATGTAAAAGCCTTTGGAAAAAATGCCTGGTACATAATAAGCTCTCTCTAGTATTATATATTTTTATTTTTGTCTATTTTAGATTATGAAATAAAATTTATTATTTCTTCAATATGAACTAAATACAAGGTTCTTTAATATATTGTTGTCTAATAATGCAAGACAGACATAGTTATTTCATTTTTCTTGGGGGTTTAGAGTGATCTAGTAATCTGCCAAAATACAGAGCTATTACGCACATTAAATAACAGAGCCAGGAATCAAGCTCAGTACAGTTTTCCTTCAAAATAAGGATTTAAAAGTTCCCCCAAACTTAGAAAAAGACTGATTGCTCTGTAGCCATGGTAATAAGTAGCTACTAGAATGTATTTTAAGCCTGTTCAATTAATCAGTGACAACTCAATTCAGTGAACATGCTTTTGCAAGTCAGTCAATTCAGTATCAATCTCTTGCTTCTGTAATTCAGTTAAGTAGAGATAGTCTACAAAACACCACTGAGTGCTAATCAGTCAACAACAGCCACACATGAGTAACCACACTTCTACCGATAATTCCAACTTACTTATGCCTCTGAAAGTCCATCAACCCCCAAATTTTGTGCTTCTCCAAAACCCAAATAAGATTAGCATTGCGCTCAGAAATAATGTGCCTGACCAACATTGCTCTCTTACTATAATAAGCAATAAGTTCAGCTTTGTTTATTTTAGGTGTTAAGTGATGGTCTCATTCTTTGACAATTCAGAAAGTTTCACTGACAATTTTGAAGGCACCCTGCAAGGCAGCATTCTATGCAACTCTTACTGGGGCCCTTTCACCCAAACTCCACTCCTCCTTCGTAGCTGCTGTCAGGGATGTGAATCCAGCAATGATCTGAGCTCTTGTTTCAATGAGCTCTTGTTGATGGATTAGTTGTGTTATCCTAGGAATGGTAGCCAGTTAGATCTTTGTAGAAGGCCATTAGACTTAGTTCTTTGATAAAGTAATTAGGTCTCATATTTTTCTTTAAAGAGTAATTAATTCTTCGGTTTGAAGAGCACCATTTGGAATAAGGTAACTAGACTTTTTGTTTTGGAGGTATACCATTTGATAAATATATTTTCCATTGACCTGCTTATTCTGCTGCTTCTTTGGTTTTGCATGTATTTATATATGCAAAATTTTCTTTCAGGTGGTTTTGTTTTGTTCTGCAATGTGTTTTCATATGTATAAGAGAGTGGATTGAGGCATCTGTCTGATAAGACTCCAATCCAATCCAAGTAGGCTGAGTTTAAAGGTCCACTAAACTAGCAACAAATTTGTAGAAAAGACAGTGGCCAACCTATGTAGTTCCCCTACAAACCTGTCAGGTGTGTATTCCTTGTCCTGTCAATTTTTGAAAGAGAGTCAATTTCTTTAATTTGTAGTCCTTTATCAATCAGATAGCCCCTTCCTCACCTCTGCTTCATCTGTGGACCTGAGTTATCACTTATAAGCACATATTGCTGACCAGCTATCGTGGCTCCTCTCTCTAGTTTGTCATGGATCTGTTTATGTCAAAGTCTCAAACTTCTAGAAAAACTTCTCCTTTCCACATTAAGGGGTATTATAAACCCAACTGTTGCACTTAATTTTTTAATGTAAAAAAATTGACTTAAAATAACAATACCAAAATGACATTTGACATTTGAAATGTCAAAAATCAGCAAATTAATACGTTTGAGTCCTTAACACAAGGCAACAGTCAGCTTTTAAAATAGATTTACTAAATCTTCTAAACAAAACTCTAACTCCAAGATAGTTTTTCTCACTTTGAAACCTTCTGAAACTTATCCTCCTTGCATCCCTCTCTTCCTCTAGGTGAGTTTTACCTAACCTTCTATTTGAGTTACCTTTCCTTCAGGATTTTCTAAGGAAAGAACACTCACATTGTGAACGTGATTGACAAAATGTGTGCAGATCTATAGAAACTGAATCAAAACCTTCTCTAGAGTTAACAGCTATAATTAAGGAGTTTCCTAAACCTCAAAAGGACAGGCAAAATTTCCTATAGAATACAGGACTTTGCTAAATACTTATTCTAAACTGAAGATCTATACCAATTAATCAGTTAATTGTTAACCCCTCAGTTGGTAAAAATATTTAAGAGAAACAGGGTGGAAAAAAGAAGACTTTAAGAATACTATTGTGTAAAATTTAAAAAACAAAAGTAGGAAAACAAACAAAGTAGGAAATTCCCTAAGCCTTTCTTTAATAAAAGATTAAGCTAAGATCCAAAAATTGAAAGTAAATAAAGGTAAAGAATAGATTTAAATAACTTTCAAGTTGTATTCTGGGTTAGACCCAAGTACTGAGAAAGGGAGCCTTGCCCCCTATTTTGGTAAATGCCTTCAAATTCTAACTTAGGGGATTTATTTATTTATTTATTATTTATTTATGATTTTATTTATTTATTTGAGAGAAAGAGCAAGCATGAGTGAGGAAGGCAGAGGGAATGGGAGAAGCAGACTCCGCATTGAGCAGGGAGCCCAATGTGGGACTCAATCCCAAAACCTTGAGATCATGACCTGAGCCAAGGTAGACGCTTAACCCATTGAGCCACCCAGGCACCCCTAAATTAGGAAATTTAATAAGAAAAAATAAAGTGAAATCGACAACTTAGAACATATCCAGTAAGTGGCTAGGCTTTTCTATATAGTCTTAAAAATAAGCAAGGTATAAATCAATCCAGCTAATGGCTATCTAGGTAAAACAGCCCAAGTGGTTGCCCTCTGTTTTTTAAAATTTTAGAATTTATAGAACAGTATGCATGCAGATATTACAAGCAGAAGGGCCATTGCAGAAACCAGTATTTGATATTGGCTAAAAAATAAAAGGAAACTGTCTAAATCTAATCATTAATTCCACTCCATGGGGTACATTACAAACATTTCCATCTTTCTCTTAAACTTCTAAGATGTGTTATAATTACCTATGGAAAAATACAGCTTTCTTTTTTATATGGGTTTCACAATTTCCACCATCAATTTCATTACTATAGGACATCAAAGCCTTCAAAGTAAAGTCTTAAAGTTGTCTGAAAAAAGAGAAGCAAATTGATGGGTAATAAGCAAAAATATTTTTTAAGAGAAAAATGTTATCTTAAAGTAAAAATGACTGCTTGTGCCAGATGGTGGAAAAGATAATAAAAGACAAATTTGAACATGCATAGTAAATTGTAGAAGGCTTATGGGAAAATAAACTTTAATTTACCCTAGTTGATTTGAATCACTCCGGTAGTTAAAACCTCTAACGATTCTATGACCTAATCTGAGATGGACATTTGAAATTATTATCAAAGGAATGCTTACTTATTCTTTGCAATACAACACCTACAAATTTAAAAGGTGGAATCTGCCTCCAGACAAAATGTTCTGAAGTTTCTATACATGATATGACTGTCAAATATGAACCTTAATATAGTTTCACCATGTATGATTCAAGAAATTAAGAGAGAAATAGTTACGGTCTCTGAATCCCTATGGGTAAAAGACACCATAGGACAATTGCATGAGTTTTTAAGAATTCAAATTGATTAAAAAAAAAAAAAAAAGAATTCAAATTGATTCTTCCTGGCTTATATAAGCCTTTCTTTCCATACAAACATAAAAAGATTAAGCCACGCTCTAAGGTAATTTACTCAATAACATGTTACACATCAAAGTATCCTCAACTATCCTTAATTCTGTAGCCAGTGCTTAGTTTCCTTGCCTCAGGACAAATACAGGTATCAACTAAATTGGTGAAAGCACCTTTAGAACTTAGACTAGGTCTTCAAATCTAATGCAACCACATATAGGAAATTCTGTTAGTGGAAACTATCCAACATTTTTATAGTAGTTGATTAACTAATTATGAATTATTGTTACCATCTCCTGTATCACTATCTACTGGTATAATACTCTTAATACAGAAATACCATAACCGTTACTCAATAGAGAGGAATCCATCATATTTCTTCAAGTCAAGAAGAAACACAATTTTTGGACACACCAACACCAAATGGTGAGTTGATGGGTCTTTTATTTATAATAAAAGAAGGACAATATTAGGCTTGATTTTTAAGAAGTAGTCTAGTTTCTCCTGTAAAATTTAATTCCTTACCAGAAGCCAACTTATTCGAATGTCTGAACCTGTCTGGTCTTCTCTAATGGCGTATGAAATTACTAAAATAAATTAGTAAATATAAAACTAGTAGCTGGTATATTTTAAAATTATCCCCTTATTTTAAAATGCAGCAGAAAAATAGTTTTAAAAAATTTCCTTAGGTCCTTTTTAATAAAAATGACAAGTCTATTAATGAGCAATAAATAGATACCATGATGCTGCCTAAAATATTTGCTGTCCAAAGTGACTTACTAGGGGCACCTGGATGGCTCAGTTGGTTAGGTGTCTGCCTTCGGCTCAGGTCATGATCCCAGGGTTCTGGGATCAAGCCCCACATGGGGGGCGGGGAGCTTGCTCAGCGGGGAGTCTGCTTCTCCCTCTCCCACTCCCCCTGCTTGTGCTCTCTCTCTCTCTGTCAAGTAAAGGATTAAAAAAAAGTGACTTATCAGAAATGTTCTCAAACCAGATTGTGGTAATAGTTGCACAACTCAATAAAAGTACTTAAAGCTGTTGAATTGTATACTTAAAATGGATGAGTTTTATGTGAATTATACCTCAGTAAAGCTGTTTTTTAAAAGTAAAGACAGAAAAAATGTACTATAGAAAGTAGTATGCTATACTGTAGTTTTCATAAAATACTTTTAAAATGCTACTTAATTACTTTAGAAATAATATATTAATACTTTAAAAATATCATAAATATGTTAATAACCATAAGCCAAACAAATTCTGAAAAGACACTCTAGAAATGATCATGTTGTATTATTTATGAGAATAAGATATGGCAAAATCTAAATGGCCACCAGAAGAACCAAATAAAATCTCAAATATACACTTGAAAAAAATCTTCCATGCCTCAGTATTAAACACTGGGATCACTTTGCACAAAAGGAGGAGGACATAGCCAGTTTGTTATATCTGTGGCTAAATTAATCTGGAAAAGCTGTAGAGGTAGACTATGGACTGGGCCCATGCCTAAAGCACTCTTTAGATACTTCCAAATAGATTTTATGCAGTTGCTTTCCTCTATGGGTTCTAAATATGTACTAATAATAGTAGACTTGATTTTTTTCCTGAATGAATCCAAGCATCTTTCTGTTGGAAACCATGACATTCACCATGGCTAAAATGCTATTGGCTTTTGCATTTCCTACTTAGACATACTAATGTATGGTCCATTTAGATGGGATACATCTAATGTGAAACATGAAATAGAGTTATTCTTGTATATAACTGATGCAAGGCTTTGCGCTTTACTCAGAGATCTGTCTCTACTACTCTCAATCCTCTTGAAAATGAAAGGAATTTAGCAGATATGGGAAGTTACAACCATGACAGAGCCTAAACAGAAGTTCTCCAGAGTCTCAAGAAGTAGGTGATCCTCAGAGGTTGACGGCTGACACAACCTCAGAAGAAGCTGATGATCACATGAAGTAGGAAGCTTCTGCCCAAGACTATCAGAACAAGATTCTTTTATATGTCATACTCATCTTGCATACTCTTGTCTACTATTATTTTTGTTCTATTTCTTTACTAGTTTAAAGTTACTGTGCTTCTGACTTAGTCTACCATATTCCCCTTACTGATAGCAATGATTTGCTTAAGTGTAAGCTTTAGGTAAAATGTCTTTCCATTAATATGGCTCTTGTTAAGCCAGGAGTTGGCAAATGTTTTCTGTAAAGGGAGAACAGTAAGTATTTTAAGCATTCTGAGCTATATACAGTCTCA
This sequence comes from Phoca vitulina, assembly GCF_004348235.1. Lineage (NCBI taxonomy): Eukaryota > Metazoa > Chordata > Mammalia > Carnivora > Phocidae > Phoca > Phoca vitulina. Next base: position 16,296,099 of record NW_022589728.1, on the reverse strand, counting down.
GTCTCTGTCATATATTCTTATTCTTTTTAATACTCTTTTAAAAATGTAAAAACCATTCTTAGCTTGTAGTCTGGATTTGGCCTTCAGGTTATGCTTTGTCAACCCTTTGGGTTAAGTCATTCCAGAGATGTGATTACATAACACCACTAAAGGGCTGTATCTCTTCACAGAAAACCAAGAAAGATAGGAAATCTTCCCTCCACTCCCTCCTTTTTTTGGAAAGATTCCTAATAATGGTGACTCCTTCCTTAGAAATCAGATAACTTGAGGTGGCCATCAGAACTTTGTTCCCTCATATTGGATGATATAGTAAATAGTATAGCCTAAAGATAAAACAGACCAGTTTAAATTCCTTAACTAAAGTAGTCATGGGTAACAAAATATTCATAGATTTTCTTTTGGCCAACCAGGGAAGAATTTGTACCATTGCTGCCTGAATTAACACCACTCATAAGTAAAAAAAAAAAAAAAAATTGTAGCTCAGCTGAAGAGAAGACAATTATTTGGCTATTTCACAAAGACACAGAATTCTTGGGACTGATCTTTCCCCCACTTTTAAATATAAAACTTCTACTTATTTGTCTCATTATGTTCAATGCCTGTTACATAGAATCTTAAATGCTTCTGGGCATTGTCCTGACAGATGATTCTACAAGTGATTCAAGCAAAAACAAAATAAATGCACACTTATCAACTCTCAAACCAAAAACCAGATGTCTATAAATAAAGATTTATCTTTAAGAAGAACTCTTCATCTGTGGTGAAGACCTGACCAGTCACTGATAATCTCTCATGCAGTTTTGCCTGAATGAAGACCAAGAGGGAAGCAAAATAAAACAGTTCCTGCAAACTTTGGAAAAGACTGTTCTGTAGTCACAGCAACAAGTAGCCACCAAGATCAGTTTGAAAACCGTTCACTCAATTCAACACCAACTTACATTAGTGAATAGACGTGTGCAAGCCACCCTATAAATATATACAAATATATCTATTTAAGATATTCCAATGTACTGTTCCAATAACCCTTAACCGCTTGCTTCTTAATTTGATTTCTTTCTTGAGAATGTAAAAGTTGCCCAAATTTCTTTTCATAGGAATAAAAACTTTCCTCATAGGTTATGAGGCAATTTGGCTCATCCCCTCCCTAACCCTTCACAAGCTTTTAAAAGTTTATCTGGGATTATAGTTTCATCACATTATTATACAATTTAATAATCTTACCTTGAAGAGAGACTGATGTTTGTATTTTATTGTGTATATATTTACAATAGCTATTTATAATTTATAGTGTACTTTTAATTCATTCACCTCTTCCATAATATGGCTTTGTAATTCTTGATTGATAGACATCTTTTGGATGTGCGGGTATATTTCTTCTGCTGGTTGTCTGAGAGAGGTTCATTTTCTAAGTCCTCCCTCAACTGTACATGTCCACGTTGTTTTTGCACATGTGACAGCTTGGTTTGATATTTAATTTTTTTTTTTTTTTAAAGATTTTATTTATTTATTTGAGAGCGAGCGAGAGAGAGAATGAGAGAGAGAACATGAGAGGGGGTAGGGTCAGAGGGAGAAGCAGACTCCCCGCTGAGCAGGGAGCCCGATGTGGGTCTCGATCCCGGGACTCCAGGATCATGACCTGAGCCGAAGGCAGTCGCTTAACCAACTGAGCCACCCAGGCACCCGATATTTAATTTTTTGATCAAAAGTTTGCTTCTCTTTGTGTTGAGAAGGAGAAGTCTGAGGAGAGCCTTATTTTGGTTCTTTTGTAAATTGCCCAACATTATGCCCTTAGGATTCCTCCTTGTTCGAAAAAAGGGAAGTAAGGCAGCAAGGAGGGAGACACATGGTTGTCCACTACAGGGGGTGTGCTGGACTGAGTGAGGAACATGTGAAAGACAAGGACATCCCCGGGGACTCAGGCAGGACACTGCTTCATAGGCTGTCAGTCCAAACTTGGCACCTCAGCATCACTGAGAAGTCAGCGGCACAGTTTGGGTAAAGCATGAGTGGAAACTAGGGTTCCCACAGGTCCTTGGGGCCAGGTCGAGGGGCCGTGTAACTGAACTGAGGCCTTGGGGCCTGCTGTGGCAATGGGTGAGGGGGTGTGCAGAGGGGATTGGCCCTAGCAGAAGACTGGGGAATTTGGGACATTCTCTGACAGAAAGCAGACGGAGAGAACCAAGGGTCCCATGTATTCTTTGGCCCCTAACTTCAGCCATGGTACCATGAGGTTAAAAGCAACCAAGCAGACAAAAGCTATCACTCCAGAGCTCGAAGGAATCACAGGAAACAAAGTGGATCCCAAAAGCCCTTGTTGAGGTAGCAGGTGGAGGGGTGGGCAGGGGAGGAATCTGAAAAGAATTTGTTCCAAAGTAACTGAATTAAACCTAAAAGACTGTTCAGCTTAGTGAACCAGGTTCGGTTTTTCACCAGATTGGACTAAATTTGCTGCACAGCAAATTGTAAGAAAGGGAAGATACTTTTAAAGAAATGAGCTCTGTCTTTGTAAAAACAACATCAAAAGACAAGTTTCACTATATTCAGAGTGTGGTTTTTTTCATTCATTTTTGGGGGGGCTCAATGGCTCTTTGGCTTGTATATTTTTCCAATGAAATATGCCATCTATAAATATCTATGATGATCATTTCTGGGCTGATTTTTGATATCCTTTCTCTGGTGATTTTCTGTCCTTTGGAGCAATTGTCTTCTCTCAGAGGTTCCTTTTCGTTTCATTGTTTTTTTCTATATTCTGGGTGAGTCTCCCATATTTGTCTTCTATCGTTGATTTCATTTTTCTGCAACCTTGATTCTATGCTGTCTTGCCTCCAAAGTATATTTTAATCCTGCTATTGCTTTTGAACATTTTAAATGAAAATTTCCAAAATATGAACAAAAAGCATAGCACAATAATGTGTACTGGCTTGTGTCCCAGTGATGTAGCCAGGGAGGTGAGCTGCTTGGACCTCTCATCAAGAAGGAACTTGGGCTTCAGCTGTGAGCAGCTAGACGAATCTCCAGATGTAGCACTTCTGGGATTTGCCAAACATCCAAGCCAGGATCCTTCTCCTCCGGGGCAGCCTCCAGCCAGTGAGTGAGCACAGCAGGGGCATGAGGGCCTGCCATTTCTGCCCAGTGCGGGACTCCTGAATGAGCTCATCCACTGGATTGGCCGACACTGTCAGATCTGTGTCACAGTCTGAGGCCCTCCCGCTTTATTCTGCCTCCTTCTGCCCTTGCTCTCCTGTCAGATGTGTATCATGGCCCACCTACAGGCATTCCCCGACTAATCCTTCCCAATTATCTAAAAAACTTTATGAACCAAAGCCTATGTATTATATTTTTATGTATCCTAAGTCTTTTTCTGCTATTATATGCATTTTTTTTTTTTTATGAGAGAGAGAGAGAGCACTTGTCCATGCACATGTATGCGAACAGGGGGAGGGGCAGAAGGAGAGGGAAAGAGAGAATCCTCAAGCAGACTCCCCACTGAGCATGGAGCCCCGACTCGGGGCTAGATCCCAGGACGCTGAGATCATGACCTGAGCAGAAATCAAGAGTTCACTGCCCAACCAACTGAGCCACCCAGGTGCCCCTCTGCTATCATATTTTAAAATCTTCATTAATACTTCAGCCACCTCACTTAAAATCTCTTTTTCATGAATGTTTTTTTTTTTGTGTGTGTTTTCTTCTACATGGTTCATATTTTTCTGTAGTTTTTGGAGGACATTAATCAGATTTCTTGTAAAATTTTCATCTTTTTTAAAAGAAAATAAGAATCAGAAATATGACTCTCTTAACCTTCAGAGCAATGATTCTTTTGACTTAAGTCTCTACAAAGTGGATAATTTTTCTTTTCTGTTTATACACATTGAAAAAGAAGATCTTTATTTATTCCTGGAGTTTCCGACAGAGTGGAATAATCTAAATTCCTTTTCTATAAACTTGGGCTAGAATATTTTCTATCCCAGATTTAAACCTAAAATTCCAAGTTGGTAGAATTTGCAATGGCTAGTTGGCATTCTTCTAATGCAAGTCTCTTGGATTGAATTTGGATCTTTTGATTCAGCTGTGGAGACATGTCAAAATGGTTTCCCCCAACTCCTTCAAGGTGAACTGTTCTGCTTGATTCAGAGGCTAGAGTATGTGATGGTACCGTCCAAGACTGTGTTGATAAAGTCATCTTAATCAACATTGCAATTAGTGCACATTCCACCTGGACTTTGACATGTCACCTTCTCTTGTAGCTAGTGTGTGATGCAATTGCCAGTTTTTATCTTTTTTGATATCTTCATGGGCATTTTAATGGCAAGTTGAGCAGAAATGTTCAGGCATGTTTCCATTTTAACCTGGATGTCTATAAATACCATCATTACCCTTTATTTGCAGGATTCTGCTGAAGGATAGAAAAGTAATATAATAAATGAAATGCACAATTTAGAAGGAAAAGCTATATACATTTGTATTTAGGAGGCAAAGATAATATAAAGGAAAGATAGAATATGACAGAAATAGGATCTGTTGCCTTCTCCATTACCTCTCATGAGAGAGGAGGAAAAAGCATTCAGAAAGGACTGTATCAGACACAAGTTTGAAACACATGCTAAGAATTCATCAAATATTTAGATTTGAAAAGTATGCCTGGTTATAAATGGATTAATTCCCACTGAAACTACATATCTAATTTAGGTGGTGATTACATAACTCTAAAATAGCTGGTGCTTATGAAATGCCTTATGATAGTGCTTGTCAGTGGATAAGACTTTCTCTAAAAATAAGTAGGTCTGTTTTCTGAGCACATGATGCAGTTAACCTTGTTTTCTTAAACAAGAGACTTCTTTTTTTTTTTTTTTAATTTAAATTCTAGGTGGTTAACATACAGTGCAAAATTGGTTTCTGGAGTAGAATTTAGTGTTTCATCACTTACATACAACACCCAGTGCTCATCTCATCATAACAAGTGCCCTCCTTAATACCCAAAGAAGAGACTTTTAATGGAAATATTTGCATAAATTATATATGTAAATTTTCATGGAAATATTTGTATCTATAATATATTACTATTTATAACTTCTATTTTATTAATTTTCAAAATGTTAAAACAGGATTTAAGGAAGATACATTTTGAAATGTTACCACTTTTTTCTCTTTTAAATATGATTTTTTTCTTGTTTTCAGAATTGATAAATGTTAACTTAAAGTTCCTGAAGTGTTTCTTATTGACAGTTTTTCTTTCTCTCTTTCTTTGCCTTTTCTGGCAATGGCACCAAAGTCTTTAACTATTTGCTTCATACTTGTCTTAAGCTCCTGATTTTTTATTTTGAGAATTCCCAGTTGTGATTTCTCTTCTGCATTGCTTTTCACACAATTTAAAACATCCATTTGTTTCTCCACATCATTTGCCAGAATTAAATCCCTGTGCATTCTCCTTTCTGACTAAGTAAAATTAGAATTTGAAATAAAGTGCCCTTCATTTTATCACTTACTTATCATTGCTCCCCATGAAATTAAAAAGGTAATTTTTGGGGAATGATATTGCTGGACCATTTGCAGTTCTTCCTACTTTTTCCTACCAGTACCAACATTGATAAATTCAGTTACAGAATTTATATGGCTTTAAAGCTACAAAATATGTCTTTTATTTTAAAATGGATAGAGAATTGTGATGATGGAAGTTTTATATATCAAATGAAAATGCAAATTATGTGCTCATACACTTGTGTACACAGTGACATCTGCTGAAGGAGGTCTATATATATTTAACAGATGATTATTCCTGAGTTACTTTATATTCATTTGATATCATGACTTGGCCAGTTATCTAACCTAATGGCTGGAATGCAGGCTCTAAAAATATTTAGAATGGAGATCTCTAAATAATTGCCCCCAGTTAAAATAAATACACATTTTCTAGCATCTCATTATTGCACATACTCAAAGACATTGCAGGATAGTTGCCTTGAATTGACATGGTGAATTTTTATTAGTGCTTTGTTAAAATTGTATACATGTAAAATTCTTTAATATTCATTACTATGATTTTAAGTTTTCCTGATTTTGTTTGGTCATTTGACATTCTGAAACATAAACTTTATTTGTTTAAAATTCTAGTGTCCTTTCTTGGGAGAGGAGTTTAGTTTGTTTTTTAAAATAAACTTTTTGAGGTAAGTGTAGATTCACATGCAGTTGTAAGAAATACTACAGCGAGATCCTATATATCCTTTATCCAGTTTCCCCCAGTGGTAACACTTGCAAAACTATAATACAAAACAACCAGGATATTGACATGGATTCAGTCAAGATATAGAACAATTTCATCACCACAGGATTCCACATGTTGCCTTTTTTTAGCCACATCCATTTCTTGTTCACTCTCTCTTTAACTGGGTCACCATTAATCTCTTGGTGTCTATAGGTTTGTCATTTGAAGAATGTTGTATAAATGGAATCATACAGTTTATAACTGAGACTGGCTTTTTTCATTCAGCTTAACACTCTGGAGATTTATCCAGGTTGTTGTGTGTATCAACAGTCCATTCTTTTTTGCTGCTCAGCAGTCTTCCATGATTGTAGATAAACTACTGTTTGTTCGGCCATTCACTTGCTTAAGTATATCTGGATTATTTGTAGTTTTTGGCTATTAGGAATAAAATTGCTATAACCGTTCATATATAGGTTTTTGTGTGAACATAAGTCTTTAATTTTGGGGGGATATTCAGGATTGTAGTTGCTGGGTCATAAGGTAGCTACATGTTTCATTTTTTAAAGAAACTGCCAAACTGTTTCCTAGAATGGCTAATTCGTTTTACATTCCCTCCAGCAATGTTTCTTCAGTTCTCCATATCTTTTCTAGCCTTCGGTATTGTCACTATTTCTTACTCATCCATTCTGATGAGTGCATAGTAATATTTCACTGTGGTTTTAATTTTGAACGTCTTTTCATGTGCTAATTTTCCACTTGTAGATCCTCTTTGGTGAAATCTCTTCAGCAAGTTGCCTGTTTTGTTCTTTGTTTTTTTTTACTGCTGAGTTTTGAGAGTTTTTAATGTATTCTAGATATTAGTCTTTTGTTGGACATGTGGTTTGCAAATATTTTCTGCCATATCTTGCTTGTCTTTTCATTCTCTTAACAGGATGTTTTATAGAATATAAGTTTTTAGTTTTAGTGAAGTCCAGTTCATCATTTTTTCCTTTAATGGATTGTGCTCCAGTGTCAATCTACAAACTCTTTGTCTAGTCCCACATCTCGAAGATTTTCTCCAATATTAGTTTCTTAAATATTTATGACTACATTATACATTAAATTTCAAGACCCATTGTGAATTAATTTTTACGTAAGTTGTCAGACTTAGGTTGAGGTTATTTATTTTTTAAACTGTTGGTATTCATTTGCTCCACTACCTTTATTGAAAAGTTTTCTTCCACTGAATTGTTTTTGCATCTTTGTCAAAAATAAGTTGGCATATTTGTATGGATCTACTTCTGGGTTTTCTGTTCTTTTCCATTAATCTATGTGTCTGTTCCTCCACCAACACAACATAGTCTTAATTACTATACCTAAATAATGCCTTAAAATCAGGTAGATTGACTCCTCCCACTTTCTTCTTTTTCAAATTATTTGAGCTATTCTAGTTCCTTTGCCTTTCCATATAAATTTCAGATATCTATATCTATATCTTATCTATATCTACAAAAATCTTGCTCAAATATTGGTAGAAATTCCATTAAATCTTGATATCAATTTGGGGATAATTTACACCTTTACTATGTTGAGTCTTCCATTCCATGAACGTGGTCTATAATTTAGATCTTCTTTGATTTCTTTCATCAGTGTTATGTAGTTTTTAGCATTCAAGTCCTGTAAATGTTTTGGTAGATTTATACCTAAATGTCTCATTTTTATTAGCTATTAAAAATTGTATTATACTTTGGCGTGCCTGGGTGGCTCAGTTGGTCAAACATCTGACTCTTGATTTCAGCTCAGGTCATGATCGCAGGGTTGTGAGATGGAGCCCCATATTGGGCTCCCCGCTGGGTGTCGAGCCTGCTTAAGATTCTCTCTCTCTCTCTCTCTCCAAAAAATAATAATAATAAAAAGAAATGGTATTACACTTTTAATTTTAATGTCCACATGATCATTGTTTGTATATAGAGATACAATTAATGTTATGTATTGATCTTTTATGTATGATGTTCTAAACTCACTTATTAGTTCAAAGAGTTTTTTTGTAGATAATTTGGAATTTTCTATGTGAACCGTTATGTCATCTGCAATTAGGTAGTTTTATTTATTTTCTTTTTTTTCTTGATGTGTGTGCTTTTCTTTTATGGCTTTTAATGCACTGGCTCAAACTTCCAGTATTATGTTGAAAAAGAGAGAGCAGACATCTTTGCCTTGTTCCTAATCTTAAGAAGAAAGCATCCAATCTTTTACCATTAAGTATAATGTTAGCTATATGCATCTCATAGATGCTCTTAATGAAGATGAGGAAGTTCCTCACTATTTCTATTTTTCTGAGAGTTTTTATCATAAATAGATTTAGATTTTGTCAAATTAGTTGTATCAGCTGATATGATCATGAGATTTTTTTTTTTCTTTAGCTTATTAATATATTGGATTATACTGATTGCTTTTCAAATACTAAAGCAGCCTGGCATCTTTGGAATAAATCCTACTTTGCCATGATATATAATTCTTTTTATAAAGTACTGAATTCTCTTTGCTAATATTTTTAAGGGATATTTTGTCTATACTCATGAAGGATATTGGTTTGTGGTTTTCTTTTTCTGTACAAGGTAATAATAACTTCATAAAATGCATTGGAAAGTATTTCCTCCTTTTCTGTTTTCTAGAAGAAATTGTGGAGAATTGGCATTAATTCTTCTTTAAATGTTTGGTAGAATTCTCCAGCGAAACCATCTGTGTCTGAAGATTTCTTTTCTGGGAAATTTTAAATTATAAATCAATTTCCTGAATAGTTACAAGGTAATTCAAATTATCAATTTCAAATTGGATGAGTTATGGTAGTTGTTGTTGTTGTTGTTTTAGGATTGGCTCATTTCATCTAAGTAGTCAAATTTATGTGTGTAGAGTTGTTCATAATTTTTCCTTATAATTCTTTTGATATCTGCACATTCTTAGTGATAGCTCCTGTTTTGTTCCTAATATTAATATATATGATACATTGGTACATATCAATATATTGGTATATTTGAGTCTCCTTTTTTTTTCTTCGTTAGTCTTGCTAGATATATGTCAATTTTATTCACCTTTTCAAAGTGAGTTTTTTGTAGATAGCATATAGTTGGGTCATTATTTTAATCCACATTACCAATATCTTTTAATTGATGTATTTAGACCACTTACAATTGAATATATATATTGATATATTAGGGCTTAAGTCAGTGAATTTCTTTGTTTCTATTTTTTTCTCTCTGTTTTTCATTTCTCTTTTCTTTTTCTTGCCTTTCCATTTGGTTACTTAAACATTTTTTTAGAATTCTATCTTTATTTATCTATGGTGTGTTTTAATGTATCTATTCATATAGCTCTTTTAGTGATTGCCCTGGATATTACATTATTTATGTATGACTTATCACTCTATTAGTGTCATCATTTTACCAGTTTGAGTGAAGTGTGGAAACTTACTTCCCTGTATGTGACTTTACCTTCCCCTATTCAGAATATAAATGTTTAAAATATTTTCTCTATACACAATTATAACCACATCAGACAGTGTTATAATTTTTGCAACAACCATCAAACATAATTCAGAAGACTTAAGAGGAGAAGGCAAGCCTACCATATTTACTTATATTTTTGCTTACCATGTTTTCTTTTTTCCTGATGATGTTCCAATATTTCTTAATTTTCATTAACATTCTGTTTAGAGAACTTTTTCTAGCCTTTCTTTTAAGGTAGGTATCCTGGCAACAAATTATCTTAGATTTCTTTCATCACTCCTGAAAAGTCACTATCTCTGGAATGGGGTTTGGCCCTTCTGTTCTTTCAGCACTTGAACAATGTGCCACTTTCTTCCGATCTCCATGGTTTCTGATGAAAGATTTGTTTACATTTGAATTACTTTTCTCTTGTAGGTAAGTTGTTATTTCTATCTTGCTTCTATCAAGATTTTTTTCTTTGTCTTTAGTTTTCAAATGTTTGACTATGCTGTGTGTTGGTGTGGATTCCTTAGATTCATCCTGTTTGGAGATTTTCTCAGATTTCTGAATCTATGGGTTGATATATTTTTCTAAATTTGAAAGGTTTCACCTATTATATCTTTGCTATATGTTTTTTCAGCTTGTCCTCTTTCTCCTGTCTTTCCAGGACTTCAATGACTAGAATGTTAGATCTCTGTTAGGGTCCCACTTGTTCCTGCTCATTTTTTTTTTTCAATTTCTTTCTGTTGTTCAGATTGGGCAATTTCTATTTTATCTTCCAGTTATCTCATTTTTCCTTTTCTTTTTTGCTCTGTCCTCTCCACTCTGCAGTTGTGTCCATCCTCTGAGGTTTTTATTTGTTACTGTATATTTTTAAAGATTTTATTTATTTATTTAAGAGAGAGAGAGAGAGCACGTGCACACACACGTGAGTGGTGGTGGGAGGGGAAGGGCAGAGGGATAAGGAGAGAATCTCAAGCAGACTTCCAGCTGAGTGCAGAGCCCAATGTGGGGCTCAATCTCGTGACCCCAAGATCATGACCTGAAATGAATCCAAAAGTTGGACCCTTAACTGATAGCCACCCAGGTGCCCCATTTGTTACTGTATTTTAATGTTCTAAAATTTCCATTTAGTTCATTTTTTATATCTACTATTTCTTTGCTGAAATTTTCTTTTTTCTTTTTTTTTAAAGATTTTATTTATTTATTTGACAGAGAGAGACACAGCGAGAGAAGGAACACAAGCAAGGGGAGTGGGAGAGGGAGAAGCAGGCTTCCCGCGGAGCAGGGAGCCCAATGCGGGGCTCCATCCCGGGACCCTGGGATCATGACCTGAGCCGAAGGCAGATGCTTAATGACTGAGCCACCTAGGCGCCCCTCTTTGCTGAAATTTTCTAACTCTTAACTGAGACTCTGTATTTCATTTGTTTCAATCATGCTCCTACTTGATGAAGCATATTTATCATGGCTGCTTTGAAATCTTTGTCAGATAATTCTAACATCTCTGTCATCTTATATTGGCATCTATTGATTTTTTTTCATTCAATTTGAGATCTTCTTGGTTTTTGGTATCACCACTGATTTTCTGATTGAAATATAGACATTTGGGGTAATATATTATAAAGCTCTGGATCTGATTTAAATCTTCTATTTTAACTTGCATCCTCCATCACTTCTCCAGCAGGGAAGGTGGGGGAGGGGTGCAGCCTCATGATCGCCATGTGGGACTAGAAGTCCAGGTTTTCCACTTGGCCTCCACTGATACGCAAGGGTGTAGGCTTCTCCTTATTGCTGAGTTGAGATGAGAGTTTTAGGACCCACTAGGTCTTCACTGATACATCCTTGGCAGGGAAGTGTAGCAGTACCTCATGATTGCTCCCTACATTGTTTCCACTAAACACCATGGGAAGGGGGTGGTGGTAAAAGTTAATAAGTTCCAATTCTCCTCTAGGCTTCTTCTGACACTACCACAGTGGATATGAGGAGGGCATCTCATTACTGATGGGTGGAACCAAATTCCAGGCTCCCCACATGATCTTCACTGACATCATGGGGGTGAACTTGTTACCACATTGTGGGGATGACAGTCCTGGCTTCCCATTCAGCCTTCTGCAGGGGCTTTGGATACCTTGTTACTGTTGACACGGGAAGGCTGAGCTCCCCACTCATTGAATGTATTGCTTATTGAATGTATGCTATGTGTCAGGCATCATTCTGAGAACTTTGTATGTATTAAACTACATAATTATTACAATAACCCAATGAGGTAGTTACTATTATTTTAACACAGAGAGGTTAAGTAACTTGCCCATAGCCAAAAACAGTTCTGTGGGGGCAATATTAGGTTATACACAATTATAACAAGCAGAAGGTCAGTGAAGCTTCTCTTAGGAGTGGAAATCAGAACCCCAGAGAAAAGAAAAGATGCAATCAAACTGTGTGCCTTGATAAGGTCTGCTCCTCCTACTTAAGAAATATCTCAGACATGAAAAGACGATCTATGCATCTAATCAGCTGCTGCACGAAGCATGGAATATATAGAAAGTAAAAATTTCCCTGCAAGATTTATATACATGACCCTTTTTGTGACTCATCTCAAATTGCTAGTTCACTAAACTAATGGAAAGTTACCTCAAACTCCTTCTAGCTTGAGATTTGAGAGGATTCCATTAGCATTCCAAGGGTGAGTAAGGTGATGTAAGAGAAATTCACACACCCTCTTCCTAGGTAATTCCAGACCAAGTTAGAATGCTCATCATATGCTCGTCATTCAAAACCAAACAACAATCTGCTAAACACATGCACACACATGCACACACATGCAATTACATACTGAGAAACTGGGTCTATAAAAAGATTCAGCAACACACAAAAAAGAAAACATAGCACTCAAAAGAAGAACACTTTCAAACAGATACACAATGAGAAATATGTAACATTTAGAGTACATCTACTTTGTTCACTTACTAAAATTCAAGAAAATATGATCCTTTTAAAACAATAAATGGAAGATGAGATGATAGGACAGTCAACTGATATGAAAATGCAGACTGACTAGAATAAGCAGAAATAGCAAGGGATGACTACAATGATAAGATGATGGCAAGGCAAGATTGTATTGAAACTGAAGGGAAAATAGACAAAATAATACTATAGTTGATGTACTGAAGAGCAGAATTGACCCTCCCTAATATTTTATTGATGATGAAGCTCAGCTTGATTAAGTCTTCCAGAATAGAGAAGAAGAAGGAAAAAAGATGAAAATGAAGACAAGCAGATGCTCAATATGGAGAACAAATGATTAGAAGCCAACAAACGATCAGCTATATATAATAGAGAGAACTCTCCTGAGATGAAAAAAATGTCCTGACCTTGCAGGCTGACAGGGCTGACTCCATAACTGTGCAAAATCCCAGTACCTAAATATGTCAAAGCATACTGTTTAGGCTTTTAAGGACAAAGAAATTTAATTATTAAAAAAATATAATTACACATCAAAAAATATATGATGCCTACCAAAAAGAAATGGCCTTGGCCACAGAAATTCTCTTCTACAATGTAAAACTAGATGACAGGTAAAGAGTAGTAATATCTTCGCATTTCAGGTAAATATCTGTTATCTAAGAATTCTGTATTCAGCATGTTGTAATTTATGTGCAATGGTACCTAATGGACATCCTTAGATATTCAAGGGCTCAGAAAATATACCACTTATATTATTTTAAGATATACTCCTGCAACCAAGATACAAATCACACTTGAAGAAATCATGGCAGGAAAGACATGGTTGATAGCACTGAAAACATTTAAATATTAATTACTCCAAAAATGTCATAAATATGTTTAGAAAGTAGAATATAGTTACCATAAATGGATCTTGAAGAGAAGATACATAATGTAGAGAACAATTTGGCAATAATACCTGAACCTTAAATTTCAATATGCCAAACATATCAAGAAGCATGAAAAAGAGACATGGAAGAAAGGAAAAGAACAATAGGCTAATTTTCTGTTATATATGGTATAATATTTTACTACTGATATTGAAAATCAGAGTAATATATGTTCTAATATTTTAAAGTAGTGGTGTGTATTAATGTGATTTTAAAAAGCCTGTGTTTTTCCTAATTACTAACAAAGAAAAATACTCTTAAAAATATGTAGAAAATGATAGAAAACATGTGAAATGGAATATAAGCTAAAAATATCTAGAAATCATAAAATAATATTGTTGGAGTAAAATGGTCTGTAAATGTAAACAGGGCAAACTCTTTTTTCAGAGGCCAGCTGAGTTCCTATTGTGTGAGAAAAACAAAATCCATTTATGTGCAATATAAGAGTTGCATCTATGGGGACGCCTGAGTGGCTCAGTTGGTTAAGCGTCTGCCTTCGGCTCATGATCCCAGGGTCCTGGGAAGGAGCCCCCTGTTGGGCTCCCTGTTAGGGAGCCTGCTTCTCCCTCTCCTCCCCACTCGTGCTCTCTCTCGCTGTCTCTGTCTCTCTCTCTCATATAAATAAAATATTTAATTTTAAAAAAGAGTTGCATCTATGATATAGTGATTCCAACAGGCTAATGTTAAAATCATGGGCAAATATTCATCAGGAAAACAAATTCCAAATTCTCCAGTGCTCAAAATGTTAATATTATGCCAAGCAGAATTCAAGGAAAGCATTAAATAAAGCAATAAGAATATTTTTTTTTTAGATTGGTGAGAGCATAATCAATAAACTAGATAAAAGTCTTGAAACTTTTTATGATGAAAAGTGTTAACAACATATATTAAAAATAGTTGTAAATGTAATCCAAATCACCTGAAAAACAAAAATTGTAAGGAATTTTGATACATTTCATGATTTAACAGGTCATTAGTAAATAAGTGAATAAAAATATGGAGAAATGGAATAAAATAGTTAATAATGCTGGTTTTATATAATTTATGTAATTTTGAACCATACAAAATGAGATATACATTTTCTTTACAGTTTGCAAAAGTTTATTATATGTTAAACCATAGGAAATGTAAAAACTTCTAGAAGTAGAAAATTGTACAATTTTTAATAACTATGTTGTAAAACCAGAACTGAATAGTAAAATTCCAAATACATGGTGATTTTAAAACATTCTCATTCATGGATCAAAGTAGAAGTAAAAACTTTTGCAATTATGGTTTTCTTAGAAATATTTAAATGAGAGTCACACTTACAGATCTTATAGGAGATGATTAAAAATGCATTTAGAGGTAATTCCATAACATTAATAAAGAGGAAAGAATGAAAATAAATGAATTTATCATTTAATTGAAGTATTTGAATAAATAAATATATATTCCATATACCTATATTAGTATAGATATGTAGATAGATGGAAGTCAAGAGCAAGTAGCTAATAAATATACAAGTAGAAATTGTGAAAGAGCAAAATGGTAACATCAAACAAATTCAATAATAAATTAAGAAAACAATTTACCATGATCATATGATCAAGTAAGATTTCTTTTATAAATGTAATATTTCAATATTATGGTATCTGTTATTATAATTGGTAACATCAATTGGTCAAAGAAGAAAATTTGACCTACTTGTCAAATTTAAAAAGATAGAGAAAATTTATCACCATTATGATTGACAAAAATTCAATGGATAAAAGCTGCTGTTACTTGTGCTAACTATTCGTCAATGGAGAAGGAATGGAAAAACACTTATTTAACTTCTTTAAAAATCGGTCTTAATTCAATAGGAAAATTATAATCCATTTGAAATATTGAAACTGGAGAAAACAATAATGCCCACCATCACCACTATCATGTAATATTGTTCTAGATGTTCTGATGAATCCAAAAAGATAATAAAATAAACCAGAAGCATATATTGTCATTAATTATAGATGGTACATCTGAACTATCTGGAGAGTCAAAAATTTATTGAAAACACTAATAGCACTTAAAAGGAAATTTAATATAATTCATTCAATAAATTCGATATAATGATTGGTTAGAAAAATATATGTATATGCATACACACACATTTCAGCTAAATCCATACATTTCAACATATACAGATTACAGTAGTATAGAGGAATAAAAAAGCCATTCATATTGGCAACCAAAAATATTAAATACCTAGCAAAAAATTTAACAATGAATATTCTAGTTTTCTCTAAAGGAAACTTTAAAATAATTGAGATATATAAAAGGAAACTTAAATAAACAAAAACAAAAATATACTCGGAGAAAACTTAATATTGTAAATGTATAATTATCCACATATCATTTATACATTTAATATAATTATAATACATCACAAGTTTTCCTATTATTATATTTGCAAAAAGATTATAAATACCATCTTTTGAATAATCAAGAAATTTTGAAAAAGAAAAAAAGAGAGGGTTTTTATTTTGCACTATAATTTTAAAATACACTTGTTTTGTAAAAATACACTTGTTTTAACAGTGTGATGTGGTTCAGGAGTAGACAGACCAAAATGAGGAAAATGTTTGCAGTATATGTACATGGAAGAACTAAGAAGTTAATGTGTAAAGAGTTTTTACAAATTATTAATAATAAAAGAGTGTCTCAATAGAAAACTGAACAAAGAACATTAAGGAAGATTTACAGAAAAATGAAACTCAAATGAGAAGTAAAATATGTTGAATCTAACAAACAAGAAAATGTATATTTAAAAATTCTATGATTAAATATAAATGATTTTTATAGGAGAAAATTTTCAAGCAATTTAAATTTCTTTTAAGAGCAAAATTTGGAAAAATAGGTTGGTATTTTTATAAAATAGAATACTATATAGCCACTGAAAATCATATTGAAAGATTAATAATATAAGAAACTCTTAATGAAATATGTTTGTTTAAAAAGAGTAAGTGCGGGGCGCCTGGGTGGCTCAGTCGTTAAGCGTCTGCCTTCTGCTCGAGTCATGAACCCAGGGTCCTGGGATCGAGCCCCGCATCGGGCTCCCTGCTCAGTGGGAAGCCTGCTTCTCCCTCTCCCACTCCCCCTGCTTGTGTTCCCTCTCTCACTGTGTCTCTCTCTGTCAAATAAATAAAATCTTAAAAAATAAATAAATAAAAATAAAAAGAGTAAGTCCTATATAATAAATAATTAAACAACAAAACTATTTGCCCAGGGAATAAAATAAAAATACTGACAACATTGTTAAATATGATTATCTATTGCTGTTTCAATTAGAGAGAATGTTATTTTCTATTTCATACAAGGGAGTCAATATTCTTTTTTTGGTAATGTTGAAAATTGAAGCAATATATTTTAAAAAATATTTTAAAATAATGATATAAAATTTGGCTAAATGTGGTTTATTTTTTTTAATTGTATTCTTCTTACTTTTCCAGGATGTCTACAATAACACATTATTTTTGTGTTGCCAGAAGAAATGTTAAAAAACCTGACTGGCCTGAGACAGAATAAAAATTAATCTTAATTGCTAGTGTTATGTGCCTACTAATTATCAGGCACTATTCTAGGAGTTTGCATGCTTGCTGTCATTCAATCCTCAGAACAAATGTATTTGATAAGAATTGTTATTGCCCTATTTTATGGATAAGAAAGTCAAGGTTTAAAAAGATTAAGTAATTTGCCCCAGGAGACACCAATCATAAGTAATGGAATTGGGGGTCAAAGCCCTATGACGCTCTCTACATGGTACCAAGTGCCCTTTCCCCCAAAGGATTTAATCTTTAGAAATATTGAGACAGTCTCATTTAATTGACTTAAAAAAAAAAAGATTTTGTTTATTTATTTGACAGAGAGAGAGAGTAGAGGCAGGGGGAGCAATGGAGGGAGAGAGAGAAGCCGACTCCCTGCTGAGCAGGGATCCCAGGACATGACCTGAGCTGAAAGCAGAAGCTTAACCAACTGAGCCACTTAGGCACCCCTAATTGACCATTTAATGTAGATTAAAGAATGATCTTAATCTTCAATTACAGAAAGCCTCATTCATTTAGATAAGCCAAAGCATCCCCCATCCCCACAAATAAGAGGGAAAATTATTGAATTTTTTCAGGAAATGACATTTTTATTTATTCATTAAGGTCCAGACTAATATTTCTCATATAATAGGTTTCTTTAAAAAAAAATCTGTTTTGTTGAATGATAAGAACATTTGGGAATGAATTTATCAATTATCTGATAGTCAAATGTTTTTACGTGCTTAAATCAGTTGGTCCTCTAATAATTTGTTAATAAACCCATTATAATTTTATTTATAGAATTTACAATACTATATCTTTGAAGAAAGTGTGTGCTAAAAGAAATTTAATCTCAGCCTAGACTTTATATAAAATTCCAAATAGTCTGAATTATTTCAGAATGACTTTATGAAATGTTACCTAAGATATAATAATTGACAAATGAGAATGTGTGAGTCAAAGGATGTTCTAAACCCCTTGTGTGCAGTACAGTTCTTCTCTAAAAAAGATTAGGAACTGGTTTTAATCTGTACGCAGCACAGAGTTCTCCTTTGTTCTGTACCCGTCCTGCATGCTATTCTTTATCCCAGCATCATTCATCAACAATTTCAAAAGTAGATATGTGTTGAGTTCCTTGAGAACAAGACCTTTGTTTCTTTTTTTAAAAAAGATTTTATTTATTTATTTGACAGAGAGAGAGAGAGAGCACAAGCAGGGGGAGAGGCAGACGCAGGCCTCCCGCTGAGCAGGGAGCCCAGTGCAGGGCTCCCTCCCAGTACCCTGAGATCATGACCTGAGCCGAAGGCAGACCCTTAACCTACTGAGCCACCCAGGCACCCCAAGATCTTTGTTTCTTATTCATCTTCTTATTTCAATACCTAACAATTGCTTGGCATCTAGTACTCAGTATTTTTTCACTAAATTAAATTTAGCTGATTGCAATTTCTTCAATGTCCTTATCCACCACCTTATCTTTTACTGTAATCAGCCTGAAGAGAACACTTCTCAAAAGATGTTTATAACACTGACTGGTAGAGGAGAAGCTTAAGAACGAGTGTAGAAATAATGTGTAGATAAGCCATGTTATCCTTCCTTCTCTTGTTTAGAAATAATAAGGAAATGGAGAAACATTTAAATTCTTCTAAGATATGAGAATTTTCATAATAATACTCTATGGTTTTATTATTGTTATATTTTAATCTGGGTTACTCAGAAATTGGAGAGAGCTTGAGATTCTGTCAAAATTATGATCAATACCAAAAAAGGGGGTTTGTCTTTTTTTAATCTCTCAAAAGATTGTAGATATTTTGATCCAGTTTGTGCATGCTCATTAATTTGAACATTGAAAGAAAGTTTTCTAAAAGATCATTGTGATTTAGGCTTCAGAATGAATTGAATTTAGATTTGAATGTATTTCTCTTTGCTTTGGGATATATTTATGTAAACATTGCTTTGTGAAAAAAAGTTGGCAATGGTATGTTTATAATGAAAATAATTCATTATATTTATTGAAATCATATCTTCTGTAATGGCAACATCCTTAGGGAGGGGATGGAAGATAGTACTCATTAGATACTTTTCTTCATTTGTGAGCCAGACAGTATATTAGTTTTATCCAATTGCCATCTGCCATCCATTTTATATACAGTATGCCTAAAGAGCTCACTTCATATAAGGGTCTAGAAGGTAAAGGTAGACCATATTGTATTTATATTTGTAAATACTGTATGCATTACATTACAAATATTTATGTGCCATTAAGGTTTGAATAAAGGAAATAGAGTTGAAACAGACATGGCTTTCTTGCTCAAAGCTGGGAGTTGAGGATAGTTTGGCTAGAAGTGTGGTTCTTTTGTGTATACAATTGCATTTGTCATAACTATTTGAATGTGTCACTTTGATTTCATTTTCCATTTACTTTGCTCAGTACCACTTGCAAAGTAATAACAAAGAATTACTATATAACTTGAGTTGATTTAAGAGACTGCACTGCTGAAATATGCATGGGGTAAACTCAATGATTCAATAGATCTAGTGAGGAAACACATTTAATCAATTTTTTAAACATTTAAAGAATTAATTTTTTATTATGTGAAATTATGTAATAATATTACACAACAGCTAAAGCAATAGGTTCTTTAAACACGGTGACACATATCACTGTGTTTGAATAGAAAAAACAAAATTGTTTAATTTTTTGCAACTGTATGCTTTCAATCATTTGTAGGGATCTTAGTTTTCAGTCTAAAACATTTGCTGTGAAATCCATTACGGGGAAACCATATTTTTTAACAATAATGACAAGAGTGAAAATGAGTCATAATCTAAAACATTCAAAAAAATTTTTTTTTTGCTCAAAGGAATCTATGTGGACTCACAAGAAAACTTATTCAGTTTGAAATTTTGAAAATAAGAATTTCAACTGTTAAATATTAATTGATGGATTGTTATGAATCTGCAGAGGCAGGGATAATGTCATTTTAATGGACCTACTGGGATTAAATAGATAATAGCAATGCTTTTATAAATGACAAAAGTAGGGGTGTGTGTGTGTGTGTGTGCATGCGCGTGCACATGCACGTGAGCGTGCATGTGTACAGGCAACATGGCACTCAAGAAAATCAAAGGAAATGAGCCAGAAACTTCTCACATTCTGCTGGCATCTGTGGAGTGTCGCCATATGAGAACCATATGACTGCTGGCAGATTGGCATGTCAGCTCAGGCTTGTAAAACTTGACCGCACTGAGCTCAGGGTTTAGCAGTTTATCACAGGAATACTGATAAAATTTTAACTGCACTCTTTTTGTGCAAGGACATTTTATCCTTTCCCAATGCCTCTCATCCCAATCCTACCCTTGAAACCATCACCAAGCAGAAATAAGGTATAATTTCAATGAAATTTAAAATGAAAATGGACTGCTGTAAACAGCAGCTATATCTTATGTGGTAAAATTGGCTTTCCTCCCATGTGTCAGCAAGCACTGACCACCATTTTCTATTATGAGTCAGAGATGAATTCTCAAAAGCAAATCATTTTAACATGATTACTAAGGTAAGGTTAGAAAGTGGGACCACGCACCTTTCTCTAAGGGTGGAGGAGGACTATCTTGATGATCTACTCTTTTGACAGATGGAAACTCTTGGTGAAGTGAGTCTTTAGTATCTTTGGACAGAAAGAAGTTGTTCTCAATTATTGATATTTGCAGGATAAGAGAAATAGAGGTGTAAAGGTAACAGTTTCTATCATCTACACTGTTTAGACGGAAATTGCCTTTTGTTGGAATAAGCTTAACTTGTCTGTCTTTTAATAAGTGGCTATTTTGAATAGAACGTTCTGTTTCATCTTCATAACTAGGAAAGAGAGGCAAGGCCATTAATCTGTTTTTCATGGTCTACTAAAATCATGATATTTCTGGTTATTAGTATGAAATTAAAATGGAGGTGACAAAACTCAGGCCTAGTCCTTGACAAAACTGTCGAGTGGGCAATCTGGCATGCTCCTGGGAGCCCCATGCCTTCGTCCTCAGGCTGCTTCATTTCAGCACAGGGGTACAGATAGCTTCAGGCACAGGGTCCCATATCAAACATAACCACTTCTGTTTTGCATCTTTGGAACCTTTTCCAAAGCCAAATCATCAATGAAAACTAGACATGAAGTTAATACCTTGGTCACAAATCTTAAATAGTGGGGCATGGGAGTGGGTGGGGAAATGCTTCAGTCTTCCTGTCCTTCAGTTCAGCAATCTGAGGCATATTCTCCATGCTTCCTCAGAGGGCCCCAGAGGTATTGAGCTCCAGTTACTCTGAGTAGTCATTGGTTCATTAGCACACCCTTTATTGGCTTCTTGCCATTCCCTGTCTTATTGTCCCCACTACCTCATTACCACCTCCTGGGATCAAATTCAAATGAACTACTCGTACCCAAGACTTTATTTCAGGCTCTGCTTTTGGGAGAACTTAACCTATAAGACAGGAAGTGTGTCTTGGGGGTCCCATTGCCTTTTATATTCTCTTTAGCAGTATATCACCCAATGCAATTTGCATCCTTTGACCAACATGAGTTTTGGCTATCTTTAGTGTTCCCCCAGTTCTGGTCTTTGCTCAGTTCTTTCACAGCTTACAGAAACTTCTCTATCTTGTTTTTGCTTAATTCCCTTAGGGGTCCTGAATTCTCTGGATGGAAGGTCATTTAAGTATGTGTTTAAGTGGTATTGATAGGCATTTGATTTATGGCACTTGATGTATCACACTGATATTTTATCAAAGCCTTAACCCAAAGCAGTGAGTCCATTGGTAGGAATTTGGCTTCCCTCCAATTCCTGTCAAAGAGGCTGACATCAATGCTGCTGACATGGGGAGCTTGCCCTGCCAACACCCTTCTGCAAGAAACAAATCCCCAAATGTGTGAGTCAAATGGGAAACTGGAGAGCATAATGAAATGCATGGTTCAAGTATCATTGTGTGAGCTATGTTTATTCAAGAAAATCTCGTTAGAGTTATTGACTAGAGCACCTGATACAGGAAAATACAAATTTATGAACTTGGCTAAAGCATGTTTCTACTCACCACAAAAAAGTTTCTGTGCTTTACAAAACATTGCCCCTTTTATGGTACTCTTTACACTATAAATATTCAATATGCAATTTTCTGCAGTTATTTCACCTACAACTGAATGTTCCTTGAGTTGGGGGGAATCAGCTGGTCTATTTTTTAGTTCTATCATCTAATCCCTTGCTTAGATCAGCTATTCAGCAAACATTTGTGGAAATGAATGTGTGAAATACCTAAACACTTCTGTTACTTATTCAGCATTAACTACTTAGCAAATTCTGTTTAGGGTTAAATGAATGATCTCACAGTTAAATTTAAAACAGCTATTAGATGGTACTGTCAGCTGACGATCACTCAGAAATAACCCATAAGTTTTTGAGGTGGAATATCATAAGGATACGTTAAGCATCACATAATAGGAGCACTGGTTCGGGAGCCATGCAGACATGGGTTTCAATCCTGGTTCTGCCAATTAAGAGCTGGGTGATCTTGAACAATACACCAAACATCTCCAAATTTGATCTTAAGAATGGGATAATAATACTTACTTCATAGTTTTTTGGTAAAAGTTTAATGAGATAAAGCATGCAAAGCTCTTAGCACGTATCTACACTTAGTCTGTGCTCACTAATTGGTCACTACTGTTGTTTTTATCATTGCTATTTAATTTCTCTGGCACCACACAACTGGTGAGTGATAGAGCTAGGACAAAAAGCTCACTTAATGATTTCCAAACTAGTGTTCTTTTCATTGTATGACATTGGGTCAAAACAAATGTGTTTGAAAATACAGTCTTAGTTGATGAGAACATAGGACTTGATACATTGGCATTTTTTTCTGAGACCAACTGTGACCTAAAGTGTCCTCTGATTGACCTAATCCATTAAGAAACCCAAGACTACTAGGTGAGGTGAATGACAACCTTCAGGGTTCTATTTGGGGGCTCAAGCAACCAATTATACCTTTACTTCATAATAATGAGTCACTAGATATCTCTTTCCTTAAGAAAGTACTAGCCTAAATGATGCCACTGGAAAGACAAAAAAAGTACATTTAGCCTAGCTACTTGTGGGCCAGTGCCATGGGCATTATAATTCATGGTGACGAGCTGATATAGAACTGTAACATGGTGGCCCTCTGGACCACTGTCTCATCATGAATTGCACAAGACCCAGGATCTGCTAACATTAGAGCTAAGCTCCACTTTGCTATTTGCCCCAAGTAAGAAGAGGGTAATCACCTCTCACTATGAACTAGACTTTAGCTTTTTTAAAATCTGTATTAAGCTTTGCTGTGGGCATAAATTCTGTAGCTGGAACAGTCAAGGTCTGTTTTGACAATGACATATTATCTAGGTGTCCCGGGTCAAATATTTAAAAAGTGTCTCTATGAGAGTGGGTCTCAAGCTGGTTGCCCACTAGAATCAGATGGGGACCTATTGAAAACTCCTGATGGCCAGGCCCTACTGAGACCTATTGAATCAGAATCTTTGGGGCTGAGGCCCAGGCACTTGCGGTCTTGTGAAAGCTCCCCCATGTGTGCAATCCGTACTGCTTTAGGAGAGTGCTTAACACCACTTTTCTTCTCCTGCCATTCCAAAGGACAGAAAGCTGTAGTAGTGTGACTGTAGGGAGTTGCACGTCCAAGCTGACTCCGTGTTACTCAAAGTGCTCACTTTGAGATTCCAATTTGTTTTGGCAGGTGAGTTTCGGTAATCAGAGAGAATCCAGGCCAAGTGGACTTTTAATTAATTTATTTATTTGTAGAAAAGCAGACCCATCTGTATTCTCAGTGCTTAGAGCTGCAAAACACTCAGAGTTGTGAAACCTTCCGTGTGTAACAGAAATTTTGACTTGGCTTGCAGAATTATATGTACCAGAAACACGCTGGAGAAAGCCTGAGACTATTTCTTTTTTAAAGATGCTGTCAAGAATAACTGTATAAATCCAAAATGTCTTTGGAAACTTTTCTGCCCACCCCCGTTTCTCTCTGGCAAGAAGATGCTCTTTCACCTACCCAGGGCAGAAACAATAAAGACATCTGTGAATCCAGCTTATCCTCTTCTAAGTTATACATAATAATTGAGCCTCCCTATTTGTGCATATTTACTCACTCCTTCCCCTGAATAGCTTCAAGGGCTTTCTTTATGCCTCCAGATTGATGAATCTCTGTCCACTCTCATGAAGCCCAGCAAAACAGACAGGTCTTTACTCTCTCCATTGACTATGGTTGGTCTAAATCTGTAAGACAGGCTCTTGCAGCCTTCTGTATTAAAAGGATGGGTTTTGTGAGTAAACCCATTCAAAAAGATCAAGATATCTCCTTTTGGAAGAAAGATGAAGTCATATTGCAACAAAAATCTGCTTCTAAAGAAGCTATTTCGAAAAAATCTGTTCAATATGTATCAAAGAATCAAATTACACCCATCTGGAGAGACGCATGTGAAAAAAAAAACTGCATTAAACAGCAAACCACATCTATAGTGCTTCTTGCAGCAAACAAAGAAATGCTGGGTGTATCAACAGGCAGGGTCTCTTTTGATTAAAAAGTACTTACAGAAAGAGGACAAATCAAGCTCAGCCTTTCTGGTGCTTTTCATAAGGTGAGGATGGTGGAGTGGGGGGTGGGGGGGCAGCTGCACATTCTAAGTAATTCATACGGGGGGAAAAAAATCATTTTCAGCGGCCTGCGGATGGCTTTGAGTGAGAGCAGATTTCCATGCAGAAATGATCTATGGGCCAGGGATTACACCCCTTTTTGCTCACACAAGGACTGATTGCATGGCTCACAGCTGGAGCTAATCCAGATATCTGTTTAATTAAATAGGAGCTGTCATTCTGTTGCATTACATCAAAGCCCAGGAAGGTGACACGGAGGTGAGATGGCAATGTAAATTTTTAGTCCTTAGTTTCTTATATAGCAAAGGGATAAAAATTCAGTTTTTCAGCAGGATTTGTGTATAGAAATATAATTGAGACATCTGTGACTTTCAATTTCCCATCAGGATCATCTTTCTTAAAATCATATATTTTTCTGGAGCAGGATGTTTGGTAGGGTAAATTTAAAAAGATATCAGTGAAACAACACTTTCCTTCAAGAAAAATCCACTGAGTGCCTCCTATAGAAATGGCATTACAAGGAACATAATGGACCCAGCCAAGAATAAGATTTGCTTAAAATGAATACTGTAAGGGCACTGTTTACATGGCTGAACAATTTTGGGAATCAGAATGTTTATTATACTTGCTATTCGAAGTTCAGATATTTATCAAAACCAGTACTTGAATGAATGTGTTTATATTCAAATTCAAACAAACAAAATATGAGTTCATAAAGAGAATGAAATCAACATTTTCAAATAAGGACTACCTACAATAGAGTAAATTAGCTTTAAAATGATATACACACATGTTATATCAAACAGAAACTTTTATAAATACAATTCTGATATTAACTGTCTTCCCACTAAGTGATTATAAAAACCCCTCCCCAGGTGTGGCCAAGAGTCCTTCCTGTTAGAGAAATTTCTCTATGAGGCTTTCCAGCCTTTTGTTGTCCATGCTCACCAAACTCCATGCCATATGTATTCTGTACCATTTATGATGGGATAATCACTTTTCACATAACAAGGTCTTTATTATTAGCTTGAGAAAACTTCCAGACTCAGCCTGCATTTGCTCAAATTTCTGAGTCCTCATGAACTTTAATAACAGCAGATTTGTGCAATGATTATGATTTCCTTTCCTTTAATGTACTCTGCAAAATGGCCTCTCCATTGGACAGCCCCATCTAAGGCTCTCTTTGTTTACATAACACTGTAGCTATTTGTTTTCTTCCCCCCCTCTAATCTGAAAACTGTAATCACTAACTTTAACAATGAATAGAATTTTTCTTCTTCCTGGTTTGATTGGTGAGAAGAAAACACAAAACCCAGGTTAAATCACCCGTGACAAAAACATAGGCAGTGTGAGAGTACCTGATGACACCATTACCTGCCACCTGTCTCCCAGAGTAGTTGACAATGTGCATTCTAAACCCACCGATATGGGTTCATTTTCAGACCCACCAACCTGTATGACCTTGGGCAAGTCACTTAACCTTTTTGAACCTCAGTTTCTTCATTTGTAAAATAGGGGTTATAATAGCTGCAATACCCAGGAAGAAAGGGTAACTCTATTCCTCCCTCCTTCAGAGATGCCTCAGGCAATCCATACCTAACCATATAAAACATACAATTTTTTTTTTTTTATAATTCAAAGATAACAGGAGGAGCTGTTAACATCTACTCTCTTATGAGTTCTTATCTAAGAAGGCTTTTAGGAGGGCATACCTGATCTGTGTCGATCTCTTATCATAAATTGATCTGTATGTAGATTATACACTTTATGAGTCACAGTTCCATTGGAGAATACAAATTGGAGACTAACATGGACTATGTGACTAACATGAAGCTATGAGATTAAGGAGATATAAAATTGGGGATACTTCGAAAATATGCAGCTTCCATGGGTTTACTTATACTTTACACATAGCGATTATCTATTAATTCAGAACCAAACTGTTTCTCAGTCCAGAAATAGGAAGTGTTTCCTCTGTGTAAAGGAAGTGTAAACCGCTGTGTTGGGGAAGGCTTGTATTTAATCTGATTCTGTCTGGGTCAGTGCATTTCCTCATTGGGCTGTTGCAAGGAATAGATGAGTTAACATATGAAAATATGGTGACTATATGGTGTCTAGCACAAACGTGCTATGCAAGTGTCAGCTATTATCAGTATTATAGTTTAATTATTTCATAAAGCAGTACTGTAGGGTTATTCTAGAGGCTGGGTGTGAGTGTTCGAGATGCAAATGGTCTCTCTCCACAAGCAATTTAAATTAAAGAGAAAGGCATCTAGAACAATAACAATGACACACATAAGTACTGTAGGAGTTTCCTTATTATTTCTTCACTGTCTTAATTTGGATTCTCCCAGGACCAGACCTGGAGACAAAGAAGTGAATATAAGTAATTTATTTTGGAGGCCAGACCAGGAAACAGCAGAAGGGGAGTGAAGTGAGACAGGGAAAGCAAAAGCAGTCAATAATGGGTGAGTTAACACATTTCCATTGTGAATAATGGGGACTTACTCCCACTGAGTAACTCTTGGAACCAGCATAGAACATGAGTCTTACAGTTACACTAACCACAGAAGGAGGAAGCGTTTATTTATGTACCACCTCCTATCAGTCATTGGTTGAAGGAGGAGTTAATTGTCTAGTACTTCAGCTGTCCTGGGCAGGGCAGCTGGAGCTCAGAGAAGGCCCTCAGGCAAAGAGGCATGGGAGCTGACAACTGGTGACTGGTCAGTAAACTACAACCACAACTGTAAGGCTGGAAGGGCTGTGCACAGCGATGGACCAAGGCTGCAGTACTCAGTGACTGCTAGCACTGTATTCCTGAAAATAGGAGGAGAATCCCCATTTAAAAAGTTTAAGACCTGATTAAAGCAAGAATAGGGTGATGGAACTTAAGTCAAGAGAGAGTATATATGAAAATTCTTATAAATGGTTGTCTCTGGTAACAGAATAAAAATGTTACATTAAATAAGGGCAATATAAATTCTTTATATATTTTATATTAGCATGATTGGCAATTCTATACTCAGCAATATTAATTTCCATTTATAGGCACCACTGAATGGGAACTATTTAAATCTTCATCTATGGTCTCAGTTCACTGTTTATTTTAGCTTGTAATTACTTCATTATTGGTTATATGCTGCTATTTACCATTGCATCTGGTCTCCCATCCAAATGTTGAAAGCATTTCTGATTTTGTGACCCAAGAGTTGTCCTTTGCTTCAGGGAGGGATCCACTTCTTGTCTCCTGAGCGTCACTTCTTAAAGCCACAGGTCATCCCCCCTGTGTTTCCACTTCCCCGAGCCCATCTCAGTACTAGTATCCATGTTGCAGCTTCATACATTCCAGACTCCACTGAAGAACTGTTCTATCATGAGCTTCATCTTTTCTCATTTGGTTTCATCTTTTCCAATATATCACCACAAAAATATCCTCTTCCTTACTCCCATTTTACATCCCTCTCCTATCCCAAATACCACTTTTAAGTGTTTATAATTAAGCAAGATGGAGCCTGATTTTACAAATACCTTCTATCAAGCGCTAAGTGTTGTGGAAGACAAATTGCTGATTAAAATCAATTTTAAAAAGCTCTGCTTTCATAAAGCTTAGCATTTATTGAAGAGATAGCCCTTGAACAAGCTATCACAAAAATTAATCAATCTCTGAAAACTGTAATAAGTACTTTGATGTAAGCAGCTATGGGAGCAAGTAATGTCATAGTCTACTCCTGTCTGAGTAGGTATGTGTATGGGTATGTGGAAATGTCACAGAGGATTCTTGGAAAACATCCCTGACATTTGAGCTGTGATCTGAAGGATGAATGGGATTTAATTCCCTCCCAGGCAAGAATGTTCTATACAGAGAGAGCAAGCGTGTGCAGGGTACCTAGGATGGAAGAGAGCCTGATGTCTGGGAGGACCTGCAAGGCTGGCATGGCTGGAGCCCAGAGGGCAAGTGCAGGTGTGGCAGGGGATAAAGCTCCAGAGGCAGGCAGGGGCTAGATCAGACTAAGAACTATGGGTGTCTGTCTTTATCCAATGACCAATGAAAAGCCATCAAAAAATTTTAAATGAAGAGGTGGTCTGATTAGAATTTTGTTTTAAAATGAGTGTTCCCATATTAAGAATGGACTCAACGGGGGCGCCTGGGTGGCTCAGTCGTAAAGCGTCTGCCTTCGGCTCAGGTCATGATCCCAGGGTCTTGGGATCCAGCTCCTCATCGGGCTCCCTACTCAGCGGGAAGCCTGCTTCTCTCTCTCCCTCTCCCCCTGCTTGTGTTCCCTCTCTCGTTGTCTCTCACTGTGTCAAATAAATAAAATCTTAAAAACAAAATAAAACAAAAACAAAAAAAAGAATGGACTCGAGGAGTACAAGAGGGAAAATGGAGACTCGTTGACAGAGTTTGTTGCAAAAATCCATGTGAGAAATGATGGTATCTTCAACTAGGCTAGTGGACGGAAATGGAGTGATATGGATGTGTTCAGGAGATATTTAGGAGATTAAGCACATAGAACTGAAGACATCCTAAATACTGAAATATATTCAGAATAAAAATCTTAATGTTTCATACTTTACGATACAAACTGTGTCACATTTTTCATTTTTCAAATTAAATAAAAACTGAGAACCCCAAATGCCTTGTTGGCAAGAAGTTTATTATCGCACTCTTGGGTTTACCTGGATCACTGAAAAACCCCAGGCCTTACCCAGGCCCCAAATGTAGTATATTAGTCAGCCACATTCAAGTGGGGAATTTGATGTTGCCACGGCTGCCTTAGCTTCACGTTGTACCACAGAGCGCTGTCTGATAAATCTAGTGCTGCTAGTTCTTACTTAAGGGAGTCCTTAGGAGTCCAACCTTCCCTACTAAGCTTGGTCACTTGGTCCCCCATCACGCTTAGTGCCTGGAACTTTCAGATATATGTACTCCCCTTTTTCTCCAAAGTTCTGCCAATTAAAACCTGCTTGGCCTGAGTGAATTTAGGCATCTGTCCTTTGAGGAGCAAGCAAACACTAACACTTTTGCCAAATCCAGGCAGCCGCCCAGGGAGTTGGCTGCTTTCCTTTATCAATCCACAAAACACAAAAGGCTCATTCAGTAACTTCCTTCTACAAAAAGCTCAATTTCCTTTCAGGAAGCCTCCAGTCATTAAAGATATATAAAAACATAAAAAGCCTGTTTACTGTCCTTGAAATAGGAAGAATGAAGGAGTGCTCTTATTTCTTTTTGAACATCCACAGTTCCACCTCTACTTCCCTTAAAATCAGAAATGGGATTTCTTTTATTTTTCAGCAGAACTAATGCAAAACAAACCATAATTTAATTCTCAGGTCCCTGAGAACACAACAGGCCATGTGCATCTTCAGATTTCATGTGCTTGTGGTTGAGGTATTAATATGTATAAATAAATTCCTATGGAGTTCAGAGGAAAGAGAAATGGACTGCCTTTGGCTGAGAGGTGGGATCAAGGGACTAAGGGTACCTTGCAAAGGAATAGAATTTGAGTTTGACTTGGCAGGCCGAATAAGGGATTGCTCTAAGCAGGGGAAGCAGAACAGCCAAGCAGAGGTAACAAATTATACAACGGTATTGAGAAATAGTGAGTCATTGGCTATGGCAAGAACATAAGATGATGTGTCACAGGGTTGCAGAATGTCAGAAGATGATTCTCGAAAGATAGGTAATAACCATATTGCGGAGAGCTTTATAATGGCATAGTTAAGAGTGCAAACTTTTTCTTTCATGAAACAATGGGAAAATATAATTTTTTTTCTGTATTTATATTTTAATTAGAGACAGAACCAGTTTTGCAATTCAGAGAGTTGACTCAGAAAAACTTGCAGGATAAATTGGAAGAGAGTAGCACCTGAGTCAAAGAAATCCACTAGGAACTATTGCAATTGTCCTAATGAGACATTTTATTTAGCATCTCCTGTATACCAGAAACTACAGGAGATGCTTAGCATATACAGTAAAGTACAGTGATTGCGGGTGCGGCTGTTGAGTGTCTCTAGAGCCAGTCTGCCTAGATTCAAATCCTGACTCCTCCCTTACTAGCTTGGTGACCATGTAAGTTACTAACTTGCCACAGTTTCTTTGTCTCTAAAATGATGAGCGCCTGAGTAGCTCAGTCGGTTGAGCGTCTGACTCTTGGTTTCAGCTCAGGTACTGATCTCAGGGTTGTGGGATCTAGCCCTGCATCAGCCTCCGTGCTCAGCATGGAGTCTGACTGAGGATTCTGTCTCTCTCTCCCTCTGTCCCTTACCCTCTCATGTGCACACGCTCTCTCTCTCTCTCAAATAAATAAATAAAATCTTTAAAAAAATAATAATATACATATATTGGGATTGTTGTAAAGACCAAATATAAAATTACATCTAGAGCACTGGATATGTGGAACTTATTTTTAATCTAAGTAACATGCCTTGAGGTGAAAACAATTATTCTTACTTTATAGATAAGAAAACAGAATCTTAAGAAACTTATGTGGTTCACTCAAGTCACAAAAAGAGTAAGGAAGAGATGGAGCTGGTACTTGAGCCTAGTTCTCTTTGATTCCAAAGTTCATGATGTTTTCCTGTTACTCTCTTTTTGAGGAATCCATGTGAGACAATAGTCTGGGAGTGGGGAGAGGCTAATAACATTTTGAGGACAGAAGCTGCAGGAAGAGAGGTGGCTTCTGTGGTCACTCAGATAATGAAAAAGGAGAAAGCTCAAAGTTCAAGAGATCTTTGGCAGCCTAACATGTTCTCTCTAAACTCCAGGCTGGAGTAATTCTGCACATAAATTAGGCTGGACATAATAGGGACTACTTTATTTGTCTCTGATGCCCTTTGTCAGCCTTTGGATTTACAGAACTGTCAGAGATAACATGATTACAGGCTATGGTACATACTCTTTCTTTTTTTTTTTTTTAAAGATTTTATTTATTTATTTGACAGATAGAAACATAGTGAGAGAGGGAACACAAGCAGGGGGAGTGGGAGAGGGAGAAGCAGGCTTCTCGCTGAGCCGGGAGCCCGATGCGGGGCTCGATCCCAGTACCTTGGGACCATGACCTGAGCTGAAGGCAGACGCCCAACGACTGAGCCACCCAGGCGCCCCAATGGTACATACTCTGAGGAAAGAACAATATGTCATCCATCATGCTCAGGCCTCAAGCTAACAGAGGCTGTGCCAATTCTAAGCTTAGGACTATAGGACTGTAACAGGATCTGTTTCCAGATTACTCCAAGATTCATACTAACAAGTCCACTTATGATGTTTATCCACCTTGATTTCAACAAAATGAAATATTTGTGAGTTTCAGAGCTGGGAAAATTATGGAGTTAATATTATTGAACAGGATGTTTTTCATTGCCCCCAAAAATGGCATGTTGTAATTAATGCCACAGTCACAATGTGCCCAAGACCAGCTGACAAGGTAGTCAGGGAGTTAGGTATTTGCACACTGGAAATTGCAAGTAGAGGTTGCTATAGTTAGCATAAGTCATCACACACTAAGATCTGGCTCCAAGCTTTGCATATTCAGAAGCTTAATGTTATCAATTTGTCAGGTTATAGGAAACAGTCTCTTGCTGACCAAATTCATGAAGAAATGAATTACACACTAAAATTTGTAGTTTGCGATGAGATACTAACTTAGGTGATAAACAATACCTCCCAAATAGGTAGGGGCACTTAGGAGATCAAATTACAAATCTAAACGTTGTTTCATAATCTTAGAATTAGGGAGGAATGTGCAGGTTGTTTTAGGGTATACCTTTTCTAGATAAATTACTCTTTCTCATTCTGGGGTGCTCTTCTTCTACCCTGGACCATGCTGAAATCATAAAGATTTTACCTGGCAGCAGTTGGGTTAAGATTGGAAAACTGGAGACTAGTTAGGAGGCAATATAGTAGTACCAATGAGAAATAGCTTGAAACAAGATTCTACTCTTGGGGAAGAAAATGAAGGGCAGATCTGAGTGATATTTAAGAGGTAGACAATAGAAAACAGAGATGGATTACATGTGGGAAGTGAGGCAAAAGGAGAAGTTGAGGCTGATCTTTAGATTTCTTGCTTTGGACATGTCAAGTTAGGGCTAACCATGAGCCATTTCCTTGGAGGGAACCGGAAAGTATTTCCTTAGAAGAGATTTGGGCTAGAGAGGCAGATTTGGAAATCATCATTATATCCATTTTTCTGTATAAAGATGAAATTCCCCAGGACGTGTGTGTAGAATGGAGGAGAAGATAATGTGTAGAACTTTATGGCACACATTTAAGGGGCAGAAGGAGGAAGAGGAGTCCATTGAGGAAACTGAAAAAAGGGTGGCCAGAGAGACAGAAGAAAAATCAGGCAGGAATAATGCCATATAAGACAAATCAGAAAGAATTTTCAAACTCTTTCAAAGAAAGAGTTTCTTTAAAAACTCTTTAAAAAATCTTTCTTTAAAGACAAATCCTGCAATGCAGACAAATAAGAAGAGAACCCACAGAAGTGTCTATTGTGTGTAACAAGCAGAAGGTCCTCAGTTGTTTTTTGAGTGGTGAGGCCAGAAGTTAGATGGTAATTAGTAGAAAGGTGAGTGGAGTAAAGAAGTCAAGGCACTAATTTTTAGGCTACTTTTTCAAGAAACTTGGTGGTGAAAGTTAGAAAGTTGGGCTATTAGTTGGGGTTGCACGATGAGCTTTATAAGGTGGTGAGGTTTGAGCATGTTTATTTGCTGGTTAAAAAAAATGTTAGCAGGGAAAAAGATGTTGAATAAACAGATTGGAAAGATTATAATTGATAGGACAAGAAGCAATCCTTATAATTTCTTAGAATGAACTTTTTTCTAAAAGAGAATACTATCTTATATTTAGTATTGAGTCTATTTGCAGATTCATCAAATTCTGAAAAACTTGGCTTCTGATGGCAAGTAAGGTTCTGGCCCCACTAATGTATCTTTTTTTAAAATTAACTTTTAGTAATAATCTTTATTAGTCGTAAAAAGGAAAGGACACATCAGTCTTTCAAAGTACCTTTCTTAACCTTTTTTTTATATTAACACATAATGCATTATTTGTTTCAGGGGTACAGGTCTGTGATTCATCAGTCTTACACAACATCCAGCGCTCACCACAACACATACCTCCCCAATGCCCATGCCACCCCATCCCCCCACCCCCTTCCCCTCCAGCAACCCTCAGTTTGTTTCCTAAGATTAAGAGTTTCTTATGGTTTGTCTCCCTCTCTGGTTTTGTCTTGTTTCATCTTTTCCTCTCTTTCCCTATGATCCTCTGTCTTGTTTCTTAAATTCCGCATATCAGTGAGATCATATGATAACTGTCTTTCTCTGATTGACTTATTTCGCTTAGCATAATACCCTCTAGTTCCATCCACGTCGTTGCAAATGGCAATCTTGCCCACTAATGTATCTTATTGGCTGTGCTCCAGGTAAGGAGTAATGTTGACTTAAAGAAAATTTCTGTTCCAACTCAATGATCTGTTGAGTGAGTGTCAGGTTAGGGGTAAATTCACAGAGACAGGATCCATGAGTGATATTAACTGCTAATCTGTAAACTATTATTCATTCATTTACAATTTTTTTGGAAGCATTTACAACAGGTAACAGACAAGAATTCCTGTCCCCTGAAATTTACATTCTCATCTTGAATGCTATTATTGTGCGGAAAAAAACGCAGTTTGTTTTTCACTAGTATGGAAATGGTTTTCCATTTACCATGTCTTTTGTATTTTTTCAAGTTCATCCATTCAGTATTTTCTTTATGATTTATGTTTTTAAATTTGTGCCAGATCTTTGGTTAAATCCAAGAAGTATTAGACTCTAAGGGAGTATTTTTGACTATAGGTAATGTTAAAAGTACCTTTTCATAAAATAATAAAAGCATTGAGGTTATAATTAGAACATCCTATTTAAGCAATAATGATGCTTCTTTAGTATAGTCATCTGCTTTGTTGAAGTTCTACATCTTTTAAATCACCCAAAAGATGCTATAATGTCTCACTTGATATTTTCTTCATATTTGCAACCCCTCACATTTTGAAAAAGAAATAGCATGGTAAAAATGTTTCTCACTTCATTTTGTGCACACCAAAATAGAGGTTTCATAACGAGAAAGACCTGAAATGTGAAATAATACCTATGTAGTTTAGAATGTGAGAGTACTGGCTAGGAAAATTACGTAAAACACTGCTTAGTGAAGTCCCCTGATGGGTTGAGGGAGCTCAAAAAATTTAAAAAAGCAAATGAGGATAATTCACAAACTCCCAGTAACTCTGTGGTATTTTCACACCCAGAATCTGCTAAATTACACGGGAGTTTAGGAGTACATTTAGAAAGGAAAATACAAGTCAAGTGTATTTCTC
The DNA here is from genome assembly GCF_004348235.1 of Phoca vitulina. Taxonomy (NCBI): domain Eukaryota; kingdom Metazoa; phylum Chordata; class Mammalia; order Carnivora; family Phocidae; genus Phoca; species Phoca vitulina. The sequence goes on along the minus strand of NW_022589728.1, from coordinate 16,260,975 downwards.
TCATGTCTGTTCATACTTACTGATTCTGACTAAGACCTTTTTTTCTCTTAAGAAAGTTAAAAGGCTTGAAAATTTAAAAAAATTATTTTATTTTCAAGAAAAAACCAAAAAGTCACACAAACCTGGGTCTACTTTGTAAAAAGAGGTAACTGCTATTCTTGAAGAGATGGATCAGCAGCTAGTCTGTTTATTAAATTGAATAGACAAACAAACATTAAGGTAAGGATTATATTTGGCCTCACAGAAATGACATGTACTGTTAGGAGAACCTGTGGAGGTCACTCCGAGAAGTAGAACAGGAGGAAGAAACCATGGCTTACCTAGGCAGAGCCAGGCACTTTGTCATTTTAATAGCTCACTAATTCCAAAAAGTTTCAACACTTATGGCCTTGAAGCTTAATTACTCTCATTTATCTTTCTAACAAATGATGCCCCAGTTCAAAAAAGCAAGAGATTTACCCATGGTAAGTCAATAAATGAATTTGGGGGCATGACTACATTGGAGTGCAAGATCTGTGCATGACTCAGATCATCCTGGTTTAGAAATCACTGTACCTGTCAGATGATTTCCACCCTTTCAGTTGATGTTGATGTCTCCCTAGAGTTGGCTAAGACTACATGCTTTGACACAATGTGATTTCAGTGCTTAAATAAACACATAAAGAGATGAATAAAATGAACCAATCAATGAAATAATTCTAAGAATGAGAGGTGTGGACAGATTTGGTTTTAGTTATTTCCACTGAAATTTAATAGAAACAAATACAAAAATTGAAAAGAACTAGCAGTTAATAGAGATCCTAAAATAAAAAATGGATTAAGTGGAATAAGCTTTAAAGGTTATGTAGATCAATGACCATCTCAAGTCACAGGAAAAAAAAAATCCAAGGGACAAGATGTACTGTGCTTGGAAATAAAACCTGGTGCTGCAGAATACGGAAATACTCACTTTGCAAACTAATGTGATGCCTTACTCTTTCTTAAGGACAATCAGTTCATTAAAATGATAGTAAAATACTAAAACGTTTATTAAAATTAAACACACATTACAGACATCTTCTGCACAGATACCCAAGTTTTCCTCTTAATCATGTTTCTTTTCAGTCACTAGGGGAAAGACACACATTTACATATGGTGAGCATTAATCTGAAGTGGTCTGTTAGCTTTTGTTAAGTCCTCTCATTAAATTCCTTGGCTGGATTCCTATCCAGCTTATCTTACCAAATCTAAAGTTTATTCAGGTGTTGAGAGTGAAGAATTTCAAAAGCAAGTAAATACTCTCATGAGCTGTCATTAAAACATGAGAACCAGCCGGAAGCCTCATGTGTTCTATGTGGAGGTTGGAGGCGAAAAATAGTAAACAAAGGTTGAAAAGTGACAAGTATGAAAAACAAAGAGAAAGACTCTCACACAAAGGCCCACCAGAGAATGGTGCTTGGTAGCATTTTACTGAGCTCTGAAAACTCAAATTCTAGCACAGAGCCTGGAATATTTTGGCGATGACTAATAGTAGTTACATTTATTAAACATTTTCTCTATCAAGCACTTGTCTAAAAGCTTTGTGTGTATTAACTCATTTTATCTTCACAACAACCCCTTTAAGTAGAAACTTATTATCCCCACTTTACAGATAAAAAGATTGAGAGAAAGGGATGCAAAGTCATTTGTCCAAGGCAGCACAACTAGTAATGGAAGAGCTGGGATTAGTAATGAGGAATAGATGATACCCATTATGTAGTAATTCACTCCAGGGAATGACCCACTGAGAGGGAATGTTTTCTGTGCAACAACTGGTGTTGGAAAAGTGTAGCACTACTCTTTTCTGAAGTTTGTAGCTGGGCATATGAGAGTTTTGTGCAAATTCTGTCAATTCGATTTCATAATATTTGTTTATTTATTTTTAGATTTTATTTATTTATTTGACAGAGAGACAGTGAGAGAGGGAACACAAGCAGGGGGAGTGGGAAAGGGAGAAGCAGGTTCCCCATCGAGCAGGGAGCCCAATGTGGGGCTCGATCCCAGGACCCTGGGATCATGACCTGAGCCGAAGGCAGACGCTCAACGACTGAGCCACCCAGGCGCCCCTCGATTTCATATTTATTATGCACCTACTCTACATAAGGAACACTAAGTATAGAGGACATAAAGATGAATCATTTGATATATTCCACTTTTAGAGCTCACAATAAGTTTTTGAGTAAATCAGTTAGGAGGCTCTGACAAATATAAAGTAACAATAAGGATAAGAACAACAATAGCTGCCACTTCCTGAGCACCTACTATAATCAAGGCATTATGCTGGGTACTTAATTTATTTCAAGTACTCTTCATAGCAATGGTATAGTATATAGTATAGATATAACAGTGATTATTTTACAGATGAGGAAATAGAACCTAGGTAGGTTAAAGTAACTTGGTCAACCTCATAGAGGTAGTAAATTACTGAGCCAGAATTTGAATGCCAGGCAGAATACAAATGGATCTTGAGAGCTTGTGTGGAGGTCTAGCAGAGGAGTGAAGCTACTCTTGTGCCCGTGACCAAATGATCCTTCTTTGTCTGGAAATTCCATACTCTTTTAATAGAGTAGGCAACTCCCAAAAGAAAGCATATAACCCTGTTGGAAGGAGACATTCACCTAGATATCATATCAGCCAAGTGATGGGCATGTAAGATTTGTTACTTGTATACATAGGCAGTCTACAATATAGAAAATGAAACATGCCAGAGGCAGATCTAGTGATAAGCGAGTAACGTATAAATGCCTCTCTCTTCTGCAATCCCCTTTCTAGGCACAGAGGGGCCCCCAGCAATTTGTTCCTGAGGTCATGAGATATATTTTTGTAAACTTTGCCAAAGCAAGCCATGTTAATCACAATCCGTTAAGACCACTGTCTCTTTCACTGCAAATTCCCCTCCAAGACTTCCCCTTCTGCTCTGTAGCTCGAGGGCCACAGAAATTTGAGGGATAGAGCTAAAGAGAATTGAATTTCTATTTGAGTTAGAAATACATGTAAATTGGATGTAGTGGACTATATTTATGTTTTATTTATTTTTTGATCATTTCTATTTATAGTTAAATTTAAATTATTCCTACCTGTCCCACTATAGGAAGAACTTACTGGAACATACATTCCTGTGCCACATCATGTGGTGTTGTGATGTGAATGTGCAGGCCTGTTATGATATAAATGTGTTGAGGACAAGACAAATGTGAGTCATGACAGATGCGTAAAACTTGAAATATATGGAGTAAGGAGCTAGTCGCAGGAAATGCTTCCAAATATCAGACATGTAAAATTGTAAGTGGGATATTTGGTTTTCACTACTGCTTAGTCAAAACTAGAAAAATTATTTCTCCTAATAGGAATATGCTCAAAGTTCAGTGAATACAATTATAAAATTCAATGGTCTTTAGAATATTTGCAATGCTGTGAAACCATCCTCACTATCTAATTCTGGAACATTTCCTTCACCCCCAAAAGTAACCCTCTACCTCCAAGTTCCCCTTCCTGGATTCCCTAGAAATCACTAATCTACTTTGTGTCACTATGCATTTGTCCATTCCAGACATTTCCTATAAACAGAATCGTACAATATGTGGTCTTTTGTGTCTGACTTCTTTTACTTAGCATAATATTTTCAGGGTTCATACATGCTATGACATGCATCAATACTTCATTCCTTTTTATAGTTAAATAATACTCTATTGTATGGCTGTACTACATGTTGTTTATTTGTTCATCAACTGATAGACATTTGAATTTTGCCCTGTTTTGGTTATTATGAATAACAGTGTTATGAACAATTGGTCTTATAAGTTTTTGTGTGAATATATGTTTCCAATTGTCTTGAGTATATACCTATGAGTGCAATTATTCATATGGTAACTCTATGTCAAACATTTTAAGGAACTGTAAAACTGTTTTCCACAGTGTCTGCAACATTTTATAGTTAAGTATTTTATTCTTTTTGATGCTATTATAAATGGAATTTTTTTCTTAATTTCATTTTTTGGATGTTCATTACAAATGCATAGAACTACAACTGATTTTTCAATATTAATTTATATACTTCAACTTTTCTGAACTCATTTATTAGCTCTTAATAATTCTATGTGTGTATGGATGTGTGTGTGTGTGTATGGATGCTTTAGAGTTTTCTAAATATCATCATGTCACCTGCAAATAGAGATTATCTTACTTTTCCTTTCCAATCTGGATACTTTTTTATTTCATTCTGTTACCTAATTTCTCTAGCAAAAAACTCCTGGCACACTGTTGAACAGAAGTGGCAAGAATAGACATCTTAATCTTTTTTCTGTTCTTAATGTGGGGAGCTTTCAGTCCTTCATGATTAAGAATGATGTTAGTGTGGTGCACTTTTTCAGGTCAAGGAAATTCCCTTCTATTCCTATTTGATTGAATGTTTTTATAAAAAAAAGGTGTTTGATTTTGTCAAGTCTTTTTTCTGCATCAGTTGGGATGATCATGTGGATTTTTTTCCTTTCAGTCTATTAATATGGTATATTACATGGATTGACTTTTGTGTTTTGAAACAACTTTACATTCCTGGGATAAATCTCATTTGGTTGTGGTGTATAAATCCTTTTAATGTACTGCTAAATTTGGATTGCTAATATTTTGTTGAGGATTTTTGTACCGATATTCGTAATATATATTGTCCCTAGTTTTCTTTTTCTTTAATGTCTTTATCTGGCTTTGATATCAGGGCAATACTGACTTCATAAAATGAATTAGGAAGTGTTCCCTATTCTTTTATTTTTTGGAACAGTTGGACAAGATTTGGTGTAAAATTTTTTTTTTTTTTTAAGATTTTTTATTTATTTATCTGAGAGAGAGAATGGGAGACAGAGAGCATGAGAGGGGGAGGATCAGAGGGAGAAGCAGACTCCCCGCTGAGCAGGGAGTCTGATGCGGGACTCGATCCCGGGACTCCAGGATCATGACCTGAGCTGAAGGCAGTTGCTTAACCAACTGAGCCACCCAGGTGCCCCGGTGTAAAATTTTTTTTAACATTTGGTAAATTTCATCAGTGAAGCCATCTCATTGTGGACTTTTCTTTGTTGAAATTAAAAAAAAAAAAATCCTGACTAATTAAGGCTCCTGGTTTATCATGTCTATTTTATTTTCTATGTATTCTTGAGTCAGTTTTGGTAGATTGTGTCTTGCTAGGAATTTTTAGGTTACTTAATTTGTTGACTTACAATAGTTCATAGCATTCTCTAATCATCTTTTTTATTTCTGTTAAGTCAATAGTGATATACTGCTTTTGTTCCAGATTTTAGTAATTTGAGTCTTCTCTTTTTCTTTGTTCATCTAACTAAAGATTTGTCAATTTAGTTGATGTTTTCAAGAAACCAACTTTTAATTTGGCTGATTTTCTATATCATTTTTTATTCTCTATTTTACTTCTCTCTGCTCTAATCTTTATAATTTCCTTTCTTTTTCTGGCTTTCGGTTCTTTTCTTTTTTCACAATTTCTTAGGGTAGAAGCTTAGTTTATTGATTTGAGATTTTTCTTCTTTTTTAATGTTGGTGTTTACAGCTATCAATTTCTTTTTCTGCATTCTTAAGTTAGTATGTTGTATTTTCATTTTTGTTCATCTCAAATCATTTTCTAATTTCCAAATTAATTTTTCTATTGCTTTCTAATTTCATTCTATTGTGACCTGAGAATACAATTTGTATGATTTTGATATTTTTAAATTTATTAAGACTTGTTTTGCACCTAACACATGGTCTATTCTGGAAAATGTTTCATGCACATTAAAAAAAAATGTATATTTTACTGTTGTTGGGTGTAGTGTTCCATAGAAGCCTTTTAGGTCTACTCTACTTGGTTTATAATGATGCTCAGGTCTTCTATTTTCTTGCTAATCTTCTGTCTTGTTCTCTGCATTTTTTTTTTTTTGTTCTCTGCATTTTTGAAAGTAGGATATTGAATTCTCCAACTCTAACTGTTGAACATTCTATTTTCCCCTTCAATTCAATCAGCTTTTGCTTCATGTATTTTGAGTCTCTTGTCAGATGCACACGTTTATAATTTTGTATCTTACTGATGGATTGAGCCTTTTATTATCATGTAATGTCTTTCTTTGTGATCCTAGTAATTTTTGTCTTAAAGTCTCTTTTCTTTGATATTTGTATTGCCACTTCATCTTTCTCTTGATTATTGTTTGTGTTGAATATGTTTTCATCTTTTTCCTTTCAAGCTATTTGTATTTTTAAATCTAAATTGTGGCTCATATTGGAAGCATATAGTTAAATCATTTTAAAAAATTCATCTGCCAATCTCTGCCTTTTAGTTGAAGAGTTTAATACATTTATATTTAATGTAATTGCTGATAAGGAGGGTCTTAAGTTTAACATTTAGCTATTTGTTTTCTATATTTTTTTGTTCCTTGATTTTTTCCATTGCTGCCTCCTTTTGTGATAAATATTTTTTTGTGTTATTTTAATACCTTCATTATTTCCTTTACTGTACATTTTAAAATTATTTTCTTAGTGGTTACTCTGAGGATTACAATTGACATTTTAATTTATAAAATTTAGTACAGATTAATACCAAGTTAATTTCAGTAGTATACAAAACATTGGCTCTGTACAGCTCTTCTCTCCCCTCTTTGTGCTACTAAGATTACAAATTACATCTGTGTACATCTAGTGCCCATCAAGATAAATTTATAATTGTTGCTTTATGCATTTGTCTTTTAAGTTAGATAGGAAAAAAGAGAAATTACAAACAAAGAAAAACCCATTAATATTATTTTTTATATTTACCTGTATAGTTACCTTTACTAGTGTTTTTTTAATTTATTTTTAATTTTTTGCTTTATTTAGTTATTTTTTTTTTAAAGAGAGAGAGGGAGAGAGTGAGAGTGGGGAGAGGAGAGGCAGAGGGAGAGGGAGAGAGAGAATCCCAAGCAGGCTCTACTCCTGGCATGGAGCCTGACATGGGGCTCGATCTCATGAACTCCAAGATTATGACCTGAGCTGAAATCAGAGTTGGATGCTTACTGACTGAGCCATCCAGGTGGCTTATCTTTACTGGTATTTTTTATTTCTTCATGTGGATTCTTGTTTTTGTCTAGTATTCTGTCATGTTAGCTTGAGGGTCTTCCTCTAGCATTTTTTGTAGGGCATATTTGCTAGTTTGGTTATCTAGTAAAGTTTTATTTTCTCCTTCATTTTTGAAGGATAGTTTTGCCAGATATAGAATTCTTGGCTGACAGTTTTTTTTCCCTTTCAACACTTTGAATATGTCATCTATTGGCTTTTGGCTTCCATGGTTTCTGATGAGAAATCAGCTGTTAATCATTTTGGAGCTTTCAAGATTTCCCAGACAAATCTCAATTGACCTATGTTTGAGTTTGCTGATTATTTCTTCTGTTCAAATCTGCTGTTGAGCCCTAGTGAATTTCTCATTTCAATTATTGAACTTGTCAACTCCAGAATTTCTATTTGGTTCCTTTTTATAATTTCTGTCTCTTTGTTGGTAGTCTCTATTTAATGAGACATCATTCTTATACTTTTTAAAAATTATTTAGACTGATTTCCTTTAGCTCTTTGAAGAAACTCACAATAGGTGATTTAAAGTTTTTGTCTAGTAAATTCAACACCTATATTTCCTCAAGGAAAGTTTCTATTGATTGCTTTTTATCCTGTCTTTAGATCATACTTTCTTGTTTCTTTGTATGCTTCATAATTTCTTGATGAAATTGGACATTTTGAATAGTATAATGTGGCAACTTTGGAAATTCAATTCTACTCCCTCCCCAAGATTTCTGGTTTCTATCTGTTGCAGTTATTTTTTTATTGTTTAGTGATTTTTCTGAACTAATTTTGTAAAGTCTGTATTCTTTGTCCTATGTGGCCACTAGACTCTCTGTTCCATTTGCTTAGTGGTCAGCTAATGATTAGACAGAGATTTCCTTAAATGCTTTGAACCAAAAAAATCTCGTAGTCTTCACAGAGGGTCTCTGTATTAATTGGGGTATGCATTCAACACTTCTCTGAACAGCTGACAACTCTGCCTTCACTTTCTCCTTGCACATAGTTTCAAAGGTAGCCAGAGGTGAGAGTTTAGGATATTTTCAGGTCTTCTCCGAGCATGCCTACAGTCCTGGGTGTATGTGTGGACTTCAAGTTCTCAAGATATTTCAGAATTTTTCAAAGTTGTTACATCCAAAAGCATTTCATTCCCTAGCTTTTCCTTCCAAGCTTTTCGGTTAGTCTATTGTTTGCTCCAAAAGTTATCTATTGCCTCTGACAAGAGCAACTAACACATTTACCTATAAATGTTTTCAATAAATGCACCATCCTCAACCTTCTACCCCTATGTACTACCCATGGCAGTTTTAGCATGGGGCATATTGTGAGTTAGGTAAGTTAAAGACAAGCCTTTTGAGCAGCCTGGTCAAAAATAATAGTAAGTCCTTACAAATAAGGTCTATTCTTCTCCCTCTTGTACCAGTACTGAGAATGCAGGCTGTTATTTTCAAGTCTACCACTGATTTGAGGGGCAAGGATGAGACTAGTGTAAATTAACATGGCACAAAGCTCATTGTTCTTACCAAAAACCAGCCCCCCCCTTTTTTTTGAATAAGCACTCTCTGGATTGCTACAAGCTTTTGATTAGTTTCTAAAGTTCAAAAAAGTTAATTCTGTCATTTTTTCCCAGTGTTTGCTGCTGTTGTTGCTCTTATGAAAGGTGGACGTTTGGAGTTCCTTACTTAACCATTTACACTGATATCACCCCCAAAACATTCTCTTTTGTAACTATATTTGTATTGTAATTTCATATTTTTTGGAGATCTCCCAAATTATATAAGCATAAAGCCAAATAAAATGTGGATCTGCCCTTATACATGACAGTGAGCAATTGTGAATAGAGTCCTTCAGAGAAAGGAGGCAGGATTATAGAAGGGAGAAAACATATTGAGATGAGGGGACTCCAGAGGGATTTAAAATAAGTCTTCATAGGGGAGTTATATTTTCATAGGCAGAGATGTGATGTGGAAAAACTGGAAAAATATTACAGGCCAAGAAAAGCAAAAAAATTTAGATTATGGGAAAGCTGACATAGTATTTGGGAAGAGGAATGGATCCACTTTGACTTGGGTGACAAATGTTTAGAGAGTGGTGAGGGAGATAAGGCTGAGGAGGTAGGTCAAGGCCTCAAATGCCCATATTAGAGAGTTATATAGCAAATCTTATTACCAAAAAATAATTTGTATTTACTCTACATCTTCTTTTACCCTCAGGTTAGAACCTCACAGTCTATTCTGTAAATATCAGTGTGATTTATCTTGGCATACACCTCTCTTGTCATCTGCAAGCCATATCTTACTCAGTATTCCATACCCTTAAATAACACAGTTGTGAGAAAGTTATTAAACCTTATTGAACCTAAACATATTTTAAAAACCTGTATGTCTGAGGGAGATCACATTCCAGAGGCTCATTCATCACCTCCTTGGATACATTTTTAAGTACTGGGCATCCTGATTTCAGAGTCAAAACAGACCATGACTAAGAAAGAAAAAAAAGGTGTGTGTGTATGTGAGACAGAATTAGAAGAAGCAGTAGAGAAAATTGCTCAAAGCCAAAAGGAAAAGGAAACAAAATTCTTAGGTCTAATTTTTGGAACTTGTGAGGCTTTATAATAGCTATTCACTTCTAATCATCCTCAAATAATAAATGAATAGAACAGTCAATGTTATTAGAATAATTTATTATTCATCAAGAATAATAAATGAGGGGAATAGGTTGTTATTCAAATTTCTCTAAAATAGCAGCAAAGAAGAAGGAGGAAGAAGGAGAATTACTACTGTTTTTCAGTCTGTCAACAACTTGTGCAGTGGTGGCAGCATTGCTGGGACACTGGGGGTGGTATAAGAGGAGATGGAGCCAAATGTGCTTACAGTCAGTGCCTCTGGCTTGGCTAGACACCAAAGTCAGCTGAAATAATGATGAATTCTCCTGCTTATTCCAGCTCTAAATAGCAAAAGACTTTCCTGCTTTACTAATGCTTTGCCCCCAATGGGTTGCCTCTTCCTCTCATTAATCTTTAGTTTATGAACTCTATTGGCAAGAGGTATACAAATCATCCACAAATCACACACAGAGGTAGATGGTGTTGACAGCTCCTGACATGTAGGGCTGTTCATTCATTGGCAGTAGTTCTGAATCAGCATCAGCCTCTACATCACTAGTTTAGCCACACAATGCAGATGTGATGCAGATGTGATTTGGTCGTGTTCTTTATCCATAACTCCCTTCCAAATACTCTTAATAAAAATAAGGGGTGGGGATTAGTAGTGGGGCACAATATTGGGCATGGGAATAAAAGATAAAAAATAAAGACTAGTCTCCCATCAGTCCACCTACAGGTCTTGAATTGTCATTAATACCATGATTGGCTATTAGTGGCAGCCTGCTGATGTTGCTGAGCACCAAGCTGAACCCTCAGCAAGGAGCTATTCTAAATACAACTTTTGCTACCACTAGTGAAGAGACTGAGAATTCACACAGTTCATGAGGGAGTGTGTTCAAGATAATCCAGAACCTGCATCCATCTCCCTCTTGGAACTTGGCTTTGTTTTTGGAGCCAGATCATCAAGTTAGAGTCCATCAATATTGATGGTGAGTTTCCTATCAGGCTCACCCTAACCAATCACTGTAAAAAAAATAATTAAACTTCCCCTAGGGCTAATGAAGTTCTAAACTGGGATCTAAGTCCTTTTATACCAAATAGGCTCCTCTGCACAATAAAATTTGGTAGATTTAATTTATAGGAAATAGATACCACCCAGTTCTCTTTAGCAAATCCCCCCAAATGGAAGGGGATTTGTTGGGGGTGGGGAGTTGACAGCTTAAGGCATCTCTAAATGTCATGTTACTTAAGTGAAATTTCTATATGGCTTGTACTAGTTTGAAATATATGTGGTTGAATATTTTAAAAAGTAGGCAAGTTTATCTTTCTAGCACAAAGGATAGAGCTGCTAGATAAAACACAGGATACCTAATTAAATTTAAAATTTAGATAAACAATAAATAATTTTTAGTATAAGTAAGTCCCCAATATTGCATGATACATACTTATACTAAAAGTTTATTCATTGTCCACCTGAAGTTCATATTTAACTTAGTGTCATATATTTTAATTTTCTAAATCTGGCAACCCTAAAAAGGGGACTATATCATACAAGTATCCTCTCAATTGTGGAAGAAATGCTGCTATGTACATATGATTATGGATAAGTGTACCTTGTGGAATTGCTCATGAACTTGTTACTGAACATGTGAAAAGGCAATGCTCTAAATCCTGTTAAACTGTTATTAACATGTGACTTATATTGTGAATAAAACACCAATAAATATGTATTATGCTAAAATAAATAGCATACACAAATGGTTCCAAACACAATATCACTTGATTCCTAATGCCATAATCAAATGGTTTCATGCAAATGAAATGGCTCTGGTAGTTATCAGTGTAATGATGTTGTGAAACAGCCCTACTGTCAGGTAACCTTATCTCTTATGCACTTTTCAAAATGCCTAAAATGTCACACTAAAGCACTTTTAAAATTAAATAATGCCTTGCTATTTCTGAGGTGAGATGCCTGCTGAGTTTAAATCATTAAAAAAAATAAAGAAACGTTAGTAATTTTTCTGCAGAATTAGGTAGTTAGTTATCTGATTCTGTGAAAGAAATACATTAACATATTTTAGGCTAAACTAAGCATTTTGGTAAATGTTTAGTTAAAATAATCAATATTTCTAAACAAAATGATCATTCCAAAGATAAGTCAAAGGTTGAGCTTCAGAGGCTGAATCTCTATGTATAAACATCCAGGAGATCTTAAAATAAACAGAGTAACCATTGCATACTGAAGAGTTTTCTACTCTTTTTTGTTCAGCAATACTGATGTTTTCCTGTCAGGCTCTAACTCCTTGAATCTCTTACCCACCTTATTCCCCACCTGGGGCCACTTGATACCTTCTTATGCACTCCATATCAGTCTCGATATCCAGGTGCACCCCACATCAGTCTCAAGTACCACAATCCCAGTCTAAGGCAAGAGAAATTTAAGGAAATCTGGCCAGTATTTGGTGATTTTGTATCCCCTCACCATCACACCTGCCCATCCCTGATCTCATGCCCCATAAAACTTACTAGGTTTAGCTGTACCAAACTATGACTGGTTTGGCTCCCAGATATAAGACTCAAAGTAGGTGTCTATCTATACCTTATCAATAGGTGGTTCCTTGAGTTGCAGCATTCAAAGTGATTTTTACCCAATTACTTCTTTTCCTATTCAAGTAAAGTTCCTATAATTTAGAGTAAGATGACAATAGCATGGGGTGGTAAAAAGAAGGCACATGGGAAGTTTTATAGCTCTAATTTTTATACATTGGATTATCAGATTAGCTAGTTGCAATCTTGATATATACAAGAAAGAAAACCTAAGTTAAAAAAGAATAAATAAAAGCAGATCAAGTGAGTTCAGTTGGGTATAGAGGAAGAGAAAGAAGATAGAACACTGTGTGGAGCTCAGAGCGCTATGAGACTAGGAGGTATGTTGCAAAAGGGAAGGCTTTGGGATATGGTATTCCATCGAATGTGTAGGAAGAAAGCACCAAAGCCAGTTTTTCTCTTTTACTTATTTTTCCTTGAACTAGCTGATTTTTCCCATGGTTATGGGTCACATTTTCCTACTTCCTTGCAAGTATAGTACTTTTAAAAAATTACAATTGTAAATGTTACAATATCCAGTGTTTGGATTTTGTTGTCTTCCTTTTGTTGCCTAGATTATGTGTCTGGATTCTGTTGCATTCTTTTATTTTTTAAAAAATTTTTAAATTAAATTTAATTAATTTATATATTTATTTATTTAATTTTATTTTATTATGTTATGTTAGTCACCATACAATACATCATTAGTTTTTTTTTTTTTTTTTAAGATTTTATTTATTTATTTGCGAGAGAGAGAGAGAGTGAGCACGAGAGGGGGGAGCGGGAGAGGGAGAAGCAGACTCCCCGCTGAGCAGGGAGCCCGATGCGGGACTCGATCTTGGGACTCCAGGATCATGACCTGAGCTGAAGGCAGTCGCCCAACCAACTGAGCCACCCAGGCGCCCACAATACATCATTAGTTTTTGATGTAGTGATCCACGATTCATTGTTTTCGTATAACACCCAGTGCTCCATGCAGTACATGCCCTCCTTAATACCCATCACTGGGCTAACCCATCCCCCCATCCGCTCCCCTCTAAAAGCCTCAGTTTGTTTCCCAGAGTCCATAGTCTCTCATGGTTCATCTCTCCCTCCGATTTCCCCCCCTTCATTTTTCCCTTCCTTCTCCTAATGTCCTCCATGCTATTCCTTATGTTCCACAAATAAGTGAAACCATATGATAATTGACTTTCTCTGCTTGACTTATTTCACTTAGCATAATCTCCTCCAGTCCCACCCATATTGATGTAAAAGTTGGGTATTCATCCTTTCTGATGGCTGAGTAATATTCCATTGTATATATGGACCACATCTTCTTTATCCATTCATCTGTTGAAGGGCATCTCGTCTTTTTCCACAGTTAGGCTATTGTGGACATTGCTGCCATGAACATTGGGGTTCATATGGCCCTTCTTTTCACTACATCTGTGTCTTTTGGGTAAATATCCAGTAGTGCAATTGCTGGGTAATAGGGTAGCTCTATTTTTAATTTTTTGAGGCACCTCCACACTGTTTTCCAAAGTGGCTGTACCAACTTGCATTCCCACCAACAGTGTAAGAGGGTTCCCCTTTCTCCACAACCTCTCCAACATTTGTTGCTTCTTGACTTGTCAATTTTTGCCAATCTAACTGGTGTAAGGTGGTATCTCAATGTGGTTTTGATTTGAATTTCCCTGATGGCTAATGATGATGAACATTTTTTCATGTGTCTGTTAGCCATTTGTATGTCTTCTTTGGAGAAGTGTCTGTTCATGTCTTCTGCCCATTTCTTCACTTGATTATTTGTTTTTTGGGTGTTGAGTTTGAGAAGATCTTTATAGATCTTGGATACCAGCCCTTTATCTGTAGTGTCATTTGCAAATATCTTCTCCCATTCTGTGGGTTGCCTCTTTGTTTTGTTGACTGTTTCCTTTGCTGTGAAGAAGCTTTTTATCTTGATGAAGTCCCAAAAGTTCATTTTTGCTTTTGTTTCACTAGCCTTTGGAGATGTATCTTGAAAGAAGTTGCTGTGGCCAATGTCAAAGAGGTTACTGCCTATGTTCTCCTCTAGGATTTTGATGGATTCCTGTCTCACATTGAGGTCTTTCATCCATTTTGAGTTTATCTTTGTGTATGGTGTTAGAGAATGGTCAGGTTTCATTCTTCTGCATGTGGCTGTCCAATTTTCCCAGCACCATTTATTGAAGAGACTGCCTTTTTTCCATTGCATATTTTTTCCTGCTTTGTCAAAGATTATTTGACCATAGAGTTGAGGGTCCATATCTGGGCTCTCTATTCTGTTCCATTGGTCTATATGTCTGTTTTTGTGCCAGTACCATGCTGTCTTGGTGATCATTGCTTTGTAATATAGCTTGAAATTGGGCAACATGATGCCCCCAGCTTTGTTTTTTCTTTTTCAACATTTCCTTGGCAATTTGGGGTCTTTTCTGATTCCATACAAATTTTAGGATTGTTTGTTCCAGCACTTTGAAAAATGTCATTGGAATTTTGATCGGGATGGCATTGAAGGTATATATTGCTCTGGGTAGCATAGACATTTTAACGATGTTTATTCTTCTGATTTAACTTTATTTTATTGCATTATGTTATGTTATGTTAGTCACCATACAATACATCATTAGTTTTTGATGTAGTGTTCCACGATTCATGAAAGAGTGTTAAGATTTGTCTGCCAGGGCATGAATTTATTTGAAGATTAACTTGACAATTTTTTTATTTTATTATGTTAATCACCATATATTACATCATTAGGAGGCTTATTTTCAAGCTTTGTTTAAGCAAGTGTAGAGTAGCCTTTCCTCACGGACTAGTTTGGCACTACTCCTAAAGCCTGATCTCCTGAGGCTGCACTGACTATACCGGCTATTCAAGGAGGTCTGTACACTCTGGTCAATCAGGACAATTATGTGCAGGCTCAGGTAATTTCCAGCTTATGGAAGTACCGTTCTTTCCTTGGTATTTCTTGTTTCCCTAGCTTCATGGAGTCTCACCTTATACATGTCACAGTTTAGTATTTGGCAAAAGATTTAAGGGCATCCTTATTTAGGTTTTTGGAACTCTTTATCTTGTACTCTTCCATGCAAATTCTAGTTATCTCTGCCTCCCCAACCTTTGATATGCCTCCTCAGCCAAGAAGCATTCCTTCATCCATCCAACAAATATTGATTGTGCACCTATTCTATGCCAGGCATAGTGTTCCAGATGCTTGGAAATATTAATGCAAAAGCATACAAAACCCTAATTTTATTTTTTATTTTTTAATTTTTTTTATTTTTTAAATGATTTTTTTTTAAAGATTTTATTTATTTATTTGAGAGAGAGAGAGAATGAGAGACAGAGAGCATGAGTGGGAGGAGAAGCAGAGGGAGAAGCAGACTCCCTGCCGAGCAGTGAGCCCAATGCGGGACTCGATCCCGGGACTCCAGGATCATGACCTGAGCCGAAGGCAGTCGCTTAACCAACTGAGTCACCCAGGCGCCCAAAACCCTAATTTTAGAGGACAATCATGTTTGCATATGTGGGAGACAATCAATAGAATGAAAACAATAAATAATAAAAATGTAAATCATACAATATGTTAGAAGATAATAATCTCCATAGAAAACAAAAGAGAGCAGGTTACAAGGCATCAGGCTACGGGAGACTGAAATTTTAAATAGGTGGTGAGGGTAGACAACATTAAAATGTGACTTTTGAATAATGACTTAAATAAAATAAGGGAATTAGTATGTGAATATCTAATAGGAAAGATGAAGGAACAGAGTAGTGCTCTTGGAGTTTTGAAGGATAAGCAAAGATGTAACTGTCTAGAATTGAGTGAGCTATATAAGGCCCTTGTTATCCATTATAAGGACTTCAGTTTCAACTCTCAGTAAGACAGGAAGCCATTGCAGACTTTTTAGTAGATGAATGATATAATTTGATTTACATTTTTAAAAAATATTTTATTTATTTGAGAGAGAGAGCGAGAGAGAGAACATGAGGTGGGGCAGAGGGAGAGGGAGAGATTGAACTTTAAGCAGACTTCCACTGAGCATGGAACCTGATGCAGGGCTCAACGTGGGGCTCAACCTCACGACCCATGAGATCATGACCTGAGTGGAAATCATGAGTTGGACATTTAATCAGCTGAGCCACCTAGGTGCCCCTAATTTGATTTACATTTTAAAAGAAGCACAGCACTCTTGCTGCTCTCTTATATGTGCTCTCAGTAGAGGCACAAACAAGGAATCAGAGAAACTATTTAGGCTTTTGCAATAATCATGTTCAATGGACAGTGTGGTGGAAATGGAGATAGCAAAAAGTGGTCAGATTCTGGATAAATATTTTCAAGGGAAAGAACTTCGAATCTTACAAAGTAATGATAGTGAGCATGAAAAAGAGATAAGGAGAAATCTTAAATAAGTCAAAGATTTTGGGCTGAGAAACTGGAAGGATAGAGCTGCCCTCCAACGAGGTAGAGAGGGTTATAAAGAAGGCATATTAGCAGGTAGAATACCAGGAGTTGAGGTTTTTTTTTTTTTTTTTAAAGATTTTATTTATTTATTTGAGAGAGAGAGAATGAGAGACAGAGAGCATGAGAGGGAGGAGGGTCAGAGGGAGAAGCAGACTCCCTGCCGAGCAGGGAGCCCGATGCGGGACTCGATCCTGGGACTCCAGGATCATGACCCGAGCCGAAGGCAGTCGCTTAACCAACTGAGCCACCCAGGCGCCCCATGGAGTTGAGGTTTTAATTGAAATATTAGATTCCTGATAGGTATTCAAATGAATTTTTTTTAATATCAAGTAGACAGGTGTATATAGGAGTCTGGATTTCAGAAGAAATGTCTGAGCTAGAGATATAAATTTGGGAGTCATTTGAATAGAAATTATATTTAAAAACATGAGATTCAATGATATCACCAGGGGGTGAAATTATGGATAGAGATAAGAAAAAGTAAAAGAACTAAGTTTTGAGGAACCATGACATTAAGAAGTCAGGGAGAAGAAGAAAAAATAGCAAAGGAAATTGAGAAGAAGGATCTAGTGAAACAGTAAAACCAGATTTCCTGGAAGTCAAATGATGACAGTGTATCACAGAGGGAGAAGTGCTCAACTTTGCTAAATGCTACTGATTAGCCACATGTATGAGGACTGACCATTTGGTTTAGCAATGTAAAGGGCATTTGGAGAAGTGATAAGAGGAGTTTTGATGTAGTGGGGGGGGGGTGCTAAAGTCTGATTGGAGTTGACTGAAGAAGAAATGAGAGCAGAGAAACAGGAAATACTAGTTCAGTAAATTTCATCAAGAAGTTCATTGATCAGAGGGGAGGATGAAGGGATAGTAGCTGAAGGGGAAAAAAGAATCAAAAAAGGATTTTAAGATGAAAAAAATAATAGTAAGATGCCATGCTGATGAGAAAGCTCCAGAAGAAAGGGCAAACTGATAATGTAGAAGAGAAGGAGATTTGGAGCAATATCCTCATGTACAGAGGATGAGATCTACCTACCACATAAGTGGAGAAGTTAATTATAGGTAGAACCATTGACAGTTCATCCGTATAAACAGTATGTACAGGTATATGCAGGGTACAATGCAAGTATGAAAGTAAATATGGGGAATGTCATGCCCCAAATCTTCAATATGTGCTCCTATGTTACCATCCTCACTCTCAGCTGATGACTTTGCATCCTCCTTAATTGAGAAATATTGAAGCAATTAGAAGACACTTTACACAGTCTCCAAGAATAAGAGTGCATCTAGGAGGGTATAGAGGTTGAGGAGAGATAGAAGGGTAGTCTAGGAGGGTGAGTGGATGGTCTAGGGAAAATGGCTTAACTGCCAGACAACATTATGGATGCACTGGAGATTTATGATCATAAATTTAAAGGGAGGCCAGTTTGGGCAGTTGTAATTTTTCTCCATCCACACACCATCCAAATGTAGGCAAGGAATAGGTAGTGATATGGATAGTGATATTTAACCATCAGCCATCGTTTTGCAATAAAGAGTTGGGATGGAATTATCATGCTAGACCATGGAATTTTAGCAGGGAAGAAAGTTCAAGAGTTTGGAGGATTAATTGATTCCAGGTCCCTGGCAGGGAGCTGTCCAGCCAAGGCACAAAGTCAAATTTGGGTGAACACCACACCCATCTGGGCTAATGATAATACTTTAGAAATCTAATCTGGAGAGAAAGACATGGCAGCCCTTAATCTAAGTAGCAGAGAAAAATGAACAAATGGGTCAACCAGATGGCTGCCCAGGGTACTAGGTACTCAAATACATTAACATATTACTGAGGTACTAAAACATCACTGGAGATGCAAAAAAATAAATAAATTAAATAAATAAATAAATAAATAAATAAATAAATAAATAAATAAAAAATGAAAAAAATTTCCCCAAACTCTTCACAAAGGGGTTCTAATGTGATTGTTCAAAGTACTCTTTTCAACCCTGGAGTTCATTTTGCCCATGCAGCTTCAGCCTGTATATTCCTGAATTGCTGTAGTTGGTTTCTTACTACTAATTTTATGATTTTGCTCTTTAATGTTATTTCTATCAGGGCTGCTTAGGGATATATGAAGTCTTAAAACATGGATATTTTAGCCAGAGCCCATTGTTTACAAGTATCCAAAATTCACTTTAGCTAACTGTGAAAAAAGAAAAATTTATTGTTAAAAGAAAAGCCATCTCGGGGACACAGTAAGGACTCAGGCAGCTCTCCTGGGAAGTGGGATAGGAAAATGTTGACATTGAAGTTTCTCTCTTGTCTGTCTCATAGGCCAGGTGACTACCGCCATCAGTGATGCTTATTGTCTATTCTTCTTTTCAATAATCTTCCTCTGTTTGCAAATGAACCTATGTGGCCTACAGACCTGGCCTATTTGTCCTCACAGGTCTAATATGAACCTGACCATTGACCAACTCTCTGTGTCTCTGTATCAACATTTGCAAGGATTCTGTCTGTTAGGGTTATTGGCCTGACAATCGACAGGTTGAACTAGACAGATGTTTGCTAAAGGCTAATCAATCAACTGTAATCAGGAAAAGTTGAGTTTATATAACCATAGGTGCCATAAACAATGATCCTTTTCAGAACAAAGGGCTATAGATGGATAAATATGTCTTTTATAAGAAAAACATGTCTATTGCAAGAAAAATCACAGGATTCATTGTTAATACACTTTCTATCAGTTCCATTTTCACGGTTTTTATTGAATAAGCAGGGCAGAATGCAGGAGCCAAAATGATCCCAACCCTGGCTATTTTCCTTTCCTCTGGTCAGTTAAGGATGAATTTTTTTACATTAGATTTTTATTCATTTATTTGTTTTTTAGTTAGCTTAGCATACAGATTCTTTGTTAAGGCTGCAGCTGATAAAGGCAGCAGAGTTAAAATGAAACTGAGTTTTACCAAAAAGCTAAAAGAGTAACAAGAAACCCATGCAAGAACAGGGAAAAAAGTGCCCGAGTGAATACTTTAATTAACTCACATGCAATTTTAATTAAAAACATAATGTGTCAGGAAAATGAGTAATGCCTTAGGGCAATAAAATAGCTGGGTTTCTTGCTTAATCTTCTGCTTCATCTCTCTCATGGCACGTGTATATTATTGTTAAGAAAAGATTTTCTTTTTCTTCTTTTCATAGTCAAAGAGAACCCCTGCTGACAAAATGAGTTAAAAAAAATAAGAAAGCTGTAGAAAAATACCCTATGGGAGGGCTCTCCTTTCTTTCTTAATCAAGAGTCCCTGATTTCTTTTGGCTTGATCACTTCCTTTCTTAGAACACACCCTTTCCAGAAAAGCTGATAGCTGGATCAAATTAAGGCCTCTAAAATCATTCTTGTCAAAATTTATTACCTTTCTGTGACTAGGATTATAATGAAAGGCCAATAATCTCTTCCCTCCCCTTTGATGTTAAGTGTCCAACAATGCCTGGTTCCCTGTGGGGTACAAAAATAACCCTGACGTGGAGTCATATGATTTGGGTTATATTTCACTTCTTTTTGCAAACTAACTCTAAAGCTTTCTGGACTTCAGTTCCCTAACATACCAACTATGGAGAATAAAGCTTGCCTTCCCTGGCCGCAAAGAAGAGTAAACAGCATCATGTACATGAAACGGATCACCTCTCCTTAAGGCTTTTATTCTGGTATAATAGAAATATTTTGTTGCTGTTGTTGTATAGCTCACCATTGCCTTCTAAGGGGGATTAGTCCTGGTAACTGTACCAATAAATAGGGGAGGATGGGAACCCAGCACAAGACCTGGACCCCATGTGATGGAAAAACAGAAAGGAAAATTATTGTGGGTTCTAGTTAGAGAGATAAAGGTTTGGAAAATGAACATGTCCACTGAGCAGTTTTAAATGGTAATACTGTTGGATGTCTCATGTAAGTCCCCTCTACTATCTCTGTGATAAAATCTCCAGAAAATTCCACTTTGCTCACTATTGATTCGTGGGGTGGTGAATCCTTTATGGAAAATGCACAGAGCTACAAAGTCCTGCCACAAGAAGTCTGGTTGAGGGGAACAACTGACTTCTAAGATTCCCTAAGATTATGACAACAGACTGACCCTTCTAACAGAAAGGACTCACCATTATGATACTCTGCTAGTCCTGTGACAGCTCCGGTTGGCTGCTAGAACCAAAAAAGAGGTTGTCCCTTAAGATCTTGCCTTTTAGAATTACTCTTGGTTCCTGGAAATCCCAGTGTACCTCTTCTATCATCTCTAGAAGCTAAATTATAGAAAATGTGATACTCTAGCATTAGTGATAGCCATTGTGTTACCCAACTTATCTCCAGAACTTGCCCAAAGCCTTGTGGTTAAGCTTGGAGGACAATCTGTGTCATATCTGTGCAACTCTTCTTCTCCAGAAATGACTGGATTCTGAGGCTGGAGTTGAGTGAGCTTACCTAAAACTACAAAGGATGCTAGTACCAAAGAAGCGAGTAAGTTAAAAAAAAAATTGGACAGGGATGTTAAGGTCTGAGAAAGCAGAAGTGGTATCTGCACAGCATGAAGGCCAAGAGATCCAGCAGTCAGGTCACTGGAGTTAGCAATATGGGCCCCAAAAGGTTTCACTTCTTAGGATTTGCAGTTATATATTCCTTTATGAGCTAGCCATGGGATAGCCTATGGGTGGATTGGCCTTGAATAAAAGGCCAGCAGCACATTGTCAATGATGCCCTACAATGTTTCACTTGTAGCCACCTGGCCAGATCCCTCACTGTGCACGGAGAAAGAGCAGAGATGCACAGGCTCCCCCTAGGCTTGAGGAGAGCTCCTACAGTCTAGAGGGATGCTCCCTGTTGTTAATCCTCCTCTAACCCATTTGGCGTGAAGTCACCAACTCCAGCATATCTGGGGAACTTGATAAAAGCCCCTCTTTATTCTTTTCCATATATTATCCATAAAGCACTTGTTCACACTAGTTCCCTGAACTATCTTAGGTGTCTTAAACTCAATGCATATATACTGAATCCTAATACTTTTTCCAAATTTTCCTAAGGAAAGCATAGTCTATTTTTAATGAGATTTTGAGGCTTACTCACTGTAGGGATACCAGTGTAATTGTATTTTCACCCAGATGTATTGAACAGATAACAAATAAGAATAGACAGATAAGCTGGGGACTTATTTGTGCCAAATAAATCACAAATTACAGATAAAATTTCAGACTTGAATTGGTTGTGTGCTGAAAAGATAGGATCAAATTTTATATTACATTTCCTGCTATTGTAATCATTCACCCCAGATTTCCTCTTCCTTCTGTTCAGGCTGCTATTCTGAGATCAGGTGGAAGTTCACTGTGAGAACTGCTAACTTGGTTATCCGGGTTATCTTTAACCCAGAGGCCAAGGAGCTGGGTTAAAGATAAAGAACTATGAATACAAAAGAGTCATTAGTCACACTTTCTAAAGTATGCTTTTCCAAAAAGTGGCCAATTGACAGTCATGGGATTTATATCTTTTTTGGTTTCCAATACAAGTCTCCAATTTCCAAGTCCACTGGCTAGAACAAGAGGTTTTCACTGAATGTTGAGTCACCAATCATGGCAAAGAAAACCATGACAATTCAAAGCTTCCTTTATAGGAATAACAGCAATGCTTTTCTGCCAGCATAGTGACTGCGGCACAACACAAGTCCACACACATATGGGGACTAATGGACAGTGTGTCTTTTATGAGAAAGAGTCTGAGTCCATGAGGTTTTTGCATGGTTGCCTCAAGCCCCAGAGTCCCAAGTGATCTTACAACTTCTTCCTTTCATGTCTGTTTCCTGTAGCAGCCCAGAAAAGCAGAGGACAGATCAACAGATAATTCTACTAACCTTCCCGTTCCATAACCAGTGCTCTTTGCCTTCATCTGAGACCTGCCCAAATCTTCCTTGAAAAGAACTATATTCTGCACCAATCAATTCGAGGTAAACTTTTATTTTAAATGTCGAACTTTCCATTTACGAAAGCAGTTCTTAGTCATTCTGGCCTCAGGTCAATCAGGATTATTAGACATTTTAAAATATTGCACAGTCTCAATATTGTAGAGCATATAAACAAAGGACAGACTTTAGCATTAGCATTGAGATGCTTCTTTCTTGTTCAGTTTCTACAAAATTCTTATTTCCAGAAATCATCTGGGTTTTCTCTCTATGCTTCCTTTCTATACCCCAAATTTTAATAGGCACTCCATAACTATTAAAATAAATCAGTTAAAAATACATTTCTACCTCAAAAATTTATTCTTTTTACTATGTTTCCATCAATACTTTTGGGGAAAAGTCAGTAAGCATAATGACATAAACTCCATTGTATGGTAATCAGAGCCCTGAAAACTTGACAGTTAAATGAGGCAGGTCAATGAATATGAGTCTACGTGAACTACACTTGGCCACATGCCTAAATTTCCCCCAGGGGACCTTTAATCTATTAGATTTGAGGGATTAGATCCTGGTTACAATGCAAATAACCCTTAGTTATTCTCTTAGTTCAATCTCTACCCTATTGTGTAACTAAATTCCTAAAAATTTCCTGAGCTTGCTTTTGGAAGAAGAGCAAAAGTAAACTATGTTGGGCTCAATTGAGAAAGAATGGTAGACTGTCAGGAGAAGTGGTAAGAATTTTGCAGCTGGGAATAATGTGACTTCATGTTCATCACAGTTTTGACTATAACCAGCCTGAAATCAGGGATTTCTCAGAAAACTTCCAGTTCAGGAAAGGCACAGAGTTCTCTTAGCAATTACTCAGGGCCCTTTGGGCTGAGTAAAGCACAGGATGGTTCTTCAGGACATCCATAGTTTCACCTAGTCTCCTTAGGCAGATAAAGCAGCATCATTTACTGAGAATCTGATTTCTCTTCCCATTGCCAAATAGGGTATTGGTGAGTGGGTCACTGTTAGTTCTTCCCTTAAAGACATGAAAAAAGTGAACTGTCCTGACTGCTTAGGACAGTCTATTGGAGAAAGGGATACTTAAAGAGAGAAGTCTAAGGTATAGAAATTCAGAATATTCAGGCTGCCTTGGGTGTGGACTCTTGTCACTCCAGTCCTATCACTGCCATGGCAATGGGAATAAAATCATTTTCCAACACACAGGGGACTTTCTACATTCACTAGATATAAAGTAATTTTTATTAGATTATTATCATTTTAATGGGTACTAATCAGCTGATAAACATACGGGCAAAGCTTATACTAACACCTGTTCTCTACTGGTATGGAGATCTCTTTGCAGTGTTCCACATAAATAGGCTCAGTTCATTAAATACTAAATACTGTATTAATAATTGACTTCCTTGGAAACAAATTGGCCCCAATGCTGTGTGTTCTGTTTTAATTTTCCTTGTAGAGGCACAAAAAAACATAGAAAGCTTCTTGTATGGGTTATTTTAACCAAGTAATCACAATTATTACTGAAAACAACAGTTCTAACACTTTTTTGCTGGTTTCCAGGGACTTGTGAAAAATTCCCTTTTTTTCCCCTTTGCAAGACTATTCATTTCATTTAGCTTTTAAAGGCTATTTCTATACTGTCTCAATGGCAGGATCTCGCTTTCTGAAGCCAAAACACAACCTTTTTTTTTTTTTTAAAGCAAATAAGAAGAAATCAGAACTACTTAGCTCAATTTACTAAATAGATGTATGCAATTCGGATTCAACATTATTTTTAAAATAATTTTAAGCTTTTCACTTCATATTTATTTAATCTATGAGAATAAGGATAAAATAAGGAGACCAAAACAGAGAAGTAAGTCAAATGAGGCCTGTAAAATAGGGTAAACTCATTTTTTTAGCCAGTAAGTCACCAGGAATATGTTCCACCTGTGTGTCCCACTGGGAAGCCTAATATAATATTATTAATGTCAATGATAAGGATCACTTATTTAGTGACTTCTACATGATACACACTATGCCAGGTACATTATTTAAATGAAAAAAAAAAAAAGCCTGTAAGGTAGCTATTATAATCTCCATTTTTCAGATGAGTATACTGAGGTTCAGTGAACTTAAATTTTTAAACTACTGAGTGCTAGTTCAGGATTTAACCTAGGGCTTAATCCCCCTACTATTTCATACTGTTTTTTCTCCCTGATAATAATAGTTACATTTACTAAGCACCTACTATGTGTGCTAGGCATTGTATACCTACCATTTCTAATCCTTATAGCAACCCTATGAGATAGCTATTTTAATCTGCTTTTAATAGGAAAAGAAATTGAGATTTAGAGAGATCCAATTTCTGTCCAGATTTGCAATTAGAAAGAGGCAAAACAAGACTTCAAATCTAGATATGTGACACCAAAATTGGGGTTCTTTCCATTTGACATCACTATCTGATTAAGGATTAATGGTGGATTGACAGGGAAGAATATATTTGTTAAGACTAACACTGAAGCTCATGGCCAATGATAAATTAAGGTATCAGGAAATAAACACTGTATCTATAGGATACCTGAATCGCCTGATTTTCACAGGTCTGGTAAATTAATCAGAAAAGTTTTGCAGCTTTTGGATAGGTCAAAATGTACCCAACATCTTAAAACTATATGAAATGCTTAAATCTTATACATCATTTTGTAACAGCTCTGTTGATCTTAGTCGCTGGTTCACTATCTATTTGGATATTGAGTTACTGAACACCACAAAATGAGTAGAGAATTTCGATTTAAAACCCAAGGTTTGCGATTTTTAAAACCAACTGGTATTACAGTATGACAAATCTTCTCTTTCAACTATTTGGTCTTTCATATTTTAAGAACAAACAACATGCAATTAAAGCTCTAGAGATATGGAAACCAATTTCTACTTTTTAGGATACATGTTTTAAAGGAGATGTATATCATAAGATTTTGCAAACAACATGCAATTAAAGCTCTAGAGATATGGAAACCAATTTCTACTTTTTAGGATACATGTTTTAAAGGAGATGTATATCATAAGATTATGTATATCATAAGATGTATATCATAAGATTGCATAAGAGCAATAATGATAAAATTCTGTGTTCTTGATTTGCTTACATAAGAAAACAGGTAGTGCTCTGTGTGTGTATGGGGGCCAGTGGGTTGCACAGAAGATTAGGTCTTTCTTAATAGATGGGTAGCATTCTAGCTACATGGCCTACATCATGTAACCCTACCTCATTTCCCAAGCCTCTGCTTTACAATTAGAATGTGCACGACTGCCCAGGTCCAGAGGCAATCATGATGTGCAGAGAATCATACTCAAATAACCTGAGTTTTTCACAGTAGGGTAGAGAGCAGCCACCAAATCAAGGTATGTTAGTGCTGACCAGTGGTACTTTCACTGCCTTTTTAGTCCATTTTTTCTCCACCCACAGAAACACAATGGTGAGGCTTGCAGCTTTGGTTTCATTTGTGTTTGAATCTCAGGCCTCATCCTTGTGCACTCATTAACTCATTGAGTAACTGGAGTTTGCTATTCTATGGCTGAATACAGATGGTGACTGCTCCCTCTTGATTCTTATCCATGGCCAAACTTCCTTGTGATCTTGCTGCCAATTCTACAAACTGTAATGCTACTTGCTGCCTTGCTTCCCTTATCCTTGGACACTTTCTTTGGACACTTAGTAGAACCTCCATAGTCATCCACCAAACCTGTTCAATTCCACTGAGCCTCATTTGCTGCCTATATCTTCCCAAGTATGCCCCAATGGCACATCATGTCTCAGTCTCAAGAAAGAAAAGTAATGCTGTCATTTTCACTCTATCATCCTTGAGCATCTATACTAGCTGTATGAGTCCCATTCCAGTCATTTTTTAAAAATACAATTCCTTTTCTTCTTTTCTATTAGCTTCAGTTTTCCCTGATATATTTGTCAAAATGAAATGAACCAGTTAAAATTTCTGAAGAGAGGCTCTACATTTTGAGCCTGATACAGCAGCTCAGTTCTCTTGTTACACTTCCATGGAAGAAACTTGCATCCAAGTGCTGAATGTGTAACAGCATTCACCCAAGAGAATTATAATGGGTTGAGGCTGCCAATTTATTGCTACTGATAAGAAGGTGTGAGCAAGGGTCTGCCCCTCTAGGCTAGAGCTCAATGAGCAAAATAATCTTTCTTCTTGTCTTCAAAGAACTTGTGTTGCTGGCAATATTCTATTCATTTAATTAACTTTCAGTTATTTCTCAGCGGTAGTAGAGATGAAAATCCTAAGTTTTCTTGTAAGATTTGAATAAATCCTGACAAATACATTTAAACAGTAAGAAGAAAAAGAACATAACTTCAGTATTTCGTAAGTTTAGTTATCAGTTCAGTATTTGTCTGCCTCATCAAATCAAACCCACAGCTGTTTGATGACCACGCACTATGTACAAAGCATTGTGTTAAATGCTGAGAACAACCTGTGCCTGGTTCATGAGGAGTAAAGTTATGCTGACTGCAATACAGTCCACCAAAAAGAAAGCCAACTTCAAATCACAGTCATAATACAACTTAATATGGTATGTGTGTGTTTGTGTTTTCTCACCTGGAATGCAAACTCTTTAGGGAAGAACTTCTATTTTCTATTTTTGAAAACTTGCTATCACAAATGCCAAGTATGGTACTTTATATACACTAGAGAACGTTAGTGAAGTGAAATGGAGGCTCCATTGTGAGTCAGCTGAAGACTTCACTGTTTTGCACTGGGGCACTAAGATCAGTTACAGCATGCACATCTAAGATACTTTGTGTCTACCTGTTGGAAGTGCCAACCTGCCCATGGCTTGGGATGTTGACACTAAATTGAGTTCTGATATTTGTTGAAGCCTTTTAACAATTAGTTTATTCAGTTTTCTTAGGAATAGGGTCCCTTGGAACTTTTTGCTGTTGTTTTTATTATCTGATCAGATTCATATTATTTCCTGAGAAAAAATTTTTTCTAGTTTTCTAACACCTGCTCCTGTGGTCTGTATCCTTGTTTAGTGTTTTGGGTGTTGTTTTCCATAAGACAATAACCTAGGGGAGAAGACTAGCATGCAAATGAAAAGTTTGTTCTTTTTTATTTTTTTAAAAAGACTTTATTTATTTATTTGACAGAGACAGAGATAGCGAGAGCAGGAACACAAGCAGCGGGAGTGGGAGAGGGAGAGCAGGCTTCCCCCTGAGGAGGGAGCCCGATGTGGGACTCGATCCCAGGACTCTGGGATCATGACCTGAGCTGAAGGCAGATGCTTAACGACTGAGCCGCCCAGGCGCCCTGAAAAGTTTGTTCTTGAGTCCTCCCTAGGGTCTGAAGATTTCAGAAGTTTTCCTCAGATCAAAGACCACTGAGCAAACTTTGCTGTGGGTCACCATCTCAAAACCCTCTAGGGCTTCTTCTTCAGTCTTATCTTTGTGTCTCTGAGAACTGCTTTTACAGTTTCAAGTGCCTAGACTCAGGTTTTGTCTGGACCCTGATCAGTGATGATAGGCCTTTGGTCAAAATCTGGAGATAGGGGTTCCATGACATGGGATTTTGAACCATTACCGTTCTGATGGGTCCTCTCAGTCTAAAACTCTACCTCTTCCAGGTCAAAAGCCTGTTTCCTCCATGTTTTCTCACAGTGTTGCTAACTGGTATGCTTTTCTTTCTAAGGGACACAATAGCACCGGGGTTATTTTGGAATTTCAGTGGCCATTTGGGGGAGTTTTTGACAGGAAAAAGATTATTAAATTGAAATTAGCTTAGAACAAAAAGCAAAGACACCTTCCTGAGGAAGTTGTTTTATTTGTTTAAAAGATTACTTTGTTGAACAGAGGAGACATATCCTTCTCTGTGGGTTTTTGTTTGTTTGTTTGTTTTTATTTCTTGGACTAATAAATGCTGGCTTTTTAATTGTAAGTGTTGACAAAATTGTCAAAAACCCAAACTATGTCTAAATCAGTTTTCTGCCACTCTCTTTTGTGTGTATGTATCTCAGGTGTTTTTCTACATTTAAACTTTCTTCCCTCTTCTTATAGAGGGAGCATAATTGCTTTTGCATATTAATCTTCTATCTTGTGACTTTGCTATAATTGCTGACGAGTTCCAGGAGTTTTTGCTGTTGTTGATTCCTTGTTTTTTTCTACATAGATAATCAATCATGTCATCTAAGTACTTTTTAACACCAATAATATCGTATTTTTATGAAGCTGACTCCCTCTTATTTGTTACCCCTGTCTTTCCCTCTTTTTTTCTCCTCTCTGAGGAAACATTAAAGATTAACTGATTTAAGAAATTTTTTAAAATCAGTTAAGTGTCCACTCAAGAATATTTAGTCCAGATAAATAGTCTAAAATGTCCAAAGGAAAGTAAAAATTACTTATTAAGCTGTGTTTCTCTTTATGTTTTGTTTTGTGTTTCTCTTTAGGTATATTTACATAATAGCCTTTGTAACTATAGATACAAGATAAGAAAAAGCTTTAGTTCTAAGATAAAAGATGTATTTTAGCATAATTCAAAGACTTTGAAAACTAGTTTACTGTATATGCATGATATCACCACAGTAAATTTCTCATGATTTAACCTTCTTAAATATCCTACATTAGTTTGGTGAATTAAGTAGAGTGTCACAGTGTCCATAACTTGGTCAAAATTTAAAATTATATGTACATAATTATATTCAACTAAATAGAATGATAATGATGAATAACTTTTATTGAAGTTAAGTCAAGTCAATGTATAGTGTTGTATTAGTTTCAGGTGTACCAATATAATAATTCAATAATTCTATACATCATTCAGTGCTCATCACAATAAGTGTATTCTTAATCCCCTTTATCTATTCACCCATTCTGTCACCCTCTTTCCCTCTGGCAACCACCAGTTTGTTCTCTGCATTTAAGAGTCTGGAGTTTTTGTTTGTTTGTTCATCTCTTTTTTTCTTCATTTGTTTGTTTTGTTTCTTAAATTCCACATATGAATAAAATCATATGGCATATGTCTCTCTGCTGATTTATTTCATTTAGCATTATACCCCCTAGGTCCATCCACGTTGCTGCAAATGGCAAGATACCATTCTTTTTTATGGCTAAGTAACATTCCAGTGTGTGTGTGTGTGTGTGTGTGTGTGTGTGTGTGTCACATCTTCTTTATCCATTCATCTATTGATGGACACTAGGTTTCTTTTTAAAGATTCAATTTTATGAAATTCTTACATACTACAAACTATGATTTAATGTGTTAACTAAAATTGGTAACTTCTAGATACTTAACTAAATTTGAGACCTTAGACAAATGATTAAATTAATTAATAAATAATCTTTGGAAGCTTGCACAATTTCTAGATAAGCAACAGATACAAACATTGGTTAGCTGAACCTAAATTTAATTTACTCTTATTTCTTATAATGGCAATAGATTAACAAAATATGCAAATGATTTTGAATGACATTATATATGTTTATTTTTGCCTTCTTAAATAAGTGTTCATGTGAAAAAATAATTAAGCAATTTCAAGATTTTTCTGTTCTCTGGTTTTCTCTTGTGTCTAGACAGAAAAAATGATTACTTTTTTAAAAACTAAATGATTGCTTTGGTTAAAGATAAAAATCTATATACATGATTATTTAAAGTAGGTACAATAGTTATAGAAATATACAAATATGTATACAAAGTAATGGATTCTGTTTTTTTATTTTAAATGTTACATGATACATTTACTGTACATTATACTGCACATTACATTGAATAATATACTAAACTTCCAAGGCCCAGAGTCCTGCCATTAGTTTTGGTGGTACTAAGATCAATGCTCTCCAGGATCCACAAGTTATCTTTTAGGTTAATACAGGCTCCTCATGATTTTAAGAATTACTTGCAATTGTAGATTATACCCTCTTTCAAGCTGATATGACTAATAAATGCAATAGACTCATGTGATACCTAAGGCTTTGTCACCAAAGGTATTAGCTGCATTTTTAAAACATCCACCTAAGTAGTCTCTGCATAATCTGAAATCTACAGATTTAATATTCCGAAAAAGTCCCCAGAGAATAACTGCCCTTGAACCTTAATGAAAAAGAAATTAACAGGTATTGTTAACAACTCATGCAACAGTGAAACTCCAAGGTGTTGATAATTGGGGTAATGTTTACCAACTTAAAGCAACATTACTTCTTTCTTACTTTTGGACATCCATTACATAAAGGGATCTTAAACAGAGAGGTCCCTTTAAATGACAACTATATATATAGACAGTTTTTACCAAAACTTTGGAACAAGCTAGTGATTGCAAAAGTAGACAGCTTCCATGCAAAACAATGAAAGAAAATTAATTTTCTGATTCTTCAGCACTCTTTTTCTTACCATTTGCTCCACCACTAATGTTGCCTGTTAGTATACTTTGACATCATTTATTAACTGACTAAAAATTTTCTCAAAAATATCTTCCTTATCTTTGTCCTGCTACTTTTAACTTCCTATGTTCTTTTGCCACTTAAATCAGAACCAAACTCTCTGGCATATTTTTCTAAATTAATAGCTACTGTTATAATTTGACTTATTGTCAACAAAATTAATAATTACTAATTAATTATTAACAGTTCAGAAAATAGGTTCTCTTTTACTGTCACCTTCTGATACTTAAGTATGCCTCACATCATTTATTTTTATTTTTAAAGATTTTATTTATTTATTTGTTTATTTAAGAGAGAGAGCATGTACATGTGTGTGAGTTGTTGGGTGGGGGGAGGAGCAGAAGGAGAGGAACAAGCAGACTCTAAGCTGAGCCAGGAGCCCTGGGGGGCGGGAGGGGGGGTTCCATCTCAAGACTCTGAGATCATGACCTGAGCCAAAATCCAGAGTCATAGGCTTAAATGACTGAGCCACCCAAGGTGCCCCTTCACATCATTTAATTCCAACCTTTCAGGCTTATAAAAATTGAACCTTGACGTCATGTTAACTAAAAGCTCCTGTTGAAGTTATTAAAATCCTGTCAGCAAAATCTAGCCCATCAGAAGTGAAAATTAATATTGGGGCTATCCTAATATGATTATTATATATTATTGTATTATATTATATTATATTATAAACTATTAGTATAATAGTTTCTCATAGACACTCTGACCTGCTTTGAAGGAACTATTGAACTCCACTCAAGAAATCTTACATGCTTGAGAAAAGCAAATGATTCATTGCTAGTATCCTAGACATTACCCTTACTTTCAATATAGTCCATGACCCATAGAACATTACTTCTGATATGAATATTAAACTTATTCATTCACTACATACTGATTTATTCCATGTATTCATTCTAATTATTAGAAGCTTTGTGAACTACAATTATCCCACAGAAAAAAATAATATGACTGTAATAGATAGTCTAAAACTTGTCTCTGATCTTGCCAAACCTCTTAAATGACACTAATCTCCCCTGGAAACTCAACACTTTTAAATTTATTACCCAGCATTGTCATGGACAACTCAAAAGCTATTGGTTTTATTTTAGCTAGCTAAGGAAGAGGAGTCCTAAAGTAAATACTTCTTTGCCTGACATTTATGTTACAAGGCAAGTAAAACAACCCATGACTAAGAAAAATAATATGCACAGTTGGATTCTGGTATATGTTTCATTGGATTGGTTTTATAATCTTTATACTCCTGGCTTCAAGACTTGTTAGGACTAGTAATCATTTTTCTGTGGTAATTGTGTTACAGTTACCTGTGTATTTTATTCAGAATCTTAAGCGCTACAGCACAGCCATTTTTCCATAGGGTGACTCAACAACTTATCCCTTAAAAAAAGGAAAAGGATGGACTAACCTTTGTGCAATAATCAATTACGCTCTCTGGGCACCCTCCTGATCTTGATCAGCAAAATCCTGGCAATGAAGAAAATGTGAATATCATGTATTGATATCCCATGGTCTGTATTTGTCTTCTCTTGGTCAAAAAAGAGGACTGAAGAAAAAAAGCAGGACCTGACAACTAAAAGCTTTCCTGGCATTATCAGGTCCTGGTGTTGCTAGGAGCTGTCCTGATTCTCACAGCTAGGTATTGATGTTCTCCAGTTAAACATAAACATTTTTGCAGAACACCAATATCAGATAATGTCACTTTTCTGACTATGACCATAAAGGATCAAGACAAAAGCAAGAGCATATCATAATCCTGTCCAAACACAAACAAAACATGAACATTTTTAAACCACAAGAATTATCAAGCGTCCCCCTATCATGGCTAATACATATGACTACTGGTTCTTTGGCAATTACAGCTTTAACTTCAGTCTATATTTTCTCACTTCTAGTTAGACTTTTTGGGATTGCCAATCAGAATTACTTCTACTTCAAGTCAGCATCAAATCCAAAAACAAAGCTTTGCTTCCCTAAATACTCCCTAAAAGCACCTAATATGAACCTGAATACTATATATAATTAGACATTTCTAACATTTTAACATGCGCCATGGTTAATATTTTTCCTCTTTGAAATAGCAATCAACTTAACTTTAGCTGTAAATGTGTTTTTGGTGGTCTTTGGCTGGGGGACATTGACAGTCAATCAATAAATTATAATTCCTGATTTAAGAAGTATATAATCTAATGTGGAAACAGGTAACTATTTGTCAACATTTATTATGCAAAGTGCTAGGTAATTAATACGTTAAAAAGTGGTATCATTACAGAGAAGAAAGCATAGTTTGTTACATTGCTGGAGAAGGTGCTATAACAGTTTCATAAAAACCAAAAACATTTAAGGTGAACTTTGAAGGATGAAGAGAATAAAAGCAACAGAATGAAAGAATGTGAATAAGGAGGGAGGAACTTATCAATAGATGGAAATGGCATGACCAGTAACATTGCAGGGTGAAACTTGATGGTTTTTTCAGTGACACCAGATAGTCAGGTGCAATGCAACTGAACCTGGCACAGCCAACAATGGAATTTGGACTCTAGCATGTATATGGTGGGAGAAATGAAAGGCACTAAGTGAAACAGCATGTAATCACAGTACACTTTAAGAAGACAACCCCGGCGAGAGAGTGAGAGAATAGTTGCCTAGGTGAGAGACTAATGACAATTATAAAACCATTGCAAGTGTCCTGAACTCAAGCAAGCAGTAGGAAGAGAGCTGAGGGGACAGATTCAAGATGAAATATTTTGATTTGCAGTACTACTGCACTCAGTGGCCAATAGGACGGATATGTGGATTAAAGATCCAGAAAGAACCTAAAGGTGAGTCCAGCATGAAGTAGAGGGAAGATATAAATCCTATTTGGACCTATTAAGATTGCTGTACATTGAACATTCCTATGGGAATAAGAAAAAGCTTCTGGAAGCAAATTTGTAATTTAGAAGAGAAGTCTAGTCTGCAGAAAGATATGTAGGTCAAAGATGAAAATGAGGCTTTTCATGAAGAGGTAGTAAAATGAATAGAAGGTCGAGGACCGAAATCTGGAATCCTGGAGAATCCCTTTAGTTCAGGGACAGATAGAAATGAGGTAAGAGTGTACAGAGAAACCAGATGAGAGTAAGGAAAATAAAAGGATACTTAAAACAATGTATCAAATGTAATAAGCATACAGTAAATATTTTCTGAATAAATCATGAGTTATAATTTCTAATTGAAAGTTTTCCTCTCAAAATATCCCATATTTCTCTAGTTTGGGCAAATTTTGCTAAATAGAGGTAAATATTTCCTCTGATTTTCCTGCTACAAATGGTTAATCTAAAAATCTTGCCATGATTGATATCAGACTCTTAGACTTCCCCTCTCTGAGAAATACCGGCAAAGCAAATATACTCAATCTTATTTATATTTCTTAAATTACTTTGCCTGCACTGTACTGCCTGAGTAGTCAAGAGACCCCAGAATATTTGATATGCATAAACAAAGAAACAGGAAATAGTTAATGGCTGCTTCTGCAGCAGCTCAGTAAATTAGAATAATCAAATGCATCTTGGAGTAAACTCATGTGCACATAGCTGTAAACAGTAATCTCCATTCTTTTAAAAGCACAAATCATTTATTACAACAATTCATAATCATTCTCATTTCAAGGTCTAGATGAGAATAAGTCATAATGAGAGAATTTGTACTTTCTAATTAGAGTGATTTTTTAACGCAGAGAAATGAAATGGTGGATTACTACAAAGGGGAGAAAGTCTATAGTCAATTAATTGAAGAAAAAGAAAGAGAACTTAAAACATGTCCAAATCAAATAGAGATAAAAAGTTTTAGTCATTCAGGAAAATTCACAAAGCATATATCCTTTCTCCCAGAATCCCACAGAATTTTGTATAATAGAGGTAAGAGAGTACTGTGAGTTGCTGTGGAAAAAGAATTTGGTGGATTGGCCATGCTTTGAAAAGGCCTCCCTTTTGGGTGTGTGCCAGGTTTCCCTGAGCACCCAGTGCACACAATTACTGCATTTGCATGTGTAAATTGGGTAATGGCGTGCCTAACTATCAGATTTGTATGTGAAAATGCCATCAGCATATGCAGTATTGGTTGTGTGCCCACTAAAAAAGAACTTTTAATGGGGTTGCATTAGTTGGGGAGTAAAATTTCTAAGAATTTGAGACAAGGTTCTTCATTCCTGGATCCACTATAGATGTCCCTATAGATAATTGGCACCCCCGATAATTCCTTTGTTGTTGTATATCCTCTCAAATTCTAGCTAGGGAAGGAAATTCATCAGAGGACCATTTGACCAACTCTAATTAGCACAGAGCAGAACCGTACCCAAGTTACTCTCGGCAGTGCCTATCTGAGCCAAATGAACAGACCGTGGCACAACCAATCCATTCATCTTGGCCATCTTAACAATCAGCATGGATCTATGCAAAACTGACTTGGGGTTTTTCCCTCCCCAAGACACAATATTCCTCAATCAACTTTTTTGTCACATAATTTTACTTTTCTGAAGACCAGTGTTCTTAATTGCATCATAGAAGGAATAGACAAAACTATTTTCCTCCACTTCCCAAAATAGGTAAGACATAATGAAAATTCTTTCACCCTGCTTCAGTGGATTTCTGTCTTCTAGAAGTTTCCATGCTTATTTATTAGTACCTTAGAATGTAAACCTGAGTCTGAGAATTTGCCCAAGAAACATAGTGATCATATTTCCTGAATCAAAAATTGGTTCACATAGTATGAGGATAGTGCAACTGAATATTTCAAATTGGAATTTGCTAAAAAAAAAAATCTGAGAAGTTTGGCTATTTAGCTAAAAGGTGCCTTATTCTGGGCAACTCCCTTCTCTGATAATGTTTACGTCTCCTGCCCTCCCCCCACCAGCAAAAAAAAAACCCAAAAAACAAAAACAAAAACAAAAACTCAATGTAAAACAACTGTCATAATACATCCCTCTAGAAGCCTGCTTTCTGCTGTCTAAAGTGACAGTTTGTGCAGAAATTGCTCATCCCAACTCAGGATTTAATCTCTTGATACAATCTTTTGTCATATTGCTAAAAACAAATGGATTTTGTATCACTTGGTCTTCTTTTTACCTATTCATCTTTCCAGCAGTCTTACTCAAAGTTTCTCCCGAGTAATATTTGTTAAGAAATACCTGGAAAACTAAAGAAATACAGATCCCATGCCTCATTCCAGACCTATGAATTGGAATTTGGAGGGGTAGGGCCTGGGAATCTGTAATTTAACAAGTTCCCCAGGTAATTTTGCAGACTAGAGTGTGCATTTTGTACAGTTTTATCTTGGTTTTGTTATTTGCTTTCTTCTGTTTAGCTGTGAAGGTTCTCAGTATTGAGTTGCAACCTAACTATCAAAGGCATTCATTGCATACCCCTCCCTTTAATACAGACAGGATCATTATACTGGTTTGTAGTTATGAGAATGAAATCTTAGCAAGAAAATACAACATGAATATTCAAAATAAATATCGTAACATAAAACATGCTTCTGTCCAGGGAGATCGTTACCTTACTCAATCTGCCTGCGTTGCCTACAGATATTTTTGAGACATGGCAACCTGAGAGACCCAAGATCACCCCTACGTAAGGTTTGCCATATAATGGGCATCTCTCAAGTAGTTATCCCTGCTCCAAGAATGTATGCAGTAGGTGATAAGAATAGACTGATTTATGATCACTCAGTATCGGAAAGGTGTAGCATTCCATTTCACAAATAGTATTCTCCTAGATTAGAAAATATCATAAACACATTGGAGAATCCTCAGCCCAGAAACCATAAACCACTGTATTTTTTTCCCTACATTTTAATTTAGCTATCTGTTTTGGATTACATAAATAAAAATGAGCCTGTATTTTCTTTATAAAATAAATCAGTCTCTCTACATAGGAATCACTAGTTAGGTTGAACATTAGGGCATACATAAAATTTGTATCCTTAAAAGACACGAAAACATTTCTCAGTGAGAAAGAAGCTGCTCACGGTGACCTTCATGTTGAACAGTGGGGGGTCAGCACTGGCACTAAATCATTTTGATTCACAGATGAGATCAACATATTCATATTTGTTTGCCAAATGTGTATTTTAATTTAAGCTTTCTCTGATTGATGCGTGTAATTTATGCTACCCAGAACTAAGGCGTCATATTTTTCTTTTTTCCTAACTAACAGGGGGAGACTTTCTTGGAAACAGATAAAGGGAAGAGTCCAGTAATTTGTAGCAATGTGACTACAGCCACACATGTCCTAGAATTAATGTTCTTCATTAGGGTGAGTAGGATCAGCTGTATGTATACATCAGGTTTTTAATTAACTCAGTCCCCACAACAGGATTCATGATTCAAACTGTTAGCATTTTTTTCTTAAATCACAAAATAAAAAAATTGGGTGGCACATCTTTTTCACACGCAAAAAAAAAAAAAAAAAAAGGAGGGGGATACTCAGAGAAATGAAAGGCTCTTTGTATAATACTGAGAGTTCTCAGAAGATCTTTATAATCCTGTGTTAATCAGATAAAGAAGAGCTTGGCATTGAATGATTCCACAGAGATGCTGAAAATTCAACCATTGTGACAGTTTTCTCTCTGTATAATAGATATGATTTCAGTTTATTTGTATCGATGTCTTTAAACTAACATTTGGAATTTGTTAGATATTTTTAACTACTTTGTTCTTGCAGAACTGACCTGGTGATATTTTAATAAAACACTACCAATTTAAAGAAACTTCAATAAGGCAACATGAGGAGCTTAAGCGAGGGGTGAGGGGAGAAACTTTTTATAGCAGCTTCGTTCTCTGAGATCATATTAACATAAATTTGACAGTTAATCTCCATATTGCAAAAAGGCTGCCCAGACTTATTTAATTAAACTTAGAACAAATATGTTTCTTTATTTGCCAGGTACAGCTTTTATCTTAAAATATCCACTTCCAGTTATGATGCAAAACTATGGTTTAGGGCAGGAGCATGGGGCAGTGGGTGGTAAGATCAGTGCAGAGGAGGGATAGGCCACTAAGGAGAGAGCTGGCTGCTGGGCAGGGCTCCTGGTTCCCATGCTCCTGAAGAAATGCCATGAAAGATGCTGATGACTTGTAAAAGTTATTTCTTTGCTTTAGACTTTAAATGATAGAATTAAATTTGCTAGAGATATTTTTCTCAAATACTTTTACAATCTATTCTTTAATAAATATTTGAATAAACATCCAAACTATTTATCCAAAGAACTAGTTCAAATAATGTATATGAAAAGAACTATGGAGGAATGAGCAAGACTTCAACATCAGGAGGCACTGAATTTATACTTTGGATCTGTTTCATACTGAACTGCAAATAATCTAACCTTCCTGAACCTCAGGCTCTTCTTCTGTTAACTGAGGTTAAGAGCATCTTATTTTTTTGTGAGGATGAAATATGATGATTCATTCACTCAATAAATATCCCTGAGATACTTTCTTTATGCCAGTCCCTCTTGTAGGCAATAGTGAACAAGGCCCCTGCCTTCATGGAGCTTACATTCTAGTGGAGAAAACAGGAATAAAGGGATTCTATAATGTCAGGTGGTTTTAAGTTCTGTGAAGCTACACCACAGAATAAGAGGATAAAGCATGGTGGCAGTGGGAAGGTGATATGTACATGGGCGAGGGCAGAGGTCTCTCTGAGAAAGGGACTTCTGAGCAGACTACAATGAAATGAGAAAGCAAAGCCTAAGAAGTATGGGGGAAGAGAGTTCCAGGTAGAGGGAACAGTAGGCTCAAATTCCTGATTTTGCTTACTCAAATAATAGCCAGGCCAGCAGAGGGTGAGGCTGGAAGGGGAGGAAATGAAAAACACCAGACCTGGCTCCAAGTTGACTTTCTCACCATTTCCGACCACTAACCCTCTTATAATTCATGGGAACCTGAAGGCTTTAGACTCTGGGATGGAATGCCACTGAAGGCCTGATGGTGGGGAAGTGACAGGATCTAGATTGCATTTTACAAATATCACTCTGGCTACTATGTGCTGCATAGACTGTCATAAGGCAGGGGGAGAACAAGAAAGATGTAAGAGATGATTGCTGTTTTCTAGGCAAGACATTACGGTGGCTAGGATTGTGGTAATAAGGATGGAGGAGATAAAAGTGATCAGATAGAGGGCATATTTTGAAGGTAGAACTGACAAGATTGGCTAATGGATTGGATCCTGTTCCTCTTGAACAAACTAAACAAAGAATATTTTACTCAAGGTCACTGTACAACAAAATGAACCAATAAAAAACCAAATAGTTTCAGAAATGCAGAAAACAAGCAAGCCTTCTCAACAGAGGCAACAGTATGGCTGGATATTACACAGGACTCACCACAATGCCACTGTGGTATAAAGGTGATAGAAAGCCTCAGCCTTTGTTAACTGTGTTAAAATCCTAAAGTACAATGAAATACTTACAGGAATACTTACAGTGTACACACACACACACACACACACACACACACACACACACAATGTGGGACTCTGAACAAAAACAATGGCAGCCATCTAAAAGTAGAGGCAATGTCATGATTTCAATGTGATGAAATGAACATGATGGTGGACTATTCTTCTCTACTACTCAGGAAGAAGTAAGAGGTCAGACCAACTCAGTGGAGTTTTCACACCAACAGAGAATAATCTTCCATGTTATAAATCCCAAAAGGACAAGACTGTGTATTTTTCTTCTTCATATCATCAGGATCTACTTCATGTTAGATGGTCATTTAATTTTTATTGGAATGAACACAAGTGAAAAATATAAGAGCTTTTTCAGAATAGCTCATAAAACAACTTCCAAATATCTAGCCTCTACAAGCAACATTTTGGGTCATTCTGAGACTTGACGAAATTGCCATTTACCAGTTACAGATACAAAATATTTGTGGTCTTTTTATTCCTCTCAATAAAACATCCTTCTGTCATATTATAGCCTGGATGCTTGCACAATTTGGAACTGCTGCCAATCAACTTGGATGCCTAGTTTCCATGTCTCTCACTGTGGCCAAAAGCCAATGCAAGTGACACTTGCCCACAGAGTAACTTGAGCCCCCCATGCCACAAACATCTCCAGCACATGGTTTCCATTATAATAATCCTGGTCATCTGTCAAAAGTGAAGAGCATAAGGTTATAAACCTGAGGAAAGAAGATAGGCTAGAAAGATTTACTAGAGGGAGGAGAGCGTCTTCCCTTCATGACATGAGGGGTGGTCATGAACTTGGCTGCCACACAGGTGCATCTTAGGCTGACTGGCCTATCTTCTAACTGGAATCAGACTGCTGAGTTGAAGGTTTCTGCTCCCTGTTACCCATACAGTGTATCCCAACCTCTGATATTCTTCTATTATTGAGTTTCTAGCTCCCAGGAACACTTCAGCTTCTCCGTCACACAGTGGAATGGCTGAGTAGTTTTCTGAGAACTTTGTAGACTCAGAAAAACTGAGAGAGTTCTCTCCCTTTCCTTGAACAGTATAAAGTCATTGTGTCTTGAGACTACAGAAGAGGATAGGAGAGTATAAAAATCAGGAATAAAATAACTTTTCCCTTTAGAATAACATCCAAAATAATATATTTATTAGTTTCTCATCAATTGGTGAAATATGACATCAAAATAATTATGATACTCTGGTTAAACGATATCTTTCGCTTCTTTAACATAAATCACTCTACCTTTGATAGAGTAATTTTGTATGCATTTATTTGTTTGATAAAGGTAGATGGGATAGAAATTGTTTCTGCAATGTTATAGATATAAAATATGCTCATCCAGGTCAAGGGACATGTCCCAAAATGCACAGAATGTAATGAGCCAGGATTCTGATGTGGGTCCTCATACTTGCGTAGGTACAAAAACTTTGCAAGGCTTTGTAACATCTATTTACTAAAATTACTGTGTCAGTCAGGGTTCTTAGTAGACCAAATCAGTTTTGGCCAATTTAAGCAGAAATCCAATTTATTCAAAGCTTCCTGCATAGCTTTCGGAATTGCCAAGAGGGCTGAGAAATGGTCCCATTTATGTGCCCAAAATCTCTGATGAAAGAGACTTCTGTCATATACATAAGCAATCACACTACCTGGTCATTAAATGTCCGCTTAAGGAATGCTTTGTTCACC
Organism: Phoca vitulina; assembly: GCF_004348235.1. Taxonomy (NCBI): domain Eukaryota; kingdom Metazoa; phylum Chordata; class Mammalia; order Carnivora; family Phocidae; genus Phoca; species Phoca vitulina. The sequence goes on along the minus strand of NW_022589728.1, from coordinate 16,219,763 downwards.
GAAATATTTAACTATTATTCATGGGCTAACAGCCTAGCATAATCTATATTTTCTCTTCCTTCACTCTGTAGTACTTAGTAAACTGACAGGTAGAAGAACTTAATGATATGCCTTTCCCCTTTAACTCCTGCATATCCGTCAATAAGAAGCAGATCAGGTACCATGAGATCTGGCTTTGAGTCCCAGATCAACACCTACGGCCTATGTGACTTCAATTCTCAGATTCCTTACCCTTCCTATTTACCTCAAAGAGTGACTGTTCATTCATTCAGGAAGTATTTATTGAGGGGCTGAGATGACTGTGAAAGTGATTTGTAGACTATAAAGTTCAGTGACAATCGTTGTTACCACACAGTTTTAATTATATCCTGGCACTTATTTATAACTGTTTCATATCTCTGGTCTTTCCTCCTGAACTGCAATATTCTTTACCATAGTTCATTCCTCTTTTAATAGAGGGTTAGCCCATAGTAAGCTCAACCTATGCTACACATCAAAATCCCAAGTTGATCTGCACAAAGTTCAGCTCTGATCTTGATTCTCAGCTGCAAAAAGCTGGCTAACTCTTCCACTGCTCAGAGTCACATCTGAATTCTTTAGACCATCATTTAGGACAATTCATGCTCTGCCCTTAACTTACTTGTCTTTTTCCCCTTGCTCTCCTTCACTAAACTTCAACTTTCTTTGACCAAATTAACTTAAAACCCCTCACCCTTGCAAATGCCCTGTGTTTGTCCTCCTCCTGCTGTTTCTTTCCTATGGGAAACACCCATCCTATTGAATCTCTACATTTCAAAGCCTAGCTCAAATGCTAACTCCTGAATTAGTCTAAGTAGACACAATGTCATTGTCTTCTGAACAAACGACAATTTTTACTATGATGAAGTCATCATTCATTGGTTTCTTAGTCATGTCAGGGAGGTGACTATTCCAAGAAGTTGCCTTTCCTGGCTCAGGTTACCCAGGGTGTCCAGGACAAACTCATGAATGAGGAAAAGTAGAGGTTTTTAATACCTGAGTATTTTATAGATTTTTAGTTCTTAAAGCTTGTTGTATTTCTTATTATAATAACTTTTTGATGCATTATTACTTACGTTTCATATACAGAAAAGTTAAAAGTCAGACTGTAATAAAATCAGGATGGAAACAGAATTGCAAGTCAGGTTCCTTGGATGTGAACTTTGTGTTGTTCCTATTCAGATTTTGTCTACCTTTCTTCTTATAAGTTAAAAAAAAAACTTTTAAGATAGTAATAATTGCATATAAATGAATACCTATCTGCAGTTGATCTGGTTGCAAATGACTATATTTCTCCAAAATTTCTTTCCTTCCTGACATGGTATGGTATGTATTCTAGCTAATCAGTTTCAAACTATACTTTGCTAAGGGCAGTGATTCTGAGAAGCAGGTCACATTTTATGAATGAAAAGGAGCTTTGCAAGAGTAAAATATTTTGTTATGCAAATAGCAGATAATGTTAAGTCCTTGCTATATGGGCAAGAGTGAGACGGGAGTGCATAACAGAACATTTACTGGGCTTTTGTGGAGATTTACTTTTGAATTGATAAGAAGGGGATTATGAATCCCATTCTTGTTTTGGTCATCAGGGGAGAAATAATCATTGATACTTATGACTGATATAATAAAATAAAATGCTACAGTAAATCTACCCAATACCTAGAGACTGTGCCCTGAAGACCTTTTTGTAACTGAAAACTGGGTTATATATTTCCTTTGTTTGAGAAAGTTAGGGATTCCTTTTTCATCCATCAAAACAGATACTATCAACACTAGTATGGGAAAGTATTATCATTTTGGAAGTATGATTTCATATATGTTTCTAGTCACCAATACTAGGGGAATGTTGTCAAATATTTCTGAGAAAGCTCACACAGTCTCCGTAGGTTGATTAGATGAGCTTTCGTACATCGGAAACCTGACTACTTTCCAACAACTTGATTTCACAAATGGAAAAACAGCATCTGTTTTCCTGCAGCTTCACATATGGCGATCATTGTTGCTAAGACAAGCTGAAGCAGGTAGTCCGTGTGACAGTGCCCCTCTGGAGTGCTGCAGTCTCCTGGGACCAGATAACACTGGTCTGCTGTGAGGGGCTCTGGCTCCCCAGGCAGTGGAAAGTGCATATTTAATCAACATACGCAAAACATCCGTATGAACAGCAAATTACAGAAAAAATGATCAAATGCAATATTTAGAACCTCTCTGTTTGTATTCACAGTGGCTAATTTGAATAGGTGTACTTCATGCCACACTCTCCTAGTGTGAGTACTTAAAAAAAAAAAATCAGGGAAAGAAGATGGGAGGGAAAGGAGTTGAAATGATTGGATTGTATATATGCAGGAAGGGGGGTAGTACCTGTTAGGAGAAAATCAGACTTTGTCACATTAGCCAGCAACAAAGCATGAAGAAAGAGAATCAATGTTGGACAGAGATGGGAAATATATTCTGCACATAAAAAGACCAGATCTCCCTAAAATTTCATTAAGGGGGGGGTCTCTGTCCCTCTGGATGCTTGGATTATATTTTAAAATCTTCAATATATATAAATAAGATTCCCTAATCAGTGGCCCATTTGGGGGAAAAAAAGTCATGAAACTGAACCATAAAACCCTTTTTTTCAGGATCAATGTTTGTGTTTTGAAGGTCAAGAGATTGGCAGCAATAGAAATTAAATTCCAGAATACATCCAGCAGCCAGGTATATTGCAAGCAGATGCTCTTTTTCTGAAATTGCCATGCCAGTTGCCTTACCCTTGATTTGGAAGGACAACTCAATCAATCACAGAAAGAAAAGTCTTAGGAGAAGGAAGGGAAAAATGAAGGGGGGGGTGGAAATCGGAGGGGGAGACGAACCATGAGAGACTATGGACTCTGAGAAACAACCTGAGGGTTTTGTGGGGGGGTAGAGGGATGGGTTAGCCTGGTGATGGGTATTAAGGAGGGCACATATTGCATGGAGCACTGGGTATTATACGCAAATAATGAATCATGGAACATTACATCAAAAGCTAATGATGTACTATATGGTGACTAACATAACATAACAAAAAATTTATAAAAAAAAGAAAAGTCTTCAGTGATTCTGGAGCAGTTTTGGGTTTCTCCTAAATATCACTATCATTAAACAAATTGTTGTTTATCAGGGGCTGTTTGTGCATTAGATCTCTATCACTGCATCATAATAGAACAAACACTTCAGATTTTCCAGCTCTAATCTTTAATTATTAAAATAAAAGCCGGATTCCTAACGTGCCCATACATTCCCCCCCGCCCCGAGATCAACTTTATTCTAAAAAATACCCAGCAGGGTACTAAAGAGTTTGGAAATTTTGCAATGTTAAATAATAACTCTCTTTTGATATGTGAAAGTCAGGAAGATATAGGGCAAAGGTAGAAATTGAAGGCAAATTAGAAGACACGTATCAGGTTAAAGGCTAAAAGGAGCATACGGGTTAAAAGACATCAAAAAGAAGAGAGTGGAGGCCACCAATCCTTAGCAGAAACTGCAAAATTAGATTCCTACATGCAGATCAAACCAAGGGACACCTGTTTGGAGCTAAGTTTTTTGTAACTTATAATTTAGAAACTTATACACCTTAGGACTGTAACCCTGAAGTACACAATCTAAAGAGGTGTATTGCTTGTTGGATTTTATGTGATTCTGTGACCAGCAGGCTGGCCACGGAATTAGACCATTTATAAAAAGCAATGTTCAATGATTATCACCCATGAGACTTCTATATGTGTTACTAAATTGTGAGAGAAGTCTCCAAGCCTGGCCAACTCTCTTCTCAGATCACACCTGAGCCTCTTGTCCTGGGAATCATCCCTTCATCAGTTTGGTCTCTTCATGCTAATGGCCCGTGTTACCCAGATGTTACCCTCACTTTCTCATGCTTGACCCAGGTGATTTGCCTATGCCTACATTACTGGGTTTGGCCAAGGCCTATTTTGGGCTCTGTTGTTCTCATAACCAGTCTCAGTTCTGACAGAAAAATATTGGGAGGTAATACACATAGATTCTATTCTTAACTCTGTACCTAACTAGTACTGTAACCTTGGGAAGTCAATTTCTTAATCTCTCTTGGCCTCACTCTTTTCGACTGTACAATGAAGAAATTTGGCTTGAGCAGTGAAGCTCCTCAGGGACCCAGGGAAAGGATAGCTCCCATGTACTCCTTCAGCTAGATTTAGCTGTGTAACATTTTGGATTTCTGTATAAAATTTTGCTTGAGAAAAGGCTTGGTCACTAAAAGAGTTTGCAAACTTCTGAACTAGAGGGTCACCAAATTCCATTTTAGATGCAACAATGTAGCCCTTTTATCCAATCATTTATTCTCATAATCAATCTTCATTTGAAAAATTGATAATCTAGCATTATGCAACATTGCCTGACAAAAATTCCCGGGATCAAGGTGGATTGGAAACAACTTGAGAGTAGAGACTATACATTTTAGTATCCTGCATATATATTTTTATCATAAAGTAAACTGTACTGCAGACAATTCAATAAACACGTATGGAGTGACTGTTTTATATCAACGCACTCTTGTTTCTGGGAATCCAAAGACAAATTAGATATTCTTTAACAGATCCAGTGGTTGAATGTTGGCAGGATGAAGACATGAATATAACAAAAAAAGAGGGAAACTCCAGAGCAAAATTTTAGCAAAGTTGACATAAGATATAGATTTGCAACCTATTTAATGGTATAATGTATTTTATTATTTATCTATCTCTTTCAGTGGACATAAAACATGAATGAGATTAACTATACTAATTTTACTTGAGGAAAATTTTCCATTATTGGCTTTTTCAAACTTAATAAAAGTCCCAAGTGTTTCATTCCATCCTGCAAAAGAATAACCTTCACAGCTGAGACTGTGAAGTAGTACCTGATCCCTAAATAGTCACAAAATTTATGGGTAAATTAGGGAGAAGTTTTGATATTTACAGTCTTCTTCAGGCTCCTGAATTACTTCCCTGTTGTTCCTCTTGAACCCAGCCTTGAAGCATACTCTGAACAACTGTCTGTCCAATGTCTGGTGGCCCATTCTGGTAGCTAAATCGCATCACTGAGTATACTCCAAAGAAAAACTTATGAGTTCCATTAAGTCCTGAGAGACTACCTGTTTTACAGCCAAATGACCCTCAGAAACAGTATCATGTACTGATATAAAAGCATAGCTTCTGAAGAAGAGCCAAAATATGCTCCAAATTCTAGTTCTTCTCTAGTTTCCTAATCTGAGAAGTGGAAGTAATACCTACCTGATAGCCTGTTTGAAGATATAATAGATGTAAAACACTTAGAATGTTACTGCACTTAAGAGAGCTCTATAAGCAGGAGCTCCTGTTATTATCAATTATTTTTTAAAATCTCAGCAAGCTCAATAAGAGGCATGATGTCTACATGGAAGAGTTTTCATATCTGACTTAGGAAACATAATGATACAATTATGGGTTTCTCTGGGTGAAAAGTGATCTCTCCACAAGAGAAATAGCAAGAGCTTGGGCGTCAATATTCTTGAATATTGGCCCTGCTTCTATCACACTCAAGAATCATCAAAGATGTTGTAAAATGGATTTCAAGGCCTTATCTCAAACCTCCAGAGTCAGAATCTCTGGTGTTGCAGCCCAGGAGGTTTATACTCACAGCAGTGTCTTACACACTTCTAGCCATCCAGGGTTTATGCACCAGCTCTGCCATTTACCTGCTTCTAGCTTGTGACCTTGGTCCTGTTGATCTCTTCAAAACCTTCCTCACCTATAGATGGGGCTAATCACTGACAAACACATTGTGGAAATTATTATTATTTTTTTCTTTAATGATTTTATTTATTTGAGAGAGAGAGAGACAGAGACAGAGATAGCAACAGAGATAGAGAGAGCACAGGCGGGAAGGAGAGGGGAGAAGCAGGCTCCCCTCTGAGCAGGTAGCCCCACACAGGACTCTATCCCAGGACCCTGGCACCATGACCTGAGCCTAAGGCAGAGGCATAACCAACTGAGCCACCCAGGTGCCCCCACATTGTGGAAATTAAATGAGACATAGATAATGCTCAACTAGTCTGCCACAGAGAAAATGTTTGATACATGATGGGTATTAGCTTCTTTAAGCTTTGCCCTTGTATTGAATTAAGTCATCAGGAAGCATAGAAAACGTATCTGGATGGTACTAATGTATGCATTGAATTCCACAGAGAAGTGAGTGTCCAGATAACTTTTTTTGCTGACCATAAGCCTTTCATGTGGTGGGGATGGAGGTGTGTGGGGAGGACCCCCATCCCTCTGTAATAAGCAAAGCACAATAATTGGTGTTGATGCCCTTTGTTGGGTTAAGACAAAAAAACAAAAGGTTGAGTACCACTGTCCTAAATGAACTTGTATGATTTTTTTTTCAGACAGCATCATCCAATTTTTCACCCTCAATTCATTCTTTGTTTTTATTTTCCACTCTTAGGAAACTTGGTGCCCAGTTATATAGTAACTCATTCATCCCAGATCCTTGGTTCATTTCTCTTTCCCCTTTCTCTAACATATCTTAATCTCAATTGAAATTTAAAATTTTGGACTGTCTTATTTCATATTTATTCTAGGAATTTAAATCACATAAATTCCTCTTATATAAGAATGAATGAAATAGATAAGAAAGTCATAGAATGTATAGAAAAATATATTCATGCTTCCTATTAGGAAAATTGAAATGAGGGTAAGAAAAAATCAAAACATTGACGGAAATAAATTTGGGTGAGAGTTCAACAGTCAAAGAGAAATGAAGCTTGTAATTTAACAACCAGGGAAAAATAAATGCATCAGGACAAAAAGAGTTTGTAACCAGAATACAAAAATCAAATAAAAGAAAAGGCAATGACTAATCAGACCAAGACTTACTAGTAAATACGACTATACCTAAATATTGCCAAATATATAAATAAAAATAGAAAAATCTAGTTAATGATTTCTAATTACTCTTTTCTAAGTGATGCCAAATGTATATTAACAAATAGCTGAATGATTGACTGAATGTTTTGGTTTTCATCTGTATGTTTGGTGTCATGTAGATAAATACTCAATCTAAAGAGTATCATATTAGCAAATTGAAAAGCAAAGCAGCAACTCACTGAAGAAATGGTGAAGGGTTTTTAATCCTTGTTTTACAGATAAATACCATGGAGAAACTTCCAAATCAAAAGCAGTGTGCACCTGTTAGCATCATTTTTAACTCTTGGTTGTGCTTTTCCTGCACTGATGAATCTTCCTTGAATACTTGGTATTTTTATTTCACTCCTACTTAAAATGTACTATTGCTATGTATATTTGTTAATCAAATAAACTCCACATGCAGACTGAATAACCAGACATTTATGTAGAGGCTTGCATAGAAGGCTTTAGTAAAAATGGAGTTTCTTTTTTAGTGAAGCATAAATAGTAAAATAACTTTCTAATTTACTGACAAGGACTATAAAAAAAGACAATATTTACATATAAACATGAATGTACAAAGAATGGCTGGTTCCACATTAATGTTCCAAGCTTAACATACATATGCATGAATATTAGGACTGGCATCTCTATATTTGAAGGAGGCTTTCTTCTGGGGGAAAAAGGGGGAGTTCTAGGAAAAATAGTAAGATTCCTCTTATCCTCCCCTGATGTCCATCTCTCCTCTTTCTCATTCTTTCTACCATTATAGCATGATGCATGCACAATACAAGAATGTCAGGTGTGTTACTAGTGGCAGAGAGTTAGAGGTCTCCTCATCACTTCTCACTGCCTGCTGTCATGTTCACATTTTTGGGGTACAGGGATATTGAGGATCAACATATGCATTTGCATGTGAACTTTTCCCCATCAATTAAACCAGATGCAGTAAAAAATTTTTTAGTGTATTTGAATATTGTTCTGAAAAGAGAAAAAAGAGTATATCCAGACACTTTACTGGCAAAGAATTTCAAAACTAAGGAGAATTTGTATACATTAGACAACAATATGCAAAGAGTCAATTACCAATCCTTTGTGCCAATGGATTATGTAGAGTATCACAAACTGGATGATCTAACAGCCATTTGTGCTTGGCATTGATATACTTTTGTGACTTAGTGTTGCCAGACATTTTTCTTTTAGTTTAGGCAAAAATGAAAATGCACCATTTCTTGAGCATACAGGAAAGATGCATATGAATAATGGGTTGAGGAGGATGATTCAAAGCATATAATCTGGTCACTGTTAAAGTAAACCATTTAATCATTGATGTAGGGAAGATAGGATGCCAGCAGTTATTAGATATCTGCGTTATAGCACACATTTTAAATTTAATATATCAGAAAATCCACAAGATAACACTAGGTAATATTAACCCATTTTGTTGAAGAGAAAAATGATTCTCAGAAAGGTCAATTAATTTACTTCTACTACTTTTCAGACCTTATGTCAATGAGGTATTTTCTTTTGCTTTTGGATTATTGTTGTATTGCTTAGTTACAAGGTGTTGAGCCCTATGCCTTTATCTTCTATATCCTTTTGTCTTTCAAGTCCAAAATTGTCTCAGAGTGAGCCCTGTGAAACCCCAAGTTGGGCACCAAGGAGCAGATTTGAAAACTACTATACCAGACCTTTCTGTTTCTCTAATAAAAGTATTTCTACCACTATTCTTAAAACTTGTTTTTAAGATTTGATTTTTTAGAGTAGTTTTAGGTTTACCACAAAATTGAGAGAGAGGTATAGATATTTCCCACATACCCAGACATGCATAATCTCTCCCACTGTCAACATCATTCTCCAGAATGGTGCATTTTTTACCAAGGATCAACCTACACATCACAATCACCCAAAGTCCATAGTTTACATTAAGATTCATTCTTGGTGTTGTACATTCTATGGACTTGGATGAATGCATAACCACATATATACAACATTATAATATCATACAGAGTATTTATGCCCTAAAAATCCTTTGTGCTTACTAGTAAATATGCTTATTCATCTCTACCCTCCCCTTCTCCCTAGGAACCATCGATCTTTTTTATTAATTCCCTAGTTTTGCCTTTTCCAGAATGTCATATAGCTGTTATCATCCAGTATGTAGCATTTTCAGATTGGCTTCTTTCACTTGGTAATATGCATTTAAGATTCCTGCATGTCTTTTCATGCTTGACAGCTCATTTCTTTTTAGTACTGAATAATATCCATTATCTGGATGTACCACAGCTTATTTATTCATTCACTTACTGAAGGACATCTTGGTTGCCTTCAAGTTTTGGCAATTATAAATAAAGCTGCTATAAACATCCTTGTACAGCTTTTTGTGTGGACATAAGTTTTCAACTCCTTTGGGTAAATACCAAGGAGCACCAGTGCTAAACATGGTAAGAGTTGTTTAATTTTGTAAGAAAGCACCAAATTGTGTTCCAAACTGGCTGCATCATTTTTAATTTCCACAGCAATGTATGACAATTCCTGTTCTTCCACATCCTTACCAGCATTTGGTGTTGTCAGTGTTCTGGATTTTGGCCATTAAAGAGGTGGTTAGTGGTATCTTGTTTTAATTTGCATTTCCCAGCTACCAGTTCTCTGTATATTTATTTATATTTATTTGCCTGATGTATAAAATAATATACAATTTAAATAGTTTTACTCTCACTTTATGTGCTTTTCTTGTAAAGATATAATAATTATAAAAATCATTAATAAAAATACTAACCAATCTTCACTGCTCATGCTCCAGAAACTGAACCTATGATTTACTTACTTCTTAATTCTAACTTTACGTATGAGAACTTGAGACACAAAAGAACTGTCTAAACTTAGAGTTTGTCTTTTAAACATGAATTTTTTGTACTCAATTTATAAACTTTGTATTTTAAAAAGGGAATTTAGCCTATTTATATTTTTTATAATAGTAGGTACCTTTGGTTTTATTTTTGTCATAAAATATTTTTGTCACTGATTTTTTTTTTTACTTTTACATTTTGTCTTTCTTTGTGTGTGTGTATGTGTGCTTGCCCTGTATTACTTTTCTGGTCTGCCTCTCACTAAGTTAATTTTTCCAGACATTTCTGTTTGATATGGTTTGATTATGTTTTCTTTGATATTTTTCATCTTTAGTTTTTCTTATACTTTATGGGAAATAAATTCTGTCTTGAATTAAACTAGATTCACCTTTTGATAATTAAAAATACATTTATACTTATATTTTTAAAATAAAATAAATGTCAACCCACCACTCTTATCTACTTCCAATTTCTAACACCAGAAATTATTCATTTGTAAAAAGCCATGTACTGTATCTTTTAAGTGTATATTTAATATTTGAATTAAGTTTTAAATTATATTTACAATAATTATTAATACAACCTGTTTAAATTTTTTACATTCAATTTCAAGGCTTTTTTATATTTGCTATGACTCTGCATTTTTATTATTTAATTTTTATTCATATTTGGGTAAGTTGGAGTAACCATAAAATATTTTTAAGTAGAATACATGGATGTTTATTTTCTGAATTCATGTACACCTCATAAAGTCTTTGCTGCTATATATGTTTATTTAATTTTTGGAGTTAATTTTTACCAACCAACACTCCATAAATATCTATTGATTTCTTTCCACCCGTATACTGAGAGTGAGTTTTTGAGGTTAACCTAATTTAATTATTTTATAGTAAGCTGATTTTACTGCATGAGTGAAGAATAGTTATAGAATATTTTCACTTCCTTTGCAATCCAAAAGTTCGGTAGGAAATATTTTGGTATATGTCACTTCTTATTAATTTTACCTATTTCATGATGTGGACTTTCAATGTGCAAATTCTTATCTTCAGGAAACTTCTAGTATTATGCCATAATTACTGATATTTAGTTCATTTTTTCTTCTTCAGAAACATTATTTGTATATTGAATCTCCAGTGTATATCTTAAAATTTGTTCCATCATTTTATCTTTTTGGACTTTTTCCTCTGAGTTCTGAGAAAGCTTTTCAGGTTTATCCTCCATATTACTGGGCCTATTTTCTGCATTGATGATTCTGCTCTTTATTGGCACCAATAATGATTCTGCAATTCTTCAACTTAAGCACTACTTAAAAAATAAATTTATATAATTTGTATATGAATTTAGCAATATGTTATAGTTTATACACATATTTATACATTTAAAAAAATTTTCCAAGCCCTGATTAATCTCAGCCTACAGCTCATTAGCTAATTTCCTTTGAAGGTCTACTTTTATTTAATTGTTGTTAGATAATTTATTGCAGTACAGGTAGGAATGAAGGAAGTGGATTCAATTAAACTCAGTTAAATTAGTGCAAATGACAGAAGACATTTGGAGTTAAATGTTATTGTGGCAGCTTAGTCTTTACATGACAACTGAAGAATCCTTCGTATTCTGGATAATGGTAAAATTAATTGAAGAGAAAGAGCAGAGAAAAGTGACATTAGATGTTTTTAAAGAACTGTACAAGAACACAAATCAGAAAGTAAAAACCTAGATCATGCCTTGACAATAGAAAATTGATGTGGATATGCCCAACATTCCATAAATAACCTAGAAAAACTCTACAGAGATAAAAACCTAAAGTTAGCTTGATAGGTCACCATGCAGACAGAACTTGAAAATTAATGTAAATATGACATCACTTGAATTGTAGATTGGCAGGGGTTACAGGGATTATACCAGTAATCCTGACACTACAACATGTTCTATTGAATTATCCCAAATACTCTTACTTACTGTGATGCTTTAGCAACTCTAACTCCAAAATTTCCAACTTCTTATTCTCCCTATGGAGATCATCTAAGCCTGGATTGGGCTTTAGACATTGAGATGTGAAGTGCTGCCTCTACCATATCTGCTAGTCCCACAGCTGGGTGATTTCCCAAGTTTCAAAAATATCCATGTTCAATTCATTCTCTTATCTATATTTATTGTTCTTCTATGTGGGAAACTGGACAACTTTGTAAAATAAACTTCAACTTTCTTATCTTTTATTTGTGTTCTTTCTGAAGTAAATATTTTGATATCTGAGCTGGGAGTCAAAACAACTGGGAAACACTCATAGCTTTTGAAAGTTATTGGTGCTCTTTCTCTCTCTTTTATCACATTCTTGTTCCTGCTTAAACTCTTCTGATACTAGGAAGAAAGGAAATGAATCAGTACACCAGAACTTTCATGGCTACAGTGCCCCCTTGTGCAACTTGATAAGGGCCAGGATGGCAGAGATCCAAGAGGGAAAAAAAGGCTAAAATGGGATTATTTTAGGGGTTTTGTTTCCAAATATATAGAGGAGCCAAAATGCATTTTCACACACAGCAGTTTTTTTTTTCTTTCATTGCCTATGTAAAGGAAAACACTTTGTTTTTAAAAAGGGGAAATCCACCTCTGAAATTATGGAACACTGACACAGCATCATTCATCTTGGCAAAAGTTGACTGAGCAGATGATGTAGATCCACTTAACTTGGACTCAATCAAAGGTTTTGCTATTTTCATTTCACAGGCCAGATGTAGCTCATCATCGGTTGGAACCAATTCCAGAAGAGGTGTTAGAGTCTGTTGGTCCAAGAGAAAGTCTGATCCAGGCACCAAAAAGAGCCATGAGGAAAACGGATACTATCTGCACTGATCTCCCAACAATTTAGTTAGTCCAATATTCAGTTCAAATTAAGCAGTGGAATAACCTGGAAGTGATGCTATTTCAGTTAACTTATAAATTATTAAATCCCCAGTCATTGTGAAATCATCTCCCCTGTCCTAGTTCTCGCTATATCTGAATGGATAGGAAACTGAATAATTAATAATATACACACTTGGGTTTCCCATAAATAGGAAAAGCTAGAAACCAATTACATGCTAGGGATATGTTTAACTGAGCTACTTGAATCATCTGTGTTGAGTTGAATCTGACCACCAAATGTTTTATAATTCGTTATCACAGCTACTGCATTTAAAATGAAAACAAATAGTTTATTGAACAGAATGCAATGATTCAATATTACCTGGATGAAATAAATTTTAAAAGAAGTTTGGAATCTTTATATTAATCTTAGAGTATATTACAATAGAGATTCCTTGATCCCACAAGATAACAGTGGGCACTCAAATTTTAATTTCTCTACACACCCTTCAAAAATCATTCAGATCAATAAAAAGAGCAAATGGGACCAACCACAACTCATGCCTACAGTACAACTAGGGAATAGTACAATAAACTTCAGTTTCTATACATATGGGGGAAATTTCCAGAAATTAGCAAGTCTAGCTTGGAACATAACATTATATCAAAGATAAGAGAGTCCAGCATAGTAATAGCAATAGTGCAATGCAGAAAATGTTATCTAAAGATCATCTTCAGAAGGAAAGTCTTCCAATATGAATGGAGAAATAATACCCCCCCAAAATCTGAGGTATTGTGAATACCATCTAATGGTGTTATGGGTTAAATTTTGTCCCCCCAAAAGATATGGAAGTCTTGATTTCTAGTGCCTAGGAATATGATCTTATTTGGAAATAGGGCCCCTGTAGATGATTAAGTTAAGATGTCATGAAATTGGACCCTAATCCAATAGGACTGGTAGCTTTATAATAAGGGGAAGTTGGGATGAGACAAGCACACACAGAGAATACCATGTGATGACTGGGGTTATGTTGCCACAAGTCAACCAACTATCAGAAATTAGGAAAGTAGCCTGGAATAGATCTTTCCCTAATGCCTTAGAGGTAGTGTGTCCCTGCTGACACCTTGATCTGATTTCTAGCCTCCACAACTGTGAGCAAATAGATTTGTGTTGTTTCAGTCACTCAGTTTGTGGTACTTTGTTATGGCAATTCTAGCAAACTAACACAAGTGGAAAATTAAGAAGAAAGTTTTTGAAACTGTACAAGAGCAGAAGTGGTTGTGCTTCTTGGGGGGAGGAGAACAACTTGGAAAGAGGAATCTGTTGGAGATTTAGAGGATAAAGGGTTATAAATAAGTAAAACTCAGAATATTGGGTCCTATAGAAACAAAAGAATATTACAACATGAGAAGACACACAAACCCACTCCCCGAAGGTGTCATTTCTTAGAGAATAAACCCTGTGTTAAATTCAATAAAAGAAGACATTCTGGAATTATGAAGTTGAGTAAGTTACACAAACATCTCACTTATATTGTTGGTGGAATACAATACAACTTAAATGAGTAGAAAATAACAAGCAACATCCATATGAAGCTAGTATAAGAAGAAATCAGAAAGTGAGAATCAAAATCTTTCAGTTTAAGAAAATGGTCCTCAGTAATAAAAGCCATGAAATTGAGGAAAACAAAACACTCCAAAATGAATTAAGTATTATTAGACAAAATGTTGTGATATAAAAGATCATAGATCAAAAGCTCAAAACTGACAATAAATAGATAAAAAGAGGAAGATATGAAATGAGAGTTCACTAAACTTAGGAAGCAAAATAAAGAAAAAGAAAATGAAGAAAAATCATTTCAGGAATGAAGATTAATTAGAAATCAAAAGCAGAATGGACTCACCAAAAGCATAATAAAGAACATTCACAATAGGAATAAAAATAGCCAAAGGAATGAAACCAAAAAAAAAGAGGTAAAATTACTAGAAAGAAAATGATTAGATAAAAGAGGTAGACAACAAAAATTCCACATATTTATCTATGCATTTCTGGAATCTCTAAGGAAGAAAAAACGATGAAATAAAATCAAAATTTAAAACTATAATCCACACACAAAAAAATTTTCCCCAAATTAAAAAGGTCTGAATACACACACACAGACACACACACAATTATTGATATAACATCTGATTTATATTATGATAATTTAATGTCTAGCATGACCATAAGAAAGACAAAGAAGTATAGCAAAAAAGTTACTCTAGAAGATAACCATGAATACTACAAACTTTACCACTCAACAAAAGAAAGTAGGAACAAAGGAATAAAAAACAAATGGGACAAATAGAAAATAAGTACAAAATGGTAGACTTAAACCAAATATATTGAAAATAATATTAAATGTAAATGGATGAAATGGTCCAGTTAAAAGACAGAGATGATAAAATAACAAATTAATATCATCTTATATATTATTTAAAAGAACTATATTTTTTATTTTTAAAAACTCAACCAGAGTCTATTTTATTTTTAATAATAGTAGAGTATTGTGTAAATTGGGGCACCTGGGTGGCTCAGTCATTTAAGCATTGACTCTTGATTTAGGCTCAGGTCATAATCTCATGGGTCATGAGATCGAGCCCCACATTGGGTTCTATGCTCAGTGGGTAGTTTGCTTAAAGATTCTCTCCCTCTGCCTCTCCCCACAAGTCACATGCTCTCTCTCTCTCAAATAAATCTTAAAAAAAAGAATATTGTGTAAATCATCAGAAGATCCATTTCATCTCAGATAGCAGAAGAGTGTTGGTAATACTAAATATATTGCTATATCTTTTTTTTTTTAGGTTGCATTATACTTTCAATCCAAATTCCATCCTAAAAAGGACAAATCCCATTCATTATCATTATGCAATATATTTTTTCAAACATCAAACATAATTTTTCAATATGGAGTTGCTCAAACATCCCATAGAACTACACTTTAAATATGAAAACAGGATATAACAGGGCAGAAGAATATATACTATGCAAAGTTAGAATATAACAAAGCTAGCAGGACTATAATATCAAACAAATTGGACCTTAGATAAAGAATATCATAAAAGTTGGGCACCTGGGTGGCTCAGTCAGTTAGGTGGCTGTCTTTGGCTCAGGTCATGATCTCAGGGTCCTGGGATTGAGCCCCACATCAGGCTCCCTGCTCAGCAGGAAATCTGCTTCTCCCTCTGCCCCTCCCCCCGCTCATGCGCTCTCTCTCTCAAATAAAAAAAAAAATCTTAAAAAAAAAGAATATCATAAGAGATAAGGAGGAAAATACCATAATAATAACAGAAAACAATTTATGCAGAAGGCAAACAGTCCAAAGCATGAGTTTCAAAATACAATTAAGCAAAACTGAAAGAACTAATTAGAGAAACAAAATAAAAAACTATAATTGGATATTTTAGTACTCTTTTCAGTAATTGATAGAACAAGTAACAACAACAAAAAATCAGTAAAGGATATGGGAAACCTGAATGACCTTTACAACAGCCTTGAACTAATTGGCATTTATAGCATACTCTATCCAACAATATGCAATGCACATTTGTTACAAAATTACATGTAACATTCAACAAAATAGACCATATGTTGGGCTATAAAACAAGTTTCACTAAGTATCAAAGGATTAAATTACACACATGATCTTCTCTAACAATATTGAATTATAAGTCACTAACAATAAGATATTCAAAAATATTACCAAATATTTGAAAATTAAATACTATACTTCAAAATAACTAATAAAGCATATGGGAAACTAAAAATATTTTGAACTAAATGCTAGTGAAAGCATAACATGTCAAAAGTTGTGGAGATAAAGTAGTACCTAGCAACATATCAGGGCACAAGTGGGCATCAATCCTACTAACTATTCTCAAAGTCATCAAGAAAGACAGTTAACATAACCTCTGGATTCAGGCTAAGTACTTGGTCAAATATAAACATCAATCTGTGGACTCTCAACTTCTGAATATTGCTGATTGAAAATATTTCCTTAAGCTGGGTGGTCAGAAAAAAAGACAACCTTGGTTCCTACTGTGCTACTTAGGGGTTTTTATTGATTTAGCTACTTTCCACAAAGCCCATATAGGTCTGTTCCCCTGGTCCAAACACTATCTAGTTCTATTCGTAATTCCATCATTCTCCCCTTTTCTATCCTCCAGCCTAGAGTTTTTAAACCTCAAGGAGGAGAATAGTTTTGCTCTTATTCATAAGATACCTCCCCCACAAATCCTAAGGACTTTTTCAGGGATAGAAGACTTTAATTCAACTTCTTGTTATACCACTTTATTGAAACAGAGGAAACTGCTGAAAGAATTGGCTTGGGGAGTGTCAGGAAATAACAAGGGAAATGTGAAACCAGGTTTCCAACTCAGGGTTGTCTAAGTTAGATATCATGTTTTAAGCTGCATTAGTCAAAATAGGATAGGATATGCTGAAGTAATAAACAGCTACTAAACATCAGGGTCTTAACCCAGCAAAAGTTTATTTTTCTCTCAATCTGCTATAGGTTGGGCAAGTGTTCCCTGGTGAAATGGTTCAGTGAACCAACAGGTTTCAATCTGGGGCTCTGCTACTGCAAAACATGCACCCCCAAGTTTATCATACAAGAGGACAAAATAAATTGAAGATTATGCAGGAGTTTTCCACTAGCTCAGCTCAGAAATGTTACAGATCACTTCTGGTCAGATTTCCTTGGCCAGACATAGTCACATGGACTTTATTATTTGAAAGGGGGCTGGGAAGTATAGAAACTTACATACTTAGTAAGAAAGAGGTAAGATGTTTATCACAACCACTAATACCTTACTTAATGAACAGAAGAGAAATAATGTAGGGCACCTTCCTAAGAGGAATGATTGAATGAGTTAAGATGAAGTAAATCAATTCTACAAATCTCTTCTAGAAAATAAAAGGAAGGAACCCTCTTATTTCATTTTATGAATTAGTATTATCCTGATATGAAGACCAATGACAATACACAAAAGAAAACTATAGCAAATATCACTTGTAAATATAGACACAAAAAAGCTTGACAAAATATTAACAAATAGAATTCAGAAGTACATATATTTTAAAAATGTATAATCCAGGGATGTAATGCTGGTTCAACATTATAGTGATTTTTTAAAAATCTACCATATTTATTAACAGCTAAAAAAGAAATATATCAAATATGCAAAAAAAGCATTTGGCAACATTTTACCCCATTTTCTAATAAAAACTACCCAAAAATACAAGTGAAAGAGAAATTCCTTAATTTGATAAACAGTATCCACAAAATAACTATAGATATTATTATGCTTAATCTAAAGTTGCAGGTGACATAGTTGTCTACATACAAAATACTGAGAACATATCCAAAAATTCTAGAACTAATAAGCAAGCCTAGCAAGGTCATGAGATGTAAGACAAACAAAAAAATCTATTATATTTCTATATAACAGCACTGAACACATGGACAAAAAATTTTAAATACAATCGATTCAACAATGGAAGATTATTTGGCCATAAAAAAGAATGAAATCTTGCCATTTGTAATGACATGGATAGAGCTAGAGGGTATTATGCTAAGTGAAATAAGTCAGAGAAAGACAAATACCATATGATTTCAGTCGTATGTGGAATTTAAGAAACAAAACAAATGATCATAGCAGAAAAAAAGAGAGAGGTAAACCAAGAAAGACTTTTAACTACAGAGAACAAACTAATGGTTACCAGAGGGAAGGTGGGGGGGGGGATGGGTTAAATAGGTGATGGGGATTAAGGAGTACTCTTGTGATGAGCACTGGGTATTGTATGGAAGTGTTGAATCACTAAATTGTACACATGAAATGAATATTACACTATATGTTAAAGAGCTGGAATTTAAAAAAAATGAAAAAAATTAAAATACAATATCATTTATTATCATTAAAAATATGAAATCTTGGGGTGCCTGGGTGGCTCAGTCATTAAGCGTCTGCCTTTGGCTCAGGTCATGATCCCAGGGTCCTGGGATTGAGCCCCGCATCGGGCTCCCTGCTCGGCCAGGAGCCTGCTTCTCCCTCTCCCACTCCCGCTGCTTGTGTTCCCTCTCTAGCTGTCTCTCTCTCTCTCTGTCAAATAAATAAAATAAAATCTTAAAAAAAAAAAAGAAATCTTGTGATATAAATCTAACAAGTCATGTACAAAACTTATATGCTGAAAACAACAAAGGAGATAATCTTTGTGACTTAAGGTACACAAAAAAATCTAGAC
This sequence comes from Phoca vitulina, assembly GCF_004348235.1. Lineage (NCBI taxonomy): Eukaryota > Metazoa > Chordata > Mammalia > Carnivora > Phocidae > Phoca > Phoca vitulina. The sequence goes on along the minus strand of NW_022589728.1, from coordinate 16,200,849 downwards.
TTGACATCAAATGAATACATAAAATGAAAAATGAATAAATTTGACTTCAAAATTTTAAAATTCTGTTCTGTGGAAGATCCAGTGAAGAGGATGAAAAGACAAGTTACAGACTAGAACAAAACATTTGCAAACCATTTGTCCAACAAAGAACTAGCATGTAGAGTACATAAGGAATTCTCGTAACTAATTGTAATAAAACAACTAATCAGTTTAAGAGTAGGCAGAAGAGGGGGTGACATCAGCATGATGGCAGAATAGGAGGTTCCCAGCCCATGTCTCTCCACAAAAACAAATATTTGGCAACCATTCATGGACAAAAGTGCCTTTGAGAGCTTTGAGATTCAGGTAGCCAGTTGTGAAACCCTGCTGGAGCCCCAAACCAAGGAAAGCTGTTTTGAGAATGCAGCCCCATGCACCAGTGGCAGGCCTGCTGACTGTGGTCCTGGCTGTGGACCAGAAGCAGCCCTGTCTTCATGTGGACTTGGTTCCATCCTCTTCTGCCAATAGATCCAGGAATAGCCACACTCATCCATTCCCCCAATAACAGGTGTGGCAACCATGGACCTGACTGTGGTCTGTGAAGCAGTTCCATGACTCAGCTCTATTCCTGCTTTACCATGGTTTGGAGACAGTTCTGCCCACCCAGAGACCAGCCCAGCAACCTAGAGGGAACATGCTCAGGAAACCAGTAGAAGCCACACCTGTCTGTACACCAGTATCAGGACTGCCAATCACAAGCCCAACTGTGGAACCAGCAACAGTCACAGGACATTACTTCAACACTGTTTAACTATAGTCCAGGAAGCAGTTCCATTAGTCTGGGGACCTATAAGGGAAGGTCATTACCTGTCAAAATCAGTCTCTAAAGACTGGAAGAAGTGTCTGCTCCTTCAAATGCACAGAAACCAATACAAGGTCATATGGCTCATGAAGCATTAGGCAAACATGGCACCACTAAAAGAAATTAATAAAACTCCAGTAACTGAACATAAAGAAATGGAGATCCAGGAGCTACTTGACAAGTAGATCAAAGTAATTATCTTAAAGAAGCTCAATGAGTGATGAGAAAGCACAGACAACTCAAGAAAATTAGAAAAATAATGTATGAACAAAATAAGAAGTTTAATAAAGAAAAAGTAACCATAAAAAAAGAACCAAATTGAAGAATCTAATGACCGAGGTGAAAAGTTCAATAGAGAGTTTCAACAGCAGGCCTGATCATATGGAAGAATCAGTGAACTCAAAGACAGCTGATTTGAAATTATCCAGTTAGAGGAACTAAAAGAAAAAAGAATGAGAAATTATGAAACCTATGTGACTTATGGGACATCATCAGAGGAAACAATATATGCATTATAGGAGTCCCAAAACAAGCAGAGAAAGAGAAAGGGACAGGAAGTTTATTTAAAGAATAATGGCAGAAAACTTCCTGAAGCCAAAATGGGAAATGAATACTCAGATCCATGATGCCCAAAAAAATCCCAAATAGGTTGAATATCAAGAGGTTGTCACCAAAACACATTAAAATTAAATTGTCAAAAGTCAAGGACAAAAAATTTTGAAGGTGGCAAGAGAAAAGCAACTCATCATATATAAGGAAACCCCCAAAAGACTATAAGCAGATTTTTCAGTAGTAACTTTGCAGGTTAGGAGAAAGTGGGAAGATGTATTCAAAATGTTGAAAGAAAAAAATGCCAACCAAGAATACTATACCTGGCAAAGCTGACCTTCAGAAATGAAGGAGCTATAAAGACTTCTGCAGACAAATGAGGGAGTTCATCACCACAGGACCTGCCTTACAAAAAATGCTAAAAATAATTCCTTAAGTTGAAATGAAAAGACACTGATTAGCACCATGAACTTATAAAGTATAAAACTCACTTGTAAAGGTAACTATACAAATACAGAATACTCTATTGTAAAGGTGGCAAATAAATCACTTTTAACCCTAGCATAAAAGTTAAAAGACAGAAGTGTTTAAAAATAACTATAGCTACTATAATTTGTTAATGGATATGCAGTATAAAATATGAAAATTGTGATATCAATAATATAAAATTCAGAGAGGGAAGAGGTAAATGGGTAGAGCTTTGTTTACAATAAAATTTAAATTGATAGCAGCTTAAAATAGATTTGTTATAATAGACTTGTTATAACTACAAGATGTTTTATGTAAGCCTCTTGGTAAACAAAGAAAAACCTGCAGTTGATACACAAAAGATAAAAAAATCAAAACATACCACTAAAAAAACAAACAAACAAACAAATATAAAATCACAAAGGAAGACAACAAGAGATGAAGAAAGGAACAAAGGAACTACATAGCAGCCAAGAAACAATAAGATAGCAATAGTAAGTCCTTACCTAAATAGATTACATTCTCTAATCAAAAGGCAAAGAATGGCTGAATGGATAAAAAAAATCAAGACCCTAATACATGTTGCCTACAAGAGACTCACTCCAGCTTTAAGAACACACATAGATTGAGGGATGCCTGGGTGGCTCAGTTGGTTAAGTGTTGAATTTTTTTTTTATGTTAATCACCTACATTACAGCATTAGTTTTTGATGTAGTGTTCCATGATTCATTGTTTACATATAACACCCAGTGCTCCATGCAGAACGTGCCCTCTTTAATACCCATCACCAGGCCAACCCATCCCCCCACCCCCCTCCCCTCTAGAACCCTCAGTTTGTTTTTCAGAGTCCATAGTCTCTCATGGTTCGTCTCCCCCTCCGATTTCCCCCCCTTCATTCTTCCCCTCCTGCTATCTTCTTCTTGTTCTTGTTCTTGTTCTTGTTCTTGTTCTTCTTCTTCTTCTTCTTTTAACATATAATGTATTATTTGTTTCAGAGGTACAGGTCTGTGATTCAACAGTCTTACACAATTCACAGCGCTCACCATAGCACATACGCTCCCCAATGTCTATCACCAGCCACCCCATCCCTCCCAACCCCCACCACTCCAGCAACCCTCAGTTTGTTTCCTGAGATTAAGAATTCCTCATATCAGTGAGGTCATATGATACATGTCTTTCTCGGATTGACTTATTTCACTCAGCATAATATCCTCCAGTTCCATCCATGTCGTTGCAAATGGCAAGATTTCATTCCTTTTGATGGCTGCATAATATTCCATTGTGTATATCTATATATCTATCTATCTATATCTATATATCTATCTATCTATCTATCTATCTATCTATATATATATATATACCACATCTTCTTTATCCATTCATCTGTCGATGGACATCTTGGCTTTTTCCACAGTTTGGCTACTGTGGACATTGCTGCTATAAACATCGGGGTGCACGTACCCCTTTGGATCCCTACATTTGTATCTTTGGGGTAAATATCCAGTAGTGCAATTGCTGGATCATATGGTAGCTCTATTTTCAACTTTTTGAGGAACCTCCATACTGTTTTCCAGAGTGGCTGCACCAGCTTGCATTCCCACCAACAGTGTAGGAGGGTTCCCCTTTCTCTGCATCCCTGCCAACATCTGTCATTTCCTGATTTGTTAATTTTAGCCATGAGGTGATATCTCATTGAGGTTTTGATTTGGATTTCCCTGATGCCGAGCAATGTTGAGCACTTTTTCATGTGTCTGTTGGCCATTTGGATGTCTTCTTTGGAAAAATGTCTGTTCATGTCTTCTGCCTATTTCTTGATTGGATCATTTGTTCTTTGGGTGTTGAGTTTCATAAGTTCTTTATAGATTTTGGGTACTAGCCCTTTATCTGATATGTCATTTGCAAATATCTTCTCCCATTCTGTCTGTTGTCTTTTGGTTTTGTTGACTTTATTATGAACAACTATATGCCAGCAAATTAGATAATCTGGAAGGAATGGATGCATTCCTAGAGATGTGTCAAGAACCAAAACTGAACGAGGAAGAAATAGAAAACCTGAACAGACCTATAACCACTAAGGAAATTGAAGCATTAATCAAAAATCTCCCCACAAGCAAGAGCCCAGGGCCAGATGGCTTCCCAGGGGAATTCTACCAAACATTTAAAGAATTAATACCTATTCTTCTGAATCTGTTCCAAAAAATAGAAATGGAAGGAAAACTTCCACACTCGTTTTATGAGGCCACCATTACCTTGATCCCCAAACCAGACAAAGACCCCATCAAAAAGGAGAATTACAGACCAATATCCTTGATGAACATGGATGCCAAAATTCTCACCAAAATACTAGCCAATAGTATCCAACAGTGCACTAAAAGGATTATTCACCACGACCAAGTGGGATTTATCCCTGGGCTGCAAGGTTGGTTCAACAACCGCAAATCAATCAATGTGATACAATACATTAATCAAAGAAAGAACAAGAACCATATGATCCTCTCAATAGATGCAGAAAAAGCATTTGACAAAGTACAGCATCCGTTCTTGATTAAAACTCTTCAGAGTGTAGGGATAGAGGATACATACCTCAATATCATAAAAGCCATCTATGAAAAACCCACAGCAAATATCATTCTCAATGGGGAAAAACTGAGAGCTTTTCCCCTAAGGTCAGGAACACGGCAGGGATGTCCACTATCACCACTGCTATTCAACATAGCATTAGAAGTCCTAGCCACAGCAATCAGACAACAAAAAGAAAAAAAAGGCATCCAAATTGGCAAAGAAGAAGTCAAACTCTCACTCTTTGCAGATGATATGATACTTTATGTGGAAAAACCAAAAGACTCCACCCCAAAACTGCTAGAACTCATACAGGAATTCTGTAAAGTGGCAAGATATAAAATCAATGCACAGAAATCAGTGGCATTCCTATACAGCAACAACAAGACAGAAGAAAGAGAAATTAAGGAGTCGATCCCATTTACAATTGCACTCAAAACCATAAGATACCTAAGAATAAATCTAACCAAAGAGGCAAAGAATCTGTACTCTGAAAACTATAAAATACTCAGGAAAGAAATTGAGGAAGACACAAAGAAATGGAAAAACGTTCCATGCTCATGGATTGGAAGAACAAATATTGTGAAGATGTCAATGCTACCTAGAGCAATTTACATATTCAGTGCAATCCCTACCAAAATACCATCCACTTTTTTCAAAGAAATGGAACAAATAATCCTAAAATTTGTATGGAACCAGAAAAGACCTCGAATAGCCAAATGAATGTTGAAAAAGAAAAGCAAAGCTGGCGGCATCACAATTCCGGACTTCAAGCTCTATTACAAAGCTGTCATCATCAAGACAGTATGGTACTGGCACAAAACCAGACACATAGATCAGTGGAACAGAATAGAGAGCCCAGAAATGGACCCTCAACTCTATGGTCAACTAATCTTTGACAAAGCAGGAAAGAATGTCCAATGGCAAAAAGACAGTATCTTCAACAAATGGTGTTAGGAAAATTGGACAGCCACATGCAGAAGAATGAAACTGGACCATTTCCTTACACCACACACAAAAATAGACAAAATGGTTGAAAGACCTCAATGTGAGACAGGAGTCCATCAAAATCCTAAAGGAGAACACAGGCAGCAACCTCTTCGACCTCAGCCGCAGCAACTTCTTCCTAGAAACATCGCCAAAGGCAAGGGAAGCAAGAGCAAAAATGAACTATTGGGACTTCATCAAGATAAAAAGCTTTTGCACAGCAAATGAACTTTTGGTTTTGGCTCAGGTCATGATCTCAGGGTCTTGAGATCAAGCCTTGTGTTGGGCTCTATGCTCAGCAGGGAGTCTGCTTGAGATTCTCTCTCTCCCTCTCCTTTTGCCCCTCTTCCCATCACACTCTCTTTCTCTCTAAAGTAAATAAATAAATATTTAAAAAAAGAACACACATAGATTGAAATTGAATGGATGGAAAAAGATTTCCATGCAAATGGTAACCAGAAAGAGAATAGGGTGGCTAAATTTATATCAGAAAAAAATAGACTAGGTCCAAAACTGTAATAAGAGACAAAGAACATAATTATATAATGATAAATAGGTCAGCTCATTAGGAGAATATAACAATTGCAAATATATATGCACTCAGCATTGGGTAACCTAACTGTATTAATCAAATACTAACAGATCTGAAGTGAGAAATGGACATCAAACAATAATAGTTGGGGATTTCAAAATCCTACTTTCAACAATGGATAGAAGATACAGACAGAAAATCAATAAAGAAACAGAGGAGTTGAACAACACTACAGATTAAATGGACCTAACAAACATATAAAGAACATTCTACCCAATAGTAGTACCAGAATATATAATTTTCTAAAGCACATACAGAACATATATAATTTAATTTAGCATATATAATTTAAATAAGTTATATATAATTAATATATAATATATAAAATAAGTTGTATTTTAATTAATTATATAAAAATTTAATAGTTCCTTTATAAGAAACTCTAGTAGTTCCTGATCCTGGCTGGTTTTCAGGGACTCTTTTTGTAAGGTTATGGCTTACCCTTTTGTGGCTTAAATCTGCCACACCGCCTAGTCCAGCCTTCAGGAGGCAAAGCCAACCCCAATTCAGGGTCCTGTTCTAGTCTCATCATTAAGAATTAAGAAAATCTCTTGAGCATGAACTGTGAGTAAAAAATGAACACATCATTCAGGTCTTTGTTCTTTCAAACAACTGTTAATGGATCTGTCTTCTGGGTGTGGCATTTAGTGATCAATGCCCAGTTATATTGAAAAAATGGTTGTGAGAAAAGTGTCCTATAGTGTTACTATTATGGGTAGATGTCTATTTTGGTTTTTAAGTAGATTATCAAATCTACATTATTGAACTGCTGAAACTAAAAGCCATATTTCTCTCCTATAGTGCTTCTTGTATGAAGCAACCATACCACTCCATGAAAGATCTGAAGTAGGTGAAAGGAGAGATTTGATATACATATAAATAATATTAAAAGATCATTAGGTAAGACCTTTAAGTTGTATTTTTTTATTGAAGTATAGTTGATACAAAATGTTACATTTGTTTCAGGTGTACAACTCACTGAGGTGAGTTAGTTCTGCTTCATGCGCTTTCCATCATCCAACAGGATAGCCCAAACATGTTCCGTGGCGATGGCACAGGTACAGAAGCAAACACAAAATCCAATTGTCAAAGCACTTTTTAAGTTTCTGCTCACATCATGTTTTCCAACATTGTATTGATCAAACTAAGCTGATTAGAGATTGAGCATCCTTGTCTTGTTCCTGATCTTAAAGGGAAAGCTCTTAGCTTCTACCATTGAGGGTTATGTTTGGTGTGGGTTTGTTTATATGTCTTCTATTGTATTGAGTTATGTCCCTTCTATATCTAATTTGTTGAAAGTTTTTTTTTTTTTTATCATGGAAGGATGTTGAATTTTGTCAAATGCTTTTCCTGCATCTATTTAGATTATCATATGATATTTATCTTTCATTCCATTAATATGGTGTATCACATTTGTTCACATTTGTGGCTTGTGTTCTTGGATATCTTTGTCTGTTTGTCCACTGAATCTTTTTTTTATGACTTTTGCAGTCAGTTTGGCATCATTTTCTTCTCCTTGGAAATGAGAAAGATGTGTTGCTGAACATTAATAGTAGTAATAATAATTTTTATTGAGTGCTGTGTGATTGGCACTGTTATAAGGGCTTTCACATATTTAATCCACACAATAAATCCAAATGGCAGGTGTTATTATTATTATCTCCATTATACTGATGTAGAAAATTAGGTATTGAGAAGTTAACTAACATGCTGAAAACCCACACTAATAAATAGTATAGAGGTATTATGAATTATACAATCTGACTCTAGGGTCCAATTTCTTAACCACTATGCTATACTACCTCTCCAAGGCATGTGTTGAGTCACTAGCAAGTAAAGACTACGTGATAAGACTTTCAGACTAAGTCTATAATCATTCAACAAATTCTTAGGAGCCTACTCTAAAAAATGCTATAGTAGGTACTGAGAAGACTATAAATAATGATAAGACATAGTTCACACTTTAAAGAGGATAACTAACCATATAGGAATGGACAAGCAAGAAGACAAACAGGAGTTTAGAGAAAGGAGTAAACCAACTGGGTCTTACCCCAGAAGAGTTTGTGAGAGGCCTAGACTCCCATGAAAGGTGAGTTGGGCTACAAAATATGAACTGAAAAGCAGTTCTCAATAATTGGTTATTCTACCCTCCTATAATGACACCTACCCCTACAGACATACTAAGAATTTGGGAATGAGGCAAGAGGATTTGCTGATACCACACTTACAGTGATTTTTTTCCCCTCAGTTTCTTTAGGTTGGAATGGAGACAGCAACCAATAAAGTAGCTCCATTTACTCTCTAACCTAAGGGATTCTCCCCAAATTGAAAGTCAAAATTTGAAATATAATTGTGGATGGGAATTCAGAAACTAGGAAAAGACAGGGAAAACTTTCCAATTGTTCCTTATCCCTTCTATTCAGTTGAGTTGCACCTATACCTAAGAAAGTAAAACAATTTATTCTCATCCATTAAGTCTTTGAGTTACATTATCTCTTTGAGGCTCATTGGTCCTAAAATGAATTTAAGCCACTATTTGTTCCCAATACACAGTTGCTTATTTATTTTAAAATATGATTTTAAAGTTACATTTTATTATTCATTTTAAAGGATGATTTACATTTGTACTTATATTATTTGCTCTTTTTATATATCCTTCTCTTCCACCTGATGTGAACTAAGGTGGGGACTGTATTGTGTTCATCCCTGTATCCCTTGTTATGACAGTAATGCCTGGCCTATAATAGGTATTACGTAAATGTTGGTTGACAAATGTATAAATGAATATAACAGAATGTAAATGAATGCAATAATATTTTGCCAATTTATCAATAGAAAATTTAATAACCTGTTCAAATCTTGGTGCACAAATCTTCTTTATAGTTATATCACTAAATAAGCCCTATTAATGAGTGATGTCAAGACCAGTACATTATTCTATGAACAGTAAATCCTTTTAAGAAACAGGAAAATTTGTGTTCAGCTGAAAGAAATTACAAGATATATATTTTCTTTTTGAGTAAAAAAATGAGGTTCAAATAATTTGTTTCTTGTCCAAATTTTTAGTCAGAAGCTCTGAGCCAGCACCATAAGAAATGATTATAATGAAAATCAATTAATATCATACACTAAATTAATAGAATAAAGGACAAAATCCACATGATTATCTCAATAGGTACAGAAAAGAATTTAAAAAATAACTCAATATTCTTCCATGACAAAAACATTAAGCAAACTAGAAATGGAAGAGAAGTTATCAATGTAATAAAGAATATCTAGCAACAACCCACAACTAACACCACACTTAGTGGTTAAAGACTGAATGCTTTTTCCCTAAGATCAAGGAAAGGTAAAGGATAGCACCTTCAGGGTTCCTATTCAATAATGTACTGGGGATTCTAGATGGGGAAATTAGGCAAGAAAAAGAAATAAAAGGCATTCAGACAGGAAAAGAAGTAAAAGTATCTTTAAAGATGACATAATCTTGCATATAGAAAAACCTTAAGAATATACTAAAATTATTAAAACTAATAATCAAGTTCAGTAGGTTTGCAGGACATAAGATCTATATAAAATACCAATTATACTTCTATACAGTAAAACACAATTCCATTTACAATAAAAATGATAAAAAGAAAGGAATAAACCACTTAGGAATTAATTTAATAAAAGTAATACAAAACTTACACTCTAGAAACTACAAAATATTTTTGAAAGAAATTTAAAAAAGACCTAAATAAATGAAAAACATCTATTGCCATGGATTAGAAGGTTTGATAGATATTGTTTAGTGGATACTATCCAAATTGACTTAGAGATTCAACACAATCCCTATCAAAATCCCAACTGACTTCTTTGCAAAAATTGATAAACTGACCTAAAATTCATATGCAAATGCAAGGAATCCAGAATAAGCAAAACAGTCTTGAAAAAGAACAAAGTTGGATGGCTCACAGTTCCTGATTTCAAAATTTCCTACAAAGCTGCCGTAGTCAAGACAATGCAGTGCTGGCATAAGGATGGGACATACAGATCAACAGAACAGAATAAAGAGTCCAGAAATATTTCACATTTACAGGCAATTGATTTTCAACAAGGGTGCCAAGGCAATTAAATGAAGAAAGAATAGTCTTCAACAGATCATGCTGGGACAACTAGATAGCCACCTGCAAAAAATAAAGTTGTACTCCTACTTCACACTATGAGGTATGCAAACTATGTATACCCCAACATGGACAGACCTTGAAAACATTATGGTAAGTAAAATAACCAGTCAAAAAGGATCACAAATTGTATGATTCCATTTATATGAAATGTCTAGAATAGGTAAATCTATAAAAAACAAACAGGGGCAACTGGGTGGCTCAGTCAGTTAAGCATCTGCCTTTGGCTCAAGTCATGATCCTGGGGTCCTGGGATCGAGCCCCAGGAGTTGGGCTCCCTGCTCAGCAGGGATTCTGCTTCTCCTTCTCCTTCTGTCCCTCTCCCCTCTCATTCTCTCTCAAATAAAGCAATAAAATCTTAAAAACAAACAAACAAATATTTATTAGTGGTTGTCTATGGCTAGGGGAATTGCAGAGATTGGGGATGATGACCAAGAGCAACAGGTATCTTTTGAAATAATTAAAATGTTTTAAAATTGATTTCAGGGATGGATGTACAACTTTGTGGAATACTAAAAGCCATTTAATTGCAAAGGAAAAACAAACAAACAAAAAAAAAACAAAGGAAAAAAAGATCTAGCTATAAACTGGGCCTTGGGAAGCCAGGTAGAGAAACCTCAAAGCCAAACAGAAATGAAACTAATTTGTATAAAATTTGAAGTTGCCCAAACACTATTATTTTCCATTTGACATTAGCATTAACTAAGACTCTTTTGGTTCTCTTAAATTATTAGCTCATTTCAGGAATTTTAAATGTAAAATGGTACAGCCACTTTGGAAAACAGATTAAAGTTCCTTAAAATGACCCATATACTTTCCATAGGACACAGCAATTACATTCCTAGGTATCTACTCAGAATAAAAACATTTGGTTCACACAAATGCTTCTATACAAGAATGTACATTACAGCATTATTTATAATAGCCAAAACTGAAAATAACATAAACATCCATCAACTAGTGAGTGGATAAACAAAATGCAATATATCCATTACAATGGAATCCATAATAAAAAGAAAAAAACTCAATATATGCAAAAAACATTAATTAATGTGAAAAACATTATGCTAAATGAAAAAAAGATCCGCAGACTACATTTTTTATTATTTCATTAATATAGCATTTCTTAAAAAGCTAAAATTTTGAGACAGAAATTGGATCATTAGTTACTTGGTGGGGGCGGGGGCAGTAGGAACACAGATTGATGGAGTTGGGCATGAGAAAACTTTTGGGGGTGATGGAGATGTCCTAAAACCAGATTGTGGTGATAATTACACAATAGTAAACATTTACCAAAAGTCATCAATTGCACACTTAAAATGGTAAATTTTATGGCATATAAATTATATATCAATAAAACTATTAAAACATTTTTTATTTAAAGATTTTATTTATTTATTTGATAGAGACAGCGAGAGAGGGAAGACAAGCAGGGGGAGTGGGAGGGGGAGAAGCAGGCTTCCCGCTGAGCAGGGAGCCCTATATGGGGCTTTATCCCAAGACCCTGGGATCATGACCTGAGCCAAAGGCAGATGCTTAATGACTGAGCCACCCAGGTGCCCCAAAACTATTAAAATTTTTAAATGGCATTTTATTTTTAAATTTTTTTTAGAGAGAGAGTGTGCATCAGCACAGGGAAGGAGGGGCAGAGGGAGAGGGAGAGAGAAAGAAAATCTTAAGCAGGCTCCAAGCTCAGTGCAGAGCCCAACACTGGGCTTGATCTCACAACCCTGAGATCATGATCTGAACTGAAATCAAGAGTTGGACACAAACTGAGGGTTTTGGAGGGGAAGGGGGTGAGGGGATGGGTTAGCCCGGTGATGGGTATTAAGGAGGGCAAGTATTGCATGGAGCACTGGGTGTTATATGCAAACAATGAATCATGTAACACTACATCAAAAACTAATGATGTACTGTATGGTGACTAACATAAAAAAAAAAAAAAGGTGGACACTTAACCAACTGAGCCACTCAGGCACCCCTTACATCATTTTAAATTCATACTTTAAATCCTCAATCTCCACCATATAAATACCTATCAATAGCAGATAGAACGTAAAGATTTTTAAAAATCATTGCTCCTAAAATAAGGCAATTCTGTAGACCAGAAATAAAGCAGCTTACAGGAAGCAGCAAGAAGGGTAGTAGGGAGGTCTGGGTTCTACGCCAGGACTTCTATCTTCTATTGAGTAACAATAGTAAACTACATGAGATAGGGAACTAAAGCCATGCTTACTGCTCAAAATCAGGAATGAACTAGGGGGAATTTTTCTGCTCATAAACAGAGGTCAAGGTTGGGGGAGTGGGGCATGTGTCAGGGAGCTGCTTTTGAATACTACCTGGGACTATTATTAATATATGAAGCTTTGTACTTTGACAAGCTTGACACCCGCAAATAGGCCATGTACTCACTAATATGCTGATTGGATGGATCATGATTGTATTCAATATTGACACAAGGTAGAAGCCTCAGCAGCCATGATAAGATGTATTTATGAAGGGGGACCTTAGAAATCAAGTGGGAATTACCACAAAGAGTCTGAAAAAAGAAAAGTATGTTGGGGAGGGAGGGGAATCAAAATTGCCGACTCAAGAAGAATCCCCAAATAATTATTTGTCCCCAAAGTCATGCTTTAAAAGCTAGCCTAACTAAATGTGACTTTGGGAGAAAATACCACACAAATAAAAATAATAACAGTATCTTTATAAAAAAACTTTCAAATGCATAGAATTTTAAGAGTTATAATAGGGTCAGTAAACATTAAAAATAATTAAGAGTTATACAACTAATTTATAGAAATGAAACAAATAGATAAGTGATAGAAAGATATAATTAAATTTTTTGAAATTAAAAAATCAATCAACATTTATTGAGAACAGGTGAAGAGAAAATAATATTAAGAAATCCACCCAGGGGCGCCTGGGTGGCTCAGTCGTTAAGCGTCTGCCTTTGGCTCAGGTCATGATCCTAGGGTCCTGGGATTGAGCCCTGCATCGGGCTCCCTGCTCGGCGGGAAGCCTGCTTCTCCCTCTCCCACTCCCCCTGCTTGTGTTCCCTCTCTCGCTGTGTCTCTCTCTGTCAAATAAATAAAAAAAATCTTAAAAAAAAAAAAAAAAAAGAAATCCACCCATAATACAACATAAGGAGAAAAATCAGATTAAAAATGTAAAAGAGTAGTTAAAACATGTGGAATAAGCTTCAGAAGATACAACATGTATTCCCCTGGGATCAGAAAATGGAGATGAAGAAAATGGAGAAAATGACAGAAAAAATGATATGCAAGAGTTGACAGCACACTTTGTAGCGTACAAAAATAAGTGTTATCATATCTCTTATTCGACATTATATCAAAACTCCTACATAGTAGAATAAGACAAGAAAATGTGGGCAAAATGGGATACTTTTTTGAGAAATATAACATCTTCTGACTCAAGATAAAAAGATCAGAATAATTTTATGATCATTTAAAAAATTGAATCAATGGTTAAACTTTATTCATTAAAAAAATATACTGATTCTAATAGTTCCATGTATGCTTTCCACTAAATATTCAAGGAACATGCAAATCTATCTCATTCTATGAGACTAGTATAAAAAATACATATGAATTCCCTTTATATGAAATTTCATCACAGTCAAAACCAAGTGACCAAAGGTACAATAGTTGCTGGGAGCTACAAATGAAGAAGAATATGCCAGAAATGAGGGCATAAGAGAAATTTCTAGGCTTATGGAAATGTTCTAAAATTGTTATCTAAGAATGTATTATGAGGTATTTTCCTGTCTACATGTTGTATTTTATTATTAAAAAATACTATTTAGGGATGCCTGGGTGGCTCTGTTGGTTAAGCCTCTGACTCTTGATTTTGGCTTAGGTCATGATCTCAGGATCTCTGCCTTGAGTGTGGAGGCTGCTTAAGATTTCTTTCTCTCTCTCTCCCTCTGCCCCCCCTCCCCCCTCACACTCATGCTCTCTCTCTTTCTCTCAAAAAAAAAAAAAAAGAGAAATAAAGAAAATAAATTTAAAAAAAAGTACTATTTAGATGCACTCCTCTCTGGAGTGAAGTAACTATAACTGGTATAAACTATATTTAAAAACCAAAAATAAAACAATTTATAGTCTCTAGAAATTATCCTAAGGGTATAAAGCATATGGAAATAATGTTAATCAAGAAAAAGTACTGAATCTCAATAAAAGCAGTGAGAGTTTATAGCACTTGAGCCATGACCTGCCACTCTTCCCCACTCTTGCAACTCAAAATGATGTAATCTCTACTCCTCACTAATGTGGCCAAGAAGATGGGGTTGTATTCTATCGTAGTTCCCAGACTAGGACAATAATATCTCCCCAGAGGGGTAGGCCAACAGGATTTCTCATTCCTCAGACTCCGTCTTGTAGAAAGTGTAAAGTAGACAAACATGACTGAGATGTCTGGGGTTTTCTTCTCTACCCAGTCCCCATTTGTAGGACAGAAGCTCTACTCTAGATTTGGCAGAAGAATACTGGGCCTTGATTGCCACTGTCCCAGCTTACTCATAGGGCCTAGGTCCCATGCCAGGGGAGCCAAGCAGAGAAGACCAGGGGCTACTACTCAGACTTAGTACAACACTTGTAGAGCAGAGGTGTCTGAGAGTTGATTCTGTCCTCACCCTCAGACTCAAAGACAAAGAGGAAATATCTTGAAAATCCAAGAGAATACTGACTCATGTACAAGAAAACCTCAGTAAGATCAACAGCTAACATCTCACCAGAAACAATGGAGGACAGAGGCAGTAACAAGACAAGCTCAAAGTGTTGAAAGAAAAAAAATATTAAGTAAAAATTATATATTCAGCAAAACTAACTTTGGAAAAGAACATAAAATAAAGACGTTACCAAATAAACAAAAACTGAGATATTTCATTGTTAGCAGACTCACCTTACAGGATATACAAAGGGAAATTCTTTAGACCGAGAATAAGTTATATCAGTGAATTCCAATTCACACAAAAGAAAAAAACAAAAAGCATAGAAAACAAAGAGCATTAGCAAAGATAACTATGTAATTATAAAAGAGGGTATAAATGCATATTTCTTCTCTCTTCTTCCCTTAAATGATTTAAAATAAATTACATAAGATAATATATAATATATAATGCATATAATTATATTTATTTTGGGACTATATGCATAGAAATGTAATATATTTGAAAATATATTACATCCCCACAAAGAAAGTGGGTGGAGAAAAGCCGGCTTGAACTAAGGAAGCTATATAGATGGTAATTCAAATCCATACACACAAATAAAGAAAACTAAAAAAATGGTAAATAAGAAAGTTAATTTTACTTTTATTTTTAAGCTATATTATTATTGCTTTTGTTAAATAATCTTTGCAGCAACTATTAAAATTCATTAAAAGTATATGTTCCAGGGACCATTCCATTTTGTGGTCCAAAATTACCAAAATGACTAAGCATTTTGTGCTTATTTCTCAGGCCTCAACCTATTTGAGTTAGGTACTATTACTCTTCCCATTTCACAGATAAGAAATTGAAACACAAACAGGATTGGTTACTTGCCTGTGGTAAGAAAGTTAATTATAAAACTATAAATTTATATTTGCTCTTCTTTCTTTTTTCAGGTTCTTTAAAAATATAACAATATATAAAGTAATAATTATAACAATATTCTGCTGGGTTTGTAACATATGGACATAACATATATAACAATAATAGTACAAAGAAGGTAAGGAGGGCATAGAGCTATATAAGAGTAACATTTCTATGCCTTATTGAAGATAAGTTACTGTAAACCTGAAGTAAATTCTAATAAGTTAAGAGGTAAGTTACTGTATGTTAAGAAAAAATAGGGGCGCCTGGGTGGCTCAGATGGTTAAGCGTCTGCCTTCAGCTCAGGTCATGATCCCAGGGTCCTGGCATCAAGTCCCACATCGGGCTCCCTGCTAGGCGGGGAGCCTGCTTCTCCCTCTGCCTCTCTCTCTGACTCTCATGAATAAATAAATAAAACATTAAAAAAAATGTAGAAATATAAAATGATCTTTAAAGAAATTGAAATATTTACTTAATGCAAAATAAAATAGTAAAGTGGGAAGAGGGTACCAAAAAAAAAAAAAAGGAATGAGACAGAACAAAAAATAAAATGGCAGACAAAAATCCAACAATATCAATGATAACGTTAAATGTGAGTGAATTAAGCAATATAATCAAAAGGCATAAATTGTTATACTGGATTAAAAAAAGCAAGATCCAACTATATACTGCCTACAAGAAATAAATTTTAGGTGCAAATATATAAATAGGTTTGAAAGTAAAGGATGGAAAAATATGTGAACAACAACTACAAGAGAGCCAGAATGACAACACTAATATCAAAAAACTTTAATAAAAAAAGTTATGAGAGCTAAAGACATACACTTTATAATGATAAAAATGTTCATACATCAAGAAGATATAACAATATAAACAGGTACACCTAAAAACAGCCCCAAATACATGAAGCAAAATATCATACAATGAAGGGAGAAACAGACATTTCAACAATAATGGAAACTTCAGTACTGCATTCTCAGTAATAAATAAGACAAGTAGGCATAGCATCACTATCAATCTAGAAGACTTGAACACTATAAACCAACTACACCTAACAAACTTCTAAGGAACACCTAGCCAACAATAGCAGAATACACATTCTTCTGAATCTTCTCAATTACACATGCAACATTCTCCAGAATAGAACATATGATAGGCCATAAAATATATCTCATTAAATTTAAAAGGATTGAAATCATACAAAGTATTTTCTCTTACCATGATAGAATAAAATTAGAAATCTAAAACAGAAGGAATCTACTTCCAATTTCTGGGCCAGCATGTAAGGAGCTTGGAAGTTGTCAGTGCATCTTAGCAACAAGTAAAAAGCTGAACAAACTGAAAACCAACAACCTTTCTTAGATATTGGAATTATCAGACTGGGAATTTAAAACAACTATATTCATATGCTCTAATGGAAATAGTAGACAAATTACAAAAATTATTGGGCAACGTACACAGAGAAATAGAAATTCTAATAATAGACCCAAAAAAAAATGTTAGAAATAAAAAAATACCACAATAGAAATTAAGAATACCTTTGATGGGCTCATTAATAGACTGGACATGGCTGAGAAAAGAACAGTGAACTTGAGAATATGTCAATAGAAGCTCCTACAACTGAAAACAAAGAGAAAAAAGACTTTTAAAAAATGGAACCAAAAAATGGAACAAAAAAATCTAAGAACTGTGGGACAATTACAGGAGGTGTAACATAGGCATGATAGGAATTCCAGAAGGAAAAGAAAAGAGATAAAGGAATGTCAGAACTGTCTGAAGCAATGACTGAGAATATCCCAAAATTAATATCAGGCTTTAGGCCACAGATACAGGAAGCTCAGAGAACAACAAGCCGGATAAAGGCTAAAAAAAAAAAAAAATCTATACCTAGGCCTATCCTGTCAAATTGCAGAAAATAAGAGATAAAAAAATCTTGAAAGAAGCCAGGATATTTTAAAAAAGGAAACACTTTACCTATAGAGGAACAAGAAAAAGAAATACATTGCATTTCTCCCCAGAAAACATGCAAGCAAGAACGTTGAGTGAAATATTTAAAGTGTTGAAAGAAAAAAAAATCCTTAAAATCTTGTATCTTACAAAATTATCCTTCAAAATGTAGGAGAAATAGACTTCTCAGACAAAAATTGAAGGAATTCGTGCCAGTAGACCTGGCTTGTAGGAAATATTAAAAAAAGTTTGTCAGAGAGAAGGAAAATTATATTGCAGAAACAAAGATTTGCAATAAAAAAAGGAAAAACATTAGTGAAGGAATAAGTGAAGATAAAATAAGAAATTCTATTTTTACTATTTTAATTGGTCTGAGAGTTAATAGTTTGTTCAAAATAAAAAAGCAATAATATTCTATAATACAATATTATATATGTTGTTATATATTATGTAGTGCTATATAATATACCGTAGTATACAATGATTATGACTTATGGATCATTAAAATGGATGACAGCAATGATATAAGAGATAGGAGGGCGAAATTAGGAACACTTTGTTATTATAAAGACACTTATACTACCCTTGAAATGTTATAGTGTTATTTAAAATTAGAATTAAATTAATCATAAATGTATATTGCAAACTCTAGAGTAACTACTTAAAGTTTAAAAGAGGTATAATAAATATGATAAGCAAGGGGGAAAATAGAATCATTTAAAATGCTCGATTAAGGGCGCCTGGGTGGCTCAGTTGGTTAAGCGACTGCCTTCGGCTCAGGTCATGATCCTGGAGTCCCGGGATCGAGTCCCGCATCGGGCTCCCTGCTTGGCGGGGAGTCTGCTTCTCCCTCTGACCCTCCTCCTTCTCATGCTCTGTGTCTCTCATTCTCTCTCTCTCTCAAATAAATAAATAAAATCTTTAAAAAAAAAAAAAATAAAAAAAATAAAATGCTCGATTAAAACACAAAAGGCAGAAAGAGTGAAAGACAGTATCAGGAACAAAGAACAAGGGCAACAAGTAATTAATGGCTAACAAATATGTTTGACAGTAATGCTCCTACACAAAAAAATCATTTTAAATGTCAATTATCTAAATACACCAACTAAAGAGCAGAGATTGTCATAGTCGATCAAAAAAACAAGACCCAAGCATATGTTGTTTAAAACAAACCCTTAAGGGTGCCTGGATGGCTCAGTTGCTTGAGCTTCTCACTCTTGACTTTGTCTCAGGTCATGATCTCATGGGTAGTGGAATGGAGCATCGAGTTGGGCTCTGTGCTCCATGTGGAGACTGCTTGGGATTCTTTCTCCCTCTCCCTGTGTCCCTCCCCCTACTCATGCTCACTTGCACACTCTCTCACTCTCTCTCTTAAATAAATAAATCTAAAAAAAAAAGAAACCTTCTTTAAATATAAAGACAAATATATATTAAAAAATAAAGGACTAGAGGGGCGCCTGGGTGGCTCAATCATTGGGCGTCTGCCTTTGGCTCAGGTCATGATCTCAGTGTCCTGGGATCGAGCCCCGCATCGGGCTCCCTGCTCGGCGGGAAGCCTGCTTCTCCCTCTCCACTCCCCCTGCTTGTGTTCCCTCTCTCGCTGTGCCTCTCTCTGTCAAATAAATAAATAAAATCTTTAAAAAAAAAAATAAAGGACTAGAGAAAGATATACCATGTTAAGATTAATCAAAAGATAGCTGGAGTAGCTATATTAATCCACACATCCATAGACTACAGAAGAAAAATCACATAATCACATTCATAAATGCAAAAAAAAGCACTTGACAAAATCAACACCCATTCATAATAAAAACTCTCAGCAAACT
This sequence comes from Phoca vitulina, assembly GCF_004348235.1. Taxonomy (NCBI): domain Eukaryota; kingdom Metazoa; phylum Chordata; class Mammalia; order Carnivora; family Phocidae; genus Phoca; species Phoca vitulina. Next base: position 16,181,324 of record NW_022589728.1, on the reverse strand, counting down.
AGGGAAAGAAGAAAACAATAACACTGTTTGCAGATGACATGATTGTCTGCATAGAACATCCAAAAAAATTTGGAAAAATGAAAAAGTCCTGGAACTAAGTGATGACAACAAGGTTGTATGATACAGAGTTAATATACAAAAATCAAATACTTTCCTCCATTCCAGCAATTAATAAGAGAAATTTGAAATTAAAAACAAAATGTAAGAAAAAAGAGTAAAATATTATTTACATTGATACCAAAAATGAAATACTTAAGTATAAATCTAACAAAATATGTGCAGATCTAGATGAGGAAAAATATAAAACTCTGACGAAAGACATCAAAAAACTAAATAAGTGGAGAAATATTCAATGTTCATGGACAGGAAGACTCAATATTGTCAAAATGTCAGTTCTTCCCAAATTGATCTATAAATTCAACACAACCCCAATAAAAATCCCAGTATATTATTTTGTGGATATTGAAAGCTGATCCTAAGGTCTGTACAGTGAGATAAAAGACTCAGAATAACCAACACAATATTGAAGGAGAAGGACAAAGTTAGAGGAATAACATTACTCAACTTTAAGACTTCCTGTAAAACTCCAATAATCAGTGTGGTATTAAAGAATAGACAAATAGATCAGTGGAACAGAATAGAGAGCTCAGAAATAGACCCACACAAATATAGTTAACCAGTATTTGATAAAGGAGCAAAGGCAAAAGGATGAAGATAGTCTTCTATAATGGTGCCAGTATACCTGGATATCCTCAAGAAAAAAAAATTTAGGGACGCCTGGGTGGCTCACTCGGTTAAGTGGCTGCCTTTGGCTCAGGTCATGATCCCAGGGTCCTGGGATCAAGTCCCGCATCAGGCTCCTTGCTCAGTGGGGAAACAGCTTCTTCCTCTTGCCACTCCCCCTGCTTGTGCTCTCTCTCTCTCTGACAAATAAATAAATAATAAAATCTTTTAAAAAAAAGAAAAAAATTTAGACAAAAACTTCACTCCTTTCATAAAAATTAACTTGAAATGTATTAAATATCTAAATGGAAAATACAAACAATAAAACTCCTGGAAGATAACATAGGGAAAAGTCTAGAGGATCTTGTGTTTGCTTATGGCATTTTACTTTTTTATTTTTTATTTTTTTAAATATTTACTTATTTATTTGAGAGAAAGAGAGAGAGAGCACAGGCACAAGTGGGGGAAGGGGCAGAGGGAGAGAATTCAAGCAGACTCCCTTCTAAATACAGAGCCGGACATGGGGCTCAGTCCCACGACCCATGAGATCATGGTCTGAGTTGAAACCAAGAGTTGGGTGCTCAACCAACTGAGCCACCCAGATGCCCCTGGTTATGGCATTTTAGATAAAACACTAAAGGCACAATCCATGAAAAAAATAATCAACAAGTTGGACTTCACTGAAAAACAAATGAACAAAAAGATCTGCCTTGTAAAAGGCATTATCAAGAGAATGAAAAGACAGGCCACAAACTTGGAGAAAATATTTGCAAAAGACATATCTGATAAAGGCCTGGTATTCAAAACATACAAAGAATGCTTTAAGCTCAATATAGAAATGAACAATATAATTTAAAAATGGGTTAAAGATCTGATCAGACACCTCTTCAAAAAAGATATACAGATGGCAAACAAACACATGAAAGGATGGCCAACATCATTTGTCATCAGGGAAATTACAAGTGAAAACAACAATAAGAAGCTATTAGAAATATCATTAGAATGTCTTTGGAATGGCTAAAGTCCAAAATACTGACTCACCAAATGCTGATGAGGATATGGAGCAACAGGAATTCCCATTCTTTTATAGTGGGAATGCAAAATAGTATAGTCACTTTTGAAGACAGTTTGTCAGTTTCTTACAAAACTAAACAAACCATATGATCCAGCAATCATGCTTCTTGGTACTTATCCAAATGAGTTGAAAAGTTATGTCCATACAAAACCCTGCACATGGATGTTTATAACAGCTTTGTTAGTGATTGCCAAAATTTGTAAGCAGTCCTTCAATAGGTGAACGGATAAATGGATGGTATATCCATACAATGAAATATTATTCACTGCTAAAAAGAAATGAGTTATCAAACCATGAAAAGATATGGAAGAAGTTTAAATGCTTATTACTAAGTGAAAGAAGCCAATTAGAAATGGCTACATACCAAATCAAAACCTCAATGAGATACCACCTTACACCAGTCAGAATGGCTAAAATTGACAAGTCAGGAAATGACAGATGTTGGCGGGGATGCAGAGAAAGGGGAACCCTCCTACACTGTTGGTGGGAATGCAAGCTGGTGCAGCCACTCTGGAAAACAGTATGGAGGTTCCTCAAAAAGTTGAAAATAAAGCTACCATACAATCCAGCAATTGCACTGCTGGGTATTTACCCCAAAGATACAAATGTAGGGATCCGAAGGGATATGTGCACCCTGATGTTTATAGCAGCAATATCCACAATAGCCAAATTATGGAAAGAGCCAAGATGCCCATCGACAGATGAATGGATAAGGGAGATGTGGTATATATATACAATGGAATATTATGCAGCCATCGAAAGGAATGAAATCTTGCCATTTGCAATGACGTGGTTGGAACTGGAGGGTATTATGCTGAGCGAAATAAGTCAATCAGAGAAAGACATGTATCATATGACCTCACTGATATGAGGAATTCTTAATCTCAGGAAACAAACTGAGGGTTGCTGGAGTGGTGGGGGTTGGGAGGGATGGGGTGGCTGGTGATAGACATTGGGGAGCGTATGTGCTATGGTGAGCGCTGTGAATTGTGTAAGACTGTTGAATCACAGACCTGTACCTCTGAAACAAATAATACATTATATGTTAAAAAAAAAAAGAAGATAGCAGGACAGGAAAAATGAAGGGGGGGAAATCGGAGGGGGAGACGAACCATAAGAGACTGTGGACTCTGAGAAACAAACTGAAGGTTCTAGAGGGGAGGGGGGTGGGGGGATGGGTTGGCCTCATGATGGGTATTAAAGAGGGCACGTACTGAATGTAGCACTGGGTGTTATACGCAAACAATGAATCATAGAACTCTACATCAAAAACTAATGATGTAATGTATGGTGATTAACATAACATAATAAAATAAAAAAGAGAAAGATGCAAGAAATATAGTAACATCTCATGGAACAACAACAACAACAAAAAGAAATGGCTACATACTGGAAAAGGTACAATATGGAGACTATAAAGAGATCAGTGGTTGTCAAGGACTGTGGGAGAGAGATGGATGGATAGACAGAGCACAGAGGATTTTTTAAGGCACTGAAATTATTCTGTATGATACCATAATGATGGATACATGTCATTATACTTTTGTCAAAACCAATAGAATGTACAACACCAACAGTAAACCATGATATCAAAACTAGACAAAGACATCACAAGAAAACTAAGGACATATGATGCAAAAAAAAAAAATCTTCAACAAAATGCTAGCACATTGAATCAGCAACATATAAAAAGAATTATATACTGCCAACCAGGAATGTAAGGTTGGTTTAATATCCAATAATCCATTAATGTGATATACCATATTAATAAAATAGGGGGAAACTCCACATTATCATCTCAATAAATAGAGAAAAATGTTTGACAATATCCAACACTCTTTCATGATGAAAACATTCAATAAACTAGGAATATAAAGAACCACCCTCAACTTGATAAATAGCATCTCTGAGAAACACACAGCTAATATCATACTTAATAATGAAAGATTGAATGCTTTCTACCTAAGGTCAGGAACAAGAAAAGTATACTCACCCTCACCACTTCTATTCAATATTGTATTGGAGTTTCTAGCCAGGGCAACTGGACAAGAAAAAGAAAAAGAAGATCATCCAGATTGGAAAGAAAGATTTAAATTATTTCTATTTGAATATGATATGATATTGTATTTAGAAAAGTTCTAAGAAACCCTCTAAAATTATTAGAATAAGTGACTTTGCAAAGTGCCAGGATATAAGATCAATATACAAAAATTCATTGTATTCCTATACACTAGGAATAAATAATCTGAAGATGATTATTAAGAACAAATTCTAGGGGCACCTGGGTGGCTCAGTTGGTTAAGCATCTGCTTTAGGCTCAGGTCATGATCCTGGAGTCCCCGGATCCAGCCCCATATGGGGCTCTCTGCTCAGTGGGAAGTCTGCTTCTCCCTCTGCTGCTCACCCCTGCTCATGTTCTCTCTCTTTCTTTCTCAAATAAATAAATAAAAATCTTTAAAGAAAAAATTCTATTTATAATAGCATCAAAATGAAAAATATATTTAGGAATACATTTATTAAAAAAAACTTATACTCTGAAAACTGCAAAACATTATTAAAGTAAATCAAAGAAGATCTAAATAAATGGAAAGATATCCCAGGTTCACGTATAGAATGCCTAATTTTTATTTATTTATTTATTAGAGAGAGAGAGTGAGAGAGAGCAAGAGCAGGGAGAAGGGCAAAAGGAGAGGAAGTAGACTCCCAGCTGAGCAGGGAGCCTGATGTGGGGCTCCACCTCAGGACCCTGGGATCATGACCTGAGCCAAAGGGCAGACATTTAACCAACTGAGCCAACCAGGTGTATTTTTTAGATGGCAATATTTCCCAAATCAATCTACAGATTCCCTATCATACATTCCCTATCAAAATCCCATCTGGTTCTTTGTAAAGATTGATAAACTGATCCTACATATGAAGTTATAAGGGATCTCAAATAGCCAAAGCAATCTTGAAAAGGAAATACAGGGGGACCTAGGTGGCTCAGTCAGTTAAGCATCCTATCTTGATTTCAGCTCAGGTCATGAGATAGAGCCCCCCATTGGGCTCTGTGCTGGGTGTGGAGTCTGTTTAAAATTCTCTCTCTCTGTCTCTTGCTGCCCCTCCCCCACTGGCTCATGCTCACTCTCTCAAAAAAAAAAAAAAAATATGAAAAAGAACAAAAATTGGACTCATAGTTCCTGATTTCATAACATGACACAAAACTTCCAGAATCAAAACAGTGTGGTGCTAGCATAAATACAGACATTTAGACCAAAGGCGTAGATTTGAGAGTCCAGAAATAAACCAATACATCTATGTTCATGTAATTGTCAACAATGGCACTAAGATCCTTCAATGGGGGAAAATAGTCTCTTGAACAATGGTGCTAGGTCAGCTGGATAGCCACATGCAAAAGAATGAATTTGGACCCTCACATCACATCATGTAACAAAATTAACTCAAAATGAGTCAAATACCTAAATAAAAGAGCTAAAAGTATAAAATCTTTGGAAAAATACAGGAGTAAAATTTGTGATCTTGGATTTGGCAAATGACAAAAGAAAAAGTAGATATATTGGACTTATCAAAATTTAAAGCTTTTATGCAAAGGACACAAACAAGAAAGTGAAAGACAAATTTACAAAGTAGGAGAGAATATTTGCAAATCATATATCTGATTAGAGTCTAGTATCCAGAATACATAAGGAACTCTTACATAGAATTCATACAAGAGCAAAAGTCAAAAACCCACTTAACCAATGGGCAACAGAGCTGAATAAATATTTCTCCAAAGATGATATACAAAAGTCCAGCAAGTGCATGAAAAGATGTCTAACATCATTAGTTATTAGAAAAATGCATATCAAAACTACAAGGAGATACAGCTTCACATCCAGCAGAATGATTTTAGTTTTTAAAAAATGTTTAAAAAATTAAAAGTGTTAGCAAGCATAGGAAGAAATTTGGCCCCTTGTACATTGCTGCTGGAAGTATAAAATGGTACAGCCACTATGGAAAACAGCTTGGGAGTAGCATAAAAATGTTAAACATAGAATTACCATATGACCTTGTAATTTCCACTTCTATTTATATACCCAAGAGAAAGGAAAACATACATCCATACAAAAACTTGCACACAAATATTCGTATCAGCATTATTCATAATAGTCAAAAAGTAGAGACAACCTAAATGTACATAAACTGAATATAATAAAATATTATTCAGCCATAAAAAGAAATGAAATACTAACATATGTTACAACATAGATGAATCTCAAGAACAATATGCTAAGTGAAAGAAGCCAGTTGCAAAAGCTCACATATTATACAATTCCTTTTATATAAATATCCAGAATTGGTAAATCCATAGAGATAGAAAGCAGGTTCATAGTTGCCAGGGCCTAGAAGGGCAGTGGGGGATGACTGCTTTATGGGTAGTGGGTTCCCTTTAAGGGTATAAAAAATGTTTTGAAATAGAAGTAATAGCTACAGAACATTTCAAACATACTGAATGCCACTGAGATATACTTTTAAATAGTAAATTTTATGTTATGTGATTTTCACTCCAGTTTTTGGTTAAAAAAGGAAAAAAATGTTTCATGGACCTAAATGTAAGAGGTAAAATTATAAAACTTTTAGAAAAAACATAGGAGCAAATCTTTAGGAGGTGTGATTAGGAAAAGTCTTCTTAGCTACAACACCAAAATCATAAGTGACAAAGGAAAAGTTTGATCAACTGGATTTCTCAAAAAATTAAAAGTTTGTGTTGCAAAAATACTATCGAGAAAATGAAAAGACAACTGACAGTATAAGAAATAATATTTACAAATCTTCTATTTGATAAGTCTTTTATCCAGAACATATAAGACCTTTCCAATTCAATAAATAAAATCGTCAAATTTTAACATGGGTAAAAGATCTCATACATAATTCTCCCAAGAGGTACAAATAGCCAAAAAACCAATAAAAATATGCTTAACATTATTAGTCATTAGAGAAATGCAAATCAAAACCACAATGAGATACTAACTTTACACCCACAAAGAAGACTATAATGAAAAAGAACAAAAATAATGAGTGTGGAAGAGGATATAGAGAAATTGGAACCCTCATACATTGCTGGTGGTATTTGCAAAGAGTCTGGCACTTCCTCAAGTGGTTAAACATAAAATTGCCATACGATCCAGCAGTATATACTCAAGAGAAATGAAGACACATGTCTACACAAAAACTGGTGCAATAATGTTCATATCAGCATGTTCATAATAGCCAAAGAGTAGAAACAACCCAAATGTCTTTCAACTGATGAATGAGTAAATAAAATGTGGTATGCAATGGAATTCTATTCAGCAATTTAAAAAAATAAGGTACTGATACATGGTATAGCATGAAACCTTGGAAATATGCTAAGAGAAAGAAGGCAATCACAACCCACAACATAGTATATGAATTTATTTATATGAAATGTTCCAAATAACCGAATCTACCAAGACAGAAAGTAGATTAGTGGTTGCCTAGGTCTAAGAAAGTATGAGAGAATGGGAGATTTGGAAGGAAGGGCAGCTTAGGGATGTAAGGTTTCTTTTGGAGATGATGAAACTGTCCTAAAATTAGGTTGTGGTGATGGTTGTACAAATCTAAGTATAATAAAAACATTGAACTGTGTACTTTAAATGGGTAAATTATATGGCATGTGAATTATCTTAATATAGCTTTTTTTAAAAAAAACTCTTGTATGGCTTAATTATGTAGCTCTCTGATAGTTCTAGTTTAATCCAAGAATAAAATTTAGAGACTCTATAGCAGTGGTTCTCAACTGAGGTCAATTTTGCCCTCAGAGTACATTTAAAAATGTCTGGAGACGGGGTGCCTGGGTGGCTCAGATGGTTAAGCGTCTGCCTTCAGCTCAGGTCATGATCCCAGGGTCCTGGGATCGAGCCCCACATCAGGCTCCTGGCTCAGCGGGGAGCCTGCTTCTCCCTCTCTGTCTGCCTCTCCCCCTGCTCATGCTCTCTCTTTCTGTCTGTATCTCTGTGTCTCAAATGAATAAATAAAATCTGTAAAAAAAAAATGTCTGGAGACATTTTTGTTTGTCACAAATTGGGGGACAGGGGATTCTACTGGCTTCTTGTGGGTAGAGGACAATGATGATTCTTAACATCCTGCAATGCACAAGACAGTCTCCTGGAAGAAAGAATTGTCTGCTCCAAACCGTCAATTGTGCTGAGGTTGAGAAATCCAGACCTAGAGAAACAAAAGGGCAATATGCCACTGACATCATTCGCTATAACCATTACTTCCGACAAGTAGCTTAGACAAAAAGCCAGAAAATATTAGCCCATGTATGTACAGGCAATAGGGAGTAACTGGGTGGCTATGTGGTAGCCATAGCCTAGAGGCCTGGGTGCCCTATAGAAAATAGTACAAGAAAGTACATTACTATGGTCTAGGAGAAATTACCTTTTAGGGTAGTAGGAAGTAGGCCTTAAATGTTGGTGAGTCCCTTCTAGTAGTCTAATAGTTTAAAAATCAGTGAGCCCATAGCTTTGGGTTTCTCTAACCTGGAAGATTCCTTTCTTTAATAGATATGTCCTCAGGAAGAACTGGGAGGCACCAGAAGCCTGAATCCATTTCTTTATTTGTGTCTCTATCACATATGTTAATTATACTTCTTGTTTGCAGACTTAATATTAAATCCAAGTGAGAGCATATGAAAACAAACAAATAAACCTATCTAACTTAAAAGAATGTTGCAAATACTAAATAAAATATATAGCTAAAGGGCCTGGAATTTGCCAGTGGTTCAAAAAAAATGCTAGTTACTTTTACTCTTAAAAAGTATCATTTAAGGGCGCCTGGGTGGCTCAGTTGGTTAAGCGACTGCCTTCGGCTCAGGTCATGATCCTGGAGTCCCGGGATCGAGTCCCACATTGGGCTCCCTGCTCACAGGGAGTCTGCTTCTCTCTCTGACCCTCCTCCCTCTCATGCTCTCTGTCTCTCATTCTCTCTCTCGCAAATAAATAAAATCTAAAAAAAAAAGTATCATTTAAAATTTTAGCATAAAAATAAATCTGCAGAAAAGTCTAACAAATATGTATGAGATATTTATGGAAAAAATGATGAACTTTATTGAAAAGCATTAAAGACTAACAAGTGGAGAGAGATCTAGTTCATGAGTAGGAAGATTTAATATTTAAATCAATTATTCTCATATTATATGCAACTGATGAATTATCAAACTCTACATCTGAAACTAATGATGTTCTATATGTTGGCTAATTGAATTTAAATAAAAAAATAATAAATCAATTTTTCTCAAGTAATCTATTCATTTAATCCAACTCCAATCAAAATCCCAGTAGGAAAATTTTTGGAACTTGACAATCAGATGCCAAAATTTAAATGGAAGAGCAAAGAATGAAGAACAATCAAGAACATTTTGAGGGAGAAGATACCAAAAGGACTGTATGTTCCATGAGATACCACAAAGCTATAATAATTAAAACAGTGTGTTTTGGCTTAGGAACAGGTAAATAACCTGCTTTAGCTTGGGTTCCTCTGGCAGTAGTACCAAAGGCAAAAGATTATTTTAACTGCTTATGAAGGAGGGTATCCCAAGGAAAACAGCAGTGATTGAAAATGGAGTGAAGCAAGGAAAGAGAGTCTCTGCAATATGCATTGCTGAGCTGACCACTATTTGTGTAAAGTGCAAATTTGCAGAACTGTCTTTGAAGAGGCTGAATGAACTATTGTGTCTCAAGAAAATCTCTTCAGAAGAGGAGGAAAAATTTATCCTCAGGTCCCAGTCTCACTGATCGATATCCCACAGTGCATGAATTTCTCTGCACTCCTAGACTCTGAAGGTTGGAGAAATCCAGTGGCATCTCAGGCTCTAGCATAGATAGGGAAGCCCCAGAAGTGAAAGATGTGCAGTGTGGGCAAGAAGTGAGGTGTTGTTAGGTTTTGGCTGAATAAAGCTGTTCAGAGCCTATGTAGAGCTAATCACCCCAGCGGCAGCAGCAGATACAAGTGGATAAAGTCTCCCATGCAGGTGAGAACAAGAGGCTCTGGAGTGAGATAAATAGAGTGAGCATTTGTCTCAGTTTACCTACCATGTCCCAGTTTATGCTCACTGTCCTAGTATGAACGTTAATAGTCCCGCTTTCATTCTCAGAAATGTCCCAGGGTGGATGATAAATTATATGGTCCCCCTTCACATAAGAGAAATCTCATACATAGAGCTGACTAAACAGAATTAAGGACACAGATAAAGACCCAGGAATATACGGAAACTGTGACAGAGGTAGTGTACAAATCAGATCAAAATAAAGTTCTAGTAAAAGTGTCTATCCACATTTGGGTGGGGCAGGGAGGATTCCCTCCCCATACCATATATAAAAGTGGTCTTTTTTTTTTTTTTTTTAAAGAGATTTTATTTATTTATTTGACAGAGAGAGTACACGCACGAATGGGGGAGCGACAGGCAGAGGGAGAGGGAGAAGCAGGCTCCCCCCTGAGCAGGGAGCCCGATGCAGGGCTCGATCCCAGGACCCCAGGATCATGACCTGAGCTGAAGGCAGACGCTTAACCGACTGAGCCACCCAGGCGCCCCTATAAAAGTGGTCTTGATGTGAAAAGCAAAACCATAATATTTTTCAAGAAGATATAGGACAATATATTTTCTTTTTTTAGGGTTCCTTTTCTCCACACCTTCACCAACACTTTTATTTTTTTCCCAAGTTTTTATTTAAATTCCAGTTAGTTAACATACAGTGTAATATTAGTTTCAGGTGTAGGTTTTAGTGATTCAACACTTATATTTAACACTTACGTACAACACCCACTGTTCATCACAAATGGTGCCCTCCTTAATCCCCATCTCCTTTCTAACCCAACCCTCCTGCCCACCTCCCCTCTGGTAACCATCAGTTTGTTCTCTTTAGTTAAGAAACTGTTTCTTGGTTCTGCCCTAAATTCTACATATGAGTGAAATCATATGGCATTTGTCTTTCTGTGACTGACTTATTTCACTTAGCATTATATTCTCTAGCTTCATCCATGTCATTGCAAATGGCAAGATTTCATTCCTCTTTATGGCTGAGTAATCTATTGTGTATCTATTCAGCTTTATCCATTCACCTATTGATGGACACTTGGGACTGCTTCCATAATTTATTGTAAATAATGCTGCTATAAATATAGGGGTTGCATGTATCCCTTTGAATTAATGTTTTTGTATTTGGGGGGTAAATACACAGTAGCATGATTACTGGATTGTAGAGTAGTTCTATTTTTAACTTTTTAAGAAAACTCCATACTGTTTTCTGCAATGGCTGCACCAGTTTGTATCCCCACCAACAGTATACTAGGGTTTCTTTTTCTCCACATCCTTGGCAACAATTGCTGTTTCTTGTGTTTTGATTTTAGCCCCTCTGACAGGTATGAGGTAATATCTCACTGTGGTTTTGATTTGCATTTCCCTGATGATTAGTGATATTGAGCAACTTTTCATGTTTCTGTTGGCCATCTGTATGTTTTCTTTGGAGAAATGTCTATTCATTTCTTCTGCCCATTTTTTAATTGAATTATTTGTTTTAAGGGTGTTGAATTGTAGAATCTCTTTATATGTTTTGGATACTAAGCCTTTATCAGATATGTCATTTACAAATATCTTCTCCCATTCAGTAGGTGGTCTTTTTGTTTTGCTGACTGTTTCCTTTGCTGTTCAGAAGCTTTTTATTTTGATGTAGTCCTAACAGTTTATTTTTGCTTTTGTTTTCCTTGCCTCAGGAGACATATCTAGAAAAATGTTGCTATGGCCAATGTCAGAGAAATGACTGCGTATGCTCTTTTCTTGGGTTTTTATGGCTTCAGGTCTCACATTTAGGTCCTTAATCCATTTTGAATTTTTTTTTTGTATATGGTATAAGAAAGTGGTCTAGTTTCATTCTTTTGCATGTAGCTGTCTAGTTTTCCCAACACCATTTGTTGAAGAAACTGTCTTTTGCCCATTGCATATTCTTGCCTCCTTTGTGGAAGATTAATTAACCATATAATCATTGGTTTATTTCTGGGCTCTCTTCCCTGTTCTATTGTCTATTTTTGTGCCAATACCATGCTATTTTGATTACTACAGCTTTTTAGTATATCTTGAAATCTGGGATTGTGATACCTCGTTTTGTTCTTTTTCAAGATTGCTTTGGTTATTCAGGGTCTTTTGTAGTTCCATACAAATTTTAGGACTATTTGTTCTAGTTCTGTGAAAACTGCTGTTGGTGTTTGGACAGGGATTGCATTAAATCTGTAGATTGCTTTGGGTGGTATGGACATTTTAACAATATTTGTCCTTCTAATCCATCAGCATGGAATATCTTTCCATTTGTTTGTCTTGTCTTCAATTTCTTTCATCAATGTTTTATAGTTTTCAGATACAGGTCTTTTATTTCCTTGGCTAAGTTTATTCCTAGGTATTTAAATTTTTTGGTGCATTTGTAAATGTAATTGTTTTCTTAATTTCTCTTTCTGTTGCTTCATTATTAGTGTATAGAAATGTAACAGATTTCTGTATATTGATTTTGTATCCTATGACCTTACTGAATTCATCAGTTCTAGTAGTTTTTGGTGGAGTCTTTAGGGTCTTCTGTATAGAGTATCATGTCATCTGCAAACAGTGAAAGCTTTACTTCTTCCTTACCAATTTGGATGTCTTTTATTTCTTTTTCTTGTCTGATTACTGTGGCTAGGACTTCCAGTACTAAGTTGAATAAAAATGATGAGAGTGGACATCCTTAGCTTGTTCTTGATCTTAGATGAAAAGCTCTGTTTTTCACCAATGATGTTAACTGTGGGTTTTCACATAGGGCTTTTATTATATTGAGGTATGCTCCCTCAAAGACTACTTGGTTGAGAATTTTGTCACGAATGGATGTTCTACTTTGTCAAATGCTTTTTCTGCATCTATTGGAATGATCATATGGTTTTTATCCTTTCTCTTATTGATATGATGTATCATGTTGGTTGAATTGCAAATATTGAACCTCCCTTGCATCACAGGAATAAACCTACCTGATCATGGTGGATGATTTTTTTTAATGTATTGTTAAATTCAGTTTGCTTACATCTTATTGAGGTTTTTTTGCATCTATGTTCATCAGAGTTATTGGCCTGTAGTTCCTTTTTTTTTGGTAGTGTCTTTATCTGGTTTTGGTATTGAGGGAATGCTGGCCTTACAGAGTGAAATTGGAAGCTTTCCTTCCTCTTCTATTTTTTTTTTTTTAAATTTTATTAATTTCTGTGGGGAGGGCAGAAAGAGAGAGAGTCTCTTCTATTTTTTTTTTTTAAGAATAGGCATTAACTCTTCTTTAAATGTTTGGTAGAATCTACCCGTGAGACTATCTGGTCCTGGACTTTTGTTTGTTGCTTGATTACTGTTCAATTTCTTTGCTGGTAATCAGTCTGTTGAAGTTTTCTATTTCTTCCTGATTCAGTTTTGGGAGATTATATGTTTCTAGGAATTTATCCATTTCTTCTAGGTTGTCCAGTTTGTTGACATATAATTCTTCATAATATTCTTTTATAATCCTTTGTATTTCTGTGGGTTGGTTGTTATTTCTCCTTTCCATTTTTTTATTTTATTTGGGCCCTCTCTCTTTTTCTTTATTTATTTTTGTTAAGTCTGGCTAAAGGTTTATCAATTTGTTGATCTTTTCAAACAACTAGTTCCTGGTTTCATTGATATGTTCTATTGTTTTTTTAGTTTCTATTTTGTTTATTTCTGCTCTAATCTTTATTATTTCCTTCCTTCTACTGGTTTTGGGTTTTGTTTGTTCTTTTTCTAGCTTCCTTATGAGTAAGGTTAGGTTGTTTGAGATTTTCTTGTTTCTTGAGGTAGGCTATAAACTTCCCTGTTAGAACAGCTTTTGCTGCATCCCAAGGATTTTGGACCACTGTGTTTCATTTTCATTTGTATCCATATGTTTTTGGATTTCTCCTTTGATTTATTGTTTGACCCATTCATGGTTTAGTAGCATGTTATTTAACCTCCATGTATTTGCATTCTTTCCAGATTTTTTCCCCCTATGGTTGATTTCTAGTTTCGTAGTGTTGTGGTCAGAACATGGTATGACTTCAATCTTAATGAATTTGTTGGCATAATATGTGATATATTCTAGATAATATTCCATGTACACTTGAAAAGAATATGTATTCCTCTGTTTTAGGATGGAATGTTGTGAATATAACAATTAAATCCATCTGGTCCAATGTGAAATTCAGAGCCACTGTTTCCTTGTTGATTTTCTGTTGGATGATCTATCCATTGATGCAAGTGGAGTGTTAAAATCTTCTATTATATTACTTCCTTTATGTTTGTTATTAACTGCTATATATATTTGGGTGCTCCCATGTTGGGTGCATAAATATTTTCAATTGTTATATCTTCTTGTTGCATTGTTCTCTTTATAATTTTATAGTGTCCTTCTTTGCCTATTGTTATAGTCTTTGTTTTAAAGTCTATTTTATCCAATGTAAGTGCTACTACTCTGGCTTTCTTTTTGCTTCCATGTGCATGATAAATGCTTTTCCATCCCTTCACTTTCAATCTGCATATGTCTTTAGGTCTGAAATGAGTCTTTTGTAGGCCGCAGGTAGAGGGATCTTCTTGCCTTTTTATCCATTCTGTCCCCCTGTCTTTGATTGGAGCTTTTAGTCCATTTACATTCAAAGTAACTGGTGATAGGTATGTACTTATTGTCACTGTGTTACTTATTTTACGGTTGTTTTTGTAGTTCTTCTCTGTTCCTTTCTTGTCTTGCTCTCTTCTTGCACAGTTTTCTGGTTTTCTTCAGTGATGTACTTGGATTCCTTTCTCTGGATTTTTTGGATATCTATTCCTGATTTAATTTGTGGTTAACATTAGGCTTGTAAATAACATCTTGGCATATGGTGGTCTACATTAAGTTGATGGTTGCTTAGGTATGAACCCATTCTTTACTCCTCTTTCCTACCTTGTGTTTATGTAAATGGTATCATACTTTATATCCTTTTATTTTGTGAATCCCTTGACTGTTTGTTATAAATATACTGAATTTTACTGCTTTTGTGCTTCCTACTTTTCTTACTGCTGCTATGGTCTTTCCTTTCCGCATTCCATTTAACATTTCTTGTAGAGATGTTTAGTGGTCATGAATTCATTTAACTTTTTTTTGTCCAAGAAACTCTTTATCTCTCCTTCTATTCTGAATGGAAGCCTTGCTGGATAGAATATTCTTGGTTGCAGGTTTTTTCTTTGACTATATCATGACACTTCCTTCTGGCCTGCAAAGTTTCTGCTGAAAAATCAGCTGATAGCCTTATAGGGTTTCCCTTGTATATAACTGTTTTCCTTTCTTTTGCTACTTTTAAATTTTTCTCTTTATCACTACTTTTTTACTATTTTAATTACTATGAGTCTTGGCATGGACCTCCTTGGGTTGATTTTTTTGGGGGGCTCTGTGACTCCTGAATCTGGGTTTCTGTTTTCTTCCCCAGATTCAGGAACTTTTCAGCTATTATTTCTTCATAATTTTCTACCCCCTTTTCTCTCTCTTCTCCTTCTGGGATCCCTATAATGCAAATGTTATTATGCTTCATGGTGTCACTGAATCTCCTTAGTCTATTTTCATTTTTTTTTTATTCTTTCTTTTCTGTTCTGTTCAGCTTGATTGCTTTCCATTATTCTGTCCTCCAGGTTGCTGTTCTATTCTTCTGCTTCCTCTAATCTACTATTTATTTCATCTAGTGTATTTTTAATTACAGTTACTGAGTTCTTAATCTCTGATTGGTTCTTTCTTATGTTTTCTATCTATTTGTTAAGGGTCTCACTGAGGTCATCTACTCTTTTCTCAAGTCCAGTGCCGATCTTTATGACCATTACTTTAAGTTCTCTATCAAGCATATTACTTCTCAAAAAAAAGCATATTACTTCTCTCCATTTCTTTTAGCTCTGTTCCTAGTGATTTTGTCCTGTTCTTTCATTTGGGACATATCTCCTTGTCTCCTAAATTTTTCTAACTCTTTGTGTCTGTTTCTATGTATTAGGAAAGTCAGCTAAATCTCCTGCTCTTGAAAGTATTTGCCTTATGAAGAAGAGGTTCTGTAGTGCCCTGTTGTGTAATGTCCTCTGTTCACCAGAATCTGGCACTTCAGGGGTGTCTCCTATGTGTGTTGTTTATGCCTTACTGTTGTGTCTGAGTCACTTTTGCCTTCAACCAGTAATCTGTAATGGCTCTCTGCCTGTTGTGGGTAGGGTTTGGTCCCTGTGTTGTTAAGTGGGCCAGTCTAGGGCTGCCTTGGGCTTGAGATGAATCAGACCAGGCATTTTCCAGAGATGTGGTAGCACTGAACTGCAGGGCAATTTCCCTGTGTTGTCCCCTGAGAAGCTTTAGTTGGTGGGCAGAGCCTGCAGTCAACCACATGTCTGCCCCAACCCACAGTTGGGGCCACAGTTGGACTGGTGTGTGTGGTTACCTTCCCCTCTCCTTGGAGCAGAAATTACTATGGAGTGGTGCTGGTCCCTGTCAGGGATGCTTGGATACCATCAGGCTTGTGGCACCTCTTTGGATGGGCTCTGGCCAATGGTGCATTGGAGGGGACAGGCCTACAGGAGATCACAAGGGTGGGGTATGTGGTATTAGCACAGTTTGGGCAGATCAGCTGTGGGAGGGAACCTGGAGCTGAGGCCTGGTGGAAGGGGTGCATTTGCAGGAGAGCACAGGGTTGGGGTGTGCTGTTAGCAAGTTAGGTAGCTAATACTGGCATTGTGCTGGTTCCTGCAGGTGTCCATGAGTCTAGGTTGGGATGGGGGAGGAAAATGTTTCCTGCCAGCTCTTTTTTTCTTGGAGAAGTCTCCCAATGATCCATGCTCCCACAGTGCATGCTGAGATTAGTAAACAAATCTCTCTCCTTTATATCCCAGGATTTTTTCAAACTGCTGCTTCTATGCTGTATCTCTGCAGGGCTGTTTGTTGTGCTGCCTCTTTAAGGGCTGGGATTCTGCCCTCCTGGCTCTCCCAAAGCCAAGCCTGCTGATTTTTAAAGTTCCAGGTGTTATGCCCCACTGATTGTAAGAACTCGTGAAATTAGGTCCCTCTGGTTTTCAAAGCCAAATGTTATGGGGATTCATCTTCCCCATGTGGGTTTCCTGTGCCTGGGGTGCCTGGTGTGAGGGTCTCTTTCTCTCCCCTCTCTGCACCTGCAGCAGCTCTACCACCCATGGACAGTCCCATGGGTCTGTTTAGTTCACAACCATGTCTCCGCACTTCCTACCCTCTTCAATGTGGCCTCTTCTCTATATTTAGCTGTGGAGAATCTGTTCTGCTAGTCTTTGGTCATTTTCTGGGTTATTTACACTAATGTGGGTGTTATCTAGTTGTATATGTGGGACAAAGTAAGCTTAGGGTCCCCTACTCTGCCATCTTCCCTGGAAGTCTAATAAAGTTTAAATAAAGTTTATATAAACCTCCCAAGGCTAGTAGATTAATAAGTGCTGGAGATTTGATTGAAAACAAATCAGTCTAACTCCAGCCTTAGAACTATGCTCTTTCTTGAGAAAAACTGTACCCAAACTTTTAGTTACATACTCATATCAATAGGAAAAAACAGAGCATGTACTAAAAATATTTATTATAAATTTTATCTGCAATACTATATAATATATATTATGTACATTATAAATAATGCACAAAAATAAAAATCAAAGAAGTGTTATAAAAATAGAAGTACAAGTTACACTATACTTTATCTCACTTCAGATTATTATTCTTACTACCTCTATGGGTTTATCTAATTCTAATTTATATTCCTAATTCTAGTGTAAAATATATTATCTTGCCTATAGCAGATACTCAATAAATGTTGTGAATAAAAGATTATGAAGTTTTCCTCTACGCTGTTATACTCTATACTCAGTGCTGTAACATACTGACATATTTGAATACAAACGTGCTCAAAAGCAGCATCCTTGAGTTGATTTTTAATATATCTGCTAGCTTTCAGTTGTTAAAGGTCAAGCTTCAGTCATCTTCCTCAGAGCATTAGTTAAAAGAGAGAGTTTGTTATATAGCATGAACAGCTGGTATCCCAAAAGGGACATTTGCAAGGAGAAGGAGGAAGGTCCTCAAAGGCAAACATATTCCATTCAAAATTGTTTGCTTAATTCTCCTATCTGTAATCCTACAGAAAATAAATGCTGTTGTCTCTTTAAAAACCCTAGATCTGCTGGGGAATTTGTGATTGTTTAATAACCATGGCTCTCAATCTTTTTTCAATGAATGGAATGAACTATAGGTGTAGATCTTCAACCTGGAGGTGATTGTCTGTGGACTGGATGGAAGTGTGTGTTTTATTTCCTTCCCCACCAGATGAGAGGGTATAAAAGCAGTCACCTGTCAACCCACTCTAGCAATGAAATTCAGCAGCCTATTGTCCCAATCACTGCTCTCAATCACCCTAAACGGCCTCCAGAGGCCATCATTATTATAGGACATGTTCCTAAGAGTAGATAAATGGAACTCCACCTGCCAGCCTGCATAGGGAAAGATGGACATTCTTGGCCAAAAATATGAAAGGGCCTGGAGCTTTATTGACATTTACATCAAAAATAGTTAGCAATGAAAGCAGCTGTTGTGGCGTGCTTTCACCACGACGTGTTTGGAATATGCTGTGAATTGAAATACAGACCTCCTGACAAGCAATTTACCTTCTGTCAGTCTCCATGTGCTTGCAGCATTACTGGGTACTCGCTGTGATAGGCCACTTAAAGCTGCACATGTGTACAGTTTGGATGAAAGATTAACTACAATTTGAGGCAGGAAGTAACGAATTGTGGAGTGTCATTCATAATGGCCTACATTGTCATCTGCAGGGTGACACCATAGCAAGAAGGTGCCTCTGTTGTGACTGCCTTATGGAATCAGATGTCATTCATTCTAATGAAGATCTGACTACAATTCTAATAAGCAGAGTGCAAGACATCTCAGGACTGGAAGCATTAATCTGCCTTGTTTGTTGACATTATAGGGATGACTAAAATGCCATTATGCAAGAAATTTTTTTCAGAAGTGATTCAATAGGGGAATTGCAACACAATGTATAATGGCCCAGAACAAAAGATGTGCCAGAAGTTAATTTCTGTATTTATTCTTCTCAGTTGATTCAGTACATTGAATTCCCCTTCCCTTAAAAAATTTCTACTAGATGAAATATTATGATGTCTCATGAGTAAAGTACCGATTGTTTTGTCTGAGCAATATGTGGAATTCCAGTCTCTTCGATGGAAAATTCTATATCAAGTTTTGGTGGCACTTTTGGAAAGCAATGTACCATTTATTATGAAGAGTAAATAAGATACTTGGCTACTCTTTCCCTAAAATCGTTGCCCTAAACCATGCTATCTGCAGCTCTAGAAACAATATTTAGTCAAATCTAAAGAAAAATAAGTAACTGATGTTGTTTTTCCTCCCCTGGCGAAGAAGTTCGTCATTTTCAATCTGATAAACTGCTCAACAGTGTAAAGTCCATGGGCAACTGCCAAAGCTGATATATCTATAGAAATCAAGTGCCTTACAAGTTATAATCAACTTTATCAGTCATTATATATTTGTTTTTGAAAAGAGGACAGAGTTTAATTTTTCTCAATAAGTGTTCAAAAGCAGTTCTCTGTCTCTTCCCTTTCACAAACATGTGATCCTTTGGGTTGCTTGGGTTAGTTACTGATGAGGAAACAATTCATAATAGTTTAATTCTTTGCAACTCAAGTAGGAAGAAAGGATTTAGCACAATGATATTTTCAAATATACAATGCACTTGCTCTTATGACTATGTATCCAAGATCCTTGCAGTTGATTATCAATCCACAACCACCCTAGTATCTAATTCTGTGATTTTCACTTTACTGCAAAATCATAGATGGTTTGTGTCTAGCATTTCTACTTCTGCTTCAGATCAAAGTGTGGTTTAAAGTCCTTAGTGAGGTTGAGAATCAAGGCTTTCAACCCCCTCATGCTAGCCCAACTGCTCTGGAAATCTAAAACTATCAATAAACAAGGTTTTTGTTTGTTTTACACTCTACTTTTGCCAAAAAAATAAAAAAGAGGAGGATATTATTGCTAGTCTCTGATGTATACTGAAAGATTTCACTAAACTTACTTCAGAAGCATATTCCTGTAAATAACAATTCCAAACATGTTCCTATGAGTATAAATATATGCACATATTCCAGAGACCATAAATTCATGAAATCATTTGTTGTGATTGGCTCTTGGGCGTTTGGCAGCTAATGCTGGCTCAACCCAGAAAATTTATGTGAGGTGAGTTCTAACAGGCCTGTGTGTATCAAAGCAGAGGCGATACTGTGGGCGACTTTCACTTTCAATGAAACTGCCTTAATTGAGTCTTTTGGTAGCTTCCAGCCAATAAATAGCTGAAGGAAATCACCAGCAGCTGTCTAGCTGCTGGCAGACCTAGGCTTTAAGGCAGCCATGCAAATTAGCATGTTTCTGGAGCCCCTCCCAAAAAACAAATGGGCTGCAAACACCAAAGCTTCCATTGAATGGCTTACTTTTGCCTTTCTATTAATTCAGACCTATTCCTAATTCCTATTTCTATTCCTATTGTTGCTAACAATCTACCCCAAATTTAGTGGCTTAAAGCAATACAAATCTATTACCTTATAGTTCTGAAGATCAGAGCACAAAAATGGGATTTACCTAAAGTCAAGGTGTCAGAAGAATTATGTTTTTTTCTGGAGGCTTTAGAGCAGAATTTATTCCTTGTCTTTTCCAGTTTCTAGAGGCCACCTACATACTTTGGTTTGTAGCCCCTTCCTCCATCTTCAAAACCAATAATTCAATACTCCTCTGTAACTGACCCTCCTGCCTCCCTCTTCCCCTTATAAGGATTTCTGTGATTACATTGGGCTGATCTGGATAATCTCCCCATCCAAAAACCCTTAACTTAATCACATCTGCAAAATCTCCTTTGTTGGATAAAGAAACATAATCATGAGTTCTGGGATTAGAATGTGGACACGTTTGAAGGACCTCAAAGATGCTTCCCACACCTAATTTATAGTAGTGCTTTCTTTGTCCATTGCCTTTTTCCCCTTTACAACCTTCAGAGGAAGTGATGGCAGGGAGGACTATCACTCCCACATGTGAGTGAGGAAATGAATGCCCAGAAATGCTCATGCCTTGCCCAACCCCACACTGCTTTAGGCAGAATTGTATGTCCACGATTGTAAAAAGAATGTAAAACTCATCACTTATTTATTTATTTTTAGCTCTACTTTTGTACCTGTATGAGGAGTACTGAGCTACCACAGAGGCATGCAGAGAGGACCTGGTCCCACTTGACAATATTGCATCTAGCCAAATTCTTTCCGGTGCCAGCCTCTCACAGCTTGTGTCTCTGCTTTCCTTGGACTCTGAAGCTGGGTTTAACAGACCAAATCTTTCACTTCTCTTTCTTAATTCTCCCATCTACTCTTCTTCTTAGGCCTAACCCCCCCGGAAGCACCCATGCTCTGAAAGGATCCATCACTTCAGATCAATAAGAATCTTAAAAACAAATATTATTTATGGGACACAGCATTAGGTGGCACTGTTTGGTAGACTGGAAGTACACAGTCACAACATTACAATTTCAACAGTGCAGTAGTGAAACAAGGATTCGAATCTCAATACATTCTTTTTAATCCACGTAACCCTGGCCAGATTACTTTGTGCTTCTCTGAGCCTCAATACCCTTTTCTTCAAAGAGGTGATGTTACAGTTGTTATAGATTAAAAAGAATGACATATGATAGTACTGGCATGTGGAATGTTTAACATACATTTTTTTCCCCCCTTCTTCTCTCTTATTGCTCAGGGAAAAGAATAGCTGAATCATAGATCCAAGTTAGGGGTATCTGCACATTAAAAAAACAAGAGGGAGAATTTTTATTTGACAATATTTAACATAGGTAAAAAAAACTAAAAATTTGGAATCTTGAGTATTATGACAGGTGCAGGGGTGTTTCCAGGTGAGCATCTTCCAGCTATTTGTCAAATCTCATCACATAAATGTAGATGCAAGATTGCAGGGAACTACAGTCATTCTAATAAATTACATGGGAGATTGCTTCAGATATATGATAAAAAATGACTAGGTAATACAAATCTATTTTCTTAATACAGGAGCATCATGGGGAAGTGGAAAATAGTAAAATTAAGTCCTTGTTCTATCATCTTCATTCCAATCTCTATTCAATTTCATTCATGATTTTCCCATATATCAACTTATTTGTTATTTCTTGAACATTTACTGTGTGCCACCTACATCATCCTAGGAATGCTGTAATTAATCAAGCTTGGTTGGTTTTCCAAGATGGCACAGATAAGCAGTAACAATTAAAGAGAATGAGTACTATGATAAAAGTATGCCAAGATGCTTTAGGGGCAAAGTGAAAGGGTATCCATTCAAGCCATTAAGGTAAGAGAGTCAGAGATGTCTTCCTGCGAAGGGAATATCTAATATGAGAACTGAATAATAAGTAGGAATTACCCAGGTTAGGAGAGAGAGGAGCAAGGGTATTCTAGGCAAAAGCAGAACATATACGAAGACTTGAAGAAGAGAGCACGTGGCATGTTTAGGGCACTATACGACATTCATGTGGCTAGAGCAGTGTATAAAATGTTAGGAGATTGGGAAGTGTGCTATCCCTTTCTGCTTTCCCAGTCCCAGTAGTTTTCTTGAATAGAAATGTGGACACCATCTGTTTCCCTT
Organism: Phoca vitulina; assembly: GCF_004348235.1. Lineage (NCBI taxonomy): Eukaryota > Metazoa > Chordata > Mammalia > Carnivora > Phocidae > Phoca > Phoca vitulina. Next base: position 16,158,746 of record NW_022589728.1, on the reverse strand, counting down.
CCTCACTCACACTCTCCCAGGGAAGAGGACAATGTAACTGTTTTTCTACTAGAGAAAATTCCCTGAATTTTTTCCAACTAATCTAAAATGTTTCCCTCAGAAGCACTTACCATTTTTCCACACCTCTGAACCCATATTTTGGGGAAAATATTCTCATGCTTTAGACTGTATCAGAGTGATTCCAATCTTAATGTATAAGGTTACAAAATATGGATTGAAAAAATATAATGGGCAGCCCACTGGAATTAAGTAGAAAGTGCTCCAACAATTCCTATACTTGGCCTCCCAGACTTGGAAATGCAAAGTGTGATCCAGTCAGGAGAGTCAGTGGCTATACATCTACGGTATGAATGCTACTTTGGGAGTCAGTCTGAAAACTGCCCCCCTTCCCTTGTCACCATCAATACTTCTTTTTCTGTAAAGAAGTAGATGGCCAACTTCTACAAAACAATCATACAAGAAGCAGGAATTAGGTATTATAGGTGATCTATCCTTAAGCCAAGGAAATTTATTCTACACAAACATTTAGAAGAAGAGAAAGAAGACCCCAGGTAGTGGTACATATTGGAGTTTGAGTCTTTTATGTGCTGGGGGACCAAAGGCAGGAAGAATTGGAGGGCTTTCTGCTTAACTTAAGGTCTGTCTTTTCATATGGTCCGTCTGTTGAGAGCAAGAGAGCCAACAGAATAGAATACAAGGTTCTATCTCAATGCAACAGAGCTGTATTAGAGGAAAGCATGGGAAAATCTCAGAGGTAATACAGAGGCTGGACATATGAATCTATTTCCAACAATAGATCTGAGAATTGGATTTAATAGACCTCCAAAGGGGCAGGGAATAAAACCGTTGCAAATTTAGCTAATCAATTCCTTACTGGTAAAGAATCAGATATGTATAGCTATCTTTGGTATAAGTGAAAAAGAAAAGTACACACACACACACACACACACCCATACTAAAATGAAATAAACAAACCAAAGGCATAGAAGCTGAAAAGAACTTCATAGAACAAGGGGACTGAAAAGACTGAGAGGACGAAGAGAACTCCTAAAGTGATTTACTGTAACTATCAAAACAATCATAAAACTGTTGAAAACTCAGTAGGATACAATAAAATATAACATTTATGAGATGGGAATTCATACACAGAGAAGACAGAGGAAAGAAAAAAGGTGAAATAAAAATAATATGAGTATGCTAAGGAAAACTAAAACTAAACTAAAACACATCACAAAATTACAATAAAAAGTATGGTTGACACTACATAAAATCAACTCAGCAATAAGGAGGATAAACTTAAGATTGTCCCTTAGAAAGAAGGATAAAATAACAAAGAACTAAAACAAATGAGAGGTGATGGTGGACCAGAAATTGCAACATAGCCTAAAAAATTTATTTCTGCTTAAGGAATAAACCAAAAGAACTGTAACAAAAGCAAGAATTCGAAGACAAAATTTCAGAAAATTTTGGTGAGCTCATAAAAGACCTAGTGATGCAGATTTTGAAATGTACACAGGTTCTTCGCAAAAGTCAGTGAGAGGCCATGAACTCAGAAAAAAACATTTGACAAATCCAACATCTTTTCATGATAAAAACTCTCAAAAGATTGGGAATAGAGAGAAATCACCTCAACATAATAAAAGCTTGGGGTACCTGGGTGGCTCAGTTGGTTAAGCATCCGACTCTTGGTTTCAGCTCAGGTAATGATCTCAGGGGTCATGAGATCCAGCCCCACATCAGGCTCCACACTCAGTGGGGAGTCTGCTTGAGATTCTCTCCCTCTGCCCATCCCTCTCTCTCTCAAATAAATAAATAAATCTTTTTATTTTTATTTCTTTTAAGATTTTATTTGTTTATTTGACAGAGAGAGAGTGAATACAAGCAGGCACAGCAGCAGGCAGAGGGAGAGGAAGGCTCCCCACTGAGCAAGGAGCCCGATGCAGAACTCAATCCCAGGACCCTGGGATCATGACCTGAGCTGAAGGCAAATGCTTAACCGACTGAGCCACCCAGGAGTCCCTAAATAAATCTTTTTTAAAAAAATAATAAAAGTTATATTTGACAAGCCCATAGTTAACATCATACTCAACAGTGAATGACTGAAAGTTTTCCCCCAAATTTAGAACAAAGCAAAGATTCTCACTCTCATCACTTTTATATAACATAGTACTGGAAGTCCTCACCAGAGAAATTGGGCAAGAAAAAGAAATAAAAGGCATCCAAACTGGAAAGGAAGAAAATTATCCCTGTATAGTAAATAATAAAGACTTTACAAAAAAAAAAAACTATTAGAACTAAAAGAATTCAGCGAAGTCACAAGATACAAAATCGACATACAAAAAACAATTGTAATTCTATGCACTAATAATAAACTATCTGAAAAAGGAAATTGGGAAAACAGTCTCATCTATAATAGCATCAAAAAGGTTAAAATGCTTAGGAATAGAGGCTCAACATCACTAATCATCAGGGAAATGCAAATCAAAACCATATAAATAAGATCACCTCACACCTGTCAGAATGTCTAGAATCAAAAAGATAAGAAATAACAAGTGTTGGTGAAGACATGGAGAAAAAGGAACCCTCGTGCATTGTTGGTGGGAATGTAAATTGGTACAACCACTGTGTAAAATAGTATGGAGTTTCCTCATGAATAAAAAATAGAAATACCATGTGATCCACTAAGTTCACTGCTGGGTATCTACCCAAAGAAATGAAAACACTAAGTCCAAAAGAGACATGTACCCATATGCTTATTGTGACATTGTTCACAAGAGCTAAGATGTGGAAGCAACCCAAGTGTCCATCAATAGATGTATGGATAAAGGAAAAGTGGTACATATATAGAATATTACTGAGCCATAAAAAAGGATGAGATCTTGCCATTTGTCACAACATGGATGGACCTAGGGGGTATTACACTAAGTGAATTGTGAAATAAGTCAGGCAGAGAAAGACAAATACCATATGACTTCACTTATATGAAGAATCTAAAGAACAAAACGAATGAACAAACAAAAAACAGAATCAGACCTGTAGATACAGAGAATAAACTCATGGTTGCATTGGGGAGTGGGAGATACAAATTCCAGTTATGCACGTGCTCTCTCTCTCCCTTTCAAATAAATAAATCTTAAAAAAAAAAGGAACTCAAATTCAGCTGTTAATTTTTACAATACACGTAGAACATAAATAAATACATGGGATGTTTAAAAGAAAAGTAATAAGATAAGGTACATTTAAATACTAGACAAAAGGAAACTGATGGTTTGATAATATCAGAACTAATAGCACTTACTGTGATATGATAAAAGAAATATTTCATCAATAAAATATGACAATTATAACCTGCATTCATTGCAACCTTGCCTCATATACCAAGCAAAAATTATCAAAATAATATGGACATCAGCAAATCTACAATTATAGTGGTACACTTTAACATATATCGAGAGCCAGAATCACTGAGGGTATATATTTGAACAGCTTAATTAGTAAATTTAGTCCAATGGATTATTCTAAACACACTGCTGCATTCGCAAAATAGAGTAACACTTTTATTCTTCAAGGAGAGTTGGAATAATCACAAAAATTGACCATGTATTAGGCCCCAAAAGGATGTTGCAAAGTCTAAAAAACTAGAAATCTATAATAAAAATATATTCCCCCAAATTTATATATTTGGAAACCAAAGTGAGTCTAAATAGTTCAGAGTTAAGGGGGGGAAATCATAATGGAAATTTCAAAATATTCAGACTATGTCATTGTACATGGTTATTTTAAGAGCTCACTGTCTTCCTGAGTTTCAGTTTATTCTGCATCTCAATGCCTCTTCCCAAAGCCTGACACCCCATCCAGGCTATTCTGTCCTCAGTTTCTCTGAGCCCTGTGGGAGCTCTGGAGATTGTTCCTTTTATAGTTCCTGTCATCATTTGCCCCACCCAGCAGAGGTTGGCTCTCCCTGTGCCCAGATTAGTGTTCAACAACCAAACCTAGGACCCTGTGAATCTCCAGAGCTCTTTCTCTGTGACCTGCCCCCGCCCCTCTGCTCCACAGATTCCAGCTGCCTGAGCTTCCTCTAACTCCAGCCTGTCACCCTGACCCAGCTAGTCCCTTGTGAGATCCCTGCTTTGCACGCTGATCCCTGCTCTGCACGCTGGTCAGGAAAATGCCTCTAGGCAGAAAGCCAGGGCAGCCATTCTCAGGGATCACACAGTCCTGTTGTGCAATGTCTTTAAATAGTCCCATATATTTTTGTCCAGTTTTTAGTTATTTACAGCAGGAAGGCAAGTCCAGCACCAGTTACTCCCTCGTGGCTGGAAGCAGCAGTGTGACCCATATGATTTTAGCATTTTCTTCCCATTCACTATTTGAATATGAAAATGCCCCTCATGTGAGCCTTTCCTTTTTGCTTCTTTCTCATTTTCCCCCCATAGTTTCAAAACAATTTGAAGTTTGGTTTCTAAGTAAACTCTAGTTAAACCATAAGTCCAGGATGACAGAAATATTTAAAATTTAGACACCAAACAAACCACAAGTAGGAGATAATGCCATTTAACTCATTTAAGATGAGTACAGAGTGTTGATGTCTGTTAACGTAACATCAAAGACCTACTTTCATCACCACTAAACGAAGCAAATAAAAATTCTGGGAGGGCCATGGCAGTGGTAGAGTGGCCTCCTCCCCATTATGTGATACCCATTCCAAGTCATAAGTGGTAGCAAGAGATAACCTTCTCCATGAGATTGTACTCACAGTTATCTTTACTTTTAGTTTTCATCTAGATAGCAACAAAAAGGACTTACATGGTCACAGAATTAACTGAACCAAATTAAGTTACTATAATTTTCACAGCTGAATTCCTATAGTACCTTGGTCTTTCTGTTATTACTGTTCAACTCTCATTTGGGATAGGTATAATTTGGCTTTCCTCATGCTGGGCAGTACTCTAGTGTTGGGTCCTTTTATGCTGTGCTACTATCTCTGCGTTCTCACACAAATGCAAATTTCCCAGTGGGTGCTCCATAACTGCCCCCTTTAACCTCCTTCAACCAGCCCCACTTACTCCCATTGCACCTGAAGGATCAGATACTTCACTTAGGAAAACCTCCTTGAAACTTCTTTCCTTTACTTCTAATTTCCACTGAATAAAAGGCAGATCCATAGGGAGAGGCTTCCTTTGCTTCTGCCTTGCACATTATGTCACAGCAGGCCAGTTAGCAAATGTGCTGATGGCTAGCGTTCCAGGTAGGTCAGACCTTTCCTTTTGATGATCTACTACATAGTCAATTGTTTATAAGAAATATACACTTGGTCATTCAGGACACCAAAACATATTTCTCATATATATTTGGTCTTTGTCCACAGTTCCTGGCTCATAGTTCCCAAAACCCTTAAAATTTACTAAGTGTTGACAGTGACAAGTGTCTCTTGTTATGTTAATGAGGTAACTTTTGGACCCCACCTAAAGATGGGGCTATTTGCTAAGGAAATCAACCCTGTGATAAGAAGTGCAATGGCCTCATATGACCTCCTAGGAGGGGAGAGGAGCTGGATGTTGAATTAATCATCAATGGCCAATGATTTAATCAATCATGACTATGTAATGAAGCCTCCATAAAAACCCAGGAGGACAGGGTTCAAGGGCAGGGAAAGGGTGACATACCTGCAGAGGGTGGTTGGTGTGCTTGGAAGCTAGGTGCCCTTTCCCCATACCTTGCCCTATACATCTCTTCCATCTGGTTGTTCCTGAGTTATATCCTTTTCTAATAAACTGGTAATCTAGTAAGTAAAATGTTTTTTTGAGTTCTGTGAGCCACGCTAGCAAATTAATCAAACCCAAGGAGGAGGTTGGGAACCTCTGATTTATAGACAGTTGGCCAGAAGCACAGGCAATAAATTGGGCTTGCGACTGGTATCTGAAGTGGGGATGGAGTTGCAGACACAGTCTTGTAGGACTGAACTCTTAACCTGTGGAACTGATGCTCTATCTGGGTAGAGTGTATCAGAATTGAGTTAAATTGTAGGACACCCAGTTGGTATCTGCAGCATTGCTTATTGGAGGTGTGGGGAAACCTCCCCCCGCTCCTCACATTGAATTTGAGTCCAAGAACACTAAAACAAATGTTTCGTTTAGATGAGAAAATGCCATGTGCTGGTGAAGAAGTGAGTGTCCTTAGTCTTCTAGCAAAATTTTAAACATAATCTCCTCTTATCTCTTAGTTTCATTAAAACCATTTAAAGTAGGCAACAAGCATAAGTATGACTATTCCAATGAAAGAGTAAATAGGGAAAGAGAAGCTAAATGTTTGAGATACTTTTGGTTAAGTTCATGATAGTTTATATTACAAAGCTCCACTTGGCAACAGTGAAACATTCTGTTTTGCTTGTGTACATTGTCTTTCATTTTGCTTTAGTTAGGTAGGTAGTGTTATGGAAGTTTTAGGTTGAAGATGATTGACACATTAACAATTGCTAGTTGTTGAATTTCTTTAAATCATCCAAAATCATTTTCTTGCATTTAACTGAAAGATTGAAATTAAACATACTATCCTCCATGCTCTATGTTATTTTCAATTTTTATGGCAGATCAAAATAATATGTAGCTTGTATTTATTCACTCTTCGTGGCAGATCGTGAAAGAAAAGTTTATGCGGATAGAGCATTTTAAAGTATAATAGCTACCAAGATAAAAAAGACAACAATTTACTTATTTACTTATGAAAATGGCAAGTAGACTCTTCTAAATTGTAATTTTCTCTTATGAGATTCCCAAAGAAACTCCATAATAACATTTGCAAATGTTTCCATAAGAAGAAAGTTTATGAAACATGTTTAAATATTTATGGAATGTTAAAAATGAGGCATTAATTGGCAAACAACTTAATTAAAATGCTTTCTCAAGTAATTAGCAACAAATACTTCCCTATCTGTTTTGCATGCCATTTGTCTTGTGTTTGTTAAACCCGCCTGTCAGTCAAACTTTGCTTCAGGTAATTTTTTTGCTCTGTGGGGAAAATCTTCAAAAATTACATCTGAATTTAAAATATTTTGATTATCATTTTTATCTAACAAATTCTTTTTTTCACTTCATCTTCTATATGTCCCAGTAAACCATCATCCTGGGAATTTAGGGCCTGAAGATGAAATTCTGCATCAAGGCATTACTGAGTTTCCAAAAACACTCTCCAGAGAACAAACCGAATCAATCTAGAATCAACAAACAGTGCAGTTAATTAATGAGAACACCATAAGGGAGCTTTTTTAAACAATGTTGACGGCTGCTGCCTCAGGACCGATAGCACCAGAAGTTATTGCTGGTTTGAAAGAAGTGACTCTTAGGGTTCCCCCAAGGCACCTTTTGCTTACATTAGCTATTTACCACAACTTTTCCTTTTATTTGCACCCTTGGGGAAGTACACTTATTTCCTAAATTACTTTTTAAGTGATGCTTATTCCTGCCAGTAGCCTGAGGTACAGAGTGAAGGTACCACAGAGTAAACAAAAACAGGAACCAAGTCTGAAAGAGCACTGAACAAGTCTGCAGAAATATCCTTATACTGTAGCATTGTTTTCCAAACCACAAGTCCTGAGATGGCACGTAAAATGGGGGGGGGGGGCTTCTTCCCTCGGTCTGGTTTAACTGCGGGAGTTTAGAGGGGAGAGCGAGGCTGAGAGGATGCCTCAGAAGCAGGTGGCGGTGCTGGGTGAGAACCGTAAGGAAGACATAAATACTTATTTTGGGCAACAAGCCTCATTAAAACTAAGACAACTGAAAGATACTTCAGCCTTATAATAAAGTCTTACTACCTCTTGGTGTTTAAAGACATCAAACCACAAAAACTTCCTGTCCACAGAATGTAAGCTCCTCAGAGTCAGGTACCTGTCTTTGTTCTCTGACTACTCCCAGCTCCTAAAACAGTGCCCGGCCCATAAGTACTCAAAAAATAGCTGTTGAATGAATGATTAAATGAGTAATGATTAAAGTAATAGAAGTTGGTAAAAGAATATCTTAATTCTGCCAGTAATTCCCTCGGCAACTGACAGGTACTTAAAGACATCCTTTGTTTTTAGAAGTAGCCATTTGCCATCAATGTCTAATGCATGGTACAAGAAATAAGACCTATAAAGTTGTCATTCAATAAGTATTGATATAAAACCTACTAGATGTCATGCATCGTACTAGACTTGAAGATAACAGTGATTAAAAGACAGATTTGGTTCCTACTCTGAGTTCGTAGTCTTACAGGGAATCAGATATTAATCTAGTAATCATACCAATATATAATTCAGAAAATGTGGTAAGTGCCTTGAAAACAATACTGGGTTCTATGAAAACATACAAAAGATTTCAGAAGACTGAAGTGGTCATATAAGGCCATTTTTTAATGTGATGAAAATATTTAAATGCAGATAATTTAAGAAAGACGTGGAGTTTAGAGGTTCACGAAACTAGAATATTCATTTCTACATCTTTTCTTGCGAATTACAATCTCATCCAAACCTCTGAAACAGAGTTATTCAAGATGTCAGCTGCTTCAAACCATGTAATGCAGTTCCAAAACTTTCAAAACTTGTACACCCACATACAACTATTTTAGTAGAATAAGTAGGCATTAAATTCAGTAAATCTTAATTCCTTTTCCTATAATGAGGATTTTTAAATATCTTAGGAAAAGGAGAAGATTAATCTTTTAATTAATGAATAACACAATATAGTTGCTAAACTTTTTTACTTAAAAAAGTTTAGGTTTTATATCAACCACAATAATATAATAGAAAAAATAGATATTTATTAACTGCTTTCTGTGCACCAAGAACAATGCTAGATTCTTTACTCCCTTTTTTTTTTTTTTTACTCCCTTTTTTTTTAAAGTAGGCTCCAAACACAGCATGGAGCCCAACGTGGGGCTTGAACTCACAACCCAAGTTCAAGACCCTGAGTTGAGATCAAAAGTCAGATGCTTACCCGACTGAGCCATGCAGATGACCCTCTTTTATTCACTTTTAATATTCAATTATATTTTAGTAGTTTTATTAAATTAAAAATTTGGGCTTGCTTTCCAGGTAAGATCCCTGTTTTCGTATTGTTAATTTAATGTATTTTATTTTATCTACATAAGAATGGATAAGACGAAATATTACAAATCATACTGATGAATATTTTTTTAATTTAAAGAAAAATATGAATACAGACACATAGACAATACTTTTACCCTCAGTTATATTTATCATTTTGTGCCCAATGCATAAACAGTGCTGAGCAAATGAAGGTGCTCCATTATTGAAAAAGGTGAATGAATAAGTCATGTATTCAGAGATACTTTAATTTTTCTATGTGTGTGTATGTGTATGTGTGTGCTTGAGAGAGACATTGAGAGAAAGAAGACGACTGTTGGTATCCTAATACTCATGCTTAATTCTTTTTTATACAGGTTATTTCCCACCTAATAAAATTGAATTTCAATACTGATAAAAGCTACCAGAGTTTAAGAACATATATATATTTTTTAAATTAATGGTGTCATGAGAGTTGGACAAAACAAAAAGACAAAAGAGCAGCTTGGATTTTTAGGCATAATCTAAGGTGGACACAGTCAAATGTTAGAAAGCTTAATGACAGGATATCAAACTTTTTGCAGTACAATGGTGAGAGGAGGAGGCAGGTCTATTTAAATTGCTGTTTTACTCCACCTGTTATGTCTCTAGTCAGAAATACCCAACTGCTTATGTCTTGGTGAATGTGGTACTGCTCTTCACTTTGGTATTCACACATCTTCTTGATCTCTTCTACAAGTTTGGGAATTCCAGATGGTAAGGCAAATTATCTAAACTAGTGTGACATTCAGGTCACACTTGAAAAAGCAGTAGTATGACCTGGAAAGCCACAGATCTCTCTTATTAAAGTAAGTGTTTTTAAAAATAAAAACTTACCTACTTGGCCTCCAAGGCATTGAACATATACTACTTACTGGGCAAAAAACTGAAAACCATAGGGAAAAAAATAAAGGTGTCACAGAAAAAGAGACCTGGAGAAGATAAGTGAAGATCAAGGCGTTAGAAAAATCATTTTTAAGGTGACAATATTTAGGAAACACGTAAATTAAGTATTGGTTGAAACAAGCAGCAAGAGAACAAAATGTTAGAATTGCATAAAATGAAGACTATAGAAAAATACAAAGGATATAGAATGTATTAAGAAAAATAAAGGAGGAAAAGATTAGGAGATGATTTTTGGACTCTTTCTTTCCATCTATAAAAACCAGTGATTCTATGGGGAAGGGGAAGCTTAATGTAATGGTAAGAAGCAATAAAAATGGACAGGAAGCAAGTATGCCTTCACAATAAAAAGTCATATCTCTACGAAACTAGTAATGACTAAACATTGTTCTCCTCTCCAGTAACAAATCACAAATCAAGGGATTGAATTAAGTAGTATCAGACTTTCGAAGGAGCTGGAGCATTCAGCCATAGTATGTTTTAGCACATAATATTCAGTCCAAAAATAATGAAGCAATGTCAGACACCAGAGATAATCTATTAAAAGAAAAAAATAAAAGTATTAAATGCAATAATCATAATCTCTATGAAAAACAGATAATTTTTGGTAGTCTGTGAATATTAGTGGATTAAACTAAATACCCTTAATCTTAAAGTAGAAGTTCTCCAGAAGTTTCACATGGCAAGGAGAATATCGAATATACTGTAATTCTGAAAAAACAATCAAGTTCTGTATCATTCTGTAGGTTCATTTTTTATTATGATACTACACTTAAGAGCCTAGGGCTCTGAAACAAGTCGGTCTAGTCTCATATGATAGGCTGTGTCGTATGTGATCTAAACCTGTAAGATTCCCTTTAGCTCACAGTAAGTTGTGAGTGATGTTGTGGATTTGGACCAAATTAGATTCCAGATAGACTCTTTCTCTGTGGGTGACTTGCTCTTTTCTAGAATTCTATTGTTGGGGCTTGGCCGGAATTTAGCCAAACTCCATGGTGGCAAGGACATCTGGGCATTTACCTCAATGTGTTCAACACATTGTCAGATTGAGAGATATATATGCATCACAGAATGGAAAGTTTTGGTTTCATAGAGCACTGGAAATACCTCCTAAGAAGAGAAGTGTCTGTTTGGATTAGATGGTTTCCAGTTAAACAGATGGGGTACCAGCCTCCTGGGTTTAAAACTGGCAGAACCTTTTAGGGCATTCAATAAAAGAATCAACAGTGTTTAAAGAGGAAGCAGAAACACTGGGGTCAAAAACATGACATATTTTTGCATGCCAAATAATAAAGTTAACATATCTATAACTTAAATGCGCCAATAAATTTGATTCTTTGCCAAAGCAAAATTATATAAATTAATGAAATTTTTAACTTTTTCTTGGATTTCAATATTTTTGTCCTGCAGTCACCCAAGTTAGCATAAAAATTTCCATTTTATAAAAAACTTCCAGTTTACTAAGGTGTAGGGTTAGGATTATCCATGAAAAATTGTTGGTCTCTTTCTTCTACTATTCAACCAAGTCTCCAGCTATAAGTAAGTCTCAACAAAGAGTGATTTCAAATTAATTTAATCATATATTGGCTACTTAATATGCTCCAGGTACGATTCTGGTTTTAAAAGGTTAATAACACTCAGTTTCTACCTTTAAGGATTTACAATCCAAGACATTAGTTCTCCACATTTTTTTCCCTGTTTCCACATTTATCACATGGGCAAGACATTCCAGAAGTGACTTCTAACTTAGAGGTATAACCTTAAGGGTCTGACACACTATGGGGATGCCTGGGTGGCTCAGTCGGTTAAGCAACTGACTCTTGGTTTGGGGTCAGGTCATGATCTCACAGTTGTGAGATCAAGCCCTGCATTCTCTCCCTCTCCCTCTGCCCCTCCTCCTGCGACTCACTCGGACACTCTCTCTCTCTCCAAAATAAATAAATAAATAAACAAACAAATAAATAAATAAATAAAGACTCTGACGCACTATGGATCCTCATATCATTTAGATTCTCATTTGAATATCATTGTGCTAGTAAAAGGAAACCAACATAGACTCTAATAGATATAACAAAGGATTTCAGGTGCTATTTAGAAATCTGAATCAAATGCAATTGAAGGAAGACAATGAATTCAGTTTTACATGTGTTCTCTTAGATTCTTTTGGGATATCCACATAGACTATCCAGCATTCTACGTATATTGAATTTAGGAGACAAATTTACATTAAACATACAGATTTCAGGGTCACCCACGTATAGGTAGATGTTGGAGCGATGCATGCAGATAAACTTGTGTGTGTAAAAAACATACAGAGCAAAAACAAACAACAAAAAAAAAGATGGTAAAGGAGTCCAAGAAGTGAGTATGTTATGAAAGTCAAAGAATAAAAGTATTTCTATAAGAGAGTTAAATAATTTTAAATGCAGAAGAGATCAAATAATATAAGATTTGACAAAGAATGGATGGGGTGTAGCAATTTAGGTACCATTGGTAGCTTTGCCTGAGCAGATTCCATACTGAGGTGAGGAAGGAGCCAAGATTTTAGAGAGAAATATAGAAAAAAGGTGAGTGTGAGGAACTGGTGGATTTAAAGATTATCTTTTGTGTACCTTAACTCTGAAAAGACAAGAAAAAAAATTCAAAGTAAGGACTAGAAGAGTGTTTAAGCAAGAAATTGGGGGAGAATTATTTGTTGGTTTGCCTGCTATTTTTATTTAATTAAAATTAACTTTAGCAAGATTATTAGAAAGAACTAGTTAAAATGGAAGACAGAAAAATCCAAGAAAGAAGAAAACACACTTTACAGAACTCCCTTCCATGATAACAAGGAAATTAAAGAAAGGAAGCAAATTAAGAAAGAAAAAAAAAGACTTATGTTGAAGCTAACACCTTAGCAAAGCCCTAACTTCTGGAGACAAACTGAAAGATATATCACATTTAGAAACAAAAGTGTTTAACAACTAAATAGAAATTATTCAGCCAAGGAATTAAAACCCATCAAAAACATACAAAAGTCATTAACCTTTGTATATCCAACAACATTGCATTTTAATACTAAAGCAAAAGGTTTAAAAAATATAAGGAGAATTATGCAAAACCATGGTAGCAGTGGAACACTTTAATAAATTTTTCTGGAATTTGGTAGGTCAAAAATCAATCAATCAATAAACATACAAATGATTTGAATAACAGTTTGATTTTATATACATGAAATACTACAAAATTTAATCATGTACTAAAAAGTGAATCATCTTATTAGAAAAATAAGAATCATGAAGATGAAATTTATAGAGGAAATATAAAATGGATAATATAAATAAGAAACATGCCTAACCTTAACTATTAATCAGAGATACACAAAATAAAAATGAGATACCGTATCTTCCTTATTAGATCTAAAAAGATTGAAAAACAACAATGTTCATTTTAGATCTAAAAAGATTGAAAAACAATAATGCCCAGTAATGATGAGAATATGGGAAACTATGAAGCAATTTACATTATTGGTGTGAGTATAAATTGGTATAGTTTTCTGGAGAAAATCCGGCAATAAAACTAAACTTTAAATGATCACACATTTTGGTCAAGAGATTCCACTACTCATAATTCCTTCAGGAAATAACAGTTTATAGGTGAACCTACAAGGATGTTTCCTTCAGTGATGTTAAAAGAGTCATAAATTGAAATCAATGAGTTTAAAAATGACAGCTTTGCAAACATGAAAGAGAGTATATCAACTATTTATGTACTGACATGGGAAAATGATAATAATAGATTATTAAGTAAGGAAAACAGGTTGAATGAAGAATAGTAAATAGTGAATAAATTATAAACCCACTTACATCAAATTAAAAATTTATATATGCATATGTAGTTACAGATAATAGTTTTTTTTCTAAATTAAAATAATCTACTTTTATTTGGGGAGTTGCTTAAGTTTCTCTTAGGCAAATATGAAGTTTTCTTTAATTCAATTAAGGTTATCATTTCCTGATAGACAAACACAGCTGTATCTTAGGTCAACAGTCGCACAATATTCAGATCTGCTCCCTGAGATCTGAGGGTACCTAGACCTAATGAGATGGACCAGAGTTGCCTCATTAAGGCCTATGTCAGGGAAATCTTCTGAAATAAAATTACCTAAAAAAAATAGTGAATATGAGCTCATGAGCAGGGCTGAAAACAAGAATCCCAGGATTTGTGGAAGATTGTCCTACCAGAGCTTTTAGCTGACCATTGAAACAAATTAAGACCTTAACCATATAAGTGCTTGTGTTCCAGGAAACCATAGAATATAGATGGAAGAGAGGAACAAAGAATTTATTCAACAATTATTTTTTGAGTGCTTCCTCTATGGCAGCTACTATTCATACTTTGATATAACAGTGAACCAAAAATACACACATCCTTGCCTTCATGGAGCTTGCAGGTTAGAGGATTAAAATAATCAATAAACAAATAAACTTACTATATCGGTGACATTACGGGTTACGTAGTGAAATACTGCCAGGAATGCAGGGGCAAAATAGGAGTATTGCTATTCTATGCAAAGTAGTCACTGAAGGCCATGTGAGATGAATTTTGAGGAGGCACCTGAAACAAGTAAGAAAACAAGCCACATGGATATCTGGGAAAGAAGATTCCAGACTGAGAGAACAGCAGAGCCAAATACCCAGGATGTGTTTTTTATACAAGGGACATAAACAAGCCAGTGAGGCTAGGATGAAATGAAGAGAGGCGGGTAATAGGGGATGAGAAATAGGCCAGTCCATGCAGGGTGTCCTAGGCCATTTTTAGAATTTTGGCTTTTACTCTGCAAAGGAAAGCAAGTCATTGGAGGATTCTGAGTATAGGAGAACATTTGGTTGAGGTCTGCACTGGGAGGGTTATTCAAAGGACAACAATTGTCTGCATAGTGGCCTCTGTCAGCCACATTCAAAAGGTTATGGAGGACGTCCTTCAAGAGACCACTGCACAGAAGCAGAAAACCATAGCAATAGCTAACTTTTAAAATAAATGATTAATTTTTGATATGTGTGGAGAATGACTTTAACTCTCCCATAGAGTTTTAATCTTTTGCAATAATCATGTTATCAGACAAAATAATAAAGGTACAACAGAAGAAAAATATAGTAAAAGAAAAATGCAACATAGAGAAGAAGCAATGATCAAGGTTATAGAAAAGAGCTTAAAGAAAAAAAAAAAACATATAATGAGCCCTGAGGAAGGACTTGGTCTATACAAGAAAAGACTACATCTCCCTAAAAGATTGGAATTAAAAACAGAAATAGAAATAGATGTGTTATTAGGCATAGTGATGGGAGATTTGAGGAATTTCCATTAAGATGCCCTTAATCTCCTCTGTAACATATAAAAGAGGTTAATTTGCTTACAGAAAGATTCTAGATGTTGGGGTTGGGGACTTGAAGAGGTTGGCAAGCATTTGAAATAGCTGTAATGGGAAATGGTGCTGAGAAGGCAGCTGAAGTTGAGAGCCATAAAAATATAATGTCACCATTGCTCACACCTATGTGATTTCCTTCAGCAGCCCCCTAGCCTCTCAGAAATAGAAGTAGAGAAGGCAGAAGTTTGGATTAAACCAAGGTTCTGAATTGCAGTACAACATGGAACAGGCTCAGGAAGACTCTCTTCTGGCCATGATGTGGTAACAGGGACTGGATTTTTCCTCACACCTTAAACAACTACAGATATAGGCAGAATCCATGGAATAGTAATTTTCAGACAATTGATAAGAGCCCAAAACAGTGATAGCTGAGAAAAGGAAACAAAGGTGAATGAGGTGAGAACTACAGTTGTCCAAGTTAACTTCCCAGGCCTCAGTGCAAACGGAAACCCAGTTCAAAGTCCAGAGGTCTGGCTGAATAAAGGAGACACAGGTGGAATTTCAGGAAGTCCAAAATTGCTAAAATTTGTTGGGGGGAGGGGGAACTCAGAGAAAGAATGGCACTGTGAAAGCTTCCAAGATCTGCAGAGAGTTTCTTTTGAGTGTTTGACTTAGGACTGCTCTGCACATACATGAAAGGATAGTAACAGAGGTTGGTGAAAGAAGTATAAAGAAAAAAGGGAATAAGTGCAACAACATCTGGAGTTAACATAAGTTGGGAAGAATCTGTGTTCCAATCAGCCAGAGTGAAAAGACCTCCAAACATAAGAAGAATCAAGTAGTGCCTAGAAGGATATTGTCTCATTAGTGGGGTTCTGAATATGCCCCATAAAAGCTTAAAAACAAACCTTAAAAGAAACAAACTGATTCCAAGTAACTTAACTAATGTCCCAGAACAAAGCCCAACAATATTTAAAGAAATATAAATTATAAAATTTACAATGACTAACATCTAATTAAAGAAACTTTATTTGTGCAAAAAAGCAGAAAAATAGAACTCAAAACCGGGAGGAGATAAATTAATCAACATAAACAGACACAGAAATGGCAGATTGAAAGCATTATCAGACACTACTTAACACTCTCAGATAGTATTAAATCCACTATCTCAGATATGTTCTCTATAATTAAAAAAACAGGAAATCATGAACTTGAGAAGAATAATAGAATATATAAGAGACTTCTACAGTGAAAAATAAAATAACTTGAAATTAAAAATTCACTAAGATTAAAAGCAGATTAGACACTGCAGAAGAAATGATTAGTGATTTAGAAGACACAGCAATAGAAACTTTACAAAAATGAGACTCAGAAAAATATGACAAAAAAAGTCAACAGAAAAAAGAATAAACATCAAAGAAATGTGAAAAATGTGAAGTCAAAAATGCCAAGTGATTAAAATACATGTAATTTGAATCTCAAAAGGCAAAGAGAAGGAAAGACAGAAAAAAAAGGTCAAGAAATAATGGTAGATAGTTTTCAAAAAAATTTGATGAAAATTATTAACTCACAGATACAAGAAACTCAACAAAGTCCAAACAAGGTAAAGATGAAGAAAGCTACACCAAAATATCCTATAATCAAATTGTAGAACATCAGCGATAAAGAGAAAATCTTAAATACAATCAGAGAGGGAAAAAAAGACTCATTACTTACAAAGGAAGAAAAGAATGGTAGCAGAATTTATATCAGAAACCACACAGGCCTGAAGAAAGTGGATCAACATCTTTAAAATAGGAAGGATTGAAAACCTGTCAACTTAGATCTCTATACCCATCAAAAATGTCTTTCAGAAATAAAGGCAAGACTTCTGGCTTCCACTTTGGAGGTAGAAAGTGAAAAAAAGTGTCATTCTCATCCTTACAATAAGAAAAAGACCAATAATCTACAAAACATACTAGAGAGCTGAGGTCACAGGACAATGAACTAGCCTGAAGTCTAAGGAGAAAATTGCCTCCAGAAAAAGATGGGATGAAAGACTTGCTTATCTAGAAAACACTCTGGGGATTATACATACCGGAAATAAAAATTTGGGTAAAATTTTTAACAAATTGCTAAATGCTGAATGTAGGCTAGCAGGAAAGTATGGAACCCATGGGAGCCACAGACACAGGGAAAGGATTAACTCATTGGCAGGCTCTTCCCCCACAGACTTCACCACATACTTACAAGACTGGGAATAGGGAAAGAAACCAGAGGAAGCCTCTTGTGTAGAGGTCTATAAGAGGAGAACTGAAACTACTGTTTTTGGAAAAGTCTCAAAACTGCCCTGATCTTTCTATCTTTTCTTCCATACAGAAAATAAAAAAACAAAACAAACAAACAAAAAAACCTTAAGCCACTGAGGAAAGAACACATGTTACTAAAAGGACACATGTGAATACCCATGAAAACTAGAAGAAGGGAACAGAAAATAAAACTCTTCTACCCCTGAGGGAAAGGCAGGAAAATATCGTGAGTTCAAATCATTAGAGAACCCTCACGGGAGGAGGAGCAGGATCCTGAGAAGGCCCACACCCTAAGACCTAGGTACACCTGTTCAAGGGACATATATCCTTAACATGGAGTCTCACCCAGGACAAGACAGAATTTTCCCTGTCTACCAACACCTGGCTAGCAACAGGGTCAATGTGCCAGAAAAGTCTAATGAGGAGGTTTCTGGTATCCACTGGTTTACCAGTTTGAAGGTCCTTCCTTGGTTGGGGCAGCTTCAGTAGAGGGGTGGAGGCAAAAAACAAAAACAAAAACAAGCAGAAACATTCTTTAATGAATGAGAGAAGTCAAATGGAATGTGGAAAGTAATATATTGAGTGCAGACTACTCTTTGAGGAGGCTTAGTGTGAAAGAAATAAGCTAGATAGGGCTAGAGAGAACAATATGTCAGGAAGAATGGTTTACAGGCTCAACCCAGTATATCCATGGAACAGGAAGTCATTACAAATGCTCTTTTGAATCCTCTTATTCTGCCCTTGAAAAATTACAGTGCCATTTTTTGTTTGCAAAGGTCTCCATAATATTCCCCATCCCCCAATGGAATTGGGGCCTCAGAATTAATTGCCACACACTTAAGTGATGTATTGTGATTTCTAAAAGATCCAAACCTTGTTACTAAATATAATTATCAAAGAAAAGAATATTTCTAAATATTTGGCATTATATATCTGCACCTTATTACAAGAAAACTTCAATTCAAATGTTAATCTTCAGGGTTGGTCTTATGAAAAACTATGACAAATCAAAATTTGTCACCACCAGTGGCCTCCTTCTTCATGATCCTTACACTTGCCTATCATTTCTCACCCACTGGAATGACCGGCACCATCACATGGCCCCAGGCTACTCAGGCTCCTTTACTGTAGCTCTGTACTGGTCTAGCCTTCCTAGATATAACTCTGAATCATGGTCTTATCTTTCCATATTTCCTCCACTCAAAGAGCCTCAGTGGCTTGTTGGTCCTGAAGAGGACCTCTTACTCTCTAACTATATTAACGTAGGGAGGAAAACTGATTAAATCTATTCATATAAACATGTTAATGACCAAAAAAGGTAGAATATCTTGTCTATTCCCAAAGCACATATAATTTATTGGAGGTTATTCTCTTAGATAAATGGAATTATCTTTCAGTGGTAGAATGTTATACCTTAGTGAAGACTCAGACTAGCAAGGTAAAGAGTTAGAAAGATGACATTTTTCTCTTTTTAATATTTTTTAGGATTTGTGTTTTTTAAGGTTTTTAAGCATTTAAGACTTCTAAGGATCTTAAGATTTTAAGAACACCTCAATGAAGTAAAATTCTTGGGTAAGAAATGCAAAAGACAGAACAGTTTAGTACATCTGACTCCCTGAACACAGCTAGACCTTTGATCTACAGCAATGAAAGCTGATTGTGTGTGTATGTATGTGTGTGCTTGCTTGGTTTTGTTTTAGGTTTTGGTTTTGGTTTTTTTAATTAAGTAGGTTGTTTCACAGAAAGCCTCGGGAAAGAAGAAAACTATGAGGAGTTAGATTTGTAAAGCACCAATAATGTTTACTCATTAAAGAACAATATATAGAATTTTCATCTGACATATTACCATGATGAGCACAAGTTGGAAAAAATTCTCCTTTTGCTCAAAGTTAGGGAACATACTAATAATAAATATTTAACACTTGTGGAATTCTAAGAGATGCCTAAGAGGCATTTACAATGTGTCTGCTAATTTTCAGAAGTAATTACTCCACTTTGTTTCCATGCAAAGTTTGTACTGCACACTTAAGAAGGATCTTTTTTCTTCATTATTTAATTGCTCACAGGATGGTATGGCTGGAAGGAGCATAAAGGTCTTGGCATCACTCAGTCTTACCCAGGAAAGACTACTCCAGACTGAAGAAAACCTATCTAAGCCTGATAGGAGAAAAATAGAGAACAAAGGAGGGTCCTCCTTCCTCTAAGGAGGAATGGTGAGAGAGATTAGTGAAATACACAGGAAATGATGGTTAACATCATTAGTCATTAGGAAAATGCATATAAAAATCACAGTGAGATCCCACTATATGCCTACTAGAATGATTAAAACTTTAAAAATAAATAACAATAGCTGACCATACCAAGTACCTATGAGAATATACAGCAACTAAAACTCTCACTCAGTGCTATTGGGAATGCAAAATGGTACGGCCCCTTTCAAACACAGTGTGACACTTTCTCATAAAGTTAAACATATATTTACCATATGATCAAGAAATTCCATTCATATGTATTTTCCCAAGAGAAATGAACACTAATGCTCATATGCAAAATCCTTTAGGCAAATATAGCAGCTTTATTCATAAACACTAAATCTGAGGACAACCCAAATGCCCTTTGGTGGTGAATAAACAAACTGTGGTACAACTACACAATTATTTATTACTCAGCAATAAAAAGGAGCAAACTATTAAAATGAGCAACAACATGAATCAATTTCAAATGCATTATGCTAGATCCAAAAGCCACCAAATGTTTGATTCCATTTATGTGATGTTCTGGAAATGGCAAAACTATAGGGACAGATACCTGCAGGAGGGAAGGGGGTTGACCTCAAAGGGGCATGAGGGAAATTTTGGGTTGATGGAACAACCTTGATTGTGGTGGTAATTGAACAACATATGCATGCATCAAAGCTCATAGAACTGTATACTTGAACACATGAATTTTACTGTAGGTAAATTATAGCTTAATAAAGCTGGCTGAAAAAAAACTTAACTGTGAAGTTCATTACAAATAAGTGTATACCTATAGGCCAAATTTTTTGTGCTTAAAAATTTTTTTAATTCTCCTAATAAAAAAGTGTACACACCCCTCGACTATAATTCCCACTTCTTGGAATCTTTGATACATATATTAACAGGCAACACATAGAGACATAAGTATAAGCCTGTCTATTACATCATTGTTTGGATTAGGGAAAATCACCAAATTAATGTATTAAAAAGAAAGGACTAACTGACAACCATTAGGGGCTGCATAGTATATATATATACACACACTATGGAATATTGTGCTTTTAAATTGCAGAGTAATATATACAGTATGATCCCTTTGGGGAGTTAAAAAAGAAAGAACAAAAGAGAAAAAAAGGGAGAGAGAGAAATTATTAGCACAGAAAAAAGGTATGAAATATATACCTGACAACATTTGTCACCACAGGAGGGTTGAGTTGAAAGAAGATGAGAGGATTACACATTTCTGTATTATTTGATTTTATAATAATCATAAATTGCTTTTGGAAATGAGTAAATCTAACTTAGTAATAATAATTAAATGAAGCATCTTTTTGAATATCATACCAAATAGAGTTCATATTAATGAAGTCAACACCTTGATATTTGGTACAGTGAGCTTTAACTTATTGGATTACTAGCATCATCATGGTCAAGAGCATGGACTGTTGAGCCAGAACCTTCAGTTCAAATGCTGTTCTACTATGAGCTGTGTGACTTTAGGCAAATTCCTTAACCTCTCTGTGCCTCAATTTCCTCTTCTACAAAATGGGGATAATAATAACAATGTCTAACTAAGGATTTTTGTGAGGATTAAATGTGTTAGTACACATACAACTAAGTACAGCATCTGGTATATAGTAAACACTCAATAAATGTTTGCTATTTTTAGTAGTAAGGTCTGAGATTTCAACTTGTAGAATCTGAAGCAAAGAGAGTTAAGATCATAATTGCTTTAATTAGATTATCAGGATCTAAGCAAGACTCTTTTGCTTTATTATTCAAGGGAAAGAAAAAATTTTAAAAAATCCATAAATAGAATTACCACCATGTCATTTAAAAAAAATAAAACTTTAACAAAACGATAGCAATGAAATTGTCTTTTCACAAAAAGGTAAAAGTATTCTTTACTCATAATAACAGCCTGTATATTAAGCCTGACACTTTTTTCCTTTTCTTCACCTCCTTATCCAAAATTGTGGCCAGGTGCAGAAAAGGATTTGAGTTAGTAGAAGGGAATTCGCTGCCATCTAAACTCCATATGGTCGCAAGAGATACCAGAAAATGAAAGAAGGTTCAGTCAAAAAGACACTCGCAGTAAAACTGAATTTTTAAAGCTACATCTGTCATATTATTTGTGCCACATGAATCATTTGGTTGCAATGAGGACAAAAGGAACTCAGTGCTAGGAGTGCAGGACGTGTGCGTATCCGTGTGTGTGTGTGAGCCTTTCTCACAGAACATATGTCATCCCACTCAGATTTTGCCTAAGGTGAAGTTGGACCATGTAATAAAAGATAGTGTTACACAATCAAAATGTTGGGGTTTATGCCTCATCTGAAGAAAAGTATTTGGTTTGGACTTGGATTAGGAGGCTTTGTTGACATTTTCCCACGACTATAGAAAAAAGATGTTTTCCATCTTTTCCAAATGAGTTCCTCTTCTTTTTCCCCTCCTCCCCTTATTTGTGGCATTCAACAACAAGAAGGGAAACTTTGCAGACGATAAATGCAGCCGAACCATGAAAAAAAAATAAAATGGAATCACTCTGTGACTCGCATGGTGTGGCTACAGCAAGGCAGATCCTAGAGAGTTGGAATCATATCATCCTGAGCATCTGCACCACTCCTCCTTGGAGAGTGCATACTAATCATCTCTCTTCATGGTCAGTAACCACATAAGGACAACACCAGACGATGCCAGTGGTTTTGGTCCTGTAGCATTTATATGCTTCCCTGCAAAGATAGTCATGCCAGATAATATTCGTCAACCTTGTCCTTGGTCTTCTCTCCTGATTGAGGCAGATGTTTATTTTCCATCTGTACTCTATGTCAGTGCAACTGCAGCCTTCATCTGGCAAAGGGTGCCTGTAATATTATGAGGCCATCACATAAGCTGCTGGAAAGATTACTCTGGTGAATAAAATCAGTTTATGGCTAAAAACATTTATTCTTCATTTTGATAAGCTCTTAACAAATGGAAATTTGCTTTCTTACACTTTTGCCAAGCATAGGACCATGTTTATTTCTCGCTATATGGGTCATGAAGGATTCCCAGCTGTTAGCTAGAGTCAGTTGTGCATTGCTGCACTCAACAACATCTGTTTCACAAAAACAGTATCCAGCTTTTCGCACTCAAATGGAGGTTATACCATATGCCGGCAGACCACTTAGTTTTTACCTTGGGAACTAACTTCACTCTAGTCAAGGTAACAGAGGAAAAACTGAATATTTAAATGTTACCCGGCTTCAGTCACATCTTCATGTGTGCTTGTCATTTCCAACTATATATAGTAAAGTTAGTTCCAAGCATATACCACAAGCTGTTCCTCTGTTTAATTATTAATTGGAAGAAAGTTTGTTTGCAAAACAGTTGAAATGTATTTTGTGTTAGATGCTGATATTGAAAGTAGTGCCATAAGATGATTTCACAAAGAGAGCATTCTGTTAAAATGTCGATTAATATTAGCTATGGACAAAAGCAAATCAGGCTTATAGCCCTTAAGTAATATGGGACATTACAGAAAACTACAGACTACCAAATATTTTCTTACATTGCAGAATAGTCTTCACTGCTAGACTTTTGTCTTGGTTCCCTTATCTTAACCTATTATACTTTTTAAAAGAAAATGGAATTGTACCTTCAGTTTATTTTGTGAGAATATAAAGCTTAAAGAAACATATTCAAATGCATAATGGTTTTCAAATTTCAAATCCCTGTTATCACAGTCCTTAAATCCCTACACAAAAGATACCTCACTTGTTTCCTAGAGGCCAGAAAAGAGTTTATTGACACTGATGATCTAATGCATTGTCTTACAAGTTTTTTCATAGGTAATGAATATTTTTAAAATAATACTAAATAACATTGAAATTCTATGTCTCAGTTTTCCAGTTTCCTCAGTTCCAAAAATGAAGACAGTTACTCTTGTTTGTCTCTAAAATCCTTTCCAAGTGATGTGATTCTACAATAGTACATAATGATTACTCAAAGAAGGCTATGCTTTTTATCTCCACAGGCAGAAGTATTAGTTTTTAAAGAGTTCCTTGATGCTATGATAAATGCTAAGAAAAGAGATTTTCCTGAATTGAAACTTTAATTATGATGTCAGAGAATCAAGAGTGCCTTATCTTGAGCTCAACTGGGGAAGATCTTACATCTCCTGATTTCATTTTCAGAGAAAGTAAAGGAGTATGTCTATCTGGGAACTGATCGTCCATAGAGACTCCAGAACAACAAAGTTAGAAACTACTCAGTAATGACCACACTAATTATTAGGTTATTCATATTTTCCATCTGTGAACTTGCACATAAAATCATAAAGCCATCCCTGGATTAATCACACAACTAAAAAGGAGAAAAAAGATGGGTTGTTAGCATGTGCAGGTTATTCCCGTCCTTAACTTTGTTATCTCCTACTTTAGAGAATTGCCTGTTTCAAAAGCTAAGTTAAGGCCAGTCCTGTACAGAAATGTTACTTTACCCAAGTTCATTTCTGGTCTCCTCTGGAGCTGAACCCCTCTTCCTCTTTCTTAAAACCCCCTGAAGTTATCTTTTGAGTTATACCCAATGACTTTACTTATCAACAAAACTTTACTAAAATGTTTGCTAATAAAATTAAAGGCCTCCCCTTTGCCAGAAATGGTTTTATTTTATTTATTTATTTTTTAAATTTTATTTTATTATGTTATGTTAATCACCATACATTACATCATTAGTTTTTGATGTAGTGTTCCATGATTCATTGTTTGCATATAACACCCAGTGCTCCATTCAGTACGTGCCCTCTTTAATACCCATCACCAGGCTAACTCATCTCCTGATTTCATTTTCCCTTCCCCTCTAGAACCCCCTTCCCCTCTAGAACCCTCAGTTTGTTTCTCAGAGTCCATAGTCTCTCATGGTTCGTCTCCAGGTTCCTCAAAAAGTTGAAAATAGAGCTACCCTATGACCCAGCAATTGCACTACTGGGTATTTACCACAAAGATACAAATGTAGGGATCCAGAGGGGTACGTGCACCCCAATGTTTATAGCAGCAATGTCCACAATGGCCAAACTATGGAAAAAGCCAAGATGTCCATCAACAGATGAATGGATAAAGAAGATGTGGTATATATATATATATATTGGTATATATATATATATATATATATATATACCACACACACACACACACACACACACACACACACACACACACACACAACGGAATATTATGCAGCCATCAAAAGGAATGAAATCTTGCCATTTGCAATGACGTGGATGGAACTAGAGGGTATTATGCTAAGTGAAATAAGTCAATCAGAGAAAGACATGTATCATATGATCTCACTGATAAGAGGAATTCTTAATCTCAGGAAACAAACTGAGGATTGCTGGAGTGGTGGGGGGTGGGAGGGAAAGGATGGCTGGGTGATAGACATTGGGGAGGGTATGTGCTATGGTGAGCACTGTGAATCGTGTAAGACTGATGAATCACAGACCTGTACCTCTGAAACAAATAATACATTATATGTTAAAAAAAAAAAAAGAAGATAGTAGGAAGGGAGAAATGGTTTTATTTTTATAGGTAAACTTAGGAAAGAGGAATGGTGAGGATGAAGGGATGATGGTAATAAATGGTGAGTAACCTTGTCTACAATTTGTCTCTGCCAACAAGTACCAAAATGACCACTGTGACTCTTAGCTGCCCCCAACTTGACAACTTTGGTTATAATGAATAGAAATCCCGACACAGTAGTACCCAATGGAGCCAAGGCAGGGAGAGCAGATAGATCCTACAATGAACTTAAGCCAGACACTAGAAAACAGAAATCAAAGTCATTCTCCCTATCTCTGTGAGACCATGAATTCTTTGCTTTTCTCTGCAGCAGTACATGTAATATAACGAAAAGACATGATCGTGCACTGCAGGAAATGCCTATGCAAAACTTGTCTCTACACAACTTTAGTCTCTAGTGCAGATGGTGTTCTGATTCCAAATTCCAAGGAGGGAGAACTTGATTGGTCCAGGTGGAGTCGTATGTTCAACACTGATCTATTCAGCTGTGGTTAATGGGGCCATGACCACATAGAAATAACATTGAGGAGAAGCTTGTCCCTTCATTAGGAGTTATGTGGAGTAAACAACTCTCAGAAATGAGGTTGTGGACAGAGAATGTATTGTGATAACTGTCTCTTATATGACCTTTTTCCTGGAGGTACTAATGAGCACTAAAGTGTCTAAAGCTACCTTTGAGAGACAGCTTGGTGTTGTGGTTGAGAATGTGGACTCCACAGTACCACCAGCTGGAAAGGGCTCCAGCACTCTCCATACAACCTAACCTCAGTGCCTTGCTTTCCTGGCTTATAAACTGGGTATTGCCTCCCTTATGGGCTTGCTGTGAGGATTAAACAAGTTGCAAAGCATATATGCCAGGCACTATTCTAAGAGCTACATAAGTATGTAGAAATGTTGCTTAAAAAAATAATAAAAATAAAAGCACTGTGGAAATGTAGGAAAATACCAATTCTCAGTAACATAAATTATACAACTATTTCTTGATCATATTTGGCACTAGGGATACAATCCTTCCTTGGAGAAGATATAATACTAAGACAGATATCATGAATGATTGTAGGGTATGAATAAAATCAGTCTATAAAATGCAATTATAATAAAGGGAAGAAAGAGCCTAAGATCTAAAATTTGAGAATCATTACATATAATTCTTATCTCATTGTAAATATGACAGGATGGAACACTGCCTTTGCATTTGTTCTGAGGCATTCTTAGTACTCTGTGGGCACTTGATAAATGTTAATAATAGTGAGTGTCACCTAATTTAAACTTTCCTTGCTGATAAAAAATAAATGAATCTTATGTCATCTAACAGAACAGTCCTCACTAAACAGTACTTTATTTTTCCGTTTTCCATTAATTAAAAATTTAAAAATTTTATGGAATAAAGAGGACATTATCCCTTTCAAGGAGATTATGTTGCTTAGATATCATTGTGGCAAAGATGCAGAAATCAGAGTGCAGTTTTCTGCCAACTAAAGAAATACATAGGGAATATTAATTAGGAAAAGAATTTGATGAAGAGAGGGGATTGGGAGTGATGTTTAGAGAGGGAACAAAGCCTGCTCATGTGAGAGAATGCAATTTAATAAGCATTACTCAAGTGCTTACACTGCAGTTGACGAGTTGGTAGGTAAATCTCTTTTTCATTTGCAGTACATTAAAATTACCTCTTAAGATGTCTGTCTTGCACACATGCCAAAAATTCTTGGAGGACTGAGACTATGCCATCTCATCATCCCCACATCCCTCTTCTTGATATGCTCAGACATAGGAAGTAATCAATGAATGTGTTGACCTGAACTTGATGTACAGTTTTATTGGAGTCTGAACCTATAAGGGGCCTTGAAGAAGGACATGCTGGGACATCAGCGGGGAGCCAGAGGGGATGAGGAGGAAGTAGGGTCTATCTTGTTAAAGCTCATCTGGGTGTAAAACCGAGTCTCAACAAGGGGTCTCATGAGAATGACAAAACCAAGTTTGATTGAGTTCAACCAAACATATTATTTAAAAGACTGGCAACTGTGAGTGGAGCATAGGAACAGAAGTTCCAAAGGGGGAGCGCTGCTCAACATCATATCATGGTGACTGATGCTTGATATATGGGGCAGGATGCCAACAAAGGATCAGGATTTTAAGGGGCTCTGGGGAGAAAATGGCATGAATTAGGCAGAATATCAGAGCTTCAGCCTGGCAAACTACTGTTCAAGTTCAAATCCCGGTCAGGGAAATAGAATGCTAACCAGAAAACACAGGAGGAATCCAAGTCTGAACAAATACAACAAGATTTGGGGATGATCAAACTTGGTGAATTCATGGGTAATTGGGATTCACCCCAGCTTGACAAGTACCAGGCTTACAGGGGTATAATAGCCTGTTAATAATATACCATTGACACTGATTCTGACCTGCTCAAGAGCTAGGTGAAACAGGTTCTACTTACAAAACCATGAGAATCTGAGGAAGGCAATGGCTAATGTATATAGATCACAATTTAGAGAAGTTAATGCATAAAATCAGAGGTGACATTTGTTCTTCAAATTTAGGACAATATGGAGGACAGTAGAACACAAGCCATGCCAGCAGAGAAAGCAACTGATAGCTTGTGGAGAAGATTGTTTATACTGTGGCTCATCTGTTGGTTAAGAAGGGGCAGTGAAAGAGGGAGAAATGGGAGGGCCACACCGTTGGTCTTTGGAAAAGAGGACCATGTGGCATTCATAGCCTCATATGTCAAGATCTGGATGGCAATTTCATGACTAACATATATAAAACATAGTCTTTAATTCTCTGGTGGGGTAATCTTACTCAACTTGAGCTGTGCATCATATAATTAACTTCCTTTATGAAAAAAGCCTCTAATTCACAGTACTTTTTAGCCATGTTATAAAGACAGATGCTCTCTCTCTAATGGAATAAATTTTAATTAAAGATACAAGAAATGAACACATTACAAAGGGTTAATAGACCTTATAGAAACAAAACCTTTCATGTTTCCAAAAGTCAATGTTTTAGTTCTTGATTTAAATTAATCCTCCTGCATTTCTACTATTTACTGAATTCAAACAGTTTTGTTGAGGGAATGTGGTATTCTCAGAATTGTATTTTAATATGTATACCAGCAAGGACATTACCCAAAAGTCACTTAGTTATTATACATTCATGTGTTGTATCAATTTATTTTTTTCTAATTAACAATCAGCTGCAATCAAAAGAAAGGATGAGAAACAAAAGACAATCTAAGTTAACAAGACTCACATTCAAGGCTCTTGAAAAGAACTCTGGGAAACAGTCTTTACTGTTAATTAAAAATAATCTTACTTCCCTAAGTAAAAAGAATTCATAAATGTTTATCATTGAATCACTGATAAAAACTTATTTTTATTTATTTTTTATTTTTATTGTTATGTTAATCACCATACATTACATCATTAGTTTTAGATGTAGTGTTCCATGATTCATTGTTTGTGCATAACACCCAGTGCTCCATGCAGAACGTGCCCTCTTTAATACCCATCACCAGGCTAACCCATCCTCCCACCCCCCTCCCCTCTAGAACCCTCAGTTTGTTTTTCAGAGTCCATCGTCTCTCATGGTTCGTCTCCCCCTCCGATTTCCCCCCCTTCATTCTTCTCCTGCTATCTTCTTTTTTTTTTTTTCTTAACATATATTGCATTATTTTTTTGAATAACTGGTAAAAACTAAGGGTAACTTCTTCAGAAGTTCTAACAAAATCACTTCCTTCCCTCTTATTATCAGTTATGATTGTGCAAAGCTCTGAGCAAATTTCAGAAGTTCTAACAAAATCACTTCCTTCCCTTTTATTATCAGTCATGATTGTGCAAAGCTCTGAGCAAATTTAAATTTTGTCATTGACAAACTAGGATTGGGGTGCATCATTGAATTTCTTTGCATGTTCTAGTTTTAAAAATACAGAAAAACCTCCAAAAGTTCTTTGTGTGCGTGTAATTCTTCTTCCTCTACTCTTTGTTACCAAAGTATTCAGAAATAGAATGACCATATAATTTATTGTAAAACTCAGGAAACTTTTGAAAATAAAAGGGGGTGTTGCTAAGAATTATTCTAGGACAACTGATATGACTGCGATATAATATTACCCTATTTACAGAGTACTTTGAATTCATCTTTCTCTTATAATAACTGTAGAAAATGATTTATAAACTCCTTTGGCAGCACTTTCATATAAAGGATTTTCTCCTCAGTCCTCATCTGAAAATTATTTATAAAGATAAATGTCTTTAGCAGCTAAGTGCATTTTGATCCATGAACATAAAAGCTGTTATAACAAACACATTCTCAAACCTTGACACAGTCACCTGTTCCCTCATTCATTTATTCATTCATGGGATAATTATTGAGAACTTGACTGCCTTGTGAATCTATTATCTGGTGAGCAGATAGGAAATGTGGATATAAGGTTAAGGATGGTTCATGGTACCATGGCAATAACTAGGAAGAGCACCAAGCCCGGGCACGGGGTGAGGGAGTGTTTGGGATCAGCTTCCAGAAGTAAGAACTTAATGATGATTTCATACTCAAGTAAAGGGAGGTCTACAGGGATGGTGTGTAATATGGAGAAGGAAAAGGGGATGAAGAAGTTTTCAAACAGAGAGAAGAGCAAGCACACAGGCCCTGGGAGATATCAGGGAACTAAAGGTAGTTTGGTGTAGCTGGGCAATTTGCCAGGGCAGTAGTGGGGGAGGGGGAGAATATAAAAAGATATCAAATCATCTGGGGCTCAAGGAGGAGACTAATTTGGAACTCCAGGACTGAACTAGGCAAGAAATAGCAGTGATCTGAATTAAGGAAGTGAAAATGAAGAGATTAGACCATTAGATTTGAGGGAACTGCCAAACACCATATTTTAGTCTTTATATTAGGCAGGATCAAAGAGGGCATTGTGTGCCCAATGTCTAGATATTTTTACCAGGTATTTCTGCCTGTGAGATCTAATGTGTGTTTGGCTGCAATGGCAAGTGTGTTGAAGCCATAGCATCCACAGATGATACCTAATATTCACATCCAATTGGGGAGAAGCTGGTTCTCTTTCTCCAGACCTAAGCACACTACAGAGGGCCTTCCATCATCCTTAATCCCCAGTTTGGGATTGTAGAAAGGTTTCAGTTGTTTATTTTCTATCTCTATCTTTTGTATTGCATTTTGAAAGAAAATTAAATTTTGTTGAAAACAAAAGTATTGTTCTGGGATATCTAAAAATCCCTTGAAAGTTTGAAGCCCTAGGGCAGGGGAAGACCACTGTGAAGTTATCCAGGACATGTTCTATGATTACAACTGTAGTTTGGATGTAAATACATAAAATGCAATATTAATCAGTTTCAGGAATGAATACTTCACTAGAAGGTCAGTGTCATGCACAGACTGAAACCATAAAAATCCTGTGAGTTGCAAACTCTTCTCTCAGTGACAGTGAACTGAGGACAGAGACACAGCTCCTTAAATGGTACCTCCTCCTCTCTTACTCCCTCCCTATTCCTTTGATTTTTTTCTCACATGGCACTGAGACCCTTCCTTTTCCTTTCACATACTGGCCCAGTCCTGACTTCAGGCTGTCATTCTCTCATTGAATATAGTCAAATGGCAGCTGGAGAATTTAAAAAAAAATTGTCAAAATCATTAGTTACTAAAGGGTCTTTTTAAACTAAATTTGTCTCAGTGGGTTTGGTTCTTGCAACACAGAAAGCAAAATATCTCCTAGATTTAATCCTGCTTCTTTCACAAGAAATGCATATATGGATCTGCATATATATTTTAGTATAGTTCTGTTACAGTTGAGAACCAAAATTCTTATTGACCATTCACTGTGTGGGGGACCCTGTGCTAGATACCAGTGTTTGAAAGACATTACTGCTCCTCTCTTGCCTTTAGGGATATTACAATGTGGTAGGGGGATTACAACAACATGTCATCAGATCATGCACAGGCTAGGAAAGGTGTTAGATTATGTTCTATAGAAGATTCAGTAAAACCCTTTCTTATGAAGTTGAAAATACTTCTGCTAAATTTTTTAGTCTCAATTCCTCTTTCGTTAGTATAGATAGGGGTATGTGTGTGCATCCATACCTGGTAAAAAGTATGTTAGGGATTTTCTGAAGAAAGTCAAGAAATGAAAGAATATTGTGATAAAATATTACTTGAGCTCTAAAGGGTCCCTAATTTTCCATGACGTCCTGAGGCCTATCAGCTGCTGCCTCTGTCTTGGTCTCGGAGAAGCTCACAGGCCCCTCTAATCTGTCATGAAATCATTTTTACAGACCAATGGCCCTTCCTTTGTTTGGGATCACTGGCCCCATGATAATCTGATGAAACCGGATATCCTCTCATATGAATCTTTTATTCCCATCTTCTGGCAGAGGGTCTTACTAAAAAAAAATTTAACAAATAGCAGGAAGTAATGATAATATTTATCACTGATTTTAAAAATAAATATTAAATATAAATATTAACTAAATAAAAAATATAATATCACCTGATATTTATCATCTAGCATTTATTAAGTGTTTTCTGACTGCAAAATTTTTTTCTAAGGAAAGTGTAGCTAATTGAATCTTCACAGCAATCTTCGAGGAGGATTTTATGATCTCCCTTTTACAGATAAGGAAACAGATCAGAGAAGCTGGGTAATTTCTTCTTGGCATGAGCTCAGAAGTGATAAATATTCACCCCCAGACATTCTGACGCCAAAGCTGGTGTTCTTAACAACTATGTTTAGAAAGAAATGAATGAATGAAAAATCCTTTCCAGGTTTCTTAAACCTAGCAGACCAAAGTTTAAGTTGTATCTTTCTTTAGCTTCTTCTTAAGTACTTACCTACACTTAGCTAGGACATCATAATTCAGATCTCCTATAGTTCAAATTCACAATAAAACAACTTATGCCTTTCTATAGCTAAGGACAAAAAAGAAGAAAGAATGCCATGAAATTCCAGCTTACCTTATTCTAGAGATGATGAACACCAGTAACTTCCCTATAGGTTTTCTCATGCATGCCTGCTTCTAAGAACAAAAAGTCTGTCCTGTGATTACCAAGGCAAAAGTTCCAAACACCTAAGATAAATGTATCTCACCATGGAGTTATTTTTAAAGATAGATCATTGATTCTTCTGAATGGACATTTCTCAACAGAGAAATACACAGTATTATTAGATTTTTGAATCCTTCTTCCTTCCCACTTGGTATTTTTTATTATGATTTGTTGCTGCCCTATTTTCTCCATTTTTAGAGTTCCCTATTACTTTCACTTAAGTTCTCCCTAACCTATAAGCTTTCTATAAAGAAAGCAGGAAAGATACTAAAAATAAGAGAATTTTCCAGGTGGGTTCTCCCAAGCTCTCGGCTCTCTCGTTAGAGTAAAGATTTTACAGTTACATCTGCATGGTTCTTAAAAAAATGAAAAGGTATATAAAGGGGAAAGATAGAAAAGAGTCTGAGATATGTCAGCACTCCTCATTACAACCATCCAGATGTGCAGTGGCATTAGAGAATGGTACAAAGACCCATGGTGAGATCGAGTATGAGTGCACTTAGAGCAGAACATCCCAACTCCCTTTATAAAAGCATCAAAAGCACCTGCCCTTCCAAAACTGAGGATACCCTTATCTGTAAATGTGCCAGGCTAAAAGTATTCATCCCATATTTATATGTTGTACTATGGTCTTCTGGGATTCAATTAATTAACAAAAATTAAGGAGAGGACATAACTCATTATTGGTCTCTAAACAAGCAACCTCTAGCTGAAATAAGACAAGGAGACAATGGGTAAAAGTCCATTTCATTTCCTGTTGCTGTAAAATTGCTCTAGGAGTTATATTTGTATTAAAATTCTCTAATTTTTTATATTTTCTAATTAGATAAATGCTGTCCAATACTTACCAATCTGTAAGTATAAACATCTATATAGAATTGTTAAATAAATGGTCTCTGAGTGACTTCTGCTTACAGAATAACATTTCACATTATTTTTGGACTAAGAAAAATGTAAACTCAACTCAGGATTTAAAAAATATATATATTTATTTGAGAGAGAAAGTGCAAGTGAGACCAGGGGGAGGGGCAGAGAGAGAGGGGGAGAGAGAATCTCAAGCAGTCTCCTGACCACAGAGCCTGATGCAGGTCTTGATCTCAAGAACCTGAGATCATGACCTGAGCTGAAACCAAGAGTCTGACGCTCAACCGACTGAGCCACCCAGCGCCCCTCAACTCAGCATGTTTTTAAATCATCTTTCACTTGTCTTGATCCACTTGCTATGAAATAGGAAGGACAGGGGAAAAAAGATGCCTAAATATTTAAAATTAAAAATTTCCTTATAAATTAGAAAACTGGTATTTGAAATTATACCCATACTGGATTTAATGTGTCTGGGAAAAGTCATCCTGGTTCCTGAATTAGTATCATTACTTTACATATGGAAAGATAATAAATCAATATCCTAAAGAAAATAGGATGGTTTTCTTCCCATGGGAATGAATTGAACCATATAAAGGAAATTTTGTGTTATGCTTATATCATTAAAAGAAATGCTTACCTAATTAAAGAAATCCTTCCCTAGAAGACCTATATATTTCTAAGAGCGGAAACAAAATAACTAGCTTTTAGAGCAAGGAACTCAGCAACAAACCCACCACATATTCATCCATCCAGAGATGGATACTGAGCATGATGTATGCACCAGGAGCCCTTCCGTGCATGAGAGATAGAGCAACAACAAGATAGGTGAGCCCTAGTGGGGCTGAGATAAACATTAGGGAAGATCCTTGATAAACAAGTCACCAGATAAGCAATGCAATTTTAGTAGGTGACAAGTTCTACTTGAAAAATAACACAAGGTACTGGGATAGAATGTCTAGGGCAGGCTAAACGGAATTGAGAAATAAGGAAAGACTACTCTAAGAAATAGGATTTGAGTTAGACATACAGGGTAAGGAGCCAGTTGTGCAA
Source organism: Phoca vitulina (assembly GCF_004348235.1). Classification (NCBI taxonomy): domain Eukaryota; kingdom Metazoa; phylum Chordata; class Mammalia; order Carnivora; family Phocidae; genus Phoca; species Phoca vitulina. Next base: position 16,124,340 of record NW_022589728.1, on the reverse strand, counting down.
AGATCTGGAGGAAGAGCACTCTAGGCAGAAGGCAAAGCAGGTACCCAGATTGAGAGGTGGGAGTGGGCAGCAAGTTAGAGGAAAATCAGAGGGAAATGAGTGAGCAAAGGCAAGAAATGATGCAATGAAATCAGGGAGGGAGGCAAGAAATGAAAGCAAATCTCTTCAGGCTAACAAAAGATTTTATTGATAGGCAGCTCACTTGGATGTATAGAGTCTGGCACCAGGTCCCTCTAGGGCTCTGCAAGTTGAATCCAGCCCATCCCATCCACAAACATCCTGACAATAAGCCCAATCAATGTCTCTCGGACTTGTCAAGATAATGACACTATTCACCTTTTTCTACATGCTCTTCCTCAATTGTCCAGCTGGTCCCCTCAGCCCCTGGTCTACCACTCTGTAATTCACTCCCAGACTCCTTGGCACGCCTAGCTTCAAACAGCAGTGCTTTCTAAGGCACTATTTTATCCCGGGTTTCTGATTTCAAACACTACCTGCTGAAAAGAAATACCTCTGTCTTTAGCCCAGGGCCAGAAAGGACCAGGGTGGCCAAGCCTGTTCACTCAGCTTCCTTCTAAGTGAAGGCAACTGGAAAAAAGGAAGACAACCCCACTTCCCACTGTAGCCTGGTGACCACTGGATGGAATGAAGGAGGTATGGTCAGGAAGAATGGCCCCCATAGAATAGAATCCAGAGCCACAGGAGCCTAGGAAGGACAACGAATGCTAGTAGAGGCAAAGGCCAAGGCTATGGCCTGGCATCATGACCTTGTTCTTCCTCTCCACCTCATAGGGGATGCAGCTTTGCTTAGTGTATGAAGTCCTGTATTTTCTCTGGTGAGGCTGCTGTTGGAAGTTGTCTCCACCACTAGACTGTAACCTACAGAATCTATGTTGCACTCATCTTTACACCTTCAGTGGGTAACACATTGTATTAGTTGCTCAAGTAATATTTATTAGATAATTAGAGGTATACAGTGATTTATGTTCAATGATGTTCATCACAGTATTATAATGGAAAAATCAGAAATTGCCTAAGCATCCAAAGATGAGGTCGGTTTTGGTACAATCATGATACAGAGTATTATATGATTAAAATTATATTTTAGAAAAACATGAAAGTGATTCATAATGAATATCTAAATTTAAGAGGATATAAAATGTGTGTACTAAGATAAAATTATAAAGAGTGTGTGCATGTCTGAGAAAGGGAGGGAGGGGGGATCTAAAGAAAAAGAGCGAGCACACTTCGTATCTTCCATTTCTCCTCCAGATTTATTTTTGACTTTACTCCACAGGGTGACAACAAACATAGTCTGGTTTGCCTGGGACACTCTCAGGTTATGCTTATTGTCCTGGGATTTTGGCATTATGAGTAATTCACTCCTTCTCACTTTCAGAAGTGTCCTTATTTTCTCAATAAATTTTAAAGTAACCCTTCAGCTCTGCATCCATCCAGGAGGCCCTGCATTATGGATAGTGATAGCGTGGCTTCCAACCAGGTTGGTCCAGGAGGAGCACTGGTAGGGGGTTGACAATAGTGGGAGGCCGAGGAGGTGCACGAGTTTATTCCCCCAGGTTCATCCCTGCAAAGCCCTTCTGGGCCTGTTGTATCTTTCCACCAAAAGTCCAGGCAACCATCTTCACAGTTTCTCCACTTCCAGGTCCCAGGAACCTCTTGCTCCCATTACCACCGTAGGCTTCTAGGTACTAACAGGTTCCTGCTGTCTGTACTGTCTGTGTTCTGCTGACAACCTGGCTGGTTGCCCGGTAGAGACAGCAACAGAGAGAGGCATAAAGACAGAGAAAAGGGGAAAAGGGCTAGCCAGAATGTTCTCCGTGGTTATTTTGGTGTGGCAAAAATACAGGTGGTATTTGTAAAGTGGCCTCTGTTTGTGCTTTTGTTTTGAAAGTTTTCTAATTTTTCTCTATTTAGCATGTATTTCGTGTTTAGAGAAAAAGTACAAAATAAGGTGCAAATTTGTTGAAAAAACTAATAAATTATTGAAATACCCTTTCTACCTCTAGAATCAGAGTTCGTGTTCAAACACGATTGATGTTCAATCTCAAATGTGATGCTTGTGAGCATATGCTCATTTAAAGAGCATTGTTTTTATACTTGCCATTTACTGAAACATCACCATGACATTCTCTGTACATTATTTAATTTAATCTTTACAACAACCAAAAGGTGGATGTTATTAATTCTGTTATAGAAAAGAAAATGAAAGCTCAGAGAAACTCTGTCACCTGCCCAAGGCCATTTAGGTAAGAAGAGGCAAAGCCAAGATTTAAACCCACACTCTTAGCCACTGTACTACACTTCCTTCCATAAATAATATAGACATGAATATAGTAAAGCATGGCACAAAATGCCTTTGAGAGCAGAATGTTCTTTTGTTCTAAGAAAAAAAATTAATTGGCCTCTTGATTATGCAAAGCAAGAAAAATTCTATTCTCCTGTCTTTAGAGAATGGGCCTATTGGATAAGACAGTTATGCTCAAGAGTACTCCCGTTAGCGACCCCTGAACTTAGAGACAGGGTGACATCTAAAATTAAGGAGAAAAGCTGCTAGCAGTCTACCCCTGGTAGAGAGGCCAGGCTTCTGAATTCTGAGAGTCCTATCTACTAGGTAATGTTTGCATGTTTTCTGCACTGTAATACCCACTTGTTATTCCCCAGTCTTCTGTATATCTAGTTAAGTAGTATGGTTGGTTCTCATCTAGCCTGAGATGAATTAACTGTAATCTGTTTCCTCACTTAGGATAAAGGGGCTTAAGGGGGGCAGGAGAAGGCCAGCAGTGGTATGGAGCAGTGGTCCAGAGTGAGACTACTGGCTGGGGCAGGTGACCTTTAGAACCCATCTTTGGAACATTTACACATCCCCTGGGAATTCCTAAAGATACATGGGCTGACAACCCTGGTGAAAGACTGGATTTCCTGTAGTTAAGCAAGATGGTGGTGCTTGCCACATTAATTTGAGTATTAAACAGGAAATGTGACCTCAGTTTGTGATTAATTTTTATGAGTATATAAATATAAAATATATGTTTTTAATCTTGGCCAATCTCATGAATCAAAAATTCTTTATCAATTTAGTTTCTTTGATAATTGAGGATGATAGTGAGGCAGAACCTTTATTCAGATGTTTATAGGCAATATGAATTCATTCTAATGTGTCCTACTACTTTTATGGTTTTAGTTTTTAAATTTGAATCTTAATACATCTGAAATTTATTTCCAAATTTTACCCATTTGGCTAAATTCCATTTATTGATTCTATTCTTTCCAAAATAAATCGAAGTATCCCCTTATTGACCCTTGAACAACATGGGTTTAAACTGTGAGAGTCCACTTATACATGGATTTTTTTTCAATAAATACATTACAGTACTGTAAACATATTTTCTCCTCCTTAGGATTTTCTTAATAACATTTTCTTTTCTCTAGCTTACTTCATTGTAACACCACAGTATACAATATATATAACATGCAAAATATGTGTTAGTTGACTTTATGTTATCAATAAGGCTTCTGGTCGATACTAGGCTCTTAGTAGTTAAGTTTTGGGGGAGTCAAAAGCTATACATGGATTTTTCACTGCATGGGGATTAGTACCCCTAACTCCCACATTGTTCAAGACTCAACTGTACAAATATGTATGTTTTTTTTTCAGCTTTCCTCAAATTTATGAGAAGATTTATCTTGCAAGATGCATTTTCAAAAGATTTCTGAGGTCAAATAAGCCTGAGAAAGATTGTGTATAATAACTTCTTAGAAACTCACAATGTATATCAGTGAATTAAACATCCTGAACATCCTGACTAGTACCTTTACACAGTTTACAGTCCTGGAGTTCCTTGAGGCACACCTATAAATACTGTTCTCGTCTTTTCTATTGATTTGTCTCAGTATTGCAATACCAACAAGAAAAAAATAAGTGGAATTATCATTGCTTCATAGTAAATGCTACTATGTTTTAGGGCAAGTACCCCTAATTTTCACCTTATTTTCAAAATTGTTTTGGCAATTTCAAGCATGGTTTTGCTTACCCCCTAAAATTAGAATAATTGTGTTACATTCTAAAATCTCCCCATTAGTATCCTCATTATGTTCAGATGAATGTATGATTAATTTGGGGGTAAAATTTGCATATTAAAAACAGTAAATCCTCTAATTCAGAAACTTTGTATTTCACTCAATTTATTTAACTCTGTATTTACCATCTACAGTAATAAATTTCAGTTTTCCTCACATAATTCCTACACATTTTTGTTAACTTATTCCTAAATGTTTTACATTTTGATTGTTATTAGGAATCAAATTATTACCCATTATTTTTAGGTGGTTATTATTATTATATAGTAAATTCAATATTTTTATATTACTTCATAATCTGTCATGTTATCCAATATCCATATTAGTTCTAATTGTTCTTACAGTTGGATTCCCTTCTGTTTAACAAAAAGAAAAATAACAAAGATACTTGTCAGCTAATTTCCAGTGTCTATAAGCATTATACATTTTTTTCTTGCTTTATTATATTGGATAGAATTTCCAGAGCAAAATTTACCAATAGTGTTGATAGTCATATATTTGCCTTTCTCCTAATTTATAGCAAATGACTCTAATGATTCCCTACAACAGGGATAACAGACTAAGATAATAATGTGGGGCTATTCTGTCAAGGGGTATTGTCCTTTTCCTCAGACTACATCCTAATTGAATTTGCTTCACAAAGCAACGTTACTTTTGTTAAGCAAGAGGGAACTCAATATGAAACGACTGGGAAAAAACTGAAAAAATCAAATTTGCTGATTCCTTCAGATAATCCCAGATATCCTCATTTCAATTGCCAAGAACATATACTCAAATCTGGGCATTAAACATAAACAAAAACACCAGAGTTGTTTCCAATCTTACGAATAGTGCTGCAATAAATAAAAGTGTAGATATGTCTTTTTGTGTGTCATGTGTGCATGAGAGTATATTGGAAGGATATTAACTTATCACTGTCCTAATTCAGGTCATGTCTTTATTTATCATCACCTGAGGTCAATATGCAGTATCCTTTCCATTATCTTATCCCCAAAGTCCTTGTTAAATTTGGTCTGCACACAAAAGTCAAACTGTTTTATTTGAAATACAAATCTAACTGATTGAATACACTGATGAAACCCTTAAATACTCATATGTCTAGTGGGTTAACTTAAGCTCCTGAGTTGGCATACAAGGCTCTACATGGCCTGATCTTATGTGTTGCTCTAGCTCTGTTTCATGCTCTACCTCCCACCTGTGCTTGGCCTACCTTCCACCTGTGCTTGTAGTTCCCTGCACACATCCATATGCCATGCTTCTGCTCAAGTCTCTACTCTGTGCAGAATGCATTCCCCATCTTTGCCTACTTCCCCATTAGATTCAACAGAGGCAGTACCTCCTTCAAGAAGCCTCTCCCAGGGGTGCCTGGGTGGCTCAGTTGGTTAAGCGTCTGCCTTCAGCTCACGTCATGATCCCAGGGTCCTGGGATCGAACCCCGCATCAGGCTCCCTGTTCGGCAGAAAACCTGCTTCTCCCTCTCCCACTCCCCCTGCTTGTGTTCCCTCTCTCGCGGTCTCTCTCTCCATCAAATAAACAAATAAAATCTTTAAAAAAAAAAAAAAGCAGCCTCTCCCATTTTCTCGTCCTCTTCTTCACTGGTCAAGTCAGGTTAACTTTATATATCTGTGGTCCAGTAAGATTTGTGCCTATTTCTATTACTGCATTTAGATTGTTTTTATGAGCAGGTGCTATAATGTCTATGAACTGGAGGTAAGTGGCTATGCTTTATTTTGTATTTGTATTCTCTGTCCCTAGCACAGTGCTTGGCATATAGAGAGTGCTCATAAGAGTTTCTTTTAAACTAAAAAGAAACAATAATAACGATATTTTAAAAATAGGTTATTCAAATTTATTGTTTCTTTTTAGGAGTTCTGTTGCCACTTATGCACCAGGAATAACATCTCATTCATGGACCAGGAATCACATCTGAAGTCTTAAGATTATATATTTTACAACACATATTCCTAAAGTTTCTTCCTCTAAATCATGTCTTAAAACGTTTCCCTGTTGATTAAACTCTTTGAGGAAATATTACATATGTGGATAAGTTGCAATCAAATTGATTTTCATAAAACAAAACTTCTTAAAGCCCTTGTTTAAAGGAGAATTAATCTTTTGAATTTAATATGCATAATATTTCATATTAGATAGTGATATTTAATCATTTAATTTAGTCACAGCGTGTTAAAAAGAGTTACACCTAATTTGGACACTAATGTTCAATGGATTCTAGGAAAGTAGGAGTCTATAAACTGAAAATTTATTAAACATGTATTATGTATCACGCTTACTGCTTTACATAACAAACTTAATCCTCAGAAAACCTCTATTAGTTGAGTGTCATTATTCTAACTTTACAGTTGAGGAAATTGCGTCTCAAAGAGGTTGAATAGTTCTGCTTCTTTTTAGGAGTTAGATTTGCCAAAATAAATGAGCTTCTTCATAAATATCTTCTATTTCCTCATTCTTACCTTCTGCATTCTAAGAACTTCCCTCTTTTTCTTTTCACTAGGAACTTTATTATAGAGATGAAAAGGCTATTTTATGCAACCATTTCAGATAGGAAATAGCATTTGTTATACTAGTTCCCTCTAAGTATGCTCTTGTGAATGACGGGCAGATCCATGATGATTTTAGACTCTGAAGAGCAGTCGCTGATCACTTGAATAATGCCCTCAATGGATCCTTCCTTCAACATATGAAGTCTTTCTTCACTAGAAATATTCCATCTGTCCTATACAGAACTCAAATATCAGCAAGCTTTATCCATCTGAAACATAGTTAAGAAACAGAAAGCAACCAAAAGTGCTTTGAACCTATTTAGGGTCATATTAAACAGAAGACAGTGCCCTGGAGTTCATTCACCTTGCTGATCTCCTTTCCTTACTCACAGAACATTTACTCCTATGTAGCACTTGCTTTTGGCAAGTTTATTTGTGTTGTTTTAGTCAACTTCACATAAATAGCAGAAAATAACCAGAGAGAAAAGCGGCTACTCCTCTCCAGATATACTGACAATCACAAGAAATGGCAGTTGAGAGCAAGGGAAGATACGAGGAAACTGCTGGAGCATGTAAAATGCTAATGTCAATTAGTGAAGCATTTAAGGTATGTCTAGTATCAACACATTAGATTATCTTTCAAGTTGAAGGGGAATGAACCCTTTACATTGCTCGTGGGAATACAAGCTGGTACAGCCACTCTGGAAAACAGTATGGAGGTTCCTCAAAAAATTAAAAATAGAACTACCCTACAACCCAGCAATTGCACTACTAGGTATTTATGCAGAGGATATAAGCATAGTGATCCAAAGGGGCACATGCACCCCAGTGTTTATAGCAGCAATGTCCACAATAGCCAAACTATGAAAAGAGCCCAGATGTCCATCGACAGATGAATGGATAAATAAGATGTGGTATAAATATACAATGGAATATTACTCAGCCATCAAAAAATGATATCTTACCATTTGCAACAATGTGGATGGAACTAGAGGGTATTATGCTAAGCAAACTAAGTCAGAGAAAGACAATTATCATATGATTTCACTCATATGTGGAATTTAAGAAACAAAACAGAGGGTTATAGGGGAAGGGAGGGAAAAATAAAAGAGACAAACCATAAGAGACTCTTACCTATAGGAAACAAACTGAGGGTTGCTGGAGGGGAGGTGGTGGGATCATGGGGTAACTGGATGATGGGCATTAAGGAGGACACGTGATGTAATGAGCACTGGGTGTTATATGCAACTGATGAATCACTGAATTCTACCTCTGAAACTAATAATACACTATATGTTAACTAATTGGATTTAAATAAAATAAAATTTTAAAAAAGATTATCTTTCAAGTCAAAATGTTCAAATAAGAATGTTATGAGAACAAGAGCTTCTGATCAGTACTTAAGGCTTCAGCTCAGGATTCTATAAACTGGTCCTCCGCTGGTAATGACATGTCGAAATTTCAGTAAAGCTGTTTAGGGCAAAGTATAAGGCAAATCTTGAACAGTACTATAATATTAAAGGTAAGGAGTCACAGCAGATAACAAATATGTTTTAATTAAAGGAAGCAAATGGTCTCAAACTGAAGCTTGTAGCAAACCTAGCCCTAGACATTAACATCACAGGCAAGGTCTTCTTGAACATGGTTTACTTTCTTCCTTTCTGAAGTTTGCTTAAGGCTAAATAACTTTCCTCATCTGTTACTGTATAGAATAAGTGTGTTGTGTTGTTTTAAAATACCTGTTTGGTAGGGCATGTACATGTGTGTTTGTGTGTGTGGTTAACTAATTTTTTCATGGTAAGAAACCGCTATTGCTGATGAATTGATTTCATTTAGCCAAATTAACTCTGTTAGTTACATGAAAGATTAGGCACTATTATCTTATACTGGTATGCAGAGAGTTATGCAGAAGTATGAAGTGTACATTGAGGGCCAATTACATATGAAGAACTACTGATAATTATGAGAGCTGGTTAATATTTCTGAATTATTAAGTCTGACAGCATAATCCTGCTTTCTGTGTTGTTTAGTCTATTGATACCAGATGCTTAATGCATAGTAAAATGTGACAGTTTAATAGAAGTTAAGGCTGTTCTGCAAAATAAAGAAAATTACTGTGTGGAACATGAAATGAAGCAGGCAGAAGCTGAAAGTTAGAATTGGTTTTAAACAAAAGGGTGGCTGTAAGTCTGAAATGGTATTAAACGTCAAACATTACTGTACCTTATTTCTGTGTGCAGTGGGGTGTATGGGTAGAGGTTGCCTTCCACCACAACAGCTGGTTAGAGATTACCCCTTTCCTTATCATAGTTACTCTTTGACAAAGACCATTTAAACAGGGACATAATAATACACATTCCCTCAAATGCTGAAACTGTTGTGTATCCCCTCTAACAGCTCATGTCCCAATGTCACTGGAATTTTCTCACCTGTGAGGGCATTATTTTGGGGTCATTGGTCATTTGTCATCAAGCTGATGTTAAACACCAGTTCAGTGAGGGTGTTGATCAGCCTTTTTTCTTAAATACTCAAAACCAGTTCCTACAAAGCAGCATCAGAGATAAGTGAGAACCATGTACATGACTACATTTTTTAAAATGCTAGTTATTAAATTCACTTGGTGGCGCAAGGGAGAAAAATTCACAAGCGCCAATTATACATGATATAGTATAGATGATTATAAGGGCAGATTAATATTCCTGAATTAACTCTGAGAGTACAATCATGATGGTTTCTTGTTTCTTCTGTTGATACCAGATGTTTAATACAGAGTAAAATGTGACTGTAACATTATCTGCTGTATATGTGGTTAGAAAACACAAAAAGTACATGCTATCATTGTGATTATAAAGACATAAGTAACATATAAGACAAAACAGATGTCTTCTTCAAGATTTACTCTCATTTGAAGTAGGTGAATCCCCCGTAGAAAGTATGGGTAAAAGGGAATTTTCTATGACAAACTGGATTGCATTTCATTTCTTGGATAATAAAATGTGTCACTTTTGTTAATTGGCATTATTAGTTGCAGAGATGACAGGATGTCATATATCAGACTCTACCCACATAAATGGAAATTTCAGTTGGTACCAACCCTTGTTCATGAAATTTCTTGACGATAATAGTTAAATAATGATATAAAATATGCTAAGTATACTATGTGTATTATTTAGCTCTTAAAATATGCTAACTATACTATATGTATTAACTTAATCTTCATAATACCCCTGTGAGGTAGGAACTATCATTGTCCTCATTTTACATATAAAGAATAGATATCAATAGGTTAAGCAAGTTGCCCAATATCACACAGATATTAAGTGACAGAACTGAGATTTGAACCCAGGGGATCTGGGTTCAATATACATTTATACTGTGCACTACCCCCAACACCCTCATTCTTCCCCTTTCCCTTACCTCTAGCCTAACATTGTTTAGAACACAAAGTCATGGCTCTAGCCGATGGGGAGAGGTAAAAAGCCTCTATCTTCTTGCTAATAGAACATGGAGGTAAAAAAAAAAATGCAACTATTATCACAGGCATACATTTTTGTATGCTCTAATTCCTTAACAATGGTTTATGCTTCATACATAAATGAGCTCTTTCTGGTAAAACAGGATCCTCTTATTTACCAGACCACTCAAATCTACCATCATTCATAATCTAGAGGCTTACTCAATTATCAAATTTCTATTTTAAAAGAACCTAAGCAATCATGGAAACAGAAAATGCTGAGACCAGAGATGTCTGTAACTGATGCCAGGCCATAGCAGTCTTACACAAATGGCAACAGTGGTTGTATCAGCATTTGTTTACCTTGAAATTTAAAAAAATATAAAATTCCAAAGAATTCTAGGTTGTTTATATAGAAGACAGTCAAATTCCATGGGGTTTCTTTTCCACTTATTATTCTAGTTTCAAATTCTGAAAGATATTTTTAGACAGAGAAGATATTATCTTAGCAGGATATTTTAAAGAAAATAATTGGTATTTATAAGGGGATAATAATTCTTGTTCAAATTTGTTTTTATGTAGTTTATAGTCTTACAACACCTGTCATCATAATTTCTTTTAGGACTAGGAATGTCCTTGCAAACAAATGTTATGGAAAAAAGGGAAGGTGCATTATATAACAAAAGTTTATGCATTTGGTTCTTTGATAAAGTAAAAATTTTTCCGGATAATACTACTATTATTTATAAATTTGGATGTTTAAATCTCTGGTAAAGCTAAAGAAGAGTATAATTGGAAATTTGCACAGATGAAAAACACAGTTTGAAAGTGGATATCTTCCAGAAGCTGATGATACGTCATAGAATTTGCACGTTTTCTTAAGCTTTCTTTAGAGAATGTTTACTTCAGTTAGAAAAAAATTAAATTATAATTTCTCCACTTTTTATAAACTTTATTATCTAGTGCATTCTATTACCAGCTGACAACTTTGAGAGAAAGTAAATTATTCAGATATTTAATCTGTTTTTTCACCTGGGGATCTTCAAGCATGTTGTGACCTGCGTGTATTATTTTGAAGTGTAGAGATGGGTAGGGTGAGGTGTATTTGGTATACTGGAAATGAATATAATGTACTCTCAATACTTATGGATAAAGTTGTTCTCAAATAAGATAAACTAATAAAAGGTTGATTATTTAGAAAAATATCTCACAAATCAAAGCCCCCAGAAAATCTTGTTAACTCTATCTTTAAAATGTATCCAGAATTTGAATACTTCTTACTTCAACCTGCCAGGCAACCACCTGAGAGCCTCCGTGTATTCTTACCTAGTCTGCCAAGAATGCAAATCCCTGACCACTCCTCACTTGATACATTTTTTAGGGTTATATTTGCAGTGAGCAACCTGAAGGGATGGGGCAATGTCACCCTCCTGGACAAAGAGCAGGTTTACTTACTGCTACTACTATAAAAGAGATGGATTTCCTTAGCTTAGTGTTCCTCAGCTGCAACACATGCCCACCAATTATGTAGCATTCATCTGGGCCCATCCATAATGCCTCCAAGGGACTTGGCAGGACAAGGCAAACCAACACAAACATGAAGCTCATGCTGCTTGTTATGCCATAAGTAATAAAGTCCTTTGTCTCTGACCCAAGAGTCTCATGTCTTCTGCCAGAATTTATGAAACATTTGCAGTTTAATATATTACTATATAAGTAGGGTAAAATCAAATCCCAGACCCCTGACATTCATCAAATACCACCTTAACCCAAGACACCATCATCTCTTACCTGGATGATTGCAATAGTTTCCCCATTGGTCTCCCTGCTTGTGCCCCTGTGCCCCTTTGCTGTCTGTTCTCAACACAATACTCAGAATGATTCTGTTAAACATAAGTCTAGTTATTCATTCCTCCATGTAAAACTCTTCAGTGGATTCTTATCTTACTCAGAATGGAAGTCAAAGTCTTTCCATCAGCTGAAAGGCCCAATGTTAGCTCTCTTGACTCCATCTCTTATTATTTTCATCCGTGTTCTATCTTAACTGTCCTCTTTCCACCAGGCACACTTCACTGTCCCTCAGTTGTTCGCTAGGTTAGCTCCCTCATTTCCTGCAGGTATTTACTCACATTCTCAGGAAAGCCTTCCCTGCCCATCCTACATAAAACTTCCACAACTCTACTTGTCTCTCAGCATTTCATATTTTCCTTCCTTGTTTTGTTTTTTACTTCTTAGCCCTTATTACTTATTTATTTTGTTTATTTTCAGCCTCCCTTATATAAGATATAAGATCTGTGAAGGGAGGGTTTATTTCATTTCTATGTTTTCGACATTTAGAACCTCATAGTACCTGATACATAGTAGCAATACATATATGCTGTATGAATGAATGAAGAGGGCTTGTGAAAGTAATCAATGAATAACTGAATACAAAAGAATAAAAAGTATATTCAATACCCTAGCCTAGTTGAAGCAAAAGATGTACCAAGGGATAGTAGATGATTCTTTGTAGAATTTATTGCTGCATAACATATCATTCCAAAACTTATTGGCTTAAAACAACAATTTATTATTTCTCACAGTTCTGTGGTTTGACCATCCTCAGCCAGACAGCTCTTGATTGGGGTCTCTCATATGCTTGTGGTCAGATGGCACACAGGGCTATTTATCTACCATGCGCTGAACGTTCAAAGTGGCTCACTCATAGAACTGGCAGTTGGTGCTGGCTCTTGGCTGGGAGTTCAGCTGAGACTGCAACTAGAGCACCCATCCATGGTTGCTGGGTTCTGAAAGAAGCATCCCAAAGCCAGTATTCCAAGAGTCAGGAAGAAGAAACTGCCAAGCCTATGAAGGGCTACATCCAGAACTAGCTCAGCATCAATTCTATTACATTCTATTGGCTGGAGTAGTCACAGGACTTACCCAGATTAAAGGGGATAAAGACATAGACTCTACCTTTTAATGGCGAAGTGGCAAGAATAGCATGTGAAATGGAGAGATTGTTGAAGCTATCTTTGAAAAATGCAGTCTGCCCCAGTGACCTTCAAAGAAAAATGAACTATGAGATTAAGAAATACAAATTTAGTGATCTTCACATAGTCTGAGTAAGGGAAACAGACCCTGATTTTAGCAGGAAAGAATGCCCCATTAATTAGAAAGTTGGACTTTACTTTGTTACAGGAAAAGTTCATGAGATTTTTTTTTCCTGGTCTAAGGGATATTCCTCCTTAAAACCATCCATTTCCTAATGTTTTTTCTTCTCCCCTTCCCAAATCACACATTTGACTCACTATTGATACCCTCAATAAAGAGTTAAAGTAATTCTTGCTTGAGAAGGAAAATTAGCACATTGGCATTTTGAGCCATCTCTTGTCACTTTATTCAATATGAATCTAATTCCAGACAATCTGATCTGATCTATTCTGACCTGTATAAAATAAAATTTCTCCACGTACAAAACCAGAACCCAATGACCTCACTAACAAACTGTCACCTTGTCAGGTGCCATATGAGGAACCAACTAATCATCTATGTCGTATTTATCTTACTTCAACCTAAGGTTCTTGGAGGTTCAACATTAAGTATAATTTTTCTTATAAAGCAGAGGACAATTCTATGGAAAACTGCCCATTTAAACTACAAAAAATTTTACTGCTCTAAGTTGTCCATTCAATATAAGATGTAGTCATTGTCTCCTTATATTCCACACATCTGGTAATAGGATTTGATTTATTAAAAATTTACATTCATTGAGTTCTTACTACATGTTAGGCATTGTGTTAAATGCTTCATATGCATTATCTCACGAATGCATGAGTTCTATTATTTTCAATCTTTTGCAGATAAAAAAAGCTACAGCAAAGCTGAAGAACTTGTTTTAAGCTACTTGGCTAGTGGTAGATGCTAAATGGCCCTATTTCTTTAATTATTTCTCCACAGACTGCCTCACTTTATATTTTTTCTTATTTGCAAACTATATGCAACTTAAGAAAATAAGAATTAAATACAAAACTATTTTATGTCTACAATGCCAGTCTCAGCATTTAGTGTGGTTTCTATTTTACATATATATTAAATGGAACAATATAATTTATATATATATATATTTTTTATATATGTATATATACCTATAATCATAATATTTTTAAAGACTTAAAAGGAGTCTTTAAAAACCCCAAATTAAATTTAGCTAATTAGAAATTCAGCTTTATTTGATGTTGTTTACAAAAAAAGATTGAAAGAAAAAAAATTCTGTTATCCCTTCATCAGAGGTAACCTATGGTCTTGGGAAGGTTAGCCTGCCTAATCTAATGATTTATACTCTGCTAATTTGAGAAGAAAAAACAGCCATTTATAGCAGTTCAATTTAGCAGAACATCTGATTACACTAGTTACTTATTAGTAGTAAAAATATAAAATCTTTTGGAATTAATGCTATCAACGCTCTTCTAAGTCTTAAGTGTTTGGATAGGATCTGAGAAGCTGATCTGCCTGATACTTGGAAGCTCTTAGAGTTCTTCACCTGGTCAAGATGCTCTGATATTAGGTTGGTGAGTGATAGAGGGTTTCCCTTGACATAATGCATCCAATCAGAAAAAATTCATTACTCATAATACTATTTGGAGTTATGTCCTTCTTTCAAGAAATAGAAGTTTTAGTAAGTTACTACAATGTCAATGTGCAGTGACACAACTTTCATTAAAACTAAGTAGAAAAGCATGAGAAATTCTAATGATACGCTGAAGATCTACACAGCTATCCCCTACTGACAATTCTTTGTTGGACATCTCACTTAAACTTACAGGAACACTCTAGTTGCGCATTTTACCTCTCAATTTTGAATGAGACTCATTATTTCTGATGCATTTCCATAGATAAAACTGCTTGAAACAGAACTGTTTTAGTAGGATTTCTGCCTCCATATGGCTGAGATTCAAAATGAATACAACTACACATCTGTCAGATACAACTCATTTTTTAATGAGGCTTTAGAATGTTGTTACATTTCTGTTTGCTGGTTTTGCTGTGTGGCATCACTTCTCTTATGAGCTCAGTAAACTGACCATTTTTCTTATTCTTCCTTATTTTCCTTCATTTATTTACATAAATCTGTCAAAAATCTAATGCATCCTTCATGCCCTGAGGCATGTGACATATATAAATACACATCATCATTTACTACCTCCCCCCTTTCCATTCCCTCAAAGTAACCATTGCTTATAAAAACTGAACACTTTTCAGTTATTGGATAAAAAAATTACTTGAAGATGCCCAGAAGACAAGTATAAAAATAAAAATCCTTAGAGAGATCTCATTGTATTTCATTTTATCTACAAATGTACAAAGTGTGTATAAACAGCAAGTGATTCTATGAGCAGTTCAAAAATACAGTATATAAAGGCATAAAGAAACAGCACATTTGGTCAAATCTACATAGAATGACTGTGATTCAAAAGTCATGTTGGAAAGGACTTAAATTTCTTTGTTCAACAATGTCTTCCTCTACTGGGTCATCTAGGACTTTGTGGAAATCTGAAAAAACCCAAGGAAGAAATACATGAAAACCAATTGTTCTTACACAAATCACATAAATTCCTTGGATGATTATCAACAACATGATATAAGCAAACAGTCTTCATATCTTCCTCTCCTCAACCTTAGTTGACAGGGATTTACATTCTAATTGAGGAAGATCAGTCAGCCTAGCTGAAAATTGTGCTTATTTTATTCCCCCAATGACCACCATTGGAGACTGTGTGAAGATGACTTTCATAACTTTTATGATTGCTAGTCATGCCCTGGAAGACTGAAAGAATGATTGTTTCCAGAATTCATAAGAGATGTGCAATGTGATGTTTATTTAAATTCAGGTAACTGTCTATCTTCCAGAGAATTTATAGTGATGATTTTACTTTACCATTTTAGATTTTGGGGAAACCCTCTCCCCAGTCACACTGACCATGCTCCTTGCTTCTTAACTTCTTACCATGCTTAACTTATAAATTTACTTCTCCACAAATAGCAAGAGAAGGCATCAGAGTTATCCTAATTGTTCTTAGTAAATACTCTTGCATTTTGGCTCTTTATATACATATCAGCAAAATTTGGGGCAGAGCAGGAGGACTTTAGCTGCTTTTTATGGTGGATACAGAGGAGTACCACCCAGAGCCTCCCTTTAAGGAGCACCTGGTGCACAGCTGTGGGGAGTGTTGTCAGTGACAGGCTCCAGGTCTCAGCTCCTTTAAGGTCTATCTCAGCTTCAGAGAGGGCCTCACCCAAGAGCACACACTTCGGAAGTTGTTCACACTTAGTGACTATGTGAAGTAGGGATATAATGGCCTAGATAATTTGACCCAGCAAGGGACACTCTGATGGTTGATCTGTAACACAGAGTTCCCTGCAATGACCAAGTCTGTCTTGGTCTTACACTGCCGTTGGACTTCTTCTGCCCAAATCTGTTCCCTCCCCCTTTCTTCCATAGATGGTGATCTCCAATAAATATCTTGCACCCCAACTGTATCTCAGCATCTGCTTCTAGAGAGCTTAATCTATAACAGTAATTTTAGCTCTTCTGTCTTTGTAACAGGACATTAAAGGAACTTGTCCTGTGACCCTGAAATTGAGGACTGGGAACAAAAACTGAAGACAAAGATACCAATAATCCAGTACCAAAGAACTGGGGTCCTAGGCTGTCCTCTTCCCAGTCCTGCTTGAAGAGGCTAAACTGGCCTTGTAATACCTAGCCATCACCCCAGGACCCATTCTCTACTTGCCTTTGTAAACTGAAAGCCAAAGAGACAGGAAAGAAGCATTTGGCAGGACTGTTGCTCTGTTTCCATCCCCAGTATTATGGGACAGTGGAGGGGAGTGTGTTCCCTACCCTAAGACAGGGCACCAAAAAAATCAATCATGGAAATATGTGATACCTGCCAAAAAAGAAAAAAAAAAAGACACAGTTCATTCCCCAACTGATCTGCCATTGTGCTTTTTTAACAGGACAAGGACATAAGAAGAGAGAACTGGAAATTGGGTAAAACGAAACAGCCTGCACTAACACATCTTGATGTGGCAAGGGTGTATGGGTTTCTTGATAGTCAAATGGACACAGCTTAGTTGTCATGCTTGTGCCATCTTATGAGTTCCCTATTCCATTTAAGAACGGCAGTCACCTGGAGAAAGACCTACAGGAGCAAAATCTGTGAGGTAGACTACCAGAGAAGGAGGCAGAGAGGGCAGAGGTCTTCTCAGAATACATTTCGTGTCCTAGGAGCTGGGCAGAAGGGAGACCTTGTCTGGCTTCCCGGAAAACACACACACAAGAGCCCCACAGAAGGATCAGCATTTAGATGTTTTCCACACAGAGGGTACTGATGGCCCCCTATGCCATGTCTGATTGAATTTAAGAGTGCAATAGCACAGTCTCATCATACATGTGTGCTTTCCACCAGTCCTGCCCTTTCCCTGCCTCAACACCAGGGAAAAGTAAGGAACTTGGTGGGGAGAGGTGAGAGAAAAGAGGTATCTCAGGAGCAGGCCTTGCCCATCCCCACTGATCTCCCTCAGTGGAAGCCTGGTGGGCCTTGGGGAGAGGGGAGGAAGAGAGCATAAAATTGAATGTAAGACCAAAGGTTTAAATTGGATTAAATTGGTTTGGAATTTTTATGCCTTAAAGTGACATACAAACTTTATAGTTTGACACACAAACTATAAAATTTGTGGCAGATGTCATTAAAAGACCTGAAAAAGTTTCACAACAGCATTGCTGAAGGCAGTGATTGGAGGAAAATGAATCCATTTACTGTTTGCACCTCATTGAGTTACCACTCTTCAATAAGCTGATGTATTTGCTTTCAAATGGTTATTACAGGTGTTTGCATGCCAGATGGAGAGTTTTCTTTAGACTGATCTACTTTCAAAGGGTTGGATATCCTGTCTTATTTTTATAATCTCCTTATTATATGAAGATAGTCAATGATGAGAAATGCTAAAATTCTGAGAGCTCAAATTTTTAAAATGTCCTCTCCGTTTACTCCTTTTTTGCCCACCACCTTCCAGACCCTCATTGCTTTTGTGCCTGTTCTTCTTCACAAGGGTTCTAATCTCCCAACATCTCTTCTTCTGGCTCAAATGTCTTCCTGTCCAGCCCGAACCTGGTGGCCATTTAGGTTCATGCATGGAGGCAGTGACAGAATGGAGACTAAAACGTAGTTGTCCTGATTAACAGATGTAATACTCCAAAGGAAATCCAGGTTGTGGTTAAGGTCTGGCTCTTCAAGTATGAGTCTCAATACCAAACCGTACCAAACTGTTTTCCAGGTTGGCTGTACCATTTACATTCCCACAAGAAATATATGAGTGTCCCATTTACTCCACATCCTTGTTAGCATTTGTTTTTGTCCCTCCTTCTTATTTTATCCATTCTGGTAAGTGTCCATGATCTCTTATTGTGGTTTTAATGTATGTTTCCCTGACAGCTAATGAAGTTAAACATCTTTTCATGTCCTTATTTGCTATCTACATGTCTATTTTGGTAAAATATCTCTTCATATCTTATTATGGACTGAATGTTTGTGTCCTCCCCAAAATTCATATACTGAAACCCTACTCACCCTCCCAATGTGATGGTATTAGGAGGTGGGGCCTTTGGGAGGTAATTAGGATTAGATGAAGTTATGAAGTTGGAGCCCTCTCTCATGAGATTAGCCATGAGAGAGCTAGATTTTCTCTGCTTTCAGATTAATGGTTGTTCAGAGTTTAAAAGTGTTGTGGGTGGGAGAGGAGTGGGTGAGGCTATAAAAGGGTAACAGAGATCCTTATGACAGTGGAATTGTTCTATATCTTGACTATATCAATGTCAATGTCTTGGATGTAATATTGTACTATAGTTTGCAATATGTTATCATTGAGGGAAACTGGGTAAAAGATACAGAAGATCTCTTTATATTATTTCATATAACTCCATGTGAATTGATAATTATCACAAGATGAAAAGGTTAAGTTTTGAAAATCTTTGAATTTATTTAGTTATTCATATTTGAAACGTATTTCAGAGCCTCAAATAGCTTTTGTTTATTTCCACTGCTGCCCATAATGAATGAATGAAAAATCATTAAATAAATACTTACACCAACTATCTGCCAAGCATTATCTTAAGCAAAATCAGAGTTCCTGCTTTTACATATATATTTTTGCACACACTCACAAATATAAACAAACCTTTTAGTTTATACTTATGTTCATTTAAAAAATATATATGTTTTTAATAATAATCTCTCACTTCCTCAAATACACTAGTGTTATTAACTTACTCATGTAATTAAGTTAGAGCTTTTTAAAAATTTCAAACAATGTGTTTGTTTTGATGTTTCAAAAGCTGAGGACAAAGTCAGTGACCTTGAAAATACATAAATAGTAAGACTTTAGCTTTTTTGTTTGTTTTTTATCAACCTAATCTTATAGGAATGCACTAATTATGTTAATTCCTTCACATCTGCAGTAATCTATTTTTAAACTTTTAAACGATGTCTATTACGGCATGTTACTGGGCACATCAATTTATGATGGGTATCATTCCTTGTGCGTTTGCACTTTTTTAAATTTTATTATGTTAATCACCATACATTACATCATTAGTTTTTGATGTAATTTTCCATGATTCATTGTTTGCGTATAACACCCAGTGCTCCATTCAGTACGTGCCCTCTTTAATACCCATCACCA
This sequence comes from Phoca vitulina, assembly GCF_004348235.1. Classification (NCBI taxonomy): domain Eukaryota; kingdom Metazoa; phylum Chordata; class Mammalia; order Carnivora; family Phocidae; genus Phoca; species Phoca vitulina. Next base: position 16,104,567 of record NW_022589728.1, on the reverse strand, counting down.
GGCTAACACATTCAAAACTAAAATAGTATCAAATAAATAAAACTAAAAATAGTAACAAAAAAAAATAGATTGCTAAAAATTTAATTAATGCTATAGCAAAAGGCTTGAGAACATTTTTAGTGAACCCAAGTGCTGCTAATTGTGGGGGGTGGGTGGAGAACAAGAGATTGAAGTATATGGAAATGGAGGAAAATGATGGACCAAGGGATAACTGATGCCTGGAGGAGAGACACCAACAAATAGAAAAATAAAAGAGGGACCAAATAAAGGCATATTCTATTCTAATAAAAGTTATAAGGGGGACAATAGAAATAAAAAATACATCTTTGAAACCTCTAAGGAATAAAAAAGAATGTTTAATTTTAATATAATAGGAAAAATCATCATCACCATTTACCATTTACCATCTGGATCCAACTGGCCCTTTTTATACATAATTTACAAAAGTAAGAATAAAGGGCTAGTGAAAAAATAACCGTATTTGAAATTTTAATAATTTAAACATAGCAGTTTTTTATTCTATCTTATTTTTAAAGGGATATATATGTACATATTCCATTCTATCTTAGTTTTATGTGTGTATACATACATATATATAGATATATAAAGATACATATACCATTACATTAGTAAGCACAGATAAATTTAGTCATTAGGAAGTGAAAAGAAAACTATCAATTTGTTTTAAAAAACTATAAGATGAAAGTTATCTGGAGTCCTTTTCCAATCATGAATAACCTTCCCAATCAACAATTAATCAATCACTTAGGCAACAGATATAATGGGCTCTTGGATGCATTGCTTATTTTATAGAATGTTAGGAGAGATCTGTGGACCTCCTGTGTCCAGCAAATAAGCAAACAGGAAAAAAAAAAATGGGAATGGAGTCAAGCAGAAAGAGGGCAGCATCTGGTGCAGAGATCCTATGTTTCTACTTCCTAGAGCCAAAAGAAATAAAAGGGCCCCACTAGAACACCAGGGAGAAACTGTGACCACCCCAAGCAGTCCCAAAGAGGTGAGGAGCAAAGTCATAGGGGCAAGGAGCCAGGCCAGAGAAACCAGAGGTCAAAACAGTAGGGAATCAGAGTGACAGAGAAATCACCCCATCCAGCAGGTAGCAGAAGGGTTGGTGTTGACCTGACATCACAGTATTGGCAACACAAGGTCTTTGAAATAGCAACAGTCTGCAACTCTTTTCTGAGAGAGCTGAAGCGTTTCTAGGATGGGAGCTGCTCCACTGTGCCTTTGAAGAAAAGCTTCCTCACATTGGGACTATTGGACGGCTGCAAATTAAAAGCAAGTATGACTTCATAAACAAAGTTTGCCAAACACATGAGCAGGCAAGTTATGAATGACAGTCAAGAAAAAAATGAGAAATAACAAATTCAGACACAAGGACAACAGATGTGGAAATTGTCATGTACAACATCTAATTAAAACCAGATGAATAATAAATAAAAGACAATGGAATAATATCTACAATGTGTTGAGAGAAAACAACTATCAATCTAGAATTGTGTACTCAGCGAAAGTGTGATTTAAAATAAGGTAACAAATATAAGGGCAGAAATAACAAAAAAATGCTGAAAGAAAGGCATGATGAAATTACAAAGATGAGTATACCTCAGGGAAAAACCTGAAAAGGTGAACAGACATTTAAAAAAGTGGAATATCTGGAAATGAAAAATAATCATTGAAAGAAAAAACTCAATTCTTGGTTAAACAGCAGATGAGACTTAATTGAACAGAAAAGTAATGAGCTGGAAAATACATCTGAAAAACTTATCCAGGGTGTAGGGAAAGTAATTAAAGAGATGGAAAAATATAAAACAACAATAAGACATATATTAGACAGAATGAAAACACTGTACATACCTCTTCAAAGTCTCAGAGGGAAAAAAACTGGAGAACAGAGAAGAACATATATTTAAATAAAATTTTCTAGAATGAATAAACATGATTCCACAGATAACAACAGGCTAAGTAAAGAGAAACTAATTCCTCTATGTATGCCACTGAAATCCTAGAACATCAAAGACTAAAAGAAGATCTTTTAAGCAGCCTGAAAGCAAAGACAGATTATAAAAGACTACAATAGTTAAATCACCTCAAACTTTTCCTTTTTTTTCTTTTTTTAAGAGAGAGAAAGATAAGGAGGTGAGGGGCAGAGGGAGAGACAGAATCTCAGGCAGGCTCCTGAGACTCAGTGTGGAACCCGATGTGAGGCTCGATCTCACCACAACCCTGAGATCATGTCCTGAGCTGAAATCAAGAGTCAGACGCTTAACCGACTGAGCCCCCCAGGTGCCCCAATCACCTAAAACTATTTAACAGCAATGGAAACTAGAAGACAGTAAAGTGTACCTATAAACTGTTGAGGGAAAACTATTGTCAACCTATTACTTACCTAGCAAAATTATTGTTCAAAAATGAGATAATAATCATAAGGGCAAAATTTTTAAGAAATTAGGTATGTACAAAACTGAAGCATTTTGCCACCAAGAAACCTGCTTTAGGAAAACCGTGAAAGAATCTACTTTAAGAAGAATAATCATGCTAGAAGGATGGTCTGAGACATAGGAAGTGATGGTGAAAATAGAATGATAAACATGCATGTAAATTCAAACAAACATTCGTAATATAAAACAATAATGTCTAATGTATGGGATTAAACAAAAACAAAATATTCAACCAGAGTACTAACAATATTATATAAGACATAAGGGGAAGATGTAAGCTAAGTGTTCCTCAGGGGGACAGCTTGGACACAGAATGTCAAAGCCCTAGGGAAATGAAGTATGCAACCAAAATGAGGTATTGGAACCAGGAGGGCTTCTACTCTGCAGTGTAGTCCTGCAGGTGGCGTCTGGAGCATGAACAAAGGGAAAAAGGTATTGTCTCAAGGGCAATGCAGTAGCTTGACACAGGGAGCTCAGGTGGTGGCAAAGAAGACACCCGTGGGAAGTATGAAGTAGCAGCAGCAATGAGAAATTGGTTGCAGATAGGAGAATTGATCAAATAAGTAAATATATTAAGGATAATGGGAACTATATTCCTCAGAGTTGCAAAAGGGGGAAACAAATATGAAAAGCAGAAAGCTAGAAAGAATTCTGCAGTATTGGATTGGAATGGGAGGTATTGGTGTGAACTCACGGTGTTCAATATACATACTTAGTACGGTCCACTAAGATGATCTAAGAGTAACAACTTCCCAACAAAATTGGGCACTTAGCAACCACAACTTGGCTGTCAAATTCTATCCTCCCCCAAAAGGAACTGTAGCTTCTTGGAGGATTGAGGCAGAGAATGTACAAGATAGGCCTAGAACATCTTCTGTGCTAGAAAGCAAAGACATGCTCAAAAAATGATAAGGAGGTATCAAAAGAATAAGGGATCCACCATGAATTAGCTTCCACTGGCCAAATATTGGATAATTTGAGCATCAAAGCAAAGATGATAGTAATGGAATATATATCTTCCATTAAAATGGAAATCATGAGTCTACACTGATATAAATAAACAAATGAATAAAACTTTGATGAGAAACATGATATTTACATAGTTTCCAAGTTCTTCCCAACAATATACTTCTTAATTACAAAAGGAAAAGGATTACTTTACAGAGAAAAGCCTGCATACACTACATTAATCAACTGATCATCTGCAAAGTGACATGAACATTAGCTATAAAACAACATCTAAAAAATAATAAAAATCATGTACCACCTGATAGGATGCAATAAGAATAGTGCAGCATCATTTCTGCAATATTCTTGTCAAAGAATAACCTGAATCTAATCACAAGACAGACCAAATTTGAGGCATACTCTAAAATATAACTGGCCAGTAATCATTCCACGTGTTAAAGTCATAAAATTTAAGGAAGCACTGAGGAACTATGCCAGACTGAAGGAGTCTAAATAAAAACATGACAACAAAATGCAGCATGATTCTGAGATGAATCCTTTCACTATACAGGATGTTACTAGGACATTGGCAAACTTTAAAGAGGTATATGGATTAGATGTCAGTAATGTATCAATGTTAATTTCCTAATTTCAATAGTTATATTGAGGTTACACTGGTGAAATGTCATTGTAGGAAAGAGACACTCAAATGTTTGGGTGTGATGAAGCATAAAGTTTTTAAGTTTTCTCAAATTATTCAGGAACAAAACATGTTTTTATAGTGTACTTGCAATTTTCTATAAATTTGAGATTGTTTTTAAAATACTATATATAAATATGTGTATATATACATATGTGTGTACACATACACATATGCATACACTTACATATACATATACACATACACACACAAACATCAGGAAATAAAGTATTAAGACTACCAGAACACTTCTAAAAAAAAAGAGTGTACTCACCTGCTAGGTAGCAGGACATATTACACAGCAATAGGCGTTAGTACACTTGATAGTAGCTCAGGGATAGACAAATTAACCAATGAAATAGAAATGAATACCCAGAAGAGGACCTTTGCATATATGAAACTCTGATAAGTGGCAGAGTTGCCTAGCCAATCAGGGAGGAAGGAAGGTTCATTCAATAAATGGTGCTGGGACAACTGGATATTCAGGTAGGACTTCTGGAAATGTTCCTCTGTTCTTCAAATCATCCTCTCAATTCCTCAACCAGTCCAAGTGCTTAACCCCAGGGTTGGGGACATCTGTGTGACCTTTCCAGTATTCCCAGCCAAGTGGTTTTTGACTTGTGATTTTTTAATTTGTTCCATTTCTTAATTGTTTGCCAACATTCAAAAATAAGATATGACATAAAATTCTGGATGGTGATTTTTTTTTCTTGAAAAATGATCCTGCACCCTCATGTGAAGATAATAATTTACAGCTCAGCAGTGCTGCCCCCATTTACAGGGAGCATACCCCAATTCACCACAGAACTACTCCACACATTTACATTGCCTACCGGGGCCCACTAGACACTGGAGTTTTCTATCACAGGTTCAGTTAAAAGTGTTCTTTTGCCCCATATGGCAACCACCATGTCTTTCTCAGCTTTGCCATGGTGGGTGCAAGTCAAGTGTCAGTCATCACTGCTTTCTAGTTAGTTTCAACTTTGCACCTTGAGGAGTTGCCTTTCTGTCTTCCATTTAGATGCTCAAATTCCTTTCTTTCCTGAACTCTATTTATTTATTCTTCATTAAAACTTAAAATACTCTTTGTATCATTTTGGAGGGAGAAGGGAAGGGCATTTTTAATAACAGTTTCATTGAGGCATAATTCATACATCAAAAATTCACCCTTACAATTCAGTGGTTTTTAGTAACTCACAGTGTTGTGCAAACATCGCCACTACCTAATTTTAGAACTTTTGTATCACCCCAAAAAGAAACTTCATACCCATTAGCAGTCACTCCCCATTCCTTGCTTTTATCTTTAAAAACATTACTTCTGCTGAGGGTATTCTACTTTGGTTAGGTATTAAAGTCAATTAAATTATCAGAAAATAGACTCCAAAGGACTTTGGAGGGGAGGTGTTTGTTTATCTGGATTCTCTTGGGATTTCTGAAATAAGACCCTGTAGATCCACACAATATTATGTATTGTGCCCCCAAGGCTGTACCACCTGGCAAATTAACTCTAAAATCAGTGAGGTTTGCTTCTATGTGCCCTCTTCATTCCATAAATCTCTTACACTTTTTCAGGCTTTCCTCTTTACTTCTAGGCACCCAGAGCACACAAATCCCCAGCCACCCAGCAGGGCTCCATTCAGATTCATCTTCCTTCACTGGAATATTCCATGTTCCAAAATGATCATACTGTCCCCATCCCACACCCATGTCACTAATGCTTCTGTGAACTGAAATAACTTAAGTGTTAGGAGTAAAGCAACAATAATTAGCCACATTCAAATAAAGAAATGACAGCTAGTTGCATTTTTAAAAAGAGTTTGAAATGTGAAATTGTAGGCTTTAGGGGCGAAATTTAAATTCCAGTACATGAATAGGCAGGTTGGCAAGATCTTTCCAGGCATGAGTGACTTGACACAAATGGTTTTTCTACATTCTTAAGTACCATCTATAAAGCTAAAATTTTTCTGCATTTTGCTCTAGTATAGCAACATGGTATAATGAGAGTTCCAAGCTTTTTATTTATTTCTGTGGTGCAAACAGAAAGGAACCATATGGTTGATAAAAGCAGAATTGAAGACCTACAGAATGTAGACGGTCCGCAGTAATGCCTTTAAGGACCTCTTTCTCTAATTATAAAAGTATTACATGCTAACAAGAGAAATTCTGGAGGATACAGACAAGTTTAAAAATATTTTAACTACTTTAAACCCCACTAGCCACTGTTCATATTTTGGTATATATTTTTTTCTAATCTTTCTTACTCTGAATGTGTCAATTCCTAAAACATTTTCTCCTCTTTAACTCATATGAGCTAAATTAAGCTATTAACCCTTGATATAAATGTAAACTACTAACCTTAGAAATAGTTACCTTAATTTTAACATTACTTATGATTTTTAAAAGAAATTCAAACTCATTGAGGACATTTACAAAATGCAAAAATTTATAAAGAAGAAAATAATAGTCACTTATAATTCTACTCTCAAGTAATAACTACTGGCTTTCATAATTTAAATAAATAATTTAGCAAGGAAAACTGTCTAGTCACCACACTGTTGCCTAAAAGAGGGCAATTTACTAAAGCTAGTGTTCTGGCTGGACTGTCTTGTCAGCCTCTCCTAGATCATATGTGACAAGGGCCACTCTACTCACCAAAGCTATTGGTAAGCTCCTGCCAATTACTTTTCTCTTAACAGAATTTTGCTAAATTTTCTCAAAGGTTCACACAAAAGAGTAAAGGGACAAGATGAAGGCATATACAGAAGGCAAATGAAATACCTTCCTGACAACCAGAAAGCTATAGTCACATTGAATATGACTTCCTTTGTTAATTCATCCTGCAAGTTGCATAGACATTGACATCCTATCAGTAATTCTTTAAAATAGCATCTCTTGGGCGCCTGGGTGGCTCAGTCGTTAAGCGTCTGCCTTCGGCTCAGGTCGTGATCCCAGGGTCCTGGGATCGAGGCCCGCATCGGGCTCCCTGCTCGGCAGGAAGCCTGCTTCTCGCTCTCCCACTCCCCCTGCTTGTGTTCCCTCTCTAGCTCTCTCTCTGTCAAATAAATAAATAAAATCTTTAAAAAAAAAAAATAATAAAATAAAATAAAATAGCATCTCTTAAATCAATTAGAGTATATGAACATGACCCTGTGAGAATCAGTGATCTGGAGACAACAGTTACATGTCATGTTCCCTTTTCATTTATTTATTTTTTAATAGGACAGAAGTGCTGAATTTCACTAAAATGAGGGGAAAAAAGCAAAACATCCTTTAAGAATGATTGTTTTCACAAAGTCTTAACAACAAAAAAAAAAGTTGGCACTAAATCCAGAAAAGCCAAGCCATTTCCTTGGCACATCTCACTTTTCACACTCCTTTTCCACAGTAATCAAGCATTCCCTCCGTTGTGCTCTGCTCTTAAAGCAGAATAACTTCCAAGTACTCCTTTGTGACTGTAACCATATTAGAAGTTAGGTGGCTCTAAGCCTGTAGCTACCCTGGGCTCCTCTGGGAATGCTGGGTCATAGAGCTGGGGAGAGAGGCCACCTTACCACGGAAATATCCAGCAACACAGTATCAGTTCCAGTGCGCAGAGAACTCATGGATTTCAGCAAGAAACCAGTTTTGTCTTATGTGTCATCTGTTAGGAGCTAATTTCTATAAATAAAGGTGCTGTCTGCTTTACTCTTTTAAACCATATCCTATGAAAACAAATGGATTTTTCACCAGACTTTGAGAGTATGTTTGAAATGGTTTGATTTAAAATATAGACTATATACTATGCACAATCACGTGACTTACATATGGGGGGTAAGAGAGCATAATTTTAAAGATTTCAATTGGTTACATAGTACGTATTTTGAAAAAAAGCTTTATATTTTAAATGGAGAGGGTTCCAAATGTTCTTTAATTTCCTGATATGATTAATTTCAATATTCCTTTGGCTACAACCATGAGAAATTATACTAGACAAAAGGCAACCTCAAAAATTAGCAAATCTTAGTTTCACATCATCAAAAGCCTAGAAACAAAAATGAGAATTTTAAGTGAGTCCAAAGGTTGCCTGTAAAGGCTAAGCTCTTGAGGGCACCCAGAAGAGCCATGTTCTGTCAAGGACACCTGAGACTGAAGTGCGATGTGAGGAATGGCTGACAACCAACTAACAGGCATCTCTTCTAGAACAGCTGAAACCGAGGCATGACCAGATGCCCATGTGACTGCAAATCCGGACAGGCTTGCCACCGATAGTTAAAAGTCCAGCCTGAGGGAAATTTGGCTGCCACTCAGGAGAAACATGCCATGCATATTAAGATCCCATGGACAGAGAAAACAAACAATGGTTTTAAATATGAGCCTCAAACCAAGGAATGTAATATCAATTCAGTGTCTGAAATTTGTCATTACATCCGGATAAAGAGTAAAAGAAAAAGAGTGCAAAGGTTCCAAGTTGAGGTCAATTAATTAGCCTCCAGAGCTACTAGAATGGTTATCAACAGGGCAAAATAAAAACCGCACAAATTTTTTTTTTGGATGATATCAAGGTAAAAAAAACATTGTAAGGACACAGGGTGAAGTAAAAGGAAACTAGTGTTTTATATGCTGGATCCCATTGCTTTCCTTGGACCATCCTCATTTTTTAAACCTCTACAGTTCCCATGAAGCATTTCTTTTACTCTAGACATTAATAGGCCACAAGTGTAGATGTTACAAAGTGCAGGCACTGGTTGGTGATTGAGCTGCTTCTCTATGTAATGCATTCCACAATGAAAATTGCATTCATATGTGCATTGTATGGCAAATGTATGTATCTATGTATATATATGCATAAGTATTATATTTTTACAAAGCTGTAAATGATTATTGCTCTATTTTAATTATTACAATTGTAGAAAAATATTACAATATTGACTTTTAAATGAATTTTATATAAAGATGATTAAGGGTACTCTAAGGAAAGTTGCTCAATATGGCTATATAAAAAAGAGTGATGCCTGGGTGGCTCAGTCGGTTGAGCATCCAACTCCTCGTTTCAGCTCCAGTCATGATCTTGGGATCACGGGATCAAGCCCCACATTGTTGGGGCTCTGTGCTCTGTTGTTGGCTCTGTGCTCAGCGGGAAGTCTGCTTTTCTCCTTGTCTCACTGCCCCTCCCCCCTGCTCATATGCGCTCTCTCTTTTTCTCTCTCTCTCTCTAAGATAGATAAATAAAGAGAGAGAGAGAGAGGCAGAAAGAGAAACAGGAGAGGATAGGAGAAGAAAAGAACAGGAAAGGGGACAGGAGGGAAGGAGAAGAACAACATTGTAGGTGCTAAATCAGAGTTTAAAATTTTAAACTAATAGAAACTAGTAAGATAACTTTTATATAGGAAGATGAACCAGATACAGATTTTGGTTCATGGTGGAAAACTGGAGTGGACATTCCTACCCTCGATATACTTTCTTCGCTCTTTCTTCCAGTAGACCCTCAACCCTCACCTCCTTTTTTTTTTTCTTTAACCTTTAAGGCACTTCGTTCTTTGTGATTATAGTGCAGCTACCAATTACAGTTACACAACTATTCCCAGAGGTGGGAACTACAAGCTACATCAACCATACTCACCTCTGAGGGATTTAAATTAAAGATGTATTTATTTATTTTAGAGAAAGAAACTGCATAAGTGCGGGGAGGGGCCGAGGGAGAGGGAAAATTTCAACCAGACTCCTGGCTGAGCCAGGGCCGGACAAAGAGCTCGATCTCAGGACCCTGAGATCATGACCTGAGCCAAAACCAACAGTCAGACGCTCAACCATCTGAGCCACCCAGGTGCCCCCTGAGGGATTTAAATTAAAGACCTATACATGCAGATATTTGTGGCTGGTTGATCCAATGAAGTCATCTCAAAAAGAGTGCTCTCAGTTTCCTAGAGCTGAAATCCACAGAGAAACTCTAGATCCTGTCTTCTATTTTGGCAAGCTAATGTATATTCTGCAGATAGATCTCATTTTCTTACTTAAATCATGGTTCCGTTTGCTTTAGCCAAAGGGTTCTAGACTATATCTCCATGGATGCAGCGACCATTTCTAATTTCACTCACTATTACATCTCCTGTGCTTGGCTCTGCATTGAGTTCTTGGTAGGCATTTAACTATTTGCCAAATGATGAAACAACATGAGTGAATAGGTATACTCCAACCCCTGAAAATACTTCCTACCTTTAAGATTTAAAGAGTAATTTCTATTTTAAATCTAAATAGTTGAGGTAATTTTCATTAAACATCCCAAATAATATAACGGAGATGAGCTATTAATATAAAAAGTATTAATATAAAAAGTTGGATTTAAAAAAGCAAAAAAAAAAAATTAGGAGTTTTAAAAAATGACTTTTGCAGTTTCCATTACATGTTCTATCTTATAAAAGTGTAATTTATGCCCAGTTCCTACTTATTCTCATTGATGAATAACATTTTAACACACTTCTCATTCTCACCTGTGCACATTATTGGATTATTTGCATGAATTATTTTGTTTTCTCAAAACCATCAGTTCACTAAAATTAATCACTACTTTGAATTTTTTGAGTACTGTTATGAACTAAATGTGTGTGTCTCCCCCAAAATTCATATGTTGAAATCAAATCTCCAATATGATAGTATTTGGAGGTGGGGCATGTGGGAGGTAATTTGGTTATGAGGATACAGCCTTAATAAATGGGATTAGTGCCCTTATAAGAGGCCAGAACCTCCTTTTCACTATGTGAGTATACAGCAAAAATTTGACAGTCTGCAACATCAGAATCCAACAATGCTGGTACTCTGATCTTAGATTTTCAGTCTCCAGAACTGTGAGAAATAAATTTCTGTTGTTTATAAGTTACCCAGTCTGCTGTAGTTTGTTATAGCAACCCAAACTAAGACAAGTACATTGGCCAATAATTACGAAATTTGGTACATGTCCCTCTGAGGATCCATGAAGGTTTTCTAAGAACTTTGTAGGCAGTGAAAGACTTAAGAAAATCCATTTTCATATTCTCAACTTCTACTTTTTGCCACAATTGATATGCCTGAGAATAGGTCTGTGGTCAAGGCATCAATTGGGTTTATATTTTCTATCTTCCCTTCTCACAACCAAGCTTCCCCCATATTACAATAGAAACACTTGTGTTTTAACCCTCCCAACTCTTATCAAAAAGTGTCTGAAATCTTTTTTAACCAAGTCAACATAAACTTTTGATACGGCTTTTGTCTTTTCTTTCTCATACACTTTACCGTTCTAGACATGGTGGGGCATTAGAAATGGGGTATTTTGCCTGTGTTGGAATATGCTAAAATCAGATATATTTGTAGAGTTGGGTTAAAGGAGTAGTGACCATTTTCTTCTAAAGATCTTCTTCTATCTCCCCAATTCTTGCCAAAGAAATTGTTAATGATAAGAAAAATTAACAAAAAAAAAAAAAAAAAAAAAAAAGCCATAAAATTGTGCCAGTAAATATTGAAGGGCATTGTAGGTTATTTCATCTAGGTGAAAAGCTCATAAATAAACTCTGTCCTATCTATCTTCTATCTATCTATCATCTATCTATCATCTATCTATCTATCTCAGAATAAAAAGAGTTAATATTTATAAAAATGCATGCCCTCTTTCCCCACCCTATCTTTCCTTTCAGAATGATTTAGTTAAAAAAACCAGTAGGTATGACAGAGCAAAATAACACAGATAGGGGAATCAGGAGTGCAAGCCAAGCACTGAGTGTTTAAGCAAGGTGAAGAAGGCATCTGCACACTGGCCATATGTGGGTTGTCAGAGCTAAGAGGTATGTGAGAAGGTTGTGGGAGTGGGGAATGATGGTGTTGGTAACGGGAGGTTGTTTGCATACAGGTGGGATTGATCAAATGAGTAAATACATCAATGGGATCCAACTTTCTTTTTTTTTTTTTTTAAAGATTTTATTTATTTATTTGACAGAGAGACAGAGAGAGAAAGCACAAGTAGGCAGAATGGCAGGCGGAGGCAGAGGGAGAAGCAGGCTCCCCACTGAGCAGGGAGCCCGATGCAGGGCTGGATCCCAGGACCCTGGGATCATGACCTGAGCCAAAAGCAGCTACTTAACCAGCTGAGCCACCCAGGCGCCCCGGGGTCCAACTTTCTTATTTTTTTTTTTAAAGATTTTATTTATTTATTTATTAGAGAGCGAGCGAGAGAGAAACAGCATGAGAGGGGAGAGGGTCAGAGGGAGAAGCAGGCTCCCCGCTGAGCCGGGAGCGCGATGTGGGACTCGATCCCAGGACCCCAGGATCATGACCTGAGCCGAAGGCAGTCGCTTAATCAACTGAGCCACCCAGGCGCCCCCAACTTCCTTATTGTCAGAGATGAGTTGTATATGCATATACATTCATATGTATTATACATATTAAAATGTGCATTTCTTTTTTTAAAGATTTTATTTATTTGAGAGAGAGGGTTAGAGCGAGCACGAAAGAGAGAACACACCAGTGGGAGGAGAGGCAGAGGGAGAGGGAGAAGCAGGCTCCCCACTGATCAGGGAGCCCAACGTGGTGCTCGATCCCAGGACCCTGGGATCATGACCCGAGCTGAAGGCAGACGCTTAACTGACTGAGCCACCCAGGTGCCCCTAAAATGTGCATTTCTAATTAAACTTTACTTTTTAGGTTTATCTATCAATTTCTGTAATATATTTAAGTTTCTTTGATTAATAATGTAAAAATAATAATTGTAATGATTACTTAATCCAGATGAAGGGAAAATAACATTTAGGGCCTTTGGTCATTGAGAATATAAAAAATTAATTTCAGTTTATATACATATTTTTATAGCAGAAAGATATAAATTGTGATCAATAAAAACCTCCAAGAATAAAAATGTATTATGTTAGGATAAAATTCTGTGGGAGAAATGGAACGGAAATATGAGTTCAAGGAGAAAATGGAAAAATGTAAAATTTCTGGTTGTTAAAGAAGAGTTTTTTCAGGGATTTATAAAAACTGATGATGGTGGGCATAAAATATAGTATTTAAATTATATCAAATAGATATACTATGTCACTATAGTATTTAAATTATATTGAATAGATATGTTGAAAAGAATATTACAATTTTTATATCAAATGTCAATAATTAAGGTATGCCAAAAGTCACATCTTTTGAAATTAATTTAAATTATGATGAAAAAAATTCCACTGTCAATTTAAAAATGGACAAAAAAGTAAAAATAGTTTCCAAAAAATGTTAGGAACATGCAAGCAACCCCTAAAGGTAAATATTTCATATATATTTACAAATAGAAATTCACAAAAATTAATTAATGTTTCCAAGTCCACAATAGTAAGTGATGAAACCAGGAGGGTCTGTTTGACTCTGATCCTCTAAATTTCTCACTGTACCTTCATTTTCCCAGATTTTCCTCACTCCACCTCACTTCTTATTCAGCTCACTGACCATGTGGAACTGACCTACAGGGGGCCCAAGACCACTGCAAGTGCTTGGCTGCAGACTCACAAAAGCAATCACTGCAGAGAGGCCATAGCTTCCCATATACCTCTGCATAAGCTCCCCCTTCTCAGTCCACTTTGGCAGATGTGTTTGCCTTCAGGAGTTCTCTACAAGCTACAACATGTCCACCTGCCACGGTGCTTCATGAAGCTGGTTAGCACTTCCTTCTTTGGTCCTCCAAATTTCCCTTCTGTACTTTCACTTCCCTAGCTCCTCCCACAATTGTGTAAAGTTTAATTCCTATAATAAATCTCTTATTCTTATAATACACATGATGGCTCTGCTTCTTCACTGACACAATTGCTGTTACCTAAAATGATTCCAGAGTAATAGAATCTTAGTATTGGGAATCTGGAATTGGTTCTCTGATCTAGCTAGATTTAAAGATAATTAGGATCCTGTTGCCAGTGGCAAATGGGGCAATGGTAGTCCATGGCATGCAGTGAAAACACTACTTAAAGTGTCACCTATAGCAACTTGGAAAGATCTTTCATGTCCAAGTGGTTGCTGGCACAGAAAAATTTAGTGGAAATATGAATAAATTTACCACATATTGATTTGGTTGGTTCTAAATGTGCTGGAGAACATGGAGGGAAAAAATGAGATTAAGGCTTTAAAATTCCAACTCAAGGTCTTGATAAGGAGCCAAAAGTCTTCTATAACGGCCCTGGAGGTAACTTTTATCTTCTGTAGCCACAGAATTGAAATTTCTAAAAACCAAATCCAAAATTTAATCCAGTGGATGGCTGAATTACAATACAAATTTAATTAGTAACTTCTCAGGGTCTCTTAGGGAATTGACTGGAAAAGAATGAAACCCCAAAATTTGAGAGGAGGGCATATAGGCAAATTCTAATGAAGCTGAGGATTTTGAACACCCAAATTCTTCAGTTCCCTTTGACAAATTAAATCAGAATCCTACAGTTTTCTGAGATCAGTCTCCTCTTGTCTGAAGTAATTGTAAAAGATCTCTTACTCTCAGAACTGAGATCCTCCTTAGCATCAACTCCCACCTCTCATTGCTTCTAGCTCTATAAACAGAATCAAATCCCAGATGGCTCCAAGGATCCAGCTACAAAGCACAACCCATAAGGATGAACCATACACATCAAGGCATGGGAGGGAGAATTAAGATCATTTTATTATAAAACACTCGCACTACTTGTGAAGTGGAATAGTGTTATTTGAAAGTGGACTTGAATTAGTTGCAAATTCTAGAGTAACTGCTTAATAAAGTAATAAAAGAGGTATAATTGATATGCTAAGAGAGGAGAGAAAATGGAATCATATAAAATGCTCAATTAAAACTTCAAAAGGTGGGGGGCACCTGGGTGGCTCAGTCAGTTAGGCACCTGCCTTTGGCTCAGGTCATGATCCCAGGGTGCTGGGATGATGCCCCGCATCAGGCTCCCTGCTCAGTGGGGAGCCTGCTTCTCCCTCTCCTTCTGCCCCTCCCCTGGCTTGTGCCCTCTCTCTCTGAAATAAATAAATAAAATCTTAAAAAAAAAAACCAACTTCAAAAGGCAGAGAGCAGAGAACAAAATAGCAACAGAATGAAGGCAACAAATAGAGAATAGTAACAAATATAGTAGAAATTGATCCATCTATATCAATAATCACTTTAGACCATTATAATAATGACCTAAATGCACTAATTGAAAGACAGATATTGTCAGGGTGGATCAGAAAACAAGACTCAACTATATATTGTTTACAACAAACTCACTTTAAATATAAAGACAGATATATATTAAAAGTAATGTACCTAAATATACTTTAACAATTTAAAAAAAATAGAAATCTTACAATGTCAGCTCTCAGATCACAGTGGAATTAAACTTAAATCAATAACAGAATGACAGCTGGAAAATCCTCAAATACTTGTAGATTAAACAATACACTTCTAAATGACACATGGGTCAAAAAAAAGACATCTCACGAGAAATTTAAAGATATTTTGAAGTAAATGAAAATGGAAACACAGCTATCAAAATTTTGCAGTGTGGCAAAAACAATTTTTAGAGGGGAACTTACAGCATTGAATGCATATATTAGAAAAGAAGAAAGATCGAAAATCAATCATCTAAGGAAACTAGATCCTCCTTAGGAAACTAGAAAAAGAAGAGCAAATTAAATCCAAAGTAAGCAGAAGAAAATAAGTAAGATTTAGAGTAGAAATCAATGAAATTGAAAATAGAAAATCAATAGAGAAAATCAATAAAATAAAAAACTGGTGCTTTGAAGAAATCAATAAAATTAATAAGCCTCTAGCCAGGTTAATTAAATAAAAAAGAAAGAGGATGAAAATTACTAATATCAAAAATGAAAGAGGAGACATTAATACAGATTTCATCAATATTAACAGGATAATCAAGAAATAAAGAGTTTATAAACCTTTATGCCCACAAATTTGATAACCTTAATGGAATGTACCAATTCTTTGCAGGACAGAATCTATCAAAACTCAAATAGAAGAAATAGACAATCTGATAATCCTGTATCTATTAGAGGATTTGAATCAATAATTAATAATCTTCCAAAACAGATAGCACCAGGCCCTGATGGGTTTACTGGTGAAGTCTACCAAAGAGTTAAGGAAGAAATTATGCCAATTCTCTACAATCTCTTTCAAACACAGAAGCAGAGGGAATGCTTTCTAATTCATTCTATGAAGTCAGAATTACCACAACATCAAAACCAGAATATTTTAATGCACAGAGATCTTTGGTGTCAGTTAAGTGATTATGGTATTCCCAGAAAAGAAAGATGGGTAACCTACTAAAGTCTCAGTTGATTTTTATAAGCAGAAAAGCTCTAAATCTAAAAGTTTGACTTGACTTACAACAAATTATGGTTCCCCAACCAATCCTTTTATTTGAACCAGTTTGCAGATTCAAACCCATTTAATGATGAATAGGCCAAATCCCCTGAAGGAAAGGCCCTGCTACACTGCCAAAAGTTTATATTGTAATTCTTCTTCCTAGCCTGTTTTCAAAGGGACATACAGCCACTGTGCTTGGTGAAAAAGATTATTAGACAATTTCAGAAATCAAAAGATTAATGCAGTTTGGCTTACATCCAGCTTATAGGGGGCTCCCTAAATGAATGCACCCAGTGGTTGTTTCCTCACCTACAGAATGTATAATTAGAATAAATATACTCAGGATGCCTGGGTGGCTCAGTTGGTTAAGTGTCTGCCTTCAGCTCAGGTCATGATCTCAGGGTCCTGTGATGAGTCCCACATACGTTTCCTTGCTCAGCAGGGAGTCTGCTTCTCCCTCTGCCTGCTGCTCCCCCTGCTTGTTCTCTCTCTCTGACAAATAAATAAATAAAATCTTAAAAAAAAAAGAATAAATATACTCAGCAATTGGCAGAATCCCCACATTGGCTCCTTGATCTGGAGACTGAAGGTTATTATGGCAGGAAAAGTTAAATGAAAATCTCTAGGACTACCTCTGTCTAACAACAGAGCAAACCAAAAGTAATGCCACATTCATAGAGGGATATTAGCAGATATTAATACCTTATCAAGAAAATAAGGAATGCAAGAATGGCAGTTCCTACCATATCCCCATTTAATTTGCCTATGTGGACTGTGCAGAGGACAGATTAATCTTAAAGAACAACAAGAGCATAGTACAAGTTTAATGAGGTGATGATTTAAATTGCAGCTGCTTTTCTACATGTGGTTTAATCATCACAGCACATCAACACATCCCCTGGTGTGGTAGCTATTAATCTGGCAAATGCAGTTTGCTTTCATCTAGAAGGGCCAGCAATAAATGTTAACTGTCTTACTATATCAAATCTCCAGCCCTTGTCATAATCATAATCCAGTCAAAGAGACCTTTATTGTTTCTTCAATCACAAGATAACACCTTGGTCCACTACATTGATGTTATCATGCTGATTGGACCTTGTGAAGAGGAAATTAAACCTTCCTAGACATCATTAGGCATATGTATACCCCCTGGTTGCAATTTTTAGGGGTCTAGTGACCAGGCGTCAAGAAGGACAAGTTGCTGCAACTGACTTCTACTTTTGGGCCTTTTTGGGTTTTTGAGGCAGCATATACTCTCTTGGGTCTGATACTACAATCTATTTACTGAATAAACCAGAAGACTTCCTGTATTGACTGAGGTCAAAAGCAAAACAAAGTTATGAACAGATTCAGGCTGTTATGCAAGTGGCTCCCTTACTTTGCTCATTTGACCCAGCTGATCTGATGGTGTCTGAAGTGTCTATGGAAGATAGAGATGTTGCATGAAGCTACTGGAAGGTCTCTAAAGGTGCTTGAAGATTTCAAAGCAAAGCCACCATTCTCTGCATTCTCACCCTTCTCTCTCTCTCTTTTTTTTTATTAACATATAATTTATTATTTGTTTCAGAAGTACAGGTCTGTGATTCATCAGTCTTACACAATTCACAGCGCTTACCATAGCACATACCCTCCCCAGTGTCCATCACCCAGCCACCCCTATCCCTCCCACCTCCCTCCACTCCAGCAACCCTCAGTTTGTTTCCTGAGGTTAAGAGTCTCTT
Organism: Phoca vitulina; assembly: GCF_004348235.1. Lineage (NCBI taxonomy): Eukaryota > Metazoa > Chordata > Mammalia > Carnivora > Phocidae > Phoca > Phoca vitulina. The sequence goes on along the minus strand of NW_022589728.1, from coordinate 16,086,432 downwards.
ATTGTTTGTCTCCTTCTCTGGTTTCATCTTGTTTCATTTTCCCCTCCCTTTCCCTATGATCCTCTGTCTTGTTTCTCAAATTCCTCATATCAGTGAGATCATATGATAATTGTCACCATTCTCTCCTATTGAGAAACAACCTTTGGCTAGCCTCAGGGTTCTCATGGAAACAAAACACTTGATGGAGGCTACCAAATTACCATGAAAACTAAGCTTCCCAAATTGAACAGTGTCTGACTTACCAAACCATAAAGTTGGATGTACACAGCGGCTCTCCATCATCAAGTAGAACTGTGCATTATCAGGCTCAAGAAAATCCTAAAAGCACAAATTAATTCTATAAGCAAGTGTCTCAGATTTCCAAGTCTCATATTGCTGCTACATTACCTCCTGTCTCAACCCACAACTATTTTCTATGATCTGATGACTTCAGAAGAAAAAAAAAATCTCAGCCTGCTTTACAGAGAATGCTGCATGATATGGTGGCACTACCCAAAAATAAACAGCTGCAATACTATAGTCCCATTCATAAGTGGCCCTGAAAAAATAGTTGTGAAGGGAAATCCTCCAGGTGGGCAGAACTTTAGGCAATGCACCCAGTGGTTTGTTTGCCTGGAAGAAGAGATGACCACAAATGCAGATCTACATTGATGCATGGGTAGTGGATAATAGTTTACTTGTATGGTCAGTATTTAGAAGGAAAATGATCAGAAGTTTGCTGACAAGATGGTATAAGGAAGAGGTATGTAGATAAACCTCTCCAAATGGGCATAAAATGTAAACATGTTTTTGTTCCATGTTAATGCTTCCCAAAGAGCAACCTCTGCAGGGAAGGATCTTAATAAATAGCCACTTTCCTCAGCTATTCCTATCCATGGCCAATAAATTCATGAATAAAATGGCCATGGTGGCAGGGATGGAGATTATACATCTGCAAGTTATTAATCTTTCCATACCTGTTATCTTCACACGTAAAATAGAGACTATAAAAGTACCTATCCAATAGGGTTGTTGTGAGTTTAAATGAAAATATACATGAGAGGAGGGGGGAAAGATGGCGGAGGAGTAGGGGACCCTATTTCAACTGGTCCCCGGAATTGAGCTGGATATCTACCAGACCACTCTGAGCACCCACGAAACCAGCCTGAGATGTAAGAAGATCTGGATCTCTACAAACAGAATATCACACGCAGTTGGTTTTGAGGTACGAAGCGGAGAGCCGTGATTCTGCGGGCAGATATCAGAGGATAAATGGCAGCGGGAGGGTGCCTGGCTGTGGGGATCCTACACCACCGGTGAGTGACAGCCTCGCGCGCTCTGGACGGGCACAGACTCGCAGACCGGTAGCGTCAGGAAAGAACTTTAGGGCAGCCCCCGGGGTGGAGGACCAGACCGGCGGGGTCGCACGCATGCGAACCGCAGTCCCCCGGACAGAAACTGGAGTGACGGTCGCGCGCACGCGAACTGCAGCCTCTGAGACGGAAACCCGGTGCGCCAGGGTCGCGCTGGTGAACTGCAACCCCCGGGGATGGAAACCCCAAGCGGTGGAGTCGCGCGCGTGAATTGGGAGCGGCTGGCGGTTTTAGAAGCACAAAGGGCAGAGACGTGCCCCGACCTGGAGGCAGGACTGGGAGCGCTGCGGAGGGGCACACAACCCAGGATGCTGCAGTTTATAGCAGCACAGACAGAAACGGAGACAGTGTGGCCTGGAGAGCTCACTGAAGAACAGACTGAGGTCTCTCTGCTCTGAGGCAGAGGGTTGGAAACAGTCTCTTCTGCTCTGACTCGCAGAAGAGACACGGAAAGCCACCAGGGAAAGGCGCCAGAGAACAAAAGCCCCCAAAACTGATTCCCACTGAGCCCATCCCCCGCCACAGGGGCACAGGGCAACTCCGCCCAAACAGGGTTGCCTGAGTAACAGCGTGGCAGGCCCCTCCTGCAGAAGACAGGCTGGGAAAACAAGAGGCCAGCAACCCTAAGGTCCCAAGAAAACAGGTGCATCTTGCTTGGGTTCTGGTCAATATACATTCCCTCAAACACCCATCAACAGAATGACTAGGAGGAGGAGCCCCCAAAACAGAAAAGACTCAGAGATTATGACTTATGCTGCAGATTTACAAATGGATGTAGATATAACCAAGATGTCAGAGATGGAATTCAGGCTAGCAGTTGTGAAGACAATGGCTAGAATGGAGAAATCAATTAATGACAACATAGAGTCTCTAAGGGCAGAAATAAAAGGTGAATTGGCAGAACTTAAAAATGCTATCAATGAGATCCAATCCAATCTAGATAATCTAACAGCTAGCGTAACTGAGGCAGAAGAGAGAATAAGCGATCTGGAAGACAGTATAATAGATAAAAAGGGAAAAGAGGAGGCCAGGGAAAAACAACTCAGAATCCATGAAAATAGAATCAGAGAAATAAGGGACACCATGAGGCGTTCCAATGTCAGAATAATTGGAATCCCGGAGGGAGTGGAGAGAGAGAGGGCTAGAAGATGTATTTGAGCAAATCGTAGCTGAGAACTTCCCTAATCTGGGGAATGAAACATTCGAGTCCTAGAGGCAGAGAGGACCCCTCCTAAGATCAGGGAAAACAGGCCAACACCCTGGCATGTAATAGTAAAACTTGCAAATCTTAGAACCAAGGAAACCATCTTAAGGGCAGTTAGGGGGAAGAGATTCCTTACGTACAGAGGGAGGAACATCAGAATAACGTCAGACCTATCCACAGAGACCTGGCAAGCCAGAAAGGCCTGGCAAGATATATTCAGGGTACTAAATGAGAAGAACATGCAGCCAAGAATACTTTATCTGGCAAGGCTTTCATTTAGAATGGATGGAGAGATGCAGAGCTTCCACGACCGGCAGAAGTTGAAAGAATATATGACCACTAAGCTGGCCCTGCAAGAAATATTAAGGGGGGTTCTATAAAAGGACAAAGACGCCAAGAGTGATCTACAACAGAAATTTACAGGGACAATCTATAAAAACAACGTCTTCACAGGCAACATGATGACAATTAATTCATATCTTTCAATAATCATTCTCAACGTGAATGGCCTAAATGCTCCCATAAAACGGCACAGGGTTGCAGATTGGATAAAAAGACAGGACCCATCCATATGCTGTCTACAAGAGACTCATTTTGAACCTAAAGATACATCCAGACTGAAAGTGAAGGGATGGAGATCTATCTACCATGCCAGCAGACCTCAAAAGAAAGCTGGGGTAGCAATTCTTGTATCAGACAAATTAGATTTTAAACTAAAGTCTGTAATAAGAGACACAGAAGGACACTATATCATTCTTAAAGGGTCTATCCAACAAGAAGATCTAACAATTGTAAATATCTATGCCCCCAACATGGGAGCAGCCATATACATAAGCCAACTGTTAACCAAAATAAAGAGTCATATGATAACAATACGTTAATTGTAGGAGATGTCAATACTCCACTCTCAGCAATGGACAGATCATCTAAGCAGAAAATCAACAAGGAAACAAGAGCTTTGAATGATACATTGGACCAGATGGACCTCATAGATATTTACAGAACATTCCACCCTAAAACAACAGAATACTCATTCTTCTCGAGCACACATGGAACTTTCTCCAGAATAGACCATATACTGGGTCACAAATCAGGTCTCAACCAATACCAAAAGATTGAGATTATTCCCTGCATATTCTCAGACCACAATGCTCTAAAACTGGAACTCAATCACAAAAAAAAATTTGGCAGAAATTCAAACACTTGGAAGCTAAAGACCACTCTGCTCAAGAATGTTTGGGTCAACCAAGAAATCAAAGAAGAACTTAAACAATTCATGGAAATCAATGAGAACGAAAACACATCGGTCCAAAACCTATGGGATACTGCAAAGGCGGTCCTAAGGGGTAAATACATAGCCATCCAAGCCTCACTCAAAAAAATAGAAAAATCCCGAATTCACCAACTAACTCTACACCTTAAAGAACTAGAGAAAAAGCAACAAACGATGCCTAAGCCACGCATTAGAAGAGAAATAATTAAAATTAGAGCAGAAATCAATGAATTAGAAACCAGAAACACAGTAGATCAGATCAACAAAACTGGAAGTTGGTTCTTTGAAAGAATTAATAAGATTGATAAACCACTGGCCAGACTTATCCAAAAGAAGAGAGAAAGGACCCAAATTAATAAAATTATGAATGAAAGGGGAGAGATCACGACTAACACCAAGGAAATAGAAACAATTATTAGAAATTATTATCAACAACTATATGCCAATAAACTGAGCAATCTGGATGAAATGGAGGCCTTCCTGGAAACCTATAAGCTGCCAAGACTGAAACAGGAAGAAATTGACAACCTGAATAGGCCAATAACCAGTAACGAGACTGAAGCAGTGATCAAAAACCTCCCAAAAAACAAGAGTCCAGGGCCTGATGGATTCCCTGGGGAATTCTACCAAACATTCAAAGAAGAAATAATACCTATTCTACTGAAGCTGTTTCAAAAAATAGAAACAGAAGGAAAACTTCCAACCTCATTCTATGAGGCCAGCATTACCTTAATCCCCAAACCAGGCAAAGACCCCATCAAAAAGGAGAATTTCAGACCGATATCCCTGATGAATATGGATTCCAAAATCCTCAACAAAATCCTAGCTAATAGGATCCAACAATACATTAAAAGGATCATCCACCACGACCAAGTGGGATTTATCCCCAGGATGCAAGGGTGGTTCAACATTCGCAAATCAATCAATGTGATAGAACACATTAATAAGAGGAGGGAGAAGAACCATATGGTCCTCTCAATTGATGCAGAAAAAGCATTTGACAAAAGACAACATCCTTTCCTGATTAAAACTCTCCAGAGTATAGGGATAGAGGGAACATTCCTCAAGCTCATAAAATCCATCTATGAAAAACCCACAGCGAATATCATCCTCAATGGGGAAAAGCTGAGAGCCTTTCCCTTAAGATCAGGAACACGTCAAGGGTGCCCACTCTCACCACTGTTGTTCAACATAGTACTAGAAGTCCTAGCAACAGCAATCAGACAACAAAAAGAAATAAGTTATTCAAATTGGCAAAGAAGAAGTCAAACTCTCTCTTTTCACAGACGACACGATACTTTATGTGGAAAACCCAAAAGACTCCACCCCCAAATTACTAGAACTCATCCAGCAATTCAGTAATGTGGCAGGATACAAAATCAATGCACAGAAATCAGTTGCTTTCTTATACACTAACAACGCAACTGTAGAAAGAGAAATTAAAGAAACGATTCCATTTACAATAGCACCAAAAACCATAAGATACCTCGGAATAAACCTAACCAAAGAGGTAAAGGATCTATACTCTAGGAACTACAAAACACTCATGAAAGAAATTGAAGAAGACACAAAAAGATGGAAAAATATTCCATGCTCATGGATCGGAAGAATAAACATTGTTAAAATGTCTATGCTACCCAGAACAATCTATACCTTCAATGCCATCCCGATCAAAATTCCAATGACATTTTTCAAAGTGCTGGAACAAACAATCCTAAAATTTGTATGGAATCAGAAAAGACCCCGAATCGCCAAGGAGATGTTGAAAAAGAAAAACAAAGCTGGGGGCATCACATTGCCCGATTTCAAGCTATATTACAAATCAGTGATCACCAAGACAGCATGGTACTGGCACAAAAACAGACATACAGACCAATGGAACAGAATAGAGAACCCAGATATGGAACCTCAACTCTATGGTCAAATAATCTTTGACAAAGCAGGAAAAAACATGCAATGGAAAAAAGACAGTCTCTTCAATAAATGGTGCTGGGAAAATTGGACAGCCACATGCAGAAGAATGAAACTCGACCATTCTCTAACACCATTCACAAAGATAAACTCAAAGTGGATGAAAGACCTCAATGTGAGACAGGAATCCATCAAAATCCTAGAGGAGAACATAGGCAGTAACCTCTTTGACATCGGCCACAGCAACTTCTTTCAAGATACATCTCCAAAAGCTAGTGAAACAAAAGCAAAAATGAACTTTTGGGACTTCATCAAGATAAAAAGCTTCTTCACAGCAAAGGAAACAGTCAACAAAACAAAGAGGCAACCCACAGAATGGGAGAAGATATTTGCAAATGACACTACAGATAAAGGGCTGGTATCCAAGATCTATAAAGAACTTCTCAAACTCAACACCCAAAAAACAAATAATCAAGTCAAAAAGTGGGCAGAAGAGATGAACAGATACTTCTCTGAAGAAGACATACAAATGGCTAACAGACACATGAAAAAATGTTCATCATCATTAGCCATCAGGGAAATCCAAATCAAAACCACACTGAGATACCACCTTACACCAGTTAGAATGGCAAAAATGGACAGGGAAAGAAACAACAAATGTTGGAGAGGTTGTGGAGAAAGGGGAACCCTCTTACACTGTTGGTGGGAATACAAGTTGGTACAGCCACTTTGGAAAACAGTGTGGAGGTTCCTCAAAAATTTAAAAATAGAGCTACCCTATGACCCAGCAATTGCACTCCTGGGTATTTACCCCAAAGACACAGATGTAGTGAAAAGAAGGGCCATATGCACCCCAATGTTCATAGTAGCAATGTCCACAATAGCCAAACTGTGGAAAGAGCCGAGATGCCCTTCAACAGATGAATGGATAAAGAAGATGTGGTCCATATATACAATGGAATATTACTCAGCCATCAGAAAAGATGAATACCCAACTTTTACATCAACATGGATGGGACTGGAGGAGATTATGCTAAGTGAAATAAGTCAAGCAGAGAAAGTCAATTATCATATGGTTTCACTTATTTGTGGAACATAAGGAATAACATGGAGGACATTAGGAGAAGGAAGGGAAAAATGGGCGGGGGGAATTGGAGGGAGAGATGAACCATGAGAGACTATGGACCTGAGAAACAAACAGGGTTTTAGAGGGGAGGGGGGAGGGGGGATTGGTTAGCCCGGTGATGGGTATTGAGGAAGGCACGTACTGCATGGAGCACTGGGTGTTATACGAAAACAATGGATCGTGGATCACTACATCAAAAACTAATGATGTATTGTATGGTGACTAACATAACATAATAAAATTAAAAACTACAAAAAAAAGAGGGCGCCTGGGTGGCTCAGATGGTTAAGCGTCTGCCTTCGGCTCAGGTCATGATCCCAGGGTCCTGGGATCGAGTCCTGCATCGGGCTCTCTGCTCCTTGGGAGCCTGCTTCTCCCTCTGCCTCTCTCTCTCTGTCTCTCATGAATAAATAAATAAAAAAATCTTTAAAAAAAAAAAAAAAAACTACAAAAAAAAGAAAAAGAAAATATACATGAAAGAACTTAGACCAGTAAGTGGCACATAAGTGATTAATAAATACTGAATTATTTCATTAATTAATTAATTATCTACCCACAAGTATGTGTTAAATGCCAACTATACTGAAGATCCTGTGTAAGGATATAGCAGTAGACAGAGTCCCTACTTTCAGAAGCTGACATTCTGGTGGAAGAGGCTTTCAACAGTTCATTACAAAGAATTATTATTTAATGACAATGTTCTAAGTGCTATCAAAATGAAGTCCAATATTCTGAGGCTCCTGGGTGGTGCACTCCATTAGTGTTCAACTCTTGGTTTCGGCTCAGGTCGTGATCTCAGGATCATGAGATCGAGCTCTGAGTTAGGTTCTGCGCTCAGCGCAGAGTCTGCTTGAGACTCTCTCTCCTTCTCCCTCTGCCCCTCCCCCGATGTGCCCCCCCTTCAAATAAACAAATAAATATTAAAAAAATGAAGTCCAATATTCTAAGCAGACAAAGAACAGATTGGACTGAGCTAGTTTAAGGAATCAGAACAGTTTCCCTAAGTAAATAATGCTTACTTTCAATTCAGAAGGAGATTTAGAATTTAGATAGTCCATGAAGGGGTGGATGTCAGATTGCAATGGGGAGAAAAATTATGAATAAATGCTTAAAGAGAACCAGGATTAATGGAAAAAAGGCAGTCTCTTCAACAATTGGTGTTGGGAAAATTGGACAGCCACATGCAGAAGAATGAAACTGGACCATTTCCTTACACCACACACAAAAATAGACTCAAAATGGATGAAAGACCTAAATGTGAGACAGGAATCCATTAAAATCCTTGAGGAGAACATAGGCAGCAACCTCTTCAACTTCAGCTGCAGCAGCTTCTTCCTAGAAACCTCCAAAGGCAAAGGAAACAAGGGCAAAAATGAACTATTGGGACTTCATCAAGATAAAAAGCTTTTGCACAGCCAAAGAAACAGTCAACAAAACCAAGACAACCGACAGAATGGGAGAAGATATTTGCAAATGACATATCAGATAAAGGGCTAGTATCCAAAATCTATAAAGAACTTATCAAACTCAACACCCATAAAACAACTAATCCAATCAAGAAATGGGCAGAAGACATGAACAGACATTTTTCCAAAGAAGACATCCAAATGGCCAACAGACACATGAAAAAGTGCTCAACATCGCTCGGCATCAGGGAAATCCAAATCAAAACCTCAATGAGATACCACCTCACACCAGTCAGAATGGCTAAAATTAACAAGTTGGGAAACAACAGATGTTGGCGAGGATGCGGAGAAAGGGGAACCGTCCTACACTGTTGGTGGGAATGCAAGCTGGTGCAGCCACTCTGGAAAACAGTATGTAGGTTCCTCAAAAAATTGAAAATAGAGCTACCCTATGACCCAGCAATTGCACTAGTGGGTATTTACCCCAAAGATACAAATGTAGTGATCCGAAGGGACACATGCACCCCAATGTTTATAGCAGCAATGTCCACAATAGCCAAACTATGGAAAGAGCCTAGATGTCCATCAACAGATGAATGGATAAAGAAGAAGTGGTATATATATACAATGGAATATTATGTAGCCATCAAAAAATGAAATCTTGCCATTTGCAATGATGTGGATGGAACTAGAGGGTATTATGCTAAGCAAAATAAGTCAATCAGAGGAAGACAAGTATCATATGATCTCACTGATATGAGGAATTTGAGAAACAAGACAGAGGATCATAGGGGAAGGGAGGGAAAAATGAAACAAGACGAAACCAGAGAGGGAGACAAACCATAAGAGACTCTTAATCTCAGGAAACAAACTGAGGGTTGCTGGAGTGGAGGGGGTTGGGAGGGATGGGTGGCTGGGTGATGGACATTGGGGAAGGTATGTGCTATGGTTAATGCTGTGAATTATGTAAGACTGACGAATCACAGACCTGTACCCCTGAAACAAATAATATATTATATGTTAATAAAAAAATTTAAAAAAAAATAAAAAAAAAAGAACCAGGATCATTAAAAGAACCAAATGTTAGACAGTATTAGAGTGCTGTGGGAGCTACTGAGGAAAGATAAGCCTAGGGTTTAGTTGTTGAGGACCATTAAGGTTAAGGATTTTGAATTTTATCCAAAAAACAATGTTATGACATTATAGTGATTTAAAATATTGTAGTGACATGATTAGATTTGCCTCTAAAAAACCCGTTATTTTGGGGTATCTGGGTGGCTCAGTTGGTTAAGCATTGGTTTCAGCTCAGGTCATGATCTCATGGGTTGTGGGATCCAGCCCTGCATTGGGGTCCCCACTCAGTGGGGAGTCTGCTTGATGATTCTCTCCTGCTGCCCCTCCTCCCATTCATGTGTGTTCTCTCTCTCAGATAAACAAATCTTAAAAAAAAATCGCAATGGTTGCAGTATGGGAGAATGGATGAATGAATGGGGTGAGAACAAATCTGAGGACATCAGTTTGGAGGCTCTTGCAGGAGTCCAGGTAAGAGGTGGATGATGTCATCTTGTGATGGCCATAGAGAAGGAAGAGACATATTTAAGATGTGTTTTAAGATAGAATATACATCTGGAATTCTGGTGGAAACTGCGAATGTTCTAGAGGGGAGGGGGTGGGGGGATGGGTTAGCCTGGTGATGGGTATTAAAGAGGGCACGTACTGCATGGAGCACTGGGTATTATACGCAAATAATGAATCATGGAACACTACATCAAAAACTAATGATGTAATGTATGGTGATTAACGTTAACATAATAAAATAAAATTAAGAAAAAAAGAATATACATGACTTAGAAGCAGGGCTGACCCGTTTTGGGCACCAGGAACTAAATGGATCCTTTGTGACCTAGGAAAAGGAGCGGTTGTGGTAGGTATGATTAAAAGTTGTTTAGACATGCTAAATTCCAGATGCTTGTGAAACAACCATGCGGGCTGTTTAATAGTGTAACATGAGGCTATCAGAGAAGTCTGGAGATACACATTCAGGAACTATTACATGGATATGGTTTTTAAAACTTACCTGTTTAGAGTTTTTTTTTTTTTAATTAAGGTATAATTGATATTTAACATTATATTAGTTTCAGGCATACAACATAATGATTCAGTATTTGTATATCACAAATGATCATCACAAGGATCAAAATGATCACAATATTCCAGTTAACAATGATTACCATACATAATTACAAAAAATTATTTTCCTTGTGTTGAGAACTTCTAAGCCCAACTCTCTTAGCAACTTTCAAAAATGCAATAAAGTATTACTAAATATAATCACCATGCTGTACATTATATCTCCATGTCTTACTTATTTTATAATTTGGAGTTTGTACCTTTTGACACCCTTCATCCATTTCACCCATCTCTCACCCATGCCTCTGCAAACACCAATCTGTTCTCACCAATCTGTTTTCTGTATGTATGAACTTGGTTTTGTTTTCATTTTATTTTTTAGATTAGTGAGATCATACTGTATCTATCTTTCTCTGACTCATTTCACTTTGCATAATGCCCTGAAGGTCCATCCATGTTGTCACAAATGACAATATTTCATTCGTTTTTATGGCTGAATAATTATATATATAATTTCAGACAGACAGACAGACACACACACATACATAACACATTTCTTTATCCATTCATCCGTTGATGGACACATAAGTTGTTTATATATCTTCGCTATTGTAAATAAGACTGCAATGAACATGGAGGTGCCTGTGTCTTTTCAAATTAGTGTTTTCATTTTCATCAAATAAATGCCCAGAAGTGGAATTACTGAATTATATGGTAGTATGTATGTATGTATGTATGTATGTATGTATGTATGTATGTATTCTTGAGGAAACTCTATACTGTGGAAAATACAGTTTATATTCCCACCAACAATACACAGAGAGATTCCCTTTTCTCCACTTTGCAAATACTTGTCTGTTTGATAATAGCCATTCTAACAAGTGTGAGCTAGTATCTCCTTGTGGTTTTGATTTATATTTCCCTGATGATTAGTGATGTTGAATATCTCTTCATGTACCTGTTGGCCATCTGTATGTCTTCTTTGAAAGGAATGTTTATTCAGATCTTTTGCCCATTTTTAAATTGGATTGTTTGTTTGTTTTGCTATTAAATTGTATAAGTTCCTTATATATTTGGAAATTAACTCCTTATCAGATTTGGAAATATTTTCCCCATTCACTTAGTAGGCTGCCTTTTCATTTTATTGATGGTTTCCTTTGCTGTGCAGAATCTTTTTAATTTGATGTAGCCCCACTTATTAATTTTTGCTTTGATTGCTTTTGGTGTCAGATCCAAGAAATCTTCACCAAGACTGATGTCAAGGAGTTTACCACCTATGTTTTCTTCTAGAAGTTTTATGGTTTCAATTACATTCAAGTGTTTAATCCATTTTGGGTTAATTTTTGTGTACGGTGTAAGATAATGGTCCAGTCTCATTCTTTTACATGTGGCTATCCAGTTTTCCCAACATTTATTGAAAAAACTATCCCTTCCCCATTCTATATTCTTGGTTCCTTTATCATAAATTGATTGGTGATATACATGTGGGTTCATTTCTGAACTTTATTCTATTGATCTATGTACCTGTTTTTATGCTAATACCATACTTCTTTTTTAAAGGAATAATGTATAATTTTTTACTTATAAAATCTTTTTTAAAAAATGGATTACGGTGGGTGTCAAACCACTGTGGTATTTAGATTCCAGTGGATACATTCTAAAGTGATAGAACAGTTTCATTTTTAAAGTTATATATTTATGATATATACCTACTATTACCCTTCTGTAACTACTTAAGTTTATAATACAAAATCTTAATTCTCAACTTAAAAATTCTTTACAATCTTTAAAAATTCTCAACTTAAAAATTCTTTACAATCTCTACAAAAATTCTTTAAATATCAAATCATTGTGTTGTACACCTGGAAAGTAATATTATATATCAATTATATCTCATAATAAAGCTCTTACGAAGCTATGTAAGCAAAATGTTTCCTTTGGTTATGTGTGATCTTTTGTGTTCCCATACAAATTTTAGGGTTATTTGTTCTATTTCTGTGAAAAATGCCATTGAAATTTTGATAGAGGTTGCATTGAATCTGTAAACTTATTTGGGCACTATGGATATTTTAACAATAATAATTCTTCCAATCCATGAGTATGGAACATATTTCCCATTTATTTGTGTCTTCCTCTATTTCTTTCATTAATGTCTTAAAATTTTCAGTGTACCAGCCTTTTACCTCCTTAGTTAAATTTATTCCTAGGTATCTGATTGTTTTTGATGCAATTTAAATAGGATTGTTTTTCTTAATTTCTCTGATAGTTCATTATTAGTGTATAAAAATGCAACAGATTTTTGTACATTGATTTTTCATCCTGCAACTTCACTGAATTCACTTATTAGTTCTAACAGTTTTTTGGGTGTAGTCTTTTCAGGTTATCTATGTACAATATCATGTCATCTGCACATAGTGAAATTTTTGCTTCTCCCTTTCCAAATTGGATGACATTTTCTTTTTCTTGCCTAATTGCTCTGGTTAGGATTTCCAATACTATGTTGAATCCTTGCTTTATTCCTGATCTTAGAGGAAAAACTTTCAACTTTTCATCATTGAGTATGATGTTACCTGTAGGCTTGCCATATATGGCCTTTATTACTCTGAGGTACATTCCTTCTATATCCACTTTGTTAGACTTTTTATCATAAAAGAATGCTGAATTTTGTCAAATGCTTTTTCTGTATTTATTAAGATGACTATAATTTTGTACCCTTCATTCTGTCAGTGTGGTTTATCACATTGATTTGCAGATGTTGAACCATCTTTCCATCCCAGAAATAAATTTTGACTTGATCATGGTGTATGGTCCCTTTGATGTATACAAATTCAGTGTGCTAACATTTTGTTAACATAAATATTAATCATGATATGGCCTGTCATTTTCTTTTCTTGTGGCATCCTTGTCTGGTTTTGGTATCAGGGTAATGCTGGCCTCATAAAACGAGTTTGAAAGTGTTCCTTCCCCTTGTATTTTTCTTTTTTTTAGCTTTAAATATTTTTTTATTATGTTATGTTAATCACCATACATTACATCATTAGTTTTTGATGTAGTGTTCCATGATTCATTGTTTGCATATAACACACAGTGCTCCATTCAATACCTGCCCTCTTTAATACCCATCACCAGGCTAACCCATCCCCCCACTCCCCTCCCCTCTAGAGCCCTCAGTTTGTTTCTCAGCATCCATAGTCTCTCATGGTTCGTCTCCCCCTCCAATTCCCCCCCTTCATTTCTCCCTTCCTACTATCTTCTTTTTTTTTTTTTAAAGATTTTATTTATTTATTTGACAGAGAGAGACACAGTGAGAGAGGGAACACAAGCAGAGGGAGTGGGAGAGGGAGAAGCAGGCCTCCCGCAGAGCAGGGAGCCTGATGCGGGGCTCGATCCCAGGACCCTGGGACCATGACCTGAGCCAAAGGCAGACGCTTAACGACTGAGCCACCCAGGCGCCCCTTCTTTTTTTTTTTTTTTTTTTAACATATAATGTATTATTTATTTCAGAGGTACAGGTCTGTGATTCAACAGTCTTACACAATTCACAGCGCTCACCATAGCACATACCCTCCCCAATGTCCATCACCCAGCCACCCTATCCCTCCCACCCCCCACCACTCCAGCAACCCTCAGTTTGTTCCTGAGATTAAGAATTCCTCATATCAGTGAGATCATATGATACATATCTTTCTCTGGTTGACTTATTTCGCTCAGCATAATACCCTCCAGTTCCATCCATGTCATTGCAAATGGCAAGATTTCATTCCTTTTGATGCCTGCATAATATTCCATTGTATATATATACCACTTCTTCTTTATCCATTCATCTGTTGATGGACATCTAGGCTCTTTCCATAGTTTGGCTATTGTGGACATTGCTGCTATAAACATTGGGGTGCATGTACCGCTTCGGATCCCTAAATTTGTATCTTTGGGTTAAATACCCAGTAGTGCAATTGCTGGGTCATAGGGCAGCTCTATTTTCAACTTTTTGAGGGACCTCCATACTGTTTTCCAGAGTGGCTGCACCAGCTTGCATTCCACCAACAGTGTAGGAGGGTTCCCCCTTCTCTGCATCCCTGCCAACATCATCATTTCCTGACTTGTTAATTTTAGCCATTCTGACTGGTGTGAGGTGGTATCTCATTGAGGTTTTGATTTGGATTTCCCTGATGCCGAGCGATGTTGAGCACTTTTTCATGTGTCTGTTGGCCATTTGGATGTCTTCTTTGGAAAAATGTCTGTTCATGTCTTCTGCCCATTTCTTGATTGGATTAGTTGTTTTTTGGGTGTTGAGTTTGATAAGTTCTTTATAGATTTTGGATACTAGCCCTTTATCTGATATGTCATTTGCAAATATCTTCTCCCATTCTGTCGGTTGTCTTTTGGTTTTGTTGACTGTTTCCTTTGCTGTGCAAAAGCTTTTTATCTTGATGAAGTCCCAATAGTTCATTTTGCCCTTGCTTCCCTTGCCTTTGGCAATGTTTCTAGGAAGAAGTTGCTGCAGCTGAGGTCAAAGAGGTTGCTGCTTGTGTTCTCAAGGATTTTGATGGATTCCTGTCTCACATTTAGGTCTTTCATCCATTTTGAGTCTATTTTTGTGTGTGGTATAAGGAAATGGTCCAGTTTCATTCTTCTGCATGTGGCTGTTCAATTTTCCCAACACCAATTGTTGAAGAGACTGTCTTTTTTCCACTGGACATTCTTTTCTGCTTTGTCGAAAATTAGTTGACCATAGAGTTTAGGGTCCATTTCTGGGCTCTCTATTCTGGTCCATTGATCTATGTGTCTGGTTTTGTGCTAGTACCATACTGTCTTGATGATTATATAGCTTTGTAATAGAGCTTGAAGTCCGGAATTGTGATGCCACCAGCTTTGCTTTTCTTTTTCAACATTCTTCTGGCTATTTGGGGTCTTTTCTGGTTCCATACAAATTTTAGGATTATTTGTTCCATTTCTTTGAAAAAAGTGGATGGTATTTTGATAGGGATTGCACTGAATGGGTAGATTGCTCTAGGTAGCATTGACATCTTCACAGTATTTGTTCTTCCAATCCATGAGCATGGAACGTTTTTCCATTTCTTTGTGTCTTCCTCAATTTCTTTCATGAATATTTTATAGTTTTCTGAGTACAGATTCTTTGCCTCTTTGGTTAGATTTATTCCTAGATATCTTATGGTTTTGGGTGCAATTGCAAATGGGATCGACTCCTTAATTTCTCTTTCTTCTGTCTTGTTGTTGCTGTATAGGAATGCCACTGATTTCTGTGCATTGATTTTATATCCTGCCACTTTACTGAATTCCTGTATGAGTTCTAGCAGTTTTGGGGTGGAGTCTTTTGGGTTTTCCACATAAAGTATCATATCATCTGCTAAGAGTGAGAGTTTGACTTCTTCTTGCCGATTCAGATGCCTTTTATTTCTTTTTGTTGTCTGATTGCTGTGGCTAGGACTTCTGATACTATGTTGAATAGCAGTGGTGATAGCGGACATCCCTGCCATGTTCCTGACCTTAGGGGGAAAGCTCTGTTTTTCCCCACTAAGAATGATATTTGCTGTGGGTTTTTCATAGGTGGCTTTTATGATATTAAGGTATGTACCCTCTATCCCTACACTTTGAAGAGTTTTAAGCAAGAAAGTATGCTGTACTTTGTCGAATGCTTTTTTTGCATCTATTGAGAGGATCATATGGTTCTTGTTCTTTCTTTAATTAATGTATTGTATCACATTGATTGATTTGCAGATGTTGAACCAACCTTGCAGCCCAGAGATAAATCCCACTTTGTCATGGTGAATAATCCTTTTAATGTACTGTTGGATCCTATTGGCTAGTATTTTGGTGAGAATTTTGGCATCCATGTTCATCAGGGATATTGGTCTGTAATTCTCCTTTTTGATGGGGTCTTTGTCAGGTTTGGGGATCAAGGTAATGGTGGCCTCATAAAACGAGTTTGGAAGTTTTCCTTCCATTTCTATTTTTTGGAACAGTTTCAGAAGAATAAGTATTAATTCTTCTTTAAATGTTTGGTAGAATTCCCCTGGGAAGCCATCTGGCCCTGGGCTCTTGTTTGTGGGGAGGTTTTTGATTACTGCTTCAATTTCCTTAGTGGTTGTAGGTCTGTTCAGGTTTTCTATTTCTTCCTGGTTCAGTTTTGGTAGTTGATACATCTCTAGGAATGCATCCATTCCTTCCAGATTATCTAATTTGCTGGCATATAGTTGCTCATAATATGCTTTTATAATTGTTTGCATTTCTTTGGTGTTGGTTGTGATCTCTCCTCTTTCATTCATGACTTTATTTATTTGGGTCATTTCTCTTTTCTTTTTGATAAGTCTGGTCAGGGGTTTATGAATCTGATTAAGTCTTTCAAAGAACCAGCCCCTAGTTTTGTTGATCTGTTCTACTGTTCTTTTGGTTTCTACTTCATTGATTTCTGCTCTGATCTTTATTATTTCTCTTCTCCTGCTGGGTTTAGGCTTTATTTGCTGTTCTTTCTCCAGCTCCTTTAGTTGTAGGGTTAGGTTGCATATTTGAGACCTTTCTTGTTTTTTGAAAAAGGCTTGTATTGCCATATACTTTCCTCTTAGGACTGCCTTTTCTGCATCCCAAAGATTTTGAACAGTTGTGTTTTCATTTTCATTTGTTTCCATGAATTTTTAAAATTCTTCCTTAATTTCCTGGTTGACCCATTCATTCTTTAGTAGGATGCTCTTTAGCCTCCAGGTATTTGAGTTCTTGCCGACTTTCCTCTTGTGATTGAGTTCTAGTTTCAAAGCATTGTGGTCTGAAAATACACAGGGAATGATCCCAACCTTTTGGTACTGGTTGAGACCTGATTTGTGACCTAGGATGTGATCTATTCTGGAGAATGTTCCATGGGCACTAGAGAAAAATGTGTATTCTGTTGCTTTGGGATGGAATGATCAGAATATATCTGTGAAGTCCATTTGGTCCAGTGTGTCATTTGAAGTCTATTTCCTTGTTGATCTTTTGCTTAGTTGATCTGTCCATTTCAGTGAGGGGAGTGTTAAAGTCCCCCACTATTATTGTATTGTTGTCGATGTGTTTCTTTGCTTTTGTTATTAATTGGTTTATATAATTGGCTGCTCATGTTAGGGGCATAGATATTTACAATTGTTAGATCTTCGTGTTGGATAGACCCTTTAAGTATGATATAGTGTCCTTCCTCATCCCTTATTATAGTCTTTAGTTTAAAATCTAATTTGTCTGATGTAAGGATTGCCACCCAGCTTTCTTTTGGTGTCCATTAGCATGGCAAATGGTTTTCCACCCCCTCACTTTCAATCTGGGGGTGTCTTTGGGTCTAAAATGAGTCTCTTGCAGACAGCATGTCGATGGGTCTTGTTTTTTTAACCAATCTGTTTCCCTGTGTCTTTTGATTGGGGCATTTAGCCCATTTACATTCAGGGTAACTATTGAAAGATATGAATTTAGTGCCATTGTATTTCCTGTAAGGTTACTGTTACTATGTATTGTCTGTGTTCCTTTCTGGTCTATGTTACTTCTAGGCTCTCTCTTTGCTTAGAGAACCCCTTTCAATATTTCTTGTAGGGCTGGTTTCGTGTTTGCAAATTCCTTTAGTTTTTGTTTGTCCTGGAAGCTTTTTATCTCTCCATTTTTTTTTTTTTTTGTATTGATTCATGTATTTATTTTAGTCTATGGCTGGAGGAGAGCACAAGGGCTCCCCCTCCCAGCCACTTGGCCTCAGAAGCTGGCCACCTCGCTCCTTGAAGAAGGTGCAGGCACAGGCCTGGGACAGTCTTCCACGATCCCCGCTGCTCCACGGGCAGCTTGTCCCGGCCGTGTGCAACTCCTTCTATTTTCAATGACAGCCTACCTGCATATTTTTCTTGCTTAGTGCTCTGAATATATCATGCCAGTCCTTTCTGGCCTGCCAGGTCTCTGTGGATAGGTCTGTTGCCAATCTAATGTTTCTACCATTGTAGGTCACAGATCTCTTCTCCTGAGCTGCTTTCAGGATTTTCTCTTTGTCTCTGAGACTTGTAAGTTTTACTATTAGATGTCGGGGTGTTGACCTATTTTTATTGATTTTGAGAGGGGTTCTCTGTGCCTCCTGGATTTTGATGCCTGTTTCCTTCCCCAAATTAGGGAAGTTCTCTGCTATGATTTGCTCCAATATACCTTCTGCCCCTCTCTGTCTTTCTTCTTCTTTTGGGATCCCAATTATTCTAATATTGTTTCATCTTATGGTATCACTTATCTCTCGAATTCTGCCCTCGTGATCCAGTAGTTGTTTATCTCTCCTTTTCTCAGCTTCTTTATTTTCCATCATTTGGTCTTCTATATCACGAATTCTCTCTTCTGCCTCATTTATCCTAGCAGTTAGAGCCTCCATTTTTGAATGCACCTCATTAATAGCCTTTTTGATTTCAACTTGGTTAGATTTTAGTTCTTTTATTTCTCCAGAAAGGGTTTCTCTAATATCTTCCATGATATTTTCAAGCCCAGCTACTACCTTTAAAATTGTCATCCTGAACTCTAGTTCTGACATCTTACTAATGTCCATATTGATTAGGTCCCTGGCAGTCGGTACTGCCTCTTGTTCTTTTTTTTGAGGTGAGTTTTTCCGTCTTGTCATTTTGTCCAGAGGAGAATAGATGAATGAGAGAACAAAATGCTAACAGGGTAACAACGACCTCAGAAAAATATACACTAAACAAATCAGAAGAGACCTGAAACCGGGGGAAAAGAAAGGGAAAGAAAGAAAAAAGAAAAAAAGAGAAAAAGAAAATGATTTAAAAAAAAGCATATGATCAAATATGATCAGGCTGGTGAATAGATCAGTGCCACAGACTAAATTTTGGGCGTATTTTGGTCTGTTAGAAGAAACTGCCTCCCAAAATTTTAAAGAAAGAAAAGCTTATATATGTACAAAAATAAGGGTAAATATGATGAAGGGATGGAATATGACTGTAATGATGAAAATTATAAAAGATTTTATAAAAGGAACTGATAAGAAGTTGGTTGAAAAAGAAAGAAGAGAAATTAAAAAAAAAAAAGGGAGAGCATGTGATCAAAGAAAGCCATACACTAGAGATGTAGGGTATATTTTGGTCTGTTAGAAGAAACTGTATCCCAAAATTTTAAAGAGAGAACAACTTATATATATACCAAAAATAAGGTTAACTACTATGAAGGAATAGAATATGACTCTAAAAATGAAAAATAAAAAAGATTTTTAAAAAAGCGATTGATAAGATGTTGGTTGAAAAAGGGAAAAAGAAAAATTCAAAAAAAAAGAAAAAGAAAAAAAAGAAAATTAAAAAAATTAACTTTGAAAGACTAAAGAATCATGGGGAAAAAGCCATGAATTCTATGTGCTGTATTCCCCTAGTGCTGGTGTTCTGCCATTCTCATTGATTGGTAAACTTGGTCTTGGTGGGCTGTTCTTGCTGATCTTCTGGGGGAGGGGCCTGTTGCCGTGGTTCCCAAATATCTTTGCTGGAGGAGGAATTGCCCCACCCTTGCCTGTGCGGGGCTAAGTAATCTGCTTGGGTTTGCTCTCCAGAGCTTTTGTTCTCTGCAAACTTTCCGTACAGCTTTGGAGGACGAGAGTGAAAATGGTGGCCTCCCAATCTCTGCCCTGGAGGAGCTGAGAACTCAGGGCCCCACTCCTCAGTGAGCCCCCAGAGAAAAGCAATCACTCCCATCTCCCCAGTCTCCGGATGCACTCTGTGCTCACCTGGCCTGTGACCGAGCATTTCTATCTCTGGCACAGGACCCCGTTTGGAGTCTCCAAACCCAGCAGATTCCTGTGGTGCGCTCCCACGCTGCTCCTCCTGGGGGAGGAAGGGGAGTCTCCCCAGGTCTGCCCCTTGTTGGGTCCCTGCTGGAAGAGCAGTGGCCTGATTGTGCCACGGATCATGGTTTATGGCAACCCCCAGCTGAAAGCCCACTCTTCGGCTCTGTCTTTGCAGCCAGCTTCCCTGCTCTGATACCTGGGAGCTCTGCCGCACTCAGTCACCCCCCGTCTTTCTGTGACCCCGAGGGTCCTGAGACCACACTGTCCCAGCGAGGGTTCCACCCTCAGTGGAGCTGACTTCTATAAGTTCCGATTTTGTGCTCCACAGCTCTATCACTTGCCGGTAGCGGCTGACGGAGGCTCCCTCCGCCCGCGGTCTATGTTCCGGAATATCGCCTCGGATTCCCTTCTCTGCACGTCCTACCTTCCAGAAAGTGGTCGTTTTTCTGTTCAGAGAGTTGCTGCTATTCTTTTCTTCGATCTCCTATTGAGTTCATAGGTGTTCAGAATGGTTTAATCCCTATCTAGCTGAATTCCTGGGACAAGACGAAATTTAGGTCTCCTACTCCTCCGCCATCTTGCTCCTCCCCTTCCTCTTGTATTTTTGCAAGAGTTTGAGAAGGATTGGTATTAATTCTTCTTTGAATGTTTGGTAGAATTCATTTCATTTGGTAGAATTCATTTATTTCTTTGTGTTTTTGGTTATTTCCTTTCTTCTCCTACCTTTGAGCTTCATTTGTTCTTCATTTCTTGTTTTTTGAGGTATAAAGTTAGGTTGTTAATATTTGAGAGCTTTTCTTCATGTAAGCAATTATCACTATGAATTTCCCTCTTAAAACCGTTATTGTTGCATCCCATAAGTTTTAGTATATTGCATTTCCATTTGCATTTGCCCAAGGTATTTTTTGATTTCTCTTTCAATTTCTTCTTTGACCCACTGATTATTTAGCGACATGTTGTTTAATCTTCATATATTTGTAAATTTTCCACTTTTCTCCTTGTAATTGATTTCTAGTTTCATATCATTGTTGTTGTAAAATATACTTGGTATGAGTTCCATCTTCTTTTTAAATTTATTAAGACTTGTTTTGTGGTCCATCATATGATTTATCCTGGAGAATATTTCATGTGCAGTTAAAAAGAATGTGTATTCTGTTGCTTTTGGATGGAATGTTCTGTATTTATCTGTGAAGTCCATCTGGTCTAATATGGCAATTTAGGCTAATGTTTCCTTATTGATTTTCAGTTTGGATGATCTATATCTATCCATTGATGTAATTGGATTTAATTGTAATAAAAGTCCACTACTACTATTGTATTGCTATTTAGTCCTTTAGGTCTGTTAATATTTGCTTTATATATTTAACTGTCCCTTGTTGGGTGGCTAAATATTTACAAATATTATATCCTCTTGTTGGATTGACCCCTTTATCATTATGTAATGTTCTTATTGGCCACTTAGTACAGTCTTTGTTTTAAAGTCTATTTTGCGTGATATAAGAATGGCTAGCCTAGCTTTCTTTTGGTTTCCATTTGCAAGGAATATCTTTTCATCTCTTCAATTTCAGTCTCTGTGTTTCCTTACATCTGAAGTGACTCTTTTGTAGGCAACACATAGATGGATTATTTTTCTTTTATCCATTTAGTCACTCTATGACTTTTGGTTGGAGAATTTGGTTCATTTAGACTTAAAGTGGTTATTGATAGGGGTCTACATATTGCTATATTGTTCATTGTTTTCTAGCTGTTTTATAGTTCCTTTCTTCTTCTCTTGAACTCTTTCTTTGTGGTTTCATGACTTTCTTTAGCAGTATGCTTAGATTCCTTTCTCTCTGTTCAGAGTTTGTAGCAGGACAGAGTAGCGTGTGGGATCAAGCCCTTTGACATGGAGAACAAGCAAAGGAATAACTGATGAAGGAGGTTAAGAAGCAGCCAGAGGTAAGAGGACCCTCAGGAGTGTATTTATTGTCCTACAGGTGCAGAGAAGAAAGTATTTCATTAGACTGAAGGAACTGCTGAGAAGGCAAGTAAGATGTTGACTAAAAAATGAACAGTGAATACGGCATCATGGAATTGGGTTATTGGAAATCACTAGTTACATCTCAGAATTCTATCCCAGAATTCTATCTCTGAAGAATTCTATCCTTCAGATTTTGGTCACCTGGGTCTAGGACTCCTAGGCTGTTCCTTCATGAATTAGGAAAAATACCCATACCCCCTTTTACATTACATGTCATTACATGTGATATGTGAGTGACAAAATGATATCACTTTGTGCTATTGTGCTACTAGTATTTGCAGAACTTTTAGCAAAATTGTTTTTTGTTTTTTTTTTTTTCCTTTAATACCCTTTCATTTTCTAAGGCTCTGTCTCAAGTTCCAAAGGAAGTGAGAGGAGAGAGAGGTAAAGACATAGGAAGAAGCAATGGCTACTAATCCAAAAATTATTCCTTCTCTCTCCTATAGACTCTATCCTCTGAACAGTTTGTGTATTTCATGTGACCCAAAATCTCTTCCAAGTGGACTGGTGGCAGGACCACATCTTTTTTTTTTTCTTTTGTCCTCAAGACTGATAAATCTTTGCAGTGAACACAATGAAGCTGTCAAGATGAGGCCCCTGCTAGATACAATCAAGATGTTTTCTTTCTAAAACAGATATCTTACTGAGCTTTAAGAGAGACAACTGTTATTTATTTCTGTTATCTTGGCATGTGACTTTGCAGTGTCTGAAAATCTTCTACTGCACATTATTTTTTTAGAAAAACAAAACAAAATTCAGTAAGATCAGTCCCAATATCTATCCCTGTGGCTTGCACTGTTCTTTCTATTTCTCAGAAATAACCAACTAAGCCTACCCCTTGCTCTCTCTCTCAGTTAGTTCTGTATTCATGGTGTTTTCCTCAAATTAAAGCTTCAATGTTGTACAAATATTGACCCAAGATTTAGAAATATTTTTTAGAAAAGGAACTAAATTTTAAGGTAGACTGATACAGAAGAGATCTAGAAATGCATTATGTATAGTGAGGCAAACCTATACAGTAGAAAAAGTACTACTGATATTCAGATTAATAACTGAGTATCCATCTGCTTCCACAATCTGGCTCTTGAACTTGGTCAAGCTTATGGGAATATTGCACAGATAAAATGTATACGAAGTTATTTAGCTTGATGATCAGCACATAGTGGGTGCTCGATAAATATTAATTTCATTTTATTTCTTAACAATAGTTTTCTGATTTTCATTCATTTAACAAATATTTATTGAGAATCTACAAAGTGTCACATAATCCTCCAAGCATTATGTGTACACTGGTGAAATACAGACAGACACAGGACTTGTTGTCAGGGAAGTTATCAGGTATGTGTGTAAAGTGAAGATAATATTCAGCTCACTAGAAGGTCAAGTAGTCACATGAGATAATGTTTGAAAATGCCTTATTGACTCAAAAGCCCTATGCTGGTTCATTTTCAGACTTCTAATTACAAATAATTATATTCTGATTCCTGATACAGAAATACAGAGAAAAGGAGAAAGGTAGAATTCTAATATATACCTCAACTTCTGTGTGAGCAATAGAAATTTCCTTAAAGCATTACACTATGTTTGTCTTGGTGTGAGGGTTGTGTAAATGCCAGAGGGCTAAGTTTTTTGCTGAGACTGTCAGTGAAAATTTAGATAAGGAATAGGTTTTTAGATTGATGGGATAAAGTAGAAGCAAAGGCAAATAGACATGGGGAAAGAAAGGATTTGGGGGTCATAGAACACCCACAGGTGGGAGGAGGAAACTCTGAAAAGCCTGAATTAGTCCTTGCACTTTTCTAGACCAAGAATCTAGCCTGAGGGACAAGTGGAGAAAAGACATAGTATGACTATAAATGGGATTCTCTGAGGCATTTATAAATGCAGAAGGGATGCATGTTGATATTTGTCAGTTCACATACACCCTGACTGACCAGTCACTGTCATTAGAGCATCTTTAAGGATGGGAGAGAGAGGATACCATTCTTTTCTAATTTCCCTAACATCTACTTACATTCCTGAAAGAGAAAATGATTAATTTCACTTAATTTTTTTAAAATTGGTGTTGTTGAAGATGATGACTATATTTTGAAAATATTACAGGCTCATTGTTCAGAAGAAAGTTTTTTTGATAGCTTCTAGACAAGGTAGACTCCAGTAGCTTGCTCAAATAAAAGATGTGAGTTGAATTGCTTTGCATTACAAAGGCCGGAGGTATTTGATATTTGAAGAGGAAAATTCTGGAGGGAAAGTAGAACCAGAGAGGGTGGACTCTGTCTGGGAGAAGAGAAAGATGTTTCCTATTGCAATGTGGTCTGAGAGGGCTGGGGACATAAAATGTGGAGGATTTTTGTGTGTGTAGAATTTTGTATGCTGTACAATGTGACTTCTTACAAATCTGCAGCAAAGACTTTACTGCCTGCTGGGTTTGGTTTCTTGCAGAAACAAGTGAAGGTACAGAGTTCTGCCTTCCGGTTACTAGTTGCCATACGGTCAAAACAGATGCCACACATGCAACCATAGATTTTAGGAAGCTTTTGGCTAATGCTGATGTGTGTGTATACCTGTTTTAGTTGTATTTCAACCCTGGTAAGCAAACAATTAGACTGCTTTTCAGAATTATTACAAATCAATTAATTTCTTCTTATAGTAGTGCAAGGTTTTCTCATAAATCAGAATATTCAAAACTTTCAGTGAATGTATAGTTGCAATTATTAATTGCTTTTAAAAATATAAAAATAGGCAATCTTGGTGGAAAAAAAGTCAGACTTCAGAGAAGAAAGGAAAAAGGAATCGATCAACCACGGAAATGCTCGTGATCAGAAAACTGGAGGAAGAAATAAGAAAAAAGGTTCAGAACACCTTGTAGGAATGAATTTGACCATTTTTCAGTTGAGCCTTGAACAATTAAGAGAAGGGTGGGAAGAAATCTGGAGGCAGTTCAAAAAATGAGGAATCAGAGAGGAATGGGGGATTAAGTATGAATGGATTTTTTTTCCTAGGTTTTAAAGAATGGGTGAGTATGGAAGGGCCAATCATGAGTCCAAGTTGCAACCAGCCTGATAAGAGGGATGGGTATTAAGGAGGGCACGTACTCCATGGAGCACTGGGTGTTATACAAAAACAATGGATCGTGGATCACCACATCAAAAACTAATGATGTATTGTATGGTGACTAATATAACATAATAAAATTAAAAAAAAAATAAAATAAAATAAAAATAAATAAATTAAAATTAAATAAAAAAAGAGGGATGGGACTCTGTGAAGGAAGGGTCACTGTGATAGACTGAGTAAATGAAATATAACTTGTTAGTGTAAAAGAAAAATTGTCTGAATCATAACTTGTTAGTGTAAAAGAAAAATTGTCTGAATCTTATTTGCAGCAGAAACTTTTTGCCTAATGAAAAGGAAGAACTTGGTGCTCCTGAAAAATGCTTAAGTGGTTTTTGGATAAAATTTCATGGGATTTGGACTTGGGGAAACTCGCCCTGTTGACTGTCACCCATAAGCCAAGAGCTGAGTCATTTTAAGCTGTTCTTTCCCTTTTGTAGCTAATCTAACAATGGTTAGCTATCAATCTCTTTCTATAATGTTCCTAATCAGAGTAAATGGTTGAACTGACCTCCTAGAGGCTTTCCTTCTTGCAATATTGTACTAAAACTTTGACTCATAAACAGTGTACAGTTTTTCTTTAAGATTAGAATCATTTAATAAACATGATTGTTGTATCATCTCAGAAGCTGAGAGGCTAGTGTTACGACAGTTCTGCTAGTAAAAATGAAAACAACTACAAAATGAATGAATCCAAGAATCATCACCATCGATGTGCTATCTGCCCCTGAAATACTTCTTCTTTTTTTTTTTTTTAAGATTTTATTTTTAAGTAATCTCTTCACCTAAAGTGGGGCTCAAACTCACAACCCTGAGATCGGGAGTAGCACGTTCTACCAACTGAGCCAGTCAGGTGCCCCTGCCCCTGAAATATTTCTGTGGCACCACAGTAGACACTGTGTATTTAGTGGACACTGTGTTGTGTTGCTCAGTTTCTTTGTCAGAATGGGAAGACCTGTGCTCCCAGCTTCTGGGAGTTCACCAGCTGCTTTCAGAAACTGTCTTCAGCTACAGAGAGCTCCCTTGTCTAAGGTCATCCTCCTCACCATCCTGAGGGCAGTCCACAAAGCAATAAATGACTTGTTGCTACTGTGCTCTAAAGATCTAAACCTTCACCCTATTTGGGGACAAATTCTGAAGGGCCATCTGAGTTCTAGATATCCTCAGGGGCTGAGTCTTGTTGAAATTGCATCCCAGCCCAAACTCTCCGTCTATGTGTTTGCCTCACTCTCCCACCCCTGGTGCTGATTCTGAGAGCTTGCCCTAATACTAAACTCCTGCACTGGTCTCTCCCTGAGTCTGTTTCCCAGGACCTCTCCTGTAACAGGTAGAAACAGCAGAACCTGGTAGGAAAGAGGTGCTGTGGGTAGATTTTATTTTGGACCAGGACATTTTGTTGCTTCTCCAAGAACCAGTCTGTTTTTTTGTTGTTGTGTTGTTGTTTTTTAATCTATAAAACGTTCCTTTAGTGAACAGAGCCCTGCTGTAGCTGGGGAGTGAAGGTAGAGGGAATGGTTCTTATGTAAAGGAATGCTCAGAGAGATCCCTGTACATTCTGTCCTCAGAAATCTGGTTTCCAGGGCTAAGTGGGAAATGAAATGTTGGAAAAGCCAGTAAGTGAGTCAGAGACAGAGAGAGAATAAATCTCGAATACTGGCATCAGAAGTAGGGTCAGATCGTGAGAATGAACTAAGCTTTAACATGGCATTGTGAATTTGTAAGCCAGAGTATTCAAAACTCAAGTGTGTATAAGTTATAATGCCAAGACTATTAAACAAGAATGACAAAACTATTTAATCTATTCCTTGCCTCTTGGAGATAATCAGAGCCATCTGTTCCACCATTTTTAAAGCTGCTTCAAAATGATTACATTCCCGTCTTACCTAAAATTGTACTTTATAAAAAAGAGATTTAAATGTAACAACACTCTCTGTTGTTGGGTCACTCTGTTCACTCAACAGCATTTTATTTAATAAGCATTTTGCCTGCCATGTCTATATGTGTAAGCTAAGTGCTAGGTTAATACTATAAGCTGGCTTTTTGGGAGAAGGGAAAACTAATGAGAAAATAAATACCATTGTTTAAATTGCAAAGAAAGCCAGAATAAGAGGGAGTAATTATAATTTAAGATATTTGTAGTCAGGTTCAGGGCTGGTATCTAAGATGCCTCACTATTTACAACGTGACAACTGAACAACAACTTTCAGGCTTATAGCAGCCTCAAGTCTCAGTATATACCACTATTGCCATCTCAGCCACAATCAGGATAGTCACCTTAAGGAAACAAGAAAGTGGCACATTTTCTATTTTAATTAGGCAGAAGTAGCATATCAACAAGCTAACCCCTCAGCTGGGCTGAATTTGTCTAATTAACTCACTTCTACTTAAACCCTATGTCAGTGGAGCAGAAGGTGTTCAAATGTGAAAAAGGGAGAAGGTCCAGGCATTTCTATTGTCATATATTTACTCCTCACAACTTAATCCTCATAAACCTATAGGGGAAGGTAGTCTCGTATCATTTTACAGATGGGAAAACTGAGATCAGCCTCAGAGTTACCCAAGGGCTGCAGTAGGCCAAGGTACAAAGCAGAGGCCCATTTGTCACCATGGGGTATCTTGGTTATGGGCAGCTCAAGGTAAAAACAGGATCCATAAAAATGGAGGTAAGAATGACTAAACAGATATGGTAAAGGGTTAGTGAAAGAAAGCTCTAAAGAAAGCAAAATGATATAGTGACAGGAGGGGCAACTTCACAGTGGAATGGAGGAGCAATCACGGGAGCTCTGAAACTCTCTGAGTCTTGTCTTTCTGTTATGGAAAAGGAAAGAATACCTACATCTGAGATTTTTTTTTTTTTTTTAAGATTTTATTTATTTATTTGACACACACACGCACACACAGAGAAAGAGAGCACAAGCAGGGGGAGTGGCAGTCAGAGGCAGAGGGAGATGCAGACTCCCCGCACAGCAGGGGGAGCCCGATGCGGGACTCGATCCTAGGACCCCGGGACCATGACCCAAGCTAAAGGCAGTCACCCAACCAACTGAGCCACCCAGGCGCCCCTGAGATGGTATTGAAGATTAGATGAGACAATGCATGTAAAACATGAAGCAGTACCTGGCACTTGGCAGGTCCTCTCAATCCTCTCAATTCCTTCCTTCTTTCCTTTTCTTTCCTTCCTCTGTTTCACAATTTTGCCCAGAGGGTGTCTTAAATCTACAGAAGGGGATAGGAAATCAAAGTCAAGACAGAGCTCGTGAAGAAGGGGGAAAAGATAACCACAGTCATTATTTAGTTATAGGTATGACTTATTTAATTTTTTAAAATTTTATTTTATTATGTTATGTTAGTCCCATACAATTAAACCCAATCTATATTTTATGTCAAAAGTTGATAGGACCTTTCAGACTTGAGTAATCAAGTCTGATTTTAGGAACTTCCCAATATTGGGGGAAAAAAAATGTGTGGAGTCCACTTTGACATTTTCACCAGGGGACTTTCAAATATTTCCCAACAACTAAAGCCAGAATGTAATCTACTCTTTCTCCAGCACTTATTTGCCTCCTAGGAATTCACAAAATTAAAGCCATATGAGTGCTTGTGCTTGCAATCTCTCCATTGTCACTCCACAATCTCACGTGGACTGGCCTCTTTTTGTTCTCCTTTCGGATGTCAATCCTTTTTGTTCTCTTAGTCCCAGCTCTTTGAAGTAAGGGTCATCTAATTCATTTTTATAGCTCCAGCAGGCCAAGTATAGTGCCATGGACAACATTTGCACTTAACAAAATGTTGTTGACTAAGTCGGTGGATTTGGAGGTCTCAATCCAATGTACTAGTATTATCAAAGAGCAGAAGAATTAGGACATACATGTTGAAAAGCAGAGGGATATATCAGAATTCAAGTTCTGTTGACTTCCAAACAGGCTCTTTAAAATGAAAAGGCCACAAAGTAAATTGGGCCAGAATTTGAGATTAGATTAGAAAGACAACAGAAAAAGAGACTGGCAGCTCTGACCACCTGCCAGATGAGAGTCACCTGGGCAGGCGGAGGAAGCTTTGAAGTATGACCCATCATCTGAATTGTCATGACTCTTACTTTAGAGACTCAATTGTATCACCCTCTCCCTTTACTCTCTCTGATTTCACTTCTGTTTTTGCTTGTATTTCTCTCTCTCTCCATGTGTTTCATAATCAATATTTTCTAGAGAAAGATGACTAGGCCAGATGTTATCTATATTGAACATATTTCCACATCTGCACACCTCAAAGTCTAAGGGCCACGCCATGACTCTTTTAGATCTGTTAACCCTGGTCTAATTAGTACGGCCAAGGTACACAAGACACTAACATTGGTAACTGATGTTGAAGGAACAATCTGTGGCTTGTTTCTGAAGGGGACTGCTGAGCATCCAGAATTTTACAGTTGCTTCTCCTGTATACCTTATGAACCCCTGTGTTGGAATTAAGCTGGAATTGCCAGATTTATTAATAAAAATGTAGAATCCCCAGTTAAATTTGAATTTCATATAAACAACAAACACTAAATATAGTATTTGGGATATACTTATATGTGCTAAGATGGCTGTGTGGGTTCCAGGCATAGCATCCACATTCAAAGCAGTGGAAAAGGGAAGGAGGGAAGCAAAAGGGTCTGTTCATTCCTGTTAAGGGCACTTTTCTGAACTAATACCTTAAACTTAGCTTACTGGTTAGAATTTGGTCACATCTAACTACAAGGAAGGCTGAGAAAGAAGTCTTTGTAGTGGACAGTCACATACATGTTGATTTAAAAATCAAGGACTGTTAGTGAGAAGCAAGGGGGAAGTAGATATAGAAGAGCGACTAGTCATCTCTGTCAGAAAAGTGATGGGAGTAAAGACATGTTTCAGAAGTAAAATATACTGAACTAGATTGAATATAATGATGCTGATGCTGGGTTACGAGAGCAAAATAATAAAAAAAGTCTTCCAATTTTATTTCAACCAGGTCAGTTTACAGAATGGGGGTCCCTTTTAAAATAAATGGAAAATGTAAGAGAAACATACATTCAAAATTTGTTAAGTGCACACCGTAAAGTGTTCAAAGTAAAATACTATACAGAGACTGTAGGAATATGACACAGTTGCTAACCAAATCTAGTAGGTGACAGTGTGGTCTTCCTTCTTCCACTTTCCTAAGACAGTGTGATTAACTGCAGGTGCTTGCTATTATTGTTACGAAGTAAAATGTTTAGCATGATGCCTGGTACATAGTAAATGTTCAATAGATTGACTAATGCTTAATATTTTTACCTATATTTTCAAACAGAAGAGTCATCCAGGAGATCAAATGGAAAATAAAAGAAAAAGTTGAGGATGCTTGTGAGAATTAGTGAGAGGGGCTTTCTGCAGGGGTTACAGAAATGCACAGCATGGATATCGTCCAGTAAGCTGGCTCTACCGGCCAGGCAGTGATGGAAACCAATTTGTTTTACCTTGGAGGAGACAGAGTAGCTGTTGGTTCACTGTATCCTTTTGGATTTCCTGGATATTTGAATTTACAACAGGAGGAAGGAGAGGCAGTAGAAAGACCCTGGAATAAAAGTCAAAGATGAAGATACTCATAAGCATTGGTGTTCTAATGCTAGCCCAGCCATTTATAGCTTTAGGGCCAAGGACAGCAATGCAGTAGCTTAATTCAGTTATGGAGCATTAAGAGCCAGGTGCATGCAAAGTACTTACAATTATGTCATCTCAACCCCAGGGGCAGGGATTCAGGGGGTGGGATTCAGGGGATGGGGACTCAGGGGAGGGGGCTAGAGAGTGGGTGCAGACAAGGCTGTCTGAGAGATGGTTCCCACGTTCTAGAGCAAGAAAGAGACTTAGAAATAACTCAGATATGGTAGAAAAATGTGATGGGGTGAAAAGTTGAGACAGTGTTAAAAGTATGGAGGATGGAGATCTTAATTACAAAAGAAGAGTTAGGGATAATTTCTAGGAGGAAGTGGGATTTGAATTAGACCTTGAGAGGTAGGTAGAATTTTAGTATTTAGGGGAGAGAGGAAAACTTTTCAGGCAGAGCAAATATCATAAGCAAAGGTGTGAAAGGGCAGACTGTGAGGGACTCCGTGGCTCAAGAGTTAGTGTATATGGAACTGTACTAGCTGTGGGAGTTATACAATGGAGACAAATTGTGGAGGGCTTCTCATTGCAGGTGGAAGATTTATGACTTAGTCACAAAGGCATTATCATTAAGAGTTTTGAATAGGTTAAAAGCAGAATAGGTCTGTGTTGTAGAGAGGTGCCAATGGGGAGGATGGGCTGGAAAGGTCAAAGGTCTGAGATCAGTCCACAAGCTGTTGTAATAGTCCAGAGAACGGTGCAAATAAAATCTTAACATAAAGTAGAAAACACAGTGGCAAGAATGGTTATTAGTTACTTATCAACTGAGCAACGAGGGTAAATTACTTAGCCAGAGTACCATTATATGTTCTCTAAAATACTGCTAAAAATTACATCTCAAGTTTGGTGTGGAGAGTAACAAACATGTGTTCAGTCCCTGGTGAACGGGCCTTACTCCAGCAAAGATATTTTAAACGTTTCTCCCTTATCCTTTGTAAGAACAACCTGTGGGGCTTCTACCACTTCTATTTCGGCCCTTAGCGTTGTTCTGCAATAGACTGGTCTTTCTTCTCTATTCCTGGACTGTATGCCTCCCGGCCCTGGTCTCCATTCCTAACCTCTCGGACAAGACTTCGCACACAGTAGGCTCTCAACAAAAGCATGTGCGCAAACAGGCTGTGCAGGGCGAAAGAGGTGGCCGGGACCAGGCTGGAGGCAGCGCGCATTACAGGTACCTGCCGCTCGCAGGGTTCTCTGTTCTCTGGGTCGTACCTAAGAGATCAGCGGTGCCACTGAGCAGCGGGCACAGTCCCAACGCTGTTCTAGGAGCAGGCAGGGTCCCTCCTCCTGAGGGGCGCGGGCTAGGGGATGAGAAACCCAAGCGACTCACTTCCAAAACTGAACAGAAATCTCCCTCCTCCAGGCCTTCAGAGGTTCGTCGTCAGGAAATCCTAACCCCTTCCCCCTCTTCTCTGGCCCTCCTTCCGGCCCCTAGGAACCCAGGCGCCGTTTTTCCAGAAGCCGCCTGGCCGGAGGCGGTCGCGGAGCGGGGCGGTGCGCGTGGGTGGGGGCTGGGCCGGGGGAGGGGAGTGCAAGAACTTTGAGACTCAGCCTCGGGGGCCCGCGGTGACATTCCTGGCAGCGCCGCGAGCAGGCCCGCCTCTGGCGCCCGGACCGGGAAAGAGTCGCCGAGAGACGCCGCGGGAAGCAGGAGTGTCGCCGCCCCGAGAGAGACCCCTGGCTGTCCGCTGCGGCCGCGCGGGAACCACACGGCGGAAGACGTGTCCGCGGGCATGGGCCTCTTCTCGCTGGAGCCGTTGCTGCCGCAGCTACTCAGCTTCCCGGGCCTGGCCCTCGCCGCGGCCCTGCTACTCGTGGTCCTGTGCCTGCGCGCCGGGCGCACCAGGTAAGCGCCCCGGCGGCCTTACCGCGCGGCCCGGCTGGCCGGGCCACGCATGCGCCCTGGGCCCCGCGGACTGTGCGCGACCCGGCAGGCCGAGGGAGAACCGCCCCGCCCCCCCCCCCGCGACCCCAGTGATTTCAAGTGCGTATAGTCAGAACTTGCTGCGGGGCAGCGGAGTGTTGGGGGATTGTGTGTAATGACAAAGGCTTCTTCTGCGTCTTCCCCATACATACGCATACATATTAAAGCGTTGGGACCGAATTCGATTTGCTGCTCCCGTGTAGGTTGTATGTAATAAGCCCTAGGTTTGCATTATTCATTATGCATCACGCATGGCTTCCAAACACACACATTTTGGTGCCGAGTTCCAATGAGTTGATGCTTTATGGCGTAGAATTCGTAGAACATTTCGAGGGGAATTTTCTTACATTTCCTTGAGTTAAAAGTGAAATGTTTCAGGAGAATGGCAGTGTCTGGTACGAACAATAATTCTGAGTACTTCTCTGTGCCTCAGTTTACATCACTGTACCTCATGTGGAAAAACGCAGTAATAATACATCATGGGAGTTTGGTGACTACTAAATGAGTTTATAGTGTGCATTTTGTGCATTTACTGTATTATTTTTATTAGAACAAAACCAATAACAACACAACGCTAGAAGTGTGTCACTTCTTTATCAGATTTGAAATGTGGAAGTAGAAACAAATATTTCAAATAGAAACATTCACTCGAAATCACTGTATTTTCTGTTTGCGATTAGATGTTTGCGTAGGTATATATACACACAGATATGTTTATATGTATATGTTTGTGTGATACAGGTTGTTTCTCAAAGGTTTGCACCATTGTACCGCATTCAGATACCTGGGGACATTTCTAGAATGTGCATGGATGAATACTCTAGAAGGGAGTGTTGCTTTTTTTCCCCCATGCAAATTTTCAGTGATTTTCCTGGGATGTGCCATGCCCTCCCCTCAGATTGCCTTTTCCAATGGCTGTGCTCTTGCTTTAGAACCCAACCTGAGAATTTAGGATACTTTAATTCAGTGTTACTTGATTCTATGTAGGTTCCATCTTCCACAGTGTCTATCCCTCAGCCAAGGCCACATTTAAAATAAAACTGATAAATTCAAGATAAGATTTGGGTGGTGCTAGGAACTCAGTTCATTTCCAGCAAGTCATTAATCATATACATATGTTTTTAAAAATCACCATTTTTTACTAATAATTGACTTAAATATATATATATATTTTTAAAGATCTTATTTATTTCTTTGACAGAGAGAGACACAGAGAGAGAGGGAACACAAGCAGGGCGAGTGGGAGAAGGAGAAGCAGGCTTCCCGCTGAGCAGAGAGCCTGATTCGGGGCTCGATCCCAGGACCTTGGGATCATGACCTGAGCCAAAGGCAGACACTCAACGACTGAGCCACCCAGGCGCCCCATAATTGACTTAAATATAGATACTTTCTAAATTATTATAAAGACAACATATAAAAACAGAGTCTGGTTAGCAAGGCCAACTTGAAAACAAACATGTATCTATTATTCTTTCCCTACCTCCCATTCCCTGCAAAAATGACAAAAGTTAGTCCTACCAGAACAATATAAAATAAATATAAAATGGTTAAATTCTTCTAAATAAATGAAATACAGAGTGGCACTAACTTATATATGTGTTAAAGGGGACATTTATAGTTAAAGGGCTTGTTATGAATAGAGGACGGTGTTCACAGAAAATATGATAGGGAGGGGGCAGTAACATAGATTTTTAAATCCTGCAGTTCTGGAAACAGAAGTTAGAAATGGACCTTACTGGCCCCAATCAAAGTGTTTGCATTTGGTGGAACTAGGGGAGAATCCATTTCCTTATTTCTTCCAGTTTCTAAAGGCCACCAGAATTCATTTTTTTTTTCATACTCTGATGCTTCTGCCTCTGACTTATAAGAACCCTTGTGATTATGTTGAACCCACCCAGATAATCCAGGATAATCTTCCCATCTCAAGGTCCTTAATTTAGTCACATCTGCAAAGCCCTTTTTGTGATGTAAGGTAACATATTCATAGGTTTGGGGGATTAAGACATGGACATCTTTGGGAAACATCATTCTTCCTACCACAATGCTCCCTCTAACCTCCAAAGATTTATGTCCATCTTACATGCAAAATATACCACCCTGTCCCAGCGTTCACAAAAATCTCAACCTATCACAGTATCAACACAAGGTCCAAGATCTCACATAAATCTGAGTCAGCTCCAAAGTCCCAAATCTCACCATTTAAATCATGTAAATTAGTGCGGGGATCTCAATATGATCCATCCTGGGACAAAAATTCCCAAGAACATTGTGGGTCTTTCATGTACGTCTCAGGGACTGACTCCATCAATAAGAGGCTCCTCCACAGATTTTTCTTGGATCATTCCATTTACAGTCCTGGCTTCTTTTGACATGGCTGAGGGGAAACTGTCACATGCCTCATCTTTTCGCTGGTTGACCAATACTGTACATGTGAGTAAGTGTGTATGACTAAATTGTCAAAAGTTCAAAATAGCCAACGTGAAACCAATGAATCACTGAAGTAGTAATTAGTAAGAAATTATTGTGCACACACCAAAAAGACAGTTCGCAAACTGGAAGTGCTCAAACCAGAACATGAAATGAGACTCAGGGGTATATTTTTATAAAGCAGCTTATATAGTGAGAGAGTAGTGACTGTTTATTCTTCATAGTAATGGATTTCGTTATTACAGTTTTCAGTGGTTACTTGGGAAATAGTTCAAGTTTTGCTTATCATTTCCAGAGGCACATGCAAGAAATAATCCAGATCAAGTTATTCTCGCAAAATAAGCTAAATTAAGCTTTGCCTGAATGACTACAGTGGTTCTGTCTGCCGAGGGAAGCTTCAAGGCTGGTCTCCATCTATCCTTGATTTTAACAGAATACGCCAACCTTTTGATTTTTCTCAGGCACTAGCAAAATGTGTCCAGCCACATCCTTGGCTTTCTCTCCAGAGCACTCTTTTTTGACAGTGACTCTCCTAGTTTGCTGTCTGGATAGGCTGAGAATTTCCCAAAGCATCATTTCCTGGTCCCTCTGTGCCCAAGAATTCTTCCCTTTTACGTCTTCCCTCTCACATTTTACTATAAGCAGCCAGACAAACTAGGCTACCCCTTCAACACATTGCTTAGAAATCTCCTTAGCTAAATATCCAAGTTCATCCTGTACAAATTCTGCTTTCCATGTAACTGCAGTGCACAATATAGTTGCGCTTTCTGCAACTGTAAGACAAGAATCCCTTTTGTCCAGTTTACAGTGGCATGTTCCTCATTTAATCTGAGCCCTCACCAGCAGTGCCTTTGATGTTAATATTTTTACTTATGGTCTATTTAGGATGGTGTAAATATTCTTTAAGATATATATATATATATATATATATTCTCTCCCATAGTCCTCACTTTCTTCTGAGTCCTCACTAAGGGAGTTGTTAACATCTGTATTTCTACTCATCATCCGTTCAAGGCAATCTGGATTTTTTTCTATCATCTTCCTCAAAATTCTTCTAGCCTCTGCCCATTGCCCAAAGTCATGTGTATGTTTTTAGGTATTTGTCACAGCAGCATGCCACTTCCAGTTACCAAAATTGCACTAGTTTCCTATGGCTGCTATACCAAAATTTTACAAATTCAGTGATGTTAAACAACACAGACCTATTCTCTTACAGTTCTGGAGGTCAGAGTCTTACTGGACTAAGAGTAAGATTTTGGCCAAGCTGAGACACTTCCGAAGGTGCTGGTGGAGAATAGTAGGTTCTGAGAACACAACTGAACTTGCACTGTGTAGGTCTTCAACTGGAGAAACACCTCAAAGATTGAACCCAGGGGTGCCTGGGTGGTTCAGTTGGTTAGGCGACTGCCTTCGGCTCAGGTCATGATCCTGGAGTCCCAGGATCGAGTCCCACATCAGGCTCCCTGCTCAGCGGGGAGTCTGCTTCTCCTTCTGACCCTCCCCCCTCTCATGCTCTCTCTCTCCCTCTCTCATTCTGTCTCTCAAATAAATAATTAAAATCTATAAAAAAAAAAAAAAAAAAAAAGATTGAGCCCAGAAGAAGAGGTTGCCTCACCATAAGACATTTTCCAGACTACCTCAGAGAGAATCCCCTTCCTCAGCAGGAGATTCAAAGGGTCCTTGGATTCTGTGACCCCTGACTGTGCCTAACTTGTCTGAGTCATTTTCCTTAACTGGAAAATGGAAACAACAGCTACTACACTAGGTAGATGTGAGAAGCAAAGTGCATGAGAAATGTAAATACATTTTGTAAATGGAGTGCTATCACTTCAAAGACAATTGACTTGCACCATTAAGTTTCTCTGTCACTTCCCAGAAACCCTTTTTTCCTAGTTGCTGATTAGGAGAAAAAATGGGACGATTTTCTTTCCCTCTCCCCCAACACACATATCCCCATGCCCCCCAAAATGCTGTAATTAGTCAGAAATAAGATTTAAATGCTGATAAGATGAGTCAAAGTAAAAATTCAGTGATTTCTTTTCAAGTTGTAAGATGTCAAGGTTATGTAGATAATGAGTTATTTTGAAATGTTGATTTGTTGACATCACTGTATCACATAAGTCAATTATTTCCTCTTTCTAATTGATTAATTACTCCCAAGCTAGACCTATGGTGCTCTAGATCCCTCACACTGTTAACACTGCCTAGACAATGAGAAGAGCTAGGTTGCAATCATTAGTGGATTTTTTCTTGTTTCTTCCTCTTTTCTCATGACAAAATATAGGAAAAAGATGTGGGCAGCTGAAAGCAAAGTAATTTTCTACTCAAGATTGTGCTGAGTTTAGCAGGTGGATTTTTATGTTTTTACATAGAAGGTGCTAGAGAGACCTCCAGGCACATTTGTGGCAACAAGTAATCAGTTATGCGTGGTGCTACAGTTTCCCTTATTAAACTGTAGTGTTTGGATCGTCTTGTTACCATTTGAGACAGATTTCAGGCTTGCTTTGCTGTTTTACTTTGTAACTTAAAAAAAGAAGGTCCTGAAGGTAGAGAATCTTCCTATTGTATAATTACAGGAACATGTGAGCTCTGAAAACACTTCACTGTTTGTGTGTCCTTTAAAGTGACCATTTAATATGTTGTTGATTAGGCCAACATTAAGGATTGCTAAATGCTGTAATCATATTTACTGATAAATCCCAGCAATCTTTTAGAAGATATCTCTTTGTGTAAGAGAAATCAATTCAGAAGTTATACTAGTTCAGCATAAATCCGTTACCTCTATAAGAATAAAATCTTGAAGTGCTTACCTTAGAAATGTGGGACTATTTATGTATGTAAAGTCATCCATGGCTTATTGTTCCCCAACAATGGGACCTTCTTGTAGAAGGCAGTGTAGTGTAAGGCAAAGAGCATGGCTATGAAGTCAGATGGACCTGGATCCAACATCCAGCTCCACCCCACTATCCTGTTGATTTTTGAGAAGAGGGTAAGGGAAGACAGAAAAGAACAATGTTGAGGCCCTACTTTATGCCACAGTTTGTGCTGAGATGTTTTGCATACGTTATCTCATTTAATCTTCACTGTGGTTCATGAGATAACTGTTACTAAGCTATTTTTCAGAGGAAGAGACTAACACAATAAGAGATAAGCTCATTTGCCTGAGGTTGCAGATTTACTCAGAAGTAGAACTGGGTTTTTGATTCCAGGTCCCTTATAGTTATGGTAGACAGAATAAAGCCCGCTCAGCCCCAAAGTTGTTCTCACCTTCATTCCCAGAACCTATGAAAATGTTAGGTTACTTGGCAAAGGGGAGATTAAGGTTGCAGATGAAACGAAGGTTGTTAATCAGCTAACCTTAAAATGAGGGATTATCCTGAACTTTTGGGTGGGCCCAGTGTAATCACAAATTACCATGGAATGAAGAAGGAGGTAGGAGAAGAAGTCTACCAACCACCGGTGGCTTTGGAGATGGATTAAGGAGTCTAAGGGACAAAGAATGTGTGGGCAGCCTCTGGAAGCTGGAAAGACAAGGATTCTCCTCTAGAGCTTCCAGAAAAGAACCTAGCCCTGCTAACATCTTGATTTTAGTCCTAGACCCACTTTGGACTTCTGGGCTACAGAGCTGTAAGATAATACATCTGTGTTGTGTAAGCCACAAATTTGCGCTAATTTTTTACAGTAGCCATAGAAAACTAATGCAGGCGTCGTATCTGCCATGCCCTTGGTCTTAAACTACACGGCCTTTTGTAAGAAAGTTCAAAGAGTAGAAAAGACTGGGCCTTGGGCGACTTCTCTGGTTGCCTGTGAGGAGGAGTAGGACAGAAAACAAACATTTCTAAACACTCAGTGCCTTCATCACTATACTAATGCATAATAATTTGAGAATTTGGGGTCCTAAACTTCACAGATCATCATGGACTACTCATCAGTCTTTGTTCCTTATCCATCAATATACAAATAAGTTTTGAAAGCTTGTTATGTATCTAGCATCTCTGAATCTTTAAAATCATTTTGAAAATAAGTCTTAGATTGTAGGCATTGAGATCCAGATGTGAACTGGTCAGATTTCTTATTTCCCAGACTTGGTGCATCCCTACGTCCTGCTGCCCACAGCCTGGAGGATAAGACAGAAGAGGACTCTGAGGATTTGAGAGGACCTAGGGGGATGGGATCCTATACTTCACTGACTTCCCAAAAGTAGGAGAGCAGAGAGAACCATAAGCTGTAGAGAAAAGATTAACAGCCTCTTGTAGGAGAATATTTTTGTATTTTATCCAAAGTAAAATCCCACTGAAACTACTTCAGGTTACTCTTCTGTGAAAGACAAAGGACAAAATTATAGAAAGCTACTTTGCTGAATAAGAGAAGGTGACATCTATTATATCGTGCATTTTTATAGCCAGAGTGCTCATTTTTATGGTTTTGGCATTTTTTTTCAACACAGAAGTATTTGGGATGGGACTTTTTTTTTTTTTTTTGGTCTATAGGAAAGTGGGAAGGATTAATTAAGTCTATAATTGCTTAATGCAGGAATTAATAGAAATTTTAATAAAAGTGCAACCGTAACAGGATTTAAATCCATTGTCATTTCTCCTCATAACTTTATCCTAAATAGTTGATAATAATGAAGAAGAAACTTAAAATGCTTTACTTTACTGACTAGTTTCTCAGCGAATATTTGTCATAAGAAATGAAGGATGAATGCATGAATAGACAGTTCGGTGTGGTAATTCTCTATTTCTAATATGAATATTTTAGAGTTGTAGATATTAATAGCAAGGTATATAAACTGCATACAAAAATGATATATCAAATGTCATAAATAACACATTTTCTGCAGCTTAATTAGAAAGTGAAGATGTCTTAAGCAAGTGCTTACCTGTCATGAATATTTATAAATGGAGAACGTATCAGTGCAATGTTATTCTTTAGTGTAAACCTAACTGAAAACATAGCGATTGTAGTGCAGTCAATTCCGATGATTCCTGCTTCTTCAGATTCAGAGTTTAAACGTAAGTACGGTTAACTTTCAGTTCTAGGTACTGGATTTTATAACTGTGCTTATGATTCCCTTCCCTGGTATAGATGGACAGTGTACTTTATTTAACAGATCAACACTCCTTTGAGAAAGGGCTGAGCCTGGTTTGTTAATCACATACAATCACACATATTTTGGTCCTTAGTACACTTAAATAATGGTAAGATGATTACTCATAAACTATTAGAGACACTATGTTTTCTGCCTGAAAATCAAAATCATGCTGATGAAAGCATTGCTTTGTATTAGCTGTACCTTGGAACTATGAACATCCAACCCACTTTATCTCAGGAAGACAAATGGCTTGTTGCTCAGTCATGTCTAGTGAGGATTTAATGTCATGACATTGTATTTTGGCGGTGCTGTCCTTTTGGGGCAGGATGTGAGGGGATCAACTTCTTCGGGTGTTGGACAGTTATCACTTTAGGGTTAGCTACTCCAATATTGTTGACTCTAATCTATTTTTGTGTATTGAGTATATAGTACTATAAAATTGTTTTTGACTTGTTATTATGAACAGCCAACACTTTTGAGCACTTCCTATGTGCCTCCTAGACATAGAGGCAAGTATTTTATATTCATTATTGTGTTAAATTTATTGAATCTTCCCTCACAATAACTTTTCTCACTTTATAGAGGTAAGAAGTCAGTCTCATTTAAATAATGTTCCCAAAGTCATACAACCAGAATGTAGTGGGGTCTAGGATTCAGACCCACTGTGTTTGACTTCAAGTCCAAAAATTTAACACTGTTTTATCTTTTTCTCTTATTCTTTTTAAATCTTTGCAATAATGTTTTGACATATACATTAACTCTTTACTGAAAACTAAAGTATTACGATGTAATACAACTTTTGCTATAAGTACAAATTAAAGTAGAAATTTAATTA
Organism: Phoca vitulina; assembly: GCF_004348235.1. Classification (NCBI taxonomy): domain Eukaryota; kingdom Metazoa; phylum Chordata; class Mammalia; order Carnivora; family Phocidae; genus Phoca; species Phoca vitulina. The sequence goes on along the minus strand of NW_022589728.1, from coordinate 16,045,174 downwards.
AGACAGGAATAAATACATTAGGACTTCAAAAGAAGAATGTGTTAAAAATCTAAGCAAAGCAAAAAAAAAATCTAAGAAAAGCAGATAATGATAGTCTGCTATATCTCTGCTGCGCTGGATTGTGTGAAAGTCACATTTGATGGATAGTGTGAGAAAATACGTCTTTTTCCTTATCTCATATACTGGCTTTTGCACCCTTTCATTTAATGACTCAGCAGAAGATTTGAGATTCACTGCATGCTCTTGTTCAGATACAATGGAGAATAGGACAAATGACATAGGACTCTGCCCTTTTTTTCTTCTTTTGGACATACACATATCTGTATATATTTAGTGTATATAATTTGATGAGTTTATTAAAAAGTATACATCCATGAAACTGTCATAAACATACCCATCACAAGCAAGTTTCCTCCCATGTTTATTTATGATGATGATGATAAGAACCCTTGACATAATATATATCCTCTTAGCAAATTTTTAAGTATACGATGTAGTATTATTAACTATAGGCACTATGCTATACAGATCTCTAGGACTTATTCATTTTGTATAACTCAAACTTCATGCCCTTTGACTAATACTTCTGTTTCCTCCTCCCCACTGAGCCCTGTTAATGTTTGTTCATTCTACTCTCTTCTTCTACGAGTTTGACTATTTTAGATTCCTTATATAAGTGGTATCATGGAGTATTTGTCCTACATCTGGCTTATTTTACTTAGCATAATGTCTTTCAGGTTCATCCAAGTTATCACAAATGGTGGGATTTCCTACCTTTTTAAGGGTTAATAATCTTCTGTTGTATGTATATACCACATTTTCTTTATCCATTTATCTGTAGACAGATACTTAGATTTCTTCCATATCTTGGCTATTGTAAATAATGCTTTAATGAAGATGGGAGTGCAGATCATGGGATCCTGATTTTAATTATTTCTTAATATATACCCAGAAGTGTGATTACTGGATTATTCAGTGGTTCCATTTTTAATTTTCTGAGGAAATTCCATACTGTTTTCCAGAGTAGCTGCACCAACATTCCCAACAGTAGTGTATAAGAGTTCCATTTTATCTACGTATTTGCCCACACTTGTTATCCTTTGTTGTTGTTTTTTTTTTAAAGATTTATTTATTTATTTGAGAGAGAGAGAGAAATAGAGTGTGTTACATGAGTTGGGGGGAGGGGCAGAGGGAGGAGAGAGGGTATCTCAAGCAGACTCCCTCCTGAGCACAGAGCCCAACACAGGGCTTGATCCCACGACCCAGAGATCATGACCTGAGCCTAAATCAAGAGTCAGATGCTTAACCGACTAAACCACCCAGATGCCCCTTGGTTTTTTTGCTAATAGCCATCCTGCCATGCGATCATTGTGGTTTTGATTTGCCTTTCCCTGATGATTAGTGTTGTTGAGCACCTTTTCATATACCTGTTGGCCATTAATATGTCTTCTTTAGAAAAATGTCTATTTAGTTCCTTTGTCCATTTTTATTTTTCATTTTTTTTTAAGATTTATTTATTTGAGAGAGAGCAAGCAAGAGAGAGAGAGAGAGCACACGAGCAGAGGGAGAGGAAGAGGGAGAAGCAGACTTTCCTGCTAAGCAGGGAGCCCAATGCGGGGCTTGATCCCAGAACGTAGGGATCATGACCTGAGCTGAAGGCAGATGCTAACCAACTGAGCCAACCAGGTGCCCCTCCTTTGTCCATATTTAATCTGTTTGTTTTGCATTTGAGTTGTAGGAGTTCCCTATAGATTTTGGAGATGAATGCTTCATCAGATATATGGTTTGTAAATATTTTCTCCCATTCTGTAGGTTGCTTTTTCATTTTATTGATTGTTTCATTTGCTGTGCGGAAGCTTTTTAGTTAGGTGTAGTCCCACTTGTTTATTGTTGCTTTTGTTTCCTATGCTTTTGGTGTCGTCTCCAAGAAGTCATCAAGAAGCTTTTCCTCTGTGTTTTCTTCTAGAAGAACATGCCTCTTGACCACAAAGAATAGTAAGCAGGCTGAGAGTCACATCTCACTCTTTCTGAAAACTTGTAAAATTTGATTCAAGATCACTATTTTCAAAGGGAAAACAATGTTGAAGCAACCTGGAATCAAAGGGGAAGGCTATTTCACCCTTTGGTAATCAATTGAAGACAGTTTAGTGTGTTTCCCATTTTAACAATCCTTCAGAAGAGGATTATACAAGCTGTTGCACGTGTCATTGCTGCAGTTCTTATTTCACTTATAGAAGCAGCATTAAATATTGTGTGAGAAAGTGTTACAGACAGTTCAAATATTACTCGATGTCACAAAGCATAGTGGTTCTTGATATGTCTCCTGAATGCTTTCAGGCCTATAGTGAACTTTCAATCTTGCTTTGGATTTTGAATGGCCTTTTTCACATGGACAGAGAACCTCAGTACTATTTGCAGAATGTGTAACTTTGCCCTTATATTTCTTTTCAGGCATACATGCAAATTCTTTCACTATACATTCAGTGTGTGTGTGTGTGTGAATATATAAATGTATAAATATATGTGTGTATATATGTGTATATATTTCAAACTAGTTCTACCCTTTTTGCTTGTCAGTGTGTTGTGCCATATGGTATAGAGCATCATGCCAAAAGATAAAAATATTTCTAGAACATATGAAATCACCAGTCAACTGAAGAAGGGTAAAGACTTTTGACCACAGCATTTGTGACTCTGATGCATTTGTGGGCAATAGTACGTAGCTTAATACCCCAATTCTAAAAACAGGACATATTTTGAAGTTAAAATGGCACTTACTTTTTAAGGGAAAGAATCCAAAAGCAAAGGCTTTGAAAATTTTATTTTTCTAAAGGAATTGATTCAAATCAGTGTTTTCTTTCTAAACTGAAATTCTCCATATTTATTTATAGAACTTTCCCCCTCTTATTTTAATCTCTAGAGTTACCATACAGAGAGGCCTTGGAGATGGAACCCACCCCACTGCAGGTGGATAGAGTCTTCTGGCTGTGGATAACATGGCCACTCCACAGTTTTTCTAACTTATTCCATAGATGGGATGTTTTAACCCAAAAAAGAAAGGTCTAGAAAATCAAATCCCACAGCATTCCTAGGGACCATGGAATAAAGTCATCATAACAATGTGATTCAAAGCTATTTACTCTCCAACAATACGCAATAAGCATAAGCAATCTGGGCTATAATATGTGTTACTGTGCTACTCAGATTTTACTCATTTTAGGTCTCAAGTAGACCTGGATTCCTTTGTGCCACACTGAATATTGTTCAACTACTTAACTAATGAAAATGAGGGGAAAAAAGTTCAGTAGTTTATTTCCCAGACAAGGATTGAGTGTATTTTTCACTAGAGAGATAAACTATTATGTAAAAAAAAAGTGCCATTGCCGTGACATTTGTGGGTAACAGTTCTGTAAATAGCACTTATGTTCTTTGACAAAGATCCAGTCCTAACTTTTTATCTCTTCACTAATTGATTCTTCTTCTTTTGTATTTATTCACCTTCCCTAATTGTCTTTTTTTTTTTAACAAAATGACCCTACGTGGGCTTGGTTTTTACAGGATAGATCTATAATAGAATAGTCTTGTTAGAGGGCATCTTAGCGATGCTCCTTCTAATTTTATGATTTATGTTTGAACCCTGCTATATTGCAATTTACTTCTTAGGCAGTGACAGTTACCTTGAGACAAACATAGATCTCAAGAATATTCAAGCAAAAATCGTATTCTAGAAGCATCTCTATATTTTATTTGTTCTTATGCTTTTCCCTTTGTTCACTGGAGATCTACTATAGAAAGTTTCTTTAGTTCCAAATATAAGTTAATGAAGTTGAGGAGGTAGGTAAAAATGTTCTTAATTACACTGCATTGGAAGATATATGCAAATTATGCTCCACTTTATAGGCAACTATAATATTTTTAAAGGGCTAGTCTTTCCTTTTTTAGGAGCTAAAGTGACTGATTCATGTCAGTTTCCTCAATCTGCTTTAGTGGGACTAAGATAACTCAGTCCCTCTTTGAAACTGTATTTGTACTCTTTTAAAACAGTCATGTTTGAGAAGAAATGCTGGCCAAATAGAACCAAAAGCTGAAATAGTGTCTATTTTTGGACTTTAAAAATTGTTCATGTCTTAGAAAAAGGAACACATAACCAAAGAGTCTCAAGCACTGTTTATATGATAGGGTAAGAGGACTTTTAGGTATTTTAGGATAACTCAGATTTGTAGGATATCTCATGACCTGTCTAGCAAATTTAGAATAATGCTAGGTTATTTAATCACATAAAATTGATCATTCTTTATTTGTCAACAGCTTTGAACAATGACAGTTTTATTACTGTAATTATGATATGCACAAATTTATTTTCAAATCCCCCTCCTTATTTAGAGTTTGTTATCAATAGAAGGAAAAACAGGGAAGAAACATACAGGGACGTTGTTTCTGTCTGTCACAGGTTGACTTTAGAAAAATGACTAGACTTTCAGCTACATCTAGAGCTTACTTTTCACGGGTCTCTGAAGCCTTGGTAAGATCAAGTAAAGAAGAATCCACAGTAGTGAGTGCTTTTCTTCTCCAATTACTGTCTCCAGGCTTTCACTGGAATGGTACAGTTACAACCAGGTTAAGAAAATAACTTAGAAAACTTATTTTTATTAGAAGAGAACAACTAAGATCATGATATTTATGAAATCGGAAATAATGGAATTCCCACAGGAGAGGAAATGGCATGATATTTCTCACTCTCTCTGAGCCTCAGTTTTCTCCTGTAAATAAGGAAGTCAGACTAGATAATCACTTTGGAAATAATTTGATTCTATAGGGACATTGCCATTCTCACATTAACCCCTCAGACTACACATATTTCAGTTATACAGAATGTACCTGTCCTCAAATACAGTATGTCTTCTTCTGACTACATTACAATACTCTTCTTTCTGCCCTTTTAGACCCAACATAAAAGCGGCACCTCTCTGGAGTTTTTCCAGCTCTTTCCCGGGCAAAGTTTACCATCTCCTCCTCCAGCCTCCACCAGCACCTCAGAATTCACATCACGGTGTATTATAATTATTGGTCAATATGCATTACTCCCTGGCCAGTGTGTCAGCAACTAGGCTGAGAATCAGAGTCTGCTTTTTATTCATCTCTATGTCTTCAGTACCTAGAAATAAATGCCTGGTGTATTGTAGGCAGTCAATAAGTAATACAATAATAATTAAAAAAGAACTATCCTTAAATAGAACCAATGCTCATGATAATATGGACAATAAAGCCTGTGGACAATTTTCTTTTTAGTCATTATTGGTTCATAAAATGCTGTGAAACCTGACATACACAGTTGGACTATAAAGAATATGACTCATGGCTCCATGTGAGTTATAGCTAAGTCAGTTCTTGGGAATTACTCTTAGGCTACCTGTAAACTACAAGAGTAGTTTAAAGGCCCCGCAGAGGGCGCCTGGTTAGCTCAGTCATTAAGCGTCTGCCTTCGGCTCAGGTCATGATCCCAGAGTCCTGGGATGGAGCCCCATGTGAGGCTCCCTGCTCAGCGGGAAGCCTGCTTCTCCCTCTCCCACTCCCCCTGCTTGTGCATGCTGTCAGTCTCTTTCTCTGTCAAATAAATAAATAAAATCTTAAAAAATATAAAGGCCCAACATACAATAATTATAAGACCCTGAATCCCATAGTGAGTTCAGGGCCATGAGAAGAGAGCAACACTCTTTTTGAGAATTAGAGAAAAGAGTTGTTTGAATGGGATTGGGTAAGGACATTTGAAAATCTAAGCATGTCCCCAGAACTCAGATCAGAGACAAGAAAGCCATTTCAAAAAACAAATCAGATGAAACTCTTGGTACAAAAGTGAAATAGAAGAGGGTAAGGTATTTGATCACCCATATTTACATTTATTCAGAATATTTCAGGTGGCAATATGGCAGATTGTTTAAGAGTAAGAGCTTTAGAACCAGAGAGATAAGGAGGAGTTTGAATACACTGTGCTATTTATTTGAGGTAAGACTTTCCACAAGTTATTTTACCTCTGAGGGTCAGAAATAGTTTTGGAGGCAGATGGATGAATGTGAAAAGGTTTCATTGCTCAGACCCTTGAAGAAAAGGAGGTATTATTATTACTATTCAGTAAGTAATAATTGAACTCCTACAATATGGAAAACCCTGAGGTGTGTAGAAAGCAGAATAAAATACCATTTCTGCCTCCAAGGAGTTTATAACTGAATTGGGAAGATATGTATAAATAGGTCCCAGTCCCAATCTTTAGTGTTCACATTTCCCCGTTCTATTAATTCAGTATTGCTTAACCTCTATATCGGTCTATGTTTATATACTTCGTTTCTTTCCCATGATCCCATAAGGTTGTGACTTGCACTGGGAGGAGAAGTTGAGGCTACTAGTGTCAACTGTTACTACTGACATGAATTTCCCAACAATCATAAAGGGAAAAGAAATGGATTTTCCACCCCAATCCCTCTCTTAAATCCCTTTTCCCTTTTGTATGTTCTTTTCAGTTCAATTCAACAAATATTTATTGGTTACCTACAGAAATAAAAGTCAGTTTCTGTCCTTGAGGAACCCAAAATCTATAAAGACACATAAATAATCAAGCAATTCCATGATGCAGTATAATAGATAATCAGGATGGAGATAAAGCACAGAAAAACAAGTGTTGATGGGGGGGCTAGATTAAAGAAATTCTTAGCAGTAGGAACTACTAGACTGGGCCATCGGATTACATGTGGATGGAAGGAAGGGGGAAAGGAAAGGTGTAAGGATGACTCTTTGGCTTCAGGTCTTGAGTGACTGGAACTGGGTCATTCGATAAGATGGAGACTGTTTAGGAGGATTAGGTTTGGGGCTAAGAGGATGAGTCCACTTTTTGAACATATTGAATATGCAGTGTCTGTAGGATGCCCTTTTGTAATATTATCTTTGTATAATTATCTTTGCAATTGTATGCATGGGCATTATTTTTCCTTCAATTCCACCTTCATGGTTTTTATTGGGAAAAGGGAAAGAGGGATGGGTAGGTTATTAAAAAAAATTGAGGTAACTGCCAACTCAGGACAATTCTCGTAGATGTCATATCTTCACCAACATCTTATGTTACACATAAATGTTATCTGCCATCCTTTCACAAGATATGTCTTCTGGGCCAAAGTAATTGGTTAAAGGGTACGTGTATGACCTGAGTCTTCCACTTGAATTTTTCAAACTGCAGCTGACAGGGAAGATCCCACTCATTTATGGTCCTAGAGTTCTAAAGATGTGAGCCTGGAAACGGCTAGCAGCCATTTGCCCTATCTTGAGGGAAGCAGGTCTACATTAGAGAAAATTTAGCTAATAAACAACAACAACAAAAAATCAGAAAGAACAGCTGAACATCATTCTTCTTCATTCATTCAACAAATGTTTCTTGAGTGTCAAATATGTGCCAGGCATTATTTTAGATGCTGGGAAACACCAGTAAACAAAACAGACACTCACACAAAAACTGCACTTGTGGAACCCAGAGACAGACAGACACTAAATAAAAACACAATAAATAAGTAAATTATATATCACGTGAATAAGCGCTATGGAAAAAGTAAAGCAGAATAAGAGGGATCTGGAAGTGGGACTAGCTATAATTTTTTTAAATTTAATTTTATTATGTTATGTTAATCACCATACATTACATCATTAGTTTTTGATGTAGTGTTCCATGATTCATTGTTTGCATATAACACCCAGTGCTCTGTTCAATACGTGCCCTCTTTAATACCCATCACCAGGCTAACCCATCCACCCACCCCCCTCCCCTCTAGAACCCTCAATTTGTGTCTGAGTCCATAGTCTCTCATGGTTTGTCTCCCCCTCCAATTCCCCCCCTTCATTTTTCCCTTCCTACTATCTTTTTCTTTTTTTTTAAACATACAATGTATTATTTATTTCAGAAGTACAGGTCTGTGATTCAACAGTCTTACACAATCCACAGCGCTCACCATAGCACATACCCTCCCCAATGTCTATCACCCAGCCACCCCATCCCTCCCATCCCCCCTTAATAGGGTCATAAGGTTAGCCATTGCTAAGGAGGTAATATTTGAACAAAGAATTGAAAGAATCAAGGAGGAGGAGACTGTGAATGTCAGTGGACAGAACGTTCTAGTATAAGAATGGAAAGGTGAGGCATGCCTGGTATCTCTGGGGTATGGTGAGCTGGTCAGCATTGTGGGAGGTAAGTGACAATGCATAATATTGTTGAAAATCAGGTCAGAGGAGTAACAAGTAATTAGATTGTGAAGGCCTACAAGACCATTGTAAGGCTTTGGCTTTAATTCCTAGGGAAATGAGCCATTGGAGTATTGGGAAGAGCAGAATCAGGTAGTCTGATTTGTGATTTAAAATGATCACTCTGGGGTGCCTGGGTGGCTCAGTTGGTTAAGCGACTGCCTTCGGCTCAGGTCATGATCCTGGAGTCCCAGGATCGAGTCCCACATCAGGCTCCCTGCTCAGCGGGGAGTCTGCTTCTCCCTCTGACCCTCCCCCCTCTCATGTGCTCTCTCTCTCTCTCTCTCATTCTCTCTCTCAAATAAATAAATAAAATCTTAAAAAAAAAAAAAAAATGATCACTCTGACTGCAGCATAGAGAGCAGAGTGGAAGCCAGACACCAATAGGAGGTTAAGAAGTGATCGTGACTTGGGTCAGATGAGTTTTTGGCAGTGAAAGTGGTGAAAATAGTCAGAAGTGGATTATATTTTGAAGGTAAAGTTGTCAGGATTTCCTGGAAGAGAGAAGTTAAGTGAGACTCTAAGATTTGTTGACAACTGAAGGATGGATCTGCCATGAGTTCATGTAGAGAACTGCAGATTGGGTGCATTTGGGAGGGAAGATCAGTGGCTCAGCTTTGGACAGTTAAATGAACATGCCCTATGGGCAGTTGGATATTTGCATCTCAAGGTCAGGAGAGAGGTCTGGATTGGAGATATAACTTTGTGGGTCATTGGTATATAGATAGAGAAGTAAGGCAATGAGCGTAGATGAGAGTAAGGGAACAGTGTAGGTGTGAAAGAACAGAAGGACCAAGGGCTGAGCCTTGGCTACTCCCACATCCAGAATTTAGGCAAAAGAGGACTGGCAAGGGGCAATCAGTGAGGTAGAAGAAAACCCTGAGAGTGTGGTGTCCAAGTGAAGAGATCATGTCAAGGAGGAGAGACTAATGAACTGTACTGAATGCTGCTGACAAGTCAAGTGAGAATAGGACCAAGAAATAACTCTTGAATTTAATGAGATAGAGACCATTGTTGATCTCAACAAGATAAGTTTCTGTGGAGTAGCAGAGCTGAAAACTTGTTTTGGGGGAGGCTTGATGGAAAAAGGCAGGAATGAAATGGCAGGCAGTGACTACAGATACATCTTTCAACAAAGATTTGTTCAAAAAGTTTTGTTGTAGAGGGAATCGGAGAAATGGGGGCAGTAACTGGTTGGGGACATTTAATTAAGAAAAGATTTTATTTTTAGATATATATATAAGAGAAATGACAGCATGTTTGAATGCAAATGGGAAGGATCATATAGAAAGAGAAAATGATGATATACACCAGAGAGATAAGAATTTCCAGACAGAATTTCTTGTGTTAATGAGAAGGATCATATATTAGTCAGGGTTCTCCAGAGAAACAGAACCAATAAGGGGTGTGTGTGTGTGTGTGTGTGTGTGTAATATATATGTATATTATAAAGAATTGGCTCACATGATCATGGCAGCTGGCAAGCCCAAAATTTGCAGGGTGGACCATCAGGCTGAAGACCCAGGAAAGAGCCAATGTTGCAGTTCAAGTCCAGAGGCCATCTGCTGCAGAATCCCTTCCTGCTTGGAGGAAGTCAGCCTTTCTGTTCTATTCAGGCCTTTAACTGATTGAATAAGGCTCACCAACATTATGGAGAGCAATCTGATTTATTGAGAGTCTACCAATTTAAATGTTAATCTGATCCAAAAACACCCTCACAGAAATAGCCAGAATAATGTTTGACCACATATCTGGGCACCAAGGCCCGATCAGGTTGACATAAGACTAACCATCCCAGGCAGGATCTCCTGTGCAAGAGGAGGGTTGGATTAGATAGGGGCCTGAATTATTCCTTCATAGAAGAAGGTAGGAAGGCAGAGCATGGGTATGCAGTGCTGGTTGGTGGGGGGATATGGTGCTGAGAGTCTGCAAAATGTGTCTTCAGATTACTTCAGTTCTCATGTAAAGTAGGAAGCAGGGTCATTGGATGAGAGTAAAATGGGGGACAGGGTGTTAGACATTTGAGGAACAAAGGAAAGGGGAAGTATGATTTAGTTGACCAGCAACATGGGAGAGTGAATGGAGTAGGGAAATGTGGCATGACCAAATTCAGGGCCATTCGAGATTTGGGGTCATTGATTTACAGTGAGACCTGTCAGCAGGATTATGTTTTTCTCTGGCCATATTCACTGCACTGGCAAGGTGAGAAGGCAGAGCTTCAAACTAATGGAGTTATGGCCTTGCCTGTGAGCTACGTGTCGTGTGAGAAGCACAATAGTTGAAGGAGTAAGCCAGGGAGTAATTGAGATGACGGGCCATAGAACTTAAGCTAGAAAACAGGCACAGGAGGGCATCAAGTGGGAGAAGGACTCAAAAGGTGGATATTCTGAGGGCATCAAGCCCCTGGTGCCTCTCACTCCTGGGGCCAGTTTTACTCCTGACTTTAGTTATGTGAGCAGATTTTCTTTTGAGCCTAAGTAGATTGGATTTCTGTTACTTGAAACTAAAAAAATTCTGTTAGTCTGGGTAGAAAATATACAAAAAAAAAAAAAAAAAAAGAGGGAAGGACCTACCTGACAAAACTTCTATCTCTAAACATGTGGTTCTTAGCTCTCACGGTATATCAGAATTTAAGTGTATTGATTAAAAAAAAAAAATGATGCTCAGATTCCACCCCTGAGATTCTGATGCAGTTGGTGAGAACTGAGGCAATTGTTTTTAAAACTCCCCACATAAACCAACATTCACCCTGGGTTCAGAATGATAGTTCTGAATCCTTTCAACTAAAGTCTTTAGTGACAGCTTCAAATTATTTAGATGCTGCAAATTAATCTTTGAATTAAATGATCAATTAATTTTTGGATTATCTCTGCATGCTACTGGGAGATTTATGGGGGAAGGAAAAGGTGTTCAGATTTCCCCTGGATAGTTTTTATAGCTCTAGTGACCAGCCGCATGTGAAGCCTAAGGAGGCCAGTGAGGGACTGTGGGTTCGTCCACAGCATACGTGTGACCATGCTGTGCCAGGCACCATGGGAACAGAGGCATGGCTGTGCTCTCCAGGAGCTTGCTGGGGGTTTTATTTGTGTTATTGTTTGTTTAATGTTTATTATGGGGAGTATATTGGTTTTAGATTTATGGTTCAGTAGTTTTAGTCTTTATGGTAGATGAACACTTTATTGCAAATTAAGCCTCCTTAAATAATCAGTGTGTAAAGTATGCATGCCCTTTATAATAGGCATTTATAACAGGGCAGTACAGTGTCTTAGAATGGGCTTTGGTCTGTGTGTCAACAGAGCTGTGCTTGAGTCACATTTCCACCCCATCCCAGCTCTGAAATTCAGGGCAAATTTCTTACCCTCTTTGTGCCTTAGGATCCCCACCTGTGAAATGAGGGGCTTGTACTGGAGATCTCAGGTCCATTTCAGCCCTAAAACACTATGACTTAAGTAAGCCATAGTTTTATTTTTCCCCCAAATTATTTTTGAGATACAGAGATGTCACATTTTTTTGGTTTTATGACACCCTGTTGGTCTCACCTCTGGTTGATGTGTCACCACTCGTTATTGGAATAATGCATGGTGCCAGGTGGAAAACATGAATCAAAGTCTGTTTTCCAGGACATTCCATTTAGGAATGCATTGTGGTGAAAGGTGAGGAGATCTATTCATAAAACAATTGAATCGTGGAGAATACTAAACAATAAAGATGAAGTAAAGATGAATGGTAGGAAAACTGGTCCTCATGGAGATCAGAAAGGAAGGAGAGAGAGCTGTTCCCACGTTGTTCTGGGAGGACTTCGGCAAAGAGTGTTGTCAGGATGAGCAGGATCTCAGTTTTCAGGAGAAAAGGACTGTCCCTTGTTTGCTTGGCTGGGATGGTGGAATGAAGGTAGAGGCATGGGCCGAGGCATGGGCCAAGGCATGGGGAGGGGGCTTGGGGGGAAGCAAAGGTTCTATTTGGAAGATGGAGGGAGCAATCAATTTGCCTTGAAGAAGCAGAAGAAAAGACTTGCGATACAGAAAGGTAGATGTTGAACTGAATACCAGCAGTTGACACTGCTGTGAAATGTAACAGAGCATATTCAAGTAGTAATATTTAATCTTTTTATTAAAGATTGAACAATTAATAGGGAATGGGGACTTAGAAAGGTGTAAAAAAAATCCTTGGAAAAGAGGAATACAAAATGAGTCCTGCACATTCCTGGGAGGACACACAGAGGATAGTGTGAAGGTAGTTTTGGGCTCTCAACTTTCATATACTTTATAAACTTTTAATCTAACATTGATATGCCCAGGAACATGCTTGGATGGCAAAGAGACTCTCCTACTTCCTCTTCCAGCTCTTACTGAATCTCACCATTGTCTCAAGGTGTAAAAATCCCTTGGGTGGGGAAAAAATGTGAAGATTCAAAATGTTTGTGTTTGTCAAGACTCCTTTAATTAGGGCGCTGCACCATCCTTCCCATGCATTTCATTAAAGGATTAGATTCCAATAAATTTTGCTTTTTAGGTTGAATAATAATGTGTCAAAATGTGTAATGCATTTAATTTGTTTTCTTCAATTGTGTGCTGCTAATGATTGAAATACTTTAATGATAATTTAACCCAGAAGAACATTTTTAACAGAGTATGATGCCCATGAGCATTAAAAACAGTATTTTAATTTTTAATACACATATTTTTTGCAGAGATGTATAATGGGGTGATCTTAAAAAAAGAGCTGGTGTGTAGCTAATAATCCTATGCAACTAATCTTATATAGTTTGTAGTCTGTTTTGGAAAATCTGTCAGGAATTGGAACCACTCAAAGGGAGCATTTGATTTGTTTTGTTTTTTTCGAATGGCCAAGTCAGGCATCTGGTTATGCCAAAAATCAAACAAACCTTTGAATTCAAATATAGCCAGCTACCAACTATATAATCTTAGATAAACTGCTTCAATTCTCTGGGCCTCAGTTTTCTCCTAAGTAAATTGGAGATATAAGACATATCTAGTAGTTTTGATTTGAAGAGTAAATGACATATTGATGTGAAGTGCTCAGTACAGTTTCAGGTACATGGAAAGCTCTCCGTCAATGGTGTCTCTCTTTCTCTAACTCTCGTTATATATAAAAAACTCAAGTTGATTGTAGATCAGTCATTAAGTTAAGTATAGTGTTACAAAGTAACTACACGGGTGCTGTGACTGGAATCTGCTTCAGATTCTCTCTCCCTCTCCCTACGCCCCTCCCATTCACGCTCTCTCTCTCTCTCTCAAATAAATAAATAAATCTTTTAAAAAAAAAGTAACTTCACTTGTAAAATTATCATAGAAGAAGATGAGTAAATTAGTTTTTTTTAAAAAAACAAACCAAATACTGGAAAGGCATCAAAAGAGCAAATTAGAAAATAATTGCTCCTTGTAATATAAATAAAACCTTTTAGTTCACCTCATCTTTTAGATTTTTGTACATTATTCATGTCTGTCTGTCTACCTACCTACCTACCTATTTATTAATGTAAGAAATATCTGAAAAACATTTGTTATTCACCAGTGGTTTATAACAATGAATAATAAAATAGGGAGGGAAGATGTTTGGGGTGGGGGAAGAATACTATAGAGTTTTTTGGTTAATTTTGGTTTATAAGATTAATGCGTACAGCAATTATCTGAAAGCTGATTGGAGGTATTTGAACTTTTAGGTGATAATGGCCACCCAAAATAGTTTCTTCTCAAAAAGGATATGAACTATTAAAATGTATCCCTTTAATACTGTGCAGACTTGTGCTGTAGCAAACAGTTGGTAGCCCTGATCATTGAAGCATTTAACCAAGGTTTGAAGTGAATTATGAAAACAGTGAAATAACCTATTTTCTTACCTATTTGTATTATCCTCTCAAACCAATTCCACCCAAGTGTTGATAATTCATTGTCTTGATTTCCTTGAATGTAAACTATTACCAGAAATTCTAGAAACTTTTCTTGGCTAGTTGTTTGGTTAATAGAAGTAAAATTGATCATTAAACTTATAATTGAAGAAGAGTCGAAAAAGAAAATCAGTATGATCATTCATGAACAGATAGGTTTATTCTCATATATCAAAGTAATTTTAATACATCCCCTGTGACCCTTTTTAGACTTATGCATAGCTTGTACTTATGTATGTAGCTTTACAAATAATTCTTTTAGATAAGATAAAATTGCAACTATAATATTCTTATTGATGCACTAAAAAAATCTACCATAGTAGGTTTTTGAGCTGTAATTAGGATAACTACCATACTGTGTGACTCTCCATAAGCTGAATGTGTATGTTCTGTGCTATCATTTATAACAGTTTTTGCAAACTAAAGAAATTTTCACATTTGAAAATTTGGAAAGCAGTTTCAGAATCTCAACTTTGGAACATGTCTGTCTTTCTCATTTCCTGCCTCCCTCATAATCCCTGCATTTCTCCTCACCATGGAATATGCATAGGAGCGAATGGTTTGAAGACAGTACTGTACACAGTTCACACAAGGTCTTGTTAAGAAGATGGGACTGCATCTTCAACCATATGGAGTGCTGAAATTTTTGGGAACAAACCAAAATGGTAATCTGAAGTCTTATTTAGGAAACAAAACTTGTGTGACTAGAAATAGACCAACTCCTAAATATATTCTGGTTTATGTGCATTCTGGTATAAACCACATGTCACTAAGTAGGGTTTTAGGGGGTCAGTAGAGGGCAGGCATACTTTTTACCTGAAGAATGTGTACACCAGTCCAGGAACTGATTATATTCTTTTCTAGTTTGATAATTTCAAGTCTTCTCTACCCTACTGACAAATCTATACTTTACATACAGATTTTTTAATATTGTCAATCCCTTTGAGGAAATGAGTGTTCATTTTAAGACAATTTTGATTATGAATTATGACTTCAGAAATCTTATTTCTACATTTCAGTTTTTAAATTATTCTATAAAACATTATCTGAAATATTGTTTTTCTCTTGGGCTTAAACAACTGAAAATAAAATTGAAGATTCCTATTAGAATTTTTATTTTTTTCTCCAAATGTTACCTGTGATAAGCAGTTATGATAAAGTGGGTTCAAATCGCTAGACTTTGAAGCATCAGTATCTTTCTCACTCATTAGCTGCTTTATCTTAATGCAAATGATTTAACCACTGTGAGCTTCAGTGTCCTTGTTCATAAAAATAAAAAAAAATTATTTCATGATCTAAGGTCTGAATTTCCATTTTCATAGAAGTCTAACGTCCCATACTCATAGTGATCATTTTCCATATTTTTTCTTATAAATCATTTACCGGTCAGATTCTCTGTTTGCTGGTTCTCATAATTTCACGTATGACATATTCTTTGTTGCTGGCATTTCCTTTGATCTTCTGGTATATTTCTTGTGCAGTTAGTAGAGGGGAAACCCACTAGAATTTATTATTGTGAAATAAGTATAGATATTTAGAGATGTAAGTGATTACCAACAACATTAAGCCCATCCATTAAAAATTGAGGAAAGTTCTGGCAGAATTATTAAAGGACTTGATTTTGGTTTAGAGGGAGGATCTATGAACTCAGATTAACAGACTGATGACCTTTCACAGTTCATTGGGTCTGCGCTCTGTTAGCTGTGTTTCTACTAATGTTTCTACTCTGATGTAATCACTGGTTGGTGACATTTATGAATAAATCTTTGGTTCTGGTGAGCTACAACTGTTCCAGTTTCTGTATCCAGGGCTCCAGCTCCTCCCCCCATCACTGGGTTCAGAGCTGACCACGCTATGAAGGCTACCCTGAGAATTATTTAACTTCTTCCTCCTCCACCTTCTTATAGTACAACAGGACCCCATGATGCTTGGTGAACTCCTTGGGCAGCCTTTGTTTATCAACAGACTCCACCTTGGGCTTGTCATCCTGTAGATGGTGGTTTGGTTTGTCTGATGCCCCAGATGGGAGGCAGCATAGTGTGATAGAAAGAGAAAGAAGAGGGCCTATATTACCACCACTCCGGGGGTGGGGGTGGGGGGGGGAGGGAAGCACCAGGGCTGGTCAAATGGCAGAGAAAGCAGGAGAAAACCATGGGAAGAAACAGGTGAGGCAGGGTAAGCAGGCTTAGGATTGGCTAGTTTGAATGATTTGAGCAGGCTCTGGGGCATAGGAGCTGTCCGTAGTTTTCTGGTACCTGGCCCTGGGATGATTAGGGCAGGGGTATAGTCACCCAGATTGTGAGAGCCCAAAGTAAAGGAGATGGTCGGGGCTGTGGGCTCCATATGTGGTTTGCATATGAAAGGTATGTTAGAAGGTAAGTGATTTATTATCATTAGGAATTGGCTAGCCATGGGAGGAACAGTCCCTTCAGTATCTGCAAGGCCCCAATATGGCAAAGTGTCAAAATATGGAATAAAGAGACATGCTTAATATACTTACAAACCTTAGAATTTTTCATTTGAAATAATATAAGTAACTATGTTATTACTAATTTGACATTAGTAATAATCTTAATATTATGACTGAAAACTGTTAAGGTCCATTCATTATCTCATTTGCTCCTCACCATGATGAGGAATGAGGTATGAATTATATCCTTTAATCAGATGCAAAATATGATGATAGGAGTTTACTTGCCAATTTTACCCAATAAATAATTGTGTCTGCTCTTCACTTATTGATTGCATTTACAAATAAAAGAAAGGGGAGGGGCGTCTGGGTGGCTCAGTCAGTTAAGCGTCTGACTTCGGCTCAGGTCATGATCTTGGGGTCCTGGAATGGAACCTCCCTGACAAGCCCCCCATGTGGAGCCCTCTCGCCCACCTGTGAAACCCCTGCCTCCCTCCCACATCCAGCCCCCTCACCCAGCCCCCAAATGGAGTCCCCTTGTGGAGCCCCTCACTCAGCAGGGAGTCTGTCCCTCTCCCTCTGCCCCACCCCCCTGCTAGTGCTCTCTCCCTCTTTCTGTCATATAAATAAATAAAGTCTTTAAAAAATAAAAAAGAGAACAGAATCATATTTATTGAGTATCTCCTATGTGTCAAATATCTTCTTAGGGTGCTTTATCATATTATGTTACTAACTACTAAATAATTAAAAAGATTTAAATAATATTAAATATGCTTCATAACAATGTGGAACAGAAACTATTATGCCCACTTCATAGATGAGAAAAACGAGGTTCATAAAAGTTAGGAAAGTTGTTCCAAGATTACATACCTAATTGGTGGCAGAACTGAGATTTGAACCAGCTTGGTCTCTTGGACCCAAGGCAGCAAACAGATTTCAATTCAAGCATCAACTTCAGTTAGTTGACAGAGTTGTCTGAAGCAGCATAGAAAAGGGTTCTGGGGCTGTGTGTAGGCTCCCTGGAAAAGAGTGTCACCATTAGTTAGTGACCTTTGTCACAGGAACAAGGGGAGAGAGATGTGACCCAGAGTTTCTTTGAGATGTGACCCAGGGAGCAGGAGCAAAGGGTGGGGAAGGTGGGAAAGCCAAGGCTGTGTCATGGAGGTGACCACCACTTGTGCTCCATCTAGTCTGACCTCCTGAGAAGCTGTATGAAATGTATTTGAGAACGATCCGTATGGGAGGATCACAGGGGCAGGAAGTATTCATGCATAGCCTGCTGTGCCGTACTGCACTAGGGCAGTTTAAGGAGTGTTAACTCCTCCACACTTCTGGGTGGCACATATGTGAGTGTTTGGGACGGTTTTGGCGTGTCCTCTGCCTGTGGTACCAACGAAACCCAGGGGCAGAAAGCAAGAAATGGGCATTGCAGGTGAGGGCATTGCAAATCCATGATCTTGGAAAAGCTATGTTTATGCTAAGAGAGTGCTGACATTTAGTCTTAAGTACTTCCTGAACTTTCCCTCTCTCCATCCTTTTCCAGCTAATAGAAAGTTGAGCTCATGAATATCAGTCTGTTTACAAAAGAGCAAGGACATTGTGCATTGATTTTTTTTTTTAAAAGATTTTATTTATTTATTTATTTGAGAGAGAGAGAGAGAGCGCGCGCACATGAGAGGGGAGAGCCAGAGGGAGAAGCAGACTCCCCGCTGAGCAGGGAGCCCGATATGGGACTCGATCCCGGGACTCCAGGATCATGACCTGAGCCGAAGGCAGTCGCTTAACCAACTGAGCCACCCAGGCGCCCCATTGTGCATTGATTAATCCTATCTTATTTTTGTATCTATTATGTGCCAATCTCTGTGCTAGACTCTGTACGCCCACAGTCTCACTCATCCTAACCACACTGTTGTGAAGCAGGTATTCTTGCCCTGCCTGGCTCAGTATAGGAGCCCAGCTGAATTGCTCAAGGCCACCCCCACAGAGCACTGAGCTGAAATTCAGACAGGCCTCCAGCTGATTCCTATGCCCACACTTAATTTTACTCTGTAGGTGTTCTGATGGGGAAGGCCTTGGCTCTTGTTTGGCCAGTGCTTGAGCTCTCACCGTGGGACTCTACAAAATGAACTCACTTCGGAGACTCAGGCTTGTCAGCATTTTGCAAGTGAGTCAACTGGAGACCTGGCCTATCTCCATGATGAGTGCTGGAAATCCCCACCACATCTCTGACTCAGAGATGTGTTTCTTAGCCCATGAATCTTTCAGCCGTCTGGGTAAGCACAAAGTGAGTTGAAAGTTCCTAGAAACTGCACTTTTTTCCCCCAGAAGTTCTGTAAGGCCACATTTTCTCTGGAACTGAGACACATACAATGAAACAGCACATCAAAAGTTACAAAGAAAATTAGCATCAACCTCTCTATATCTGAGTTTTCTCATTTATGAAGTAAGGGTGTGGATTTCATGATCCCTAAGGTTCCTTCCAAGCTAAATTCTATGAGACCGAGGCTATACTGAAGCAGATTCCAAGGAGCGTGGCTGCAACATTTCTCTTTCCTTGGTAGTTAGCACAGAGCAGATTCTGAACCTGTGTTTGCCAGACCCAGCAGAATGCAAAACTGACAGGGCCCCTTTCTGCCTTCCTTTTCTCCACTCCTTGATAGTTCTTCATCCAATCCTAGCACCTATAAATTCTTCCAACACAAACCCTGTGCTAAAAAATGGTTGGACCTTAGTGTGAAGGATCTCAAATCAGTGTATTCTCCTTCTCTGGTGTATTTGCATATTGAGATGTGTATCTAACTGTGAAATTAAAAGATGTCCCCCCCCATTAAAGAAATTTCACACATCAGTCAATTTCATTTTTTGGAAAGATAGGACTTTTCTGAGGCTCTAGAATCATTCCATTGGACATAAAACCCAAATTGCCCATATGACCCCCATCATAGACTAGGAAAGAGTGCTTTCCATTAAGGACCCTGGGGGGGGGGGAGGGGGGGAGGGGGAAGGAGGAAAAGGAGGAAAAAGATTGAAGAGTGGGACATGAAGTGACCACTGCCACACTATGGAAAACGGACTCTCCTTTCCTTGTTGCCTGCTGCAAACCTGCCAAGGTATAAAGCATGCAAGGTAGGTGAATGACGTGTCTCTTCAAAGCAGAGGCCAGCAAACTGTGGTCCAAATCCAGCCCAACGCCTATGCTTCTTTTTGTATAGGGTGCAAGCTAGGAATGGTTTTTACAGGTGAATATTTGCAACTGATTTGATGATTGAGAACACTCACTTTGAACTTTAAGTAAGTAAAATGTTAACCCCCTCAAAAGAATTCCATTCCTTTTATTAATGGGCCTATATTATAAAAAAAAAAACACAAAAAACTGTACTCAATTATTATTATATTTTAAATTTCATCAACGAGAAATATGAGGAAATTTTGTCTCCCTCTTGTTATATAGATACTATGTAATTGATTTTTAACTCTTCGGTCACAATGCTTGACATATTCACTATCCAGCTCTTTATAGAAAAAAAATGTGCCAGCCCCCTGTTCAGAGGAAAAGGCAGTAGAAGAAGAAAAGGGCTATAGGAGAGGATACAGGGAACAGAGGCAAATGAAATGATGTTACAAATAAAATGGAGGAAGTGGAATGTTCTTTCTCACTCGTGTGAAGCACTTACGTAGAATCTTGAAGGACTGGCTGTCTTCTCCCTACCCCAGTGAAAAATTATCTTCTCTGTGAAAACACACAGATGCATGCATACACACATGCGGGCGCACATCCACTGTTGGCCTGCTATGAGGGAAAAGTGACCCTAAGCCAAAATCTCAGCTCTGCGGTGAACTCATCATGGGATTTGGGGGAGATATTTCCTCCTCTGGCCTCACCACAATTCCCTAAGGTTGCCAGCAGATCTTGTGATCATTAAAGCCAGTGGGTTTTCCCACTTCCCAGTCTCCTTAAAACCTTATCTCTGACGCTGCTTTCATAATCCTTTACTCTTGTTCTCTACACAAGTAGAGGCCTTGCCCAGACTTGTCTTTGGAACTCTGCCCTTCTTTCTTCACACTTTCCCTCAGAGAGCTCGTTCCTTCACATCACTCCTTTTCATAGCAAGGGCTAGACAGCTGTCTGTGGTAAAGGAGGCATTTACATCCGCATCTCCATCCCCACCAACCCTAACAGATGCATGCTCTTGCCATGCCTTCTTCTTGCCATGCTTCAGCATTGCTAAATAGCTGGCCTCGGGGTCCCAAGGCTCCACCTAAATCCTCACCCTGCTCTCCTCTCCCACTAGACCAACTTCTAGTCCCCCGTCTGCCTCAACCCTTGCCTGTAAGGGAAGTTATGTTGAGCATTTAAACATCATTTTAAATTCAACATATCAGATTGTCTTTCTGAACACTTCCAGTTACTATCAGGGCAATCCCAGCTCCAGGGCTAAGATACGGAGACCTTGCATATCTCAAAAAATAGGTTGATCAACGTAAATCATCAGGTATGCATAAATATTCCAATACTAGAAAAGAGATCCTGCACTTTTTGGACAGGCTTTTAAAAAACTCAGTCAGATCCTGTGTGCTACCCCTCTGCCCTGGACCCTCCATGGTCTCCTGCTCCCATCAGAAGAGAGTGCACGTTCTGGCTGGGGTGAAGGACCCTGGCAGAAGGTCCTCCCACCTTCTGCCCTAACCACCCCCTAGCCCCGCTTGCACAGGGCACCAGCCACACTGGCCTCCTTGTTCCTTGACGTGCCAAGCTGTTTCCCCTTTGCACTCCTGCTCTTTTGACTACAGCTCTGCCCCCAAGTTCCCATGATGGGTTTGAGACTATCATCTAAAGCGCAGCTCAAATGTCATCTCCCCAGAAAGGCTTTTACTTAGCCACCCTCTCTAAATGCTGTCCTCTCATTTTGTTACATGAATCCATTTCATTTTCTTTATAAATTTATCACAACCTGAAACTTTCTGGCTTATGTGTTTGTATACTTGTTCTTGTCTATTTGCAACAACTAGAATGTGAGCTTCATGAGAGGAGGAATCTTGTCTCTTTTGCCATTACAAGGCCTCTCCATTGTCCTGGCACATATTCTTTCCTTTAGGATGAACGAGCAAAAGTCAGTCTGAAGGGTCTGATTCAGGGGCGCCTGGGTGGCTCAGTCGGCTAAGCATCCGACTCTTGATTTTGGCTCAGATCATGATCTCGGGGCCCTGGGATTGAGCTCCGCATCAGGCTCCCTGCTCAGCAGGGAGTCTGCTTGAGGATTCTCTCCCTCTCCCTCTGCCCCTCCCTCTGCTTGCACTCTCTCTCTCAAATAAATAATAAATCTTTTTTTAAAAAAAGGAAAGGTCTGGTTCATTCTCTGTAGGGAACAGGTTACTTTTCCTCAAAGTGAATGTTATCTTTTGTGTGACAGGGGTTACATGTTTCGATTTCAAAGAAATTCTGTGCACACTTGGCAAATATATGGAGAGGAACCAGGTATGTTTGCAAAGCAATGGGAGCTGATGCAATGCTAAACATTTGTATAATGCTTCATATTTTAACAAAGCAAAACAAATATTTTGTAGCCTATCTGTAAATTAAAATCAAGAATAGCCGAAGATACATTGTTTTTGTTTTTGAAAAATTGCTATAAAATTTTCATGAGAAATTCCCGTCAGTCTTTCCAAATCTGAGTCCACCATCTCCATTTTTAAAAAGTGTTAGCCCTTTTATTTATTTATTTATTTTTTAAGATTTTATTTATTTATTTGACAGAGAGAGAGAGAGAGATAATGAGGACAGGAACACAAGCAGGGGAAGTGGGAGAGGGAGAAGCTGGCTTCCCGCCGAGCAGGGAGCCCGATGCGGGGCTCGATCCCAGGACCCTGGGATCATGACCTGAGCCGAAGGCAGACGCTTAACTACTGAGCCACCCAGGCGCCCCGTAAAAAGTGTTAGCCATTTTAAAAGAACCATTGAATTCTGGTACATTCTAAGAAAAAGTCTTCTCTTTAAACCTTCAGTGAAAATAAGATTTCAAACACTGGTTGACCTTAGAAGTTCATATTTGACCTTTACTTTTTGTACACTCTGGTCACTTTTCCAGATTGTTAATCCTGTGTATGTATGGGAAGGGGGGGTTCTCTCAAATCTCTTCTCACCCTTTTAACATATAATAGGAGTAGTATGTGCATAATGAATTTACTGAAGCTGTCATAATCCCTGACTAGAAAACTTAAATGAAGATATTCAATAAGAAGATATTGATAGGTACCATTAAAGTATAGAAACTTCTCAGATTTTACTTTCTTCATACATTGCAAGAGAAATGGTAACAAAATTATATATATATATATATACACACATATATATATGTGCATATACATATACATATATATATATAATGTTTGTATATAGGGTCAAAGTTTCAGATATATAATGTGTGTATATGGATAGATAGATAGATAGATAGACTTACATATATAGAAAAAGACATAAGGTTTTGCAGTTTTCCTTCAAATACTGTAGTGTATAATTTCACACTGAGAACATTGGAAAAAAAATATTCTATCCTTGAGTCCCATTCTGTATCCCTTACCACCTACCTCAGCTCTACATAATATCCCATATGTCTTTCCTCATTACTAGCATATTTTAAAGTCATTAGAACTCTGTGGGTGGCAAAGATACATTGGAGAACAGCTCATAATTAATATAAACCTCTTGAGGGAACTTTAGAGTTTATCTTGATATATACATGTACATATACATATGCATATGCATATACATACACACACACCTAACACACTATTTTAACAGAAAGTTGGACATGACGTTTAGTTATGAAAATATATTTCAAAGTATGTAGCCCTGCCTGTAAGTAAACTTCCTTTACATAATTTTTACATAATCTCAGCTGTGTACCAATCATGATCTAGCTAGAACTCTGATTTGCCTATAGGACCTGGAACCTCACACTAAAGACTTTTTTCTGGTACACATCATGGATCAGGTAGTGGCGTCTGCTGGCAATGAGTGATACTGCTTTCCAATTCTATAGGTGGCCTGGCTTTTCATCATAGTGCATCCCTGGAAAACAGATCATGGTGTCGTTTTTTTTTAGAACAAACATATACATGAAAAGATAAATAACAAAACAGAGTGGTGATGATAATTTACATATTGACTGGTATGTGACATATGGAAGGAAGGAAATGAACTTTTATTGTGAATTTACTGTGTGTCTGTGTGATGGTGTCTTCCTTCACATGCTAGCAGAGGTAAGAGGTCAGAGAGGTTAAGAAACACTCCCAGGTTCACAGGCTAAGGAAGACACGTGCTGTGGTAAATAGGTAGGATGTCCTACTTTCTGAGGCAAGAAAGAAAAGGCTATTCAGACCAGGATCTGGGTAGCAATGAACACCGTCACATAGCATCAGTTATAGTGTATACTGCTTCAGTTTTTCTGAAGGACAACTTTCCCATATGCACTGAAAGCATTAAAAACATGCACACCATTTGACTAAGCAATTCTTATTCTAGTAATTTATCCTCAGGAACTAATCATAGAGGTGCGTGAATATTTATTAATAAATATGGTTATTGCATTATATGTATGCATACCATATATTATAGCATTTATTGTAATAGTGAAAAATAAATGATTTAAATAATAACTAATAACAAAGGGTTGTCAACATAGATTATAGTATATCCCTAAAAGGAATAGTATTCATTTGTGAAAAGTATGTTGTATAGGAATATTTAGTGACAAGAAAAAAATGTTTATTCCATGTTATTAAGTAAAAAAACTAGTTTATGGATGTTGTATGATGCCGTTTCTCAAGTAAAACTATGTATGTACATATGAGTTGTGTGGGTTTGTAAAGAAGATATACCCAAATGCCAACAGTGGTTATCTCTGTTATCTCTGAAAGATAAGATGACAGAACACATTTATTTTCTTCTTTTCCTCATCTTTATTTTATAAATTTTCTACAGTGAGAATACATCACTTTTAAAATTTTAAGAAAAGAATTAAGAATGTGATCACAGGAGGCAACCAGGGGATCTAGAATACAGAGAGACTTGATGGCAGAGGATGAACCCCTGCAGTGAGAAGTTAATGGGAAGTTGTTGTTAAACAGCAGAAAAACCCGGTGTTGGCATAAGGATGGTATCTTCGCATGTCATCAAGGGCAGGGCAACAGGTACATATAGGGATGCACAGGTAGCATCAGAGATGTTTAAATTGCAGCCCTGGTGCCTGGAAAGTAGCCCTAGGGTATGAATCAGTTTTGTCCTAGCGAAATTGGGGGACCACAGGGAGAGCAAAAGTTAGGAATTAGGGTTGGCTCTGGGAAGTGGATGTAAAAGCCGGGATAGAGGGAGAAGCAAGCCCAACTCAGTATTAGTTGAACAACTGTCCCAGGACTCCTTACATTTCCCCTCGATAATGCTCCAGACGAACTTTGTTCCCTCTCTTGCACCCACCCTGAATAGTTAGAGAATCATTTGTCTGCAGAGCAATGAAGCATAATATCTAGTGTACTAAAGATTGCTTAAGGCTATTAATGTACTTGGAATGAGTTGGGAAACATACAAATAAAACTAAACCGACAGATGGAGCCAATATCTTTTTTTCCCCACTTAATTTTTCCCTAGGAAGCAAAGGTGATTAAATTCATTCCTTTGACTTCAGAAATGCCCTTAGATTGGGATCATTTGGAACATCTACATGTTTTAGGCCTTGGGAAAGGTTTCAACTATAAACTTGGAGAGAAAAAGATTATTGGAATTGGGTCAATAGATCTAGACCCTTTTGTGCTGCCATGCCTGACTAGGAAAGTCACTTCAAGTTTTTAGATATCAATCCCTCATCTGCAGAATGAGATAAAGTGAGATAAAGGTGGAGGATCCTTTCAGTGCTGAAACTCCAGAACTCTCTGGACCTGAGACTTTGCTCTCATTTCCATATGTATATCTTCTGTCATATCTACCCACCCCCAGCTCCAAAAAGAGCCACAAAAGGGAAAATCAATCACAGAAAGTCAGACTGAAGGGAGAGGTGGCTCTTTTCTCTTTTTTTCTGGAATATCCTTAAAGACTGACTGCATGGCTAAACACCTAGGAGCATTTTAGCATTCGTTTATTCACCTACTTATTCATTCAAGAAACATTAAACACCCAGTCTTGTCCCAGATATTGTGCTAGGTCTTAGGTAAACAAAATTTAAGAGGATAGATAGATCTCCTGCTGTCAAGAAACTTTCTATGCAGTGGAGGATTTTCAGTTCTCCTACTGTCTATTGCCCTAGTGATTTTGAACTTTCTCCCTCTTCTCCTCCCACATCTACCCACACTGCTTTTAGTAAGAAATATTATGATGGAAGTTGATTGAATATATGGATAGTATGGAGGTGGAAAAATATGGAAAACCATTGACCTGGTGCAGGAGACAGACTTACAAATGGCCATCATACAATCTATAACAGGGTGATACTCTTTGGTCATGGAAACATAACCACATGAACATACCTGACCCCATGTTTTCTGCTCTGCTTCCAAGAGTTTCTTACATATCCAGATTCAGAACTCAATTAACAACCTTTATAAATCTCTTTAATAGATTGCTCTGAAGTCCATCTATTTCTTTCTGTCCCCAATGCTTCTCCCTTAACCCAGTTTTCCGTCGTTGTTTACCTAGATTATCATCTCCTACCTCATCTCCCTGTCCCCTTTGAATCCATTTTCCACATTATAGCCAGACTGATCTTTCTAAAGCACAAATCTGATGTCTCTCTCCTGCTGTTAAAGATTTAAAGTCTAAACTCTCAGTGCAAGTTAGGTTAACCTTCTCTGTGCATTTATCTCTGTGCATCATTCAGTATTGTAATTACCTACAATAGTTATCTTTCTCCTAGACTACTACAGAAAGCTCTCTGAAGATGGAGACTAGTTTATTTATCAGGAAATGAATGAGCCTGGCACTATGTCTCTGGCACAGAATTAGTGCTTAACGGTATTTGTTAGATGAATGTAAGATGTCAGTTTGGAGGTCATATTTAGTTGAAGTCATAGGCATGGATAAAATCTGGATATAGGAGGAACTCAGGTAAGGGTTTTGCTGAAGGGATAGATAGATAATGATGATCGGTAAACTAAGAACATAGACAGTAGAACACTGAAGAACACGAACATTTTACTGAGTGGTGGAGGAAGGTATATCTGTGAGAGTGACTGAAAAGACAGGAGGAGAGCAAGGAGAGGATGTAGGAGGGGTGCCGAGAAGCAGAGGATCTCAGCAAATGCTTCTTTGTATCCCCAGGCCCAACACAGGGGCAGGTAAATGAATGAGTGGCATGAATGGTGGTCTCAGATTCAGATTCTGCATCAAAATTGAATACCACAGAGACTGAGAGGTGTTCATTGGATTTGGCAGTTAGGGGATTTCTGGTAATCAAAGGATAATTACAACTTCAGTGGAGCATTTGATGCAGAGGTCCGGGGCGGGACTGGATGCCAGGAAGGAGAGCTGAGGAGTCTAGATAAGGCTTTTAAGGAAAGGGAGAGAGGCATCCTGTGTAATCACAGAAGTGTGAGTCTAGAGGAATGGGGAGTTTCTTGTTCGTTTGTGTTTAAAGATGGGACATCTATGATATATGCACGTGGACATTGAAAAACTCCACCTCCTGTCTCGATGCTTATCTGAAGTCATTAGCCCCTCAGCAGATGCAGAATGGGTGGAAGTATTGTGAGTTGAGGGAGTGCAGGTGTTTACTAGGCAACATCGAGTGAGGGAGGTTGTAGTGGGGACTGCCTTAGCAATGGCTGTGCTCGGGAGGTCCGAGGAACATCTCATCGTCCCCAGAAGAGGAGTTTTGGTGAGAAGGGATAAGCACGGATATCCCCAAAGGTGGTGCTTCTTCCAGACCAAAGCACAGAGGGTCACAGACCAGGCCAGGACCTTAATTTTTCCCTTTCAAGTGCTCAGCTTTACCTGTTGGGTAACTTGGTACTTCCTTCTGCTGTATGTTTCCTTCATATTTCTCTAGTAACGACTATGATGATGATGGTATATAATTACTATAATAATAGTAATCATAAGCCAGATACTATCGTAAGTGCTTTTATAAGAATTATCTAGTTAAATCCAGTGAATAACTCAATGATAAAGATAAAATTATTATCCCTATTTTACAGATAAGTAAAGTTAGTTGAGTAATTGGATATTTTCTATGAATTTGTAATAAAGTCAAAGACAGAATTATTTATAGAAATTTATTTTGTACTCAAAGTTTAGGAATAAAATCTTTCATAAAGTGAGGGTATATACAGTGTTGTAGATTTGTAAATGCAGATTGGGGCAAAATACATTC
Source organism: Phoca vitulina (assembly GCF_004348235.1). Taxonomy (NCBI): domain Eukaryota; kingdom Metazoa; phylum Chordata; class Mammalia; order Carnivora; family Phocidae; genus Phoca; species Phoca vitulina. Next base: position 16,017,222 of record NW_022589728.1, on the reverse strand, counting down.
CACAGAAGGCAGTTGGTAACAAGAGTATGTCAAAATGTCCTTTTAATCTCTTTTGTGTCCTTAGAGAGTTATGAAATAAACAAATGGTATTTAGAAAAAAATATGTAGCATTGGGTTAGGTACCTTTTCCAAAATTTTATATTTTAGGTTATGAAAAAACTTGATTTTAAATTGTTCAATATCCTGTTTCTAATAACTTTTTTGGAAATTAAAATATATCTCCTGGCTAATGGGAAAAAAATGCTTACTATAAAAATGAAGAGATAAAGTAATATTGGGATGATAGCTCACATATAAAACATATAGTTTTTTTCAAAGCACCAAAAGTCGAATGAATTTAGGATCTATACTTGAGTCTTCACAACTATTGCAACCAACTGAATACAAAATATATTTTAATGTATTTTATAAATGAGTGGTATTAACACGGAAGAATGACAGGGTTTCTTGTGTTATTCTCAATGTAATTCTCAGAACTATTTTGTGTGTGTGTGTGTGTGGTAAAAAAAAAAAACGGGAAAAATGCATTGCTTTTAAAGTAATCTTAAAGAGCTGCCTTTAAATAGACAACAGCAGCTAGGAGATCAACGCTGGGAGATCTTAGCTGCATTATTAATCTACTTTTTTGTGTTGCAGAATTACTGCACATAACATACATGAGGGTCTACACGGCAGTTTTAACAAAAGATCTTGACTGTACTGACTTAAGAAAAGGATTTTATTCTCACCTCCTACATACCTACTTCCTTCTTTTTAATTCAACTTCGATTCAGCAAGAGAATTTAAACATATTTGAAAATTTTAGTGGAGAGAAATACTCTTTAATATGAAATAGATTAAAAAACATGCGTTGAATGGTTGACTCAGGGGCTTTCACTAAACTGGCCATGAATGCTGAAACCATCTGTTTTTCTGGACGTTGTCAGGGTGAGTGTGGCAGAGGCAGCTGTTTGAAAAGGGACGCTTTGGATGATGAACCAGCCCATTGTTTCTAAGCAATTCACTTGCATTCAGAGGCTCTACCCAAGCGTACTATAGAGCAATCAAAATCAAACTATTGTTTGTACCAATCATATTGATCTGAAAAGAACGTGGTGGGATGACCCCATTGTAGATGCAAATAGTTGTTCTGAGCAGCTGTATGCTGGCCAATATGTACCTCAGTAGGAAACAGGCTTGGAAGCTAGAGGGCTCTCTGCACCCTACTGGGGGAGGAAAAAAGATTATACCAGATTGAACTGCAGTTTAAGAAGGGACTGAGGGGAATGAAGACACAGGTCTGTTAGTATTAGTGGTAATTTTCTCTCGCAAAAGAAAAAACTGTCAACATTAACTCTATGGTGGTGAAGATATTTTTATATTAAAGCTTTCTGCAAACTAGAAATCTAGACTCTCCATAAAATTAGATAATGACTTAAAACTATAGCACAAAAAGTGATTTGCTTTGGTTGCAAATGTCAAGTCCTGACTAGCTCTGCAAATTAGAAAATGCACAATCTTGCCCTGTCTGGAATTATTCATACACTGTTTAAAGTTTTATAATTTATTTACAACTCAGAAAAATGTAGAAACAATCTTGATATTGCAATATTTGCATGAATATTAAAAAGGACATTTTTGTCTGCAGAGAGCAAATGGAAGCACACAAAATGAAAATTACACTGTTTCAGTTGTTTTTTTTTTTTTTTTAATAATCTGAACACTATCTTTTATCCATTAACATTTAAGCTTTTTGGTTGTCCTTGTCACTTCATTGCATGCATGCTAATATCTTCTCATATAAAATTTAATCTGTTGAACTAAATGAAGGAATTAGTATCTGAAAGACATCTTTCATTAAGCAATTAACGAATCTCTCCAACAAATCTACAAAAGCATATGTGTTTATATTTAATAATTATTTGTATGATCAGCCAGTTATAACACATGCATATATTTCATTTTAGTCATGATATTTATTGCTTCACCTAAACTTATTGCCATTGTACTATAGAGTCCTACTTAGAAATGTGGTTAAAACTGGTTATTTGCTAAAGAAGATATATATTTATAGTTTATCGACTTTCGAAATTCCTCTGTGGTTCAAAATAGAGCAAAGACAATCCCTCCAAGCAGAACTATCTGGTTGTGGATGAATTTTTGCTTTATATTGCAGTGAAAATCAGAAATAACAGGGTAAAGTTAAGATAATTTGGAGATTTGTGGACTATGTTTAAAGGAAGTTTCAGTATCATATGCGCCAACCAATCTTTATTGTCAAATATAGAGGCCATGATATGACTTTAATTTGAGTCTTTCTTAAGAAAATAAACTATCTTATCTGAGTTATCCACAATTTTCATTGCTTAAATAAAATCACTTCTGAGCAGCACTTTAATTAGCAGCCTACCCTGCTTCTTCCTGAATATATTCAGTTGTCTTGGTGTCACTGTGAGTATGGCATGGGGTAGAACCTATGGAACATTCTGTCATGGTAAATTCAGTCCATCATTAGGTTGGTAGGCCTATGTAATGTGAAAGAAAAAAACTGAAAGCTATTTTTCAATTAAATATCAGATTTTTACTTAAATTGACTTGTATGTGTGAATGGAATGGCTGTGATAAACTCCATTGGTTCAAACTTCTCAAGTATTTTATGTTTACAATCTATAAACATAGACAGTATTTCAATATTCAAACACTCAGTTGGTTATGTTTTCCCTCTACTTTCAGGAGAATGAGACCAATTACAATTTTTTAAGCCAATACAAAGGATTTATTCCAAAAAGCAATTCCCAGGTTATATTTCTAGCACGGGTAAACATTTGGCGAAATTTCCCATGGCTATATGTAGAAATAACTATAGCTGTGGTAAATAATATTTTGAATGATGACCTGAGGTGCCATAATGATATGCCAGCCACCAAAAAATAATTAGATAATGTTCATAATACTGTATTTAACAATAGTTACTTATTATTGGTTTTTCTGTGTACCCATGGGGAAATTCAGTTTCTTTATATGGAAAGAAGCTATGTACTACTCTAAACTAATAAAATGAAAAATATATTAGTATGTGTTATGGGCTGAATTGTGCTCTCTCTCCAAATTCATATCTTGAAGTCCTAACACCAAGTATTACAGAGTGTGATATTTGAAGACAGAACCTTTTAAGAGGTAATTAAGGTTAGAAGAGGTCATATGAGTGGGCCCTCATTCGATCTGAGTGGTGTCCTCATAAGAAAAGGAATTTGGACACACAAAGAGACACGAGGGATGTGTATGCACAGAATAAACACCAAGTGAAGACATAGGGGGAAGACAGCCATCTGCAAGCCAAGGAGAGAGAACTCAAAAGAAACTAAACCTGCCAACACCTGTAAGGTAGATTTTTGGTTTTAGTATAGCTAAGGAAGCAGAGGCTAAGGAGGGTTCAGATTGGCCAAGGGTTCCACAAAGAATAACTGGGAAACTTTTGAACCCACGTTTTTTGTGTCTCCCAAGCCTTTCTTTTGACCACTACCCTCTGTCTCAAGAGAGTAAAGAAATGTATCGATGCCATTGAGAAAGAATTTCAGCAAAGTATGTGGAACTATAAGTGTTTCTATATTTTTAACCCTTATTAATAATTAATAAAGCAGCTAGTTAACAAAAATGGTTGTAATTACATTACCAAGATTTTTGTTAATACACATCAATATTACATGTTAAATATTTCACCTTTGGTAACTTTATTTCTGTTAGTGAATGCATTGGAAAAAAACTCAACTTGTATTGATTCTGTAGTATGTAATCTTAACAAGACAAATTCCTCCAGGAGATGCTAACAGAAAGAGTTTAGGTTTATAAGAAAAACATGTTAGAGATAGAATATTGTAAAATAAGTAGTTTAGGAAATTAGTAACATTATTTTTTTTAATGTACTAAATGTGTTCATAGGGAAGTTCAACTTCTTTATTTGGAAAGAAACAATTTACTACTCCAAGCTAATAAAATGAAAAGTGTGTTAGTATATGAAGGTCATGTCATTTACTTCATTTTTTTTTTTTTAATTTGGCTGAACTGTATGATTCAGGGAGTGGTTAGAAGTTGAAGCCAAGGAAACAATAAAATAACCTACTTGATATTTGCTCATATATCCTGGGGAGTTAGAGGGTGCTGTAATTTATCAAAAAAGCTATGGACATAATGATACATTTTCTTTTTGTCTTCTGTCCTGTCATCACCTGATATCTTAAATACTTGTCAAGAAGAAAAACATTCAGAAAAACCTATAGACCTGCTTTTTATTCTTTAACCATGTAAAGCATGCTTACTTTAAAGTTGTCCAAAAGTAATTTATTAAATTAAAGGTTTGAGATAGATCAAGGAAATAAGAAAGGCTACATCACGCACTCATCAGCAAATAGAACATTACAAATAATACTGACAACTTTTTTTTTGAGAGAGAGAGAGAAAGAGAGTGCCCATGTGCACAGTGGGTGGGGAGGGGCAGCAGGAGAGGGAGAGAGAGAATCTTGAGCAGGCTCTATGCTCAGCACACAGCCCCACACAGGGCTCCATCTAATGACCTTGAGATCATGACCTGAGCTGAAATTAAGAGTCAGACACTTAACTGACTGAGCCACCCAGGCGCCCCAATACTGACAACTTTCTAAAACAAGTAGCCAAAATTGGATTTCCTCATCTGTTCCCATGGAATTCTTATCTCCTTGATCATGGGTCGGCAGTTGGCTTTTCCTAAATAGTCTGTTTCTGGACTAAAAGGCGTTGCAGAAATCCAACCCAGTACTCTGTAGTGTATTATGCCTATCGCCTAGGCTATTTGAACTTGGAAGCTAGAACCTATATTCTAATAATTGATATGTCAATAGTTAAGAGTATCTCGTACTTTCCATCACGGTTCAGAGTCTGCCCCTTGTTGAAAACACAATTTCTAGTCTGGAGTTTAAAGCAGAGCCTTCAGGCACACATGAGAAGAAAGTGGAAACCACTTGCTATTGAGAGTACTGAATGGTTGTATTAATGATTATAGTAACCAATATAATGTTAGAAGGTAGGAGAGTAAAATTCTCTATTGAAATATAAAACATAACTGTTTTACAAGGATTGGATTGTGTTTCTCCTGGGGGAAAGAACAGTAGTAATGACACTGACAAATAGTATCCCTAAGATGTATTTATATTGAGAACATGTTGCCATATAAAATTAACTTACGGAAAGCTGTTTTCTCCTTTGATTTGACTGCTCTTTCCTGCAGCTCTTTACACTAATTAGTGTTGAACCAAATAAGAAATATAGAGGTGACTAAACAAATCTATTCTTTCTAGTATCCTTTTTTTAAAAAAGGGAAAAAAACACATCTTTGTGATTGCCCAGGAGCCACCTGAGAAACTTCAGAGATAGTTTAGGCATAAAAAATAACTTCAAAAAAGTTTTTTTTGGTTTACCTAGGGTCTAATCTTGGGAAGGCAAAATCAAGATTTGTTAGTGGAAATTTGGCCAGTTGATTAAGAGAGGATCATAGATGCCTGGGGAGAAAGAATGGTGTTAGCTTGGCTACTTAATAATCAAAGTGGCAATACAAGTAAACATAGAAGAAGGAAAAAGAATTATAATGAGCCCTAGTATTCTTAGAAATGAGAAACATTTTTCCTAATCAAGGATATTATAAAGTAAGCAAAAAGCATAGAAAATTATTCTGATGACCTATTAGAAGGATACAAAGAACAATAACCCTTTGATACAGTATACTGACTTCTCCAAGACCAACTTGACATTTTAACAGAGAACAAAATTCTAATATTTTATTTTTCCACTAAAGTGTTCATGACTTCTTTTTTCTCATGAATAAACCCATCAAAACTGAGAAAGTTTTGCCAAAATTTTAATGCATTTCAGTGCTTTTCAGTCTTATTATTTGCAGTAATTATAAACCAAGACAAATGAATTTTACAAAATTCTTGCAGTTTTCTATGCATTCAAATTATGTATTCACTATCCTTTTTTGTACTCTGGAAAAGCCAGATACTTTACTTCAGGGCAAAACTACTCTTTTTCCTTTGATAAACAAAACACATCTCATTACCTTGCATAGACGACCTATTTCTCTGCTACTACTACTTATAATATGTTAATGATATTAATTATAACTTATATATTAATATATTAGCTATATTAATTATAACCTATAATTAACATAACTGTATTAATTATAACTTTTATCTAAGGTAACCTAGAGGTAGATAATCAAGAAAGATCTGTCTCATGCACACACTTTAACAGACTAGCAAAGTTCATGAGCATACACAATATGACCCCCTGAAGCCATAAATATTCATTTTATACCTTCTTAAAGTGGTAAATATCAACACATTCATTAATATAACCCAGAGGTGGGGCGCCTGGGTGGCTCAGTTGGTTAAGCATTCAACTCTTGGTTTAGGCTCAGATCATGATCTCAGCATCCTGAGATAGAGCCCTGCACGGGGCTCTGCACCAAGCGCAGGGTCTGCTTGTCTCTCTGCCTCCTCTTCTGCTCCTCCCCCTGCTCTCTCTCTGTTCTATCTAGAATAAATAAATAAAAATCTTTAATATAATCCAGAGGTAAAACCACTTCACAAATATAAACATAGGAAGCAAAAATATATAATTAAAACTATTAAAACTTATGGTTCAGGGTGTCTGGGTGGCCCAGTTGGTTAAGCCTCTGCTTTCGGCTCAGGTCATGATCCCAGGGTCCTAGGATCAAGCCCCGCGTCAGGCTCCCTCTTCAGCGGGAGCCTGCTTCTCCTTCTCCCTCTGCCATTTCCCCTGCTTATGCTCAAAAAAATAAATAAAATTTTTAAAACAAAACAAAACTAATAGTTTAGTATTCCATTGTACTTAGAAATATCCAAATATTTGAATATTATTTATTAATTAATTCAAAGTAATATTTGTCCAGGGTCTTAACATGAATTAAAGATATTGGAAATTCGATTTAAAATGACATGGTACAGAACATATTTTTTGTTGTTCTAAAATATTCGTCAGAATTACAATTCAATTTAGTTGAACACATAATTTTCTAGTTTTCATCATCATAGATCTTATATAGGAATAATGATAACCTATCTGATAAGCAAATCCGTATTAGAAGTTTAGGGAGTTTATATTAATTTGTCTTTGTTGATATCTACAAAATAGATTGCTGGGATTTTAAATGGGATTGTGTTGAATCTATAGATCAAGTTGGAAAGAATTAATATCTTAATATTGACTCTTCCAATCCATGAACATAGAATATCTCTCCACTTTTTAAAATCTTTTAATTTCTTTTATCAGAGTTTTATGGTTGTGTATGTATAGATCTTGTACATGTTTTGTTAGATTTATACCTAAATATTTTATTTTTGCTATTTGTGCTATTGTAAATGGACTTGTGTTTTTCATTTTAAACTCCAATTTTCATTTCTGGTATATAGAAGACAATTTTCTTTTGCATATTAATCTTGTATCATGTAACCTTGCTGTAATTATTAGTGCAAGGATTTTTGTTTGTTTGTTTGATTCTCCGGGATTTGTATATAAAAAATCATGTCTTCTACAAATAAAGACAGTCTTATTTCTTCCTTTTTCTCTGGCTCTCCCAATATGTATACTTCTTATTTTCTTTTATGGTCATATTATACTAGCTAAGAATTCCATTATGATGTTATATAGGAGTGGTGAGAGGAGCCATCCTTTCCTTGTTCTCTATCTTAGGGGGAAAGTGTCCAATGCCTCACCATTAAGCATTGTATTGTTTGTATGTCCTTTATCAGGTTAAGGAAGATCCCTTTTATCCCTAGTTTCCTGAGAGTTTTTATCATGATGGATGTTGGATTTTGTCAAATGCTTTTCTCCATCATTTAATATTATCAACTAATCAGTTAATATTATGACTTTCTTTCTTAGCCTGTTGATGTGGTAGATTACATTAACTGATTTCCTAGTGTTGAAGGAGACATGCAAACCTGGAATAAATCCTACTTGATTGTGGTGTATAATTCTATTTACACATGGTTAGATTTGATTTGCTAAGATTTTTTGAGGATTTTTGCACGTATGTTCATGAGACATATTGGTCTGTAATTTTCTAGTCTCATAATGTATTTATCTGGTTTTAGTATTAGAGTGAGACTGGCCTAGAATAAGTCAGGAAGTGTTCTGAAAGGTTTGTAAGGAGTAGGTATCATTTCTTAAAATGTTTGGAAGAATTCACCAATGATATCATCTGGGCCTGGTGCTTTTTTTGAAAAATGGTTATTAATTATTGATCGGATTTCATTAATAGATATAAGCCTTTTCAAATCATCTATTATTCCATGTATGAGTTTTGGTAGTTTCTGTCTTTCAAGGCACTGGTCCATTTCATCTAAGTTATCAAATCTGTGGGCACAGAGCTGTTCATAACATTCCTATATTATCCTTTTAATATCCATGGGATCTCTAGTGACCCCTCTTTCATTTCTGATATTGGTAAATTATGTCTTCTCTTTTTTTTTTTCATAATTAGCCTGGATAGAGGCTTATCAATTTTATGGATATTTTCAATGTACCAGATTTTGGTTTAGTTGATTTTTTCTCTTTTTTTTTCCTATTTTTAATTTAATTCATGTCTGTATTATGTCTTAATGCTTGCTTTCTGCTTAAATTGCTGTTCTTTCTCTGATTTCTTAAGCTAGAATGTTAGATTATTGATCTTTCTACCTTTATGACATGTACATTAAGTGTTATAAATTTCTCTCTAAGCATGACTTTTGCTGCATCCCACAAGTTTTGATTAATTGTATTTTCATTTTTACTTAGTTCAAGAGATTTGTAATTTATCTCAGGACTTCTTTGATCCATATGTTATGTATGACCCAGGTAGTACAGAAATGTATTTAATTCCAAACATGTGGGGACTTTTCAGCTATCTTTCTGTTACTTCATTTCTAGTTTAATGCCACTGTGGTCTGAGAGCACACTTTATATGTTTCTTAATTTTTTGTTATGTGTTTCCTGGCCCTGATGTGATCTGTCTTGGCAAATATTCTGTGTAAGCATGAGAAGAATGCTTATTTTGCTTTTGTTCTTTCTCCAGTGCTCTTTTTTTCTTTATGTAGAGCCAAGCTTTTGTCCTATATCATTTTTCTTCTCCCTCAAGAAATTCTTTTAACATTTCTTGCAGGGAAGGTTGGCTGATGATGAATTCCCTCCGTTTTTGTTTCTCTGAGAAAATCTTTGTATCTTTTTTTTTAACTTTGAATGATAATTTTGGTGCATATGGAATTCTAACTTCTTTTTTTTAAGATTTTATTTTTAAGTAACCTCCACCCAATGTGGGACTTGAACTTACAACCCTGAGATCAAGAGTCACATGATCTAGCGACTGAGCCAGCCAGGTGCCCCTATGGAATTCTAATTTTTTTTAACTTAACACTAAATATTTCAATTTACTTTCTTCCTGCTTGCATGAAGAGAAGTCTGCTGTAATTCTTATCCTTGTTCCTCTTTAAGAGTAAGAGGCTTTTTTTTCCCCCCTTCTGATTTCTTTCAAGACTTTGTCTTTGGTTTTCTGCAGTTTGAATATGTTATGCCTAGATATGGATTATCAGGATAACTGCTTGATACTATGAGTTTCCTGCATATGTGGTTTGGTGTCTCATTAATTTTGAAAATTCTTAGTCATCATTACATCAAATATTTTTCTGTTTTGTTCTCTTTTTTCCCCTGGTATTTCAGTTATGTATATGTTGCCTATTTTGAAATTGACCCATAGTTTGTAGACACTCTATTATATGTGTCTCTTTTTAATTCTTTTCTTTAGCATTTCAGTTTGGTAAGTTCCACTGACCTATCTTTAAGCTCACTGATTCTTTGGCTGTGTCCAGTTTATAGATGAGCCCATCAAAAGCACTCTATGTCTCTGTTATATTGTATTTTGATTTCTAGTATTTCCTTTTGATTCTTTCTTAGAGTTTTTATCTCTCTGTCTATATTATACATCTGTTCTTTCATGTTACATACTTTTTCCATTAGAGCCATTAAAATATCCATCACAACTATTTTAAATTCCCTATCTTATAAAACCACAATCCGTGTTATATTGGAATCTGGTTCTGGTGTTTGCTTTGTCTGTTCAGACTGTTTTTTTCTCATTGATTATTAAGATCATTTTGCTCAGTTTCCACCTATATAGTTATTTTTATGGTTCTGCACCGTGCAAAGTGAGGACTGCCTGTGCGTGTATGTGTATGTGTAAGTATTCTAGTCAAGTAATGAAGTACTTAGTGTAGGAAATCCTGGTTTAATGTTTTCACTTTGCTTTGATATAGCAAATAACATAAAACCATCTGAACATATATCTTTAAATAAGCTGTTATCTTTTAGTTTCTCTTTGATTTAGTTGTGGAGCTTTCTTTCCTCAGTCTCAGATTGTTATTGAGTAGAATTCCTTCTGTGAAATTTTCTTTCTTAACAGAACTTTTCTATAATTGCATTATGAAGAACTGAGAAAATAGCAAAAATTCCCTAAACATCTTGAAATTGAATTTCAGTTGTTTTCCTGATTTTTTAGAAGCATGTGATAATTCCCTGCAGTTTTTCTTAATGATAGTAATAATTATAATAATAGCATCTAACACTTACTGAACATTTGGTCTGTGTCAGCTTCTTTGCAAAGAACTTCATATGTATTATGAGAGAATATGATGCTTTTCTTCTACCCAACAGATATAATAACCTAAAATTCGAATATAGCCAGAAGAAAAAAAAATCTCTTACACATCAATATTATTGATGTAAATTATATCTTAGACTTTTTCCCAGCTGAGGCAAGGGGCTGACAGAGTGTGGGGAAGGATCTTTTTAAGATCCAGCCACTTTCGGGTCACTGCATGGGACCACGTGGCTCTAATGGCCCGAGACTTGCCCTTGGGAGAATGGATGCAGATGCTGGTCACTGAAAGCAACAGGGAGATTTAAAATTTGATTTTATGTTGCATTTAGTTACAACATACTTGGTAACTTGGTTGTATGATATAAAAACTTACACACGGCCCTAGTTTAGAAAAGGAACCAGCCTACTGCCTGGAGATACTGGCGATGCATGATAATTATACTCTCCAAATCCTCCCATAGAAAACTCAATGAGCTGTATTTACTTCTTTCTGGCATTATAAAAATTACGTATCCTTTTATGTGCAGAGACAGTTCCTTGGGGATGAAGAGTTATGCATGCTCATTAACAGAAGAATATGTACCACAGCAGGTACTGCATGCTAAACCCAAGACTTATGACCCTATTGTCCACATGAGTGGCAAGCATAACTTCTCCATTGTGGTGGTGAATGAGAGGATGAAGAGATAATGATGATAATGAAAGAAGATAATTTAAATGTTCTTGCTCCATACTTCGGTTGAATATTCAGATACATTTCCAATTAACCATGCTTCTTCAAAGGTTGGAATCCAAGTGTGATTAAAACATTACTTTTTTGCTTAATTTCCTGTGTTTTGAAATGGAAGATACCTTTGGAATTCTTAGAATCGGCGAAGCACTTTACCCTGGCTGTGAACCTTGAGTATTGGTTTTAAGTCTTGCGGTCTAAAAAGATTGTTCTCATTGGTCTTTCTAGACTGACTTTCCCTGACTCAGTTGGCAAGTATATTCGCATAATCTTTGCTTAAAGATTTCCACTTGGTCAACTGTTCCGTATAGTCCTTTTCAGTTTGGAAGAATGAAGTAGTAGGACAGATGCAGTCACTCTGATGTTGGAATGTTCACGATAATTATTCTTTTCAAGAATTCAGGTTCTTTGTCTCATTTACTATTATGATCAATGTATATATTGTGTGAAGACCTGAGGCATGAGAATAATCATGAAAATTGGTTCATTGGTAATATATACATTAAAAGATCTCAAGTGAACAGAAAATAATTTGTGAAGAAAAAATAATCTAAGGAAAGCAATGAATGCCCACAATTATGTCGTTATGAAATGTAGTCAGCAAAGAAAAATGGCGAATTATTACACATATTCTTTAAAAGAAATAAATGGTATGAAAATGTAAGCTCCAAAAGTAAGTGAAATAAATTACAAGAGACTTGGTAATAACCTATTTTATTAGAACTTCTGAGAAGGAGCTCCCAGGGGAAATCTTAGGGGAATGGGGAAAGCAAGACAGGGAAGCTAGGAAGCCAAGGAAGGGAGGGGGACTCTCAGGCAGGATCTCCCAGACATTGGACTGCAGCCTAATCCTGCAGAAGAACTTGGAAATATGAATTATATTTATATGTATTGAAGGCTCATACTCCCTCACCACATAGTCACAGGGTATGTGGGAAGGTCACAGACCCTCAAGCTCTTCTCGCCCTGCACCTGTAGCCAAGTAGCCTCAGCAGCCTGGGCGCTGTCTTCTGAAGAGCTGCAGGGCTGGCCATTGAAAGCACTAGATTACAAATTCAGGGGGTTGGGGTGCATGCAGAAATGGCAAAAAAGAATGGGAAGGGACTCGACATTGTCTGCTAAACAGATGATCCTAAGTTACATGAAAGTAATATGAAAAAAAGTATAAAAATTCAATGAGGATAATTCAAATCCATATACTTTCTCAGATTAAAGAAAAATCATCAAATCAGCCATATCAGGAATCCTTGTTTGTTGCTTTGTTCTTAATCATATAAGAACCAACCCTACTATTTATTGAGCCCCTACTGTAGGTAGGAACTCTACCAGGCACTGGAAGCACAGTAACTCTTTGATCCTCAGAGCAGTGAGTATGGGTGTTATTTCCCTCATTTTGGGAGGGTAGGGACTCTGCCAGATGCAGTGGTATGCCAAAAATGATCGTTGAATGAGCAAATGAATGAATAGGCCACATGGAATCAAACACAGCCTGGCTATGTGTTTTTATTCCATATATCTCATTAAAGTGTAGCTAGTAAGAAAAGTGGTTCACTCAAGACACACGTGTATGTCTGTCTGATTCTAAAGCCCCAGGTGTAATCTGTTCCTGTATACTGTCTTTCCAGAAGAAAACCGTTTTTAATCTCGACTTCCCAAATAATAGTAAGTCCCTGCATTGTAGAGCATCACACAGCTCACATGGCCTTTCATTCATTATCCCATTCAATCTTCCCTCTACCAGGGAGGTAGAACACCCTCCTCACAAGTCAGGCAGCTGATGTTCAGAGAGATTAGGTAACTTACTGAAGGTCACAGAGCCAGAAAACAGTAGGGCTAAAGCCAAAGCCAGCTCTCTTGACACGGAGTCCAGTGCTCTTTCCAAAATAAGAAGTTGTTTTGATTATGTACTTTTTTTTTTTTTTAACATTTGAGTTTCCCCGTGGGATTCAAAGTATTTTGCAGAACTTGTGTCATTTCAGGATCATTAGTCAATACATATTTTCTAAATGGGTTTCTATGAAACTGCATTGAAATGAAGGACTTTCTGATGCCCCCAAAGGTACATACATATTCAGTCTCTATAATTTCTCAGATGCATGTAGCTTTATGGGTCACTTCTGAAACAATTTTGCTAATTAAAGATGAAAAGCTTAGGGAATAAGGGAAACAATGGAGGGTTTTTTTTTTTCTTTTAAAGATCAGAGGGCTGAAAGAAGGAGGTTTCTTATCCTACAACTTGTTCCATAAAAGGGATATATTTTTCCTTTAGTTTCGTCTCAAAAAACAACACCTTAATTAAACTCCAGTGGGCCAGTTTAATTAAAAAATGTCAGTTAGATCCTCGTAAGGGGACCAGATACCCATGAAACACACCGTCTGCTTCCTTTGTGATTACTCAGAAACTCTGACCCCTCGGTGGGCAGAGCGCGTGTGTCTCGGCTGCCGAAGGCAGAGCGGGCCTTCGGTGGGCCAGTGAGCCGGGTTGGGGCACGATAAAGAAGGGATACCACATCGCTCATTAGGACCCAGATTTCAGACATTTAGACACTTGTCTATCACTGTACCAAACTCAGAGATTCATAGCATATGTTCTTTTCTCATCACCAGGAAGATACAGAAGAAGCTAGCCACTCTCCCATCCCTATTCTACTTCTTTCCCTCTTTCCCTCTCTCCCTGCTTTCCTTCGGACAGATCCTCCTGTCAGCAAGGAAGCCTCCCTCCTCCCCAGTCCCTGGGGCAACAATGTAGTGAGGGATTTCAGAATCACAATGTATTGAGGGCCTACTGTGATCATTTCCTCTTCTAGGTGCTTCAAATACATGATTTCATTTAATGCCCCCTTTATTATTACCTCACTTTACACAGATGTGGAAAATGGAGGCTGAGAGAAATTTAGTGATTTCCCCCAAATTATAAAGCAAGCATATGGAGAAGCTAGGAATTGACCTGCAAAGCTATCCATGACAGAAAACTTCCAACTAGACTTGCTTCTTAGCCATCTTTTCTTCCTTATCTAGAAAAGTGGCTTTATGGGTTTAATCTGCTTATATCAGAATAATAGCTGTTTTTATTGAGGAACTGTAAAAAAATAATTCTCTTTGTTTCTTTGTTATCAGCTAACCTTCCACCCCCTGTCTCCTTCCTGCCTCCCCACTCCTGGAGCACCTTCCATGTTCATATCAACAACATGTTATATATCGTTTCAAACCTTTCTCCAAGAGCGTTTAATCAGAACAAACCAGCATGTGTGCACACATTTGTGAATAGGGATTTTGATATTGTTAGTTTTTTTAAAAATGTGTTCTGTGCATCTTACTTTTCCCTCAAGAATACATCATGGAGGGCGCCTGGGTGGCTCAGTTGGTTAAGCGACTGCCTTCAGCTCAGGTCATGATCCTGGAGTCCCTGGATCGAGTCCCGCATCAGGCTCCCTGCTCGGCAGGGAGTCTGCTTCTCCCTCTGACCCTCCCCCCTCTCATGTGCTGTCTCTCTCATTCTCTCTCTCCCAAATAAATAAATAAAATCTTTAAAAAAAAAAAAAAAAAAAAAAAAGAATACATCATGGAAAAAATTTTTGGTCAACTGCTATAGCTCTAGCACATTCTTTGAAAGGTATGTAATATTCCACAGGATGGACAGCTCATAATTTTTCTACTTTTGTTTCAGGTTTTTTTGGTTTTTCTTTGGTTTTCTTTTTCCTTTTTTTCTACAGTAAGAAACAATTCTTTATTAAATATCTTTGATTACATATGATTTCATATTGATGCTTTTATTTCTATGGGATAGATTTCCTAGAGGTGAAGTTTTGGGGTTGAGTATATGCATTTTTTATTTTAATAGGTATCTCCAGATTGTCCAAATAGTTTCTGGGACATGTGATTTGCCTTTTATTAAAAACCCATCAGACATACATAAGAATGGATACTTGTGTTCCCAAGTATTTGACTTTCACAAACCCTGACTATCCCTTGTCAAATATGTTATAAAGGTTTCAGCTGGGGATTAGGTACAGACTGGAATCCATAGGATCAAGTTGAAAACAAATTGCCAGAGATAGTATGTTTACTCGGTTACACCCCTGCTGTATTTCTGGGTTACTTAAAACTCACAAAAGTTCTACAGACTTTACTTACTGGGCATTTGGATAGCAAATCAATGTGGGCGTTTATTTATAGAAACTCTCTCTGTGAGGTATCACTATAGGATCATAGGAATTTAGGGCTAGAACTGTTAACATTGGCAGTTCCCCCACATACTGTAGAGAATCTCTGGGACTCACGTCTTGATGGGATAGGCCTTTGGAGCATGCTACAATGTTATCTCACTTAATCCTTTGCTGAAAGCCTATTTCCAAAATGTTTTTCAAAATGTTCAAGTTTTTAAAAAGAATGAGACATTTATTTAAATTTACTTTAAAGACCACTGATTCAGGGCTAATGATTGTATAGTTTATTAATCAAATGTATTTAGCAGGAAAAAAAGCCAGCTACAATTCACTTACAATTGAGATTTTACTCTATTTTAACGTTATTTTAATGAGCTACAGATTTGAATGTGGGCTTTGTTCATCTGTTGCTTCCGCTCAATTGCAGTTTCACCCTAAGAAGACACAAGACAGATTGATCAGGCTCCCAGTCATTGTGAGGCTTAAATGAAGTGAACAGGGCCTTATGTTTCTAAACCAAATGAGAGGATTAAGGCAAAAAGAAAAAGAAGGCAAAAAAAAATTTTAAAGCCCCCCCCCCCCGCCGAAAACACTATACATCCTTTAAATCATCCGTTTGCTATTCTTGAAATTGCTACTACAGTACTCCAGTTTTCCTAGGAGAGCATCAGAAGATACCATAAAAATGAAAATCGAATATTCCAGACAATTTAGCATGGGTAGGTATAAGCGGAAAGCTACCGCCCCATCTCATTTTGAGACACACTACAATTTCAACACAAAAGTAAAAGCATTTTAATTATGTTAGATTTTCTTTAGTAGATAATGTCCTATGTCCAAATTTTTTTTAAAAAAGCTATTTACCATCTAATACTTGGTTAAAAGCTATTCCACATTTATAGCATTTATTTAAATGAAAATAAAATTTGTTTGAATTAAAAATGATTTTTGTGGAGAATATTTATACCCATATTTTCAACACTGGTTATGTTTTGGGGGAACTTTTCTGATGGGCCCTCTCAGGTCTGACAAACACATATTGGCCAGTTTGGGCTACTCTTGTTTTTAATGTGCAAGGGTGGCCTGGAGAGGCCATAGCTTCCAACATTAAGTTTTCCATTGTATTTATACACTAGCTATGCTTTTTTAAGACGAAAAAGGAACTTCACATCCAGAAAGCAGAACTTACAGAGTGGCCTTAAAAACTGTGGGAAGCTTTATGGGAGCTGTGGCCGACCACATAAAACAAGAAACTAATCATGGTTTCTGACGTTCCATGATTTAACCTTCTGATAAGAAAGCATTGTATTTTATTTTATTTTTAAATGATGAATGGTTTATATTTAACGTGAGTTTCATAAGTTAACTTTTTAAGTAAGAACAGCTTTTCTTTTTTAAGAACACCTTCTAATTAACAATAATCATATTTTTATGAACTAACATTCTTGGCAGAGTAATCCCGATTCTGTGGACTTATTTGAATAATATAATAAAAATATTTGCAATAGATAATATAATATAAACATGAAGTATTATTTTGTGTATTAGATACACTCTGGGACAGTTGTAAATAATATATATTTTTAAAACAGCAAATTTTATTAGGAGAGCTCACTACTAAAGAATTCCTATTGCTAATGCCTTGCATTACAAATACGAATCTTTTAATCATCCTTCACCTACCTTTATAACCTGATTTTGCTTAAAATGAGACAGAACTATTTCAGTTTTCCCCGAGAGCTTGTTGCTTCTTTTAATTTGTTTCTTTCATACTGATAATAGAATAGATGTGGCAAGACCAAAAACAATATAAAGTAAAATATAGAAACTAGGTATTTAAAAAAGGGTGGAGAAACACTGTTTCTCTGTGATCCTGGCTGAGCAGAGTCACAGAATTCACTTAGAGCTTCCTGACAGGGCAGATGTTTATCTTATACTTCAGCTAGTTGTGTAACTTGGTGAATGACAGAGTTGTTTGTAATTTCAATGAAGATAAATTCTGTTTCATTGTTTGTTAGTTAAAATTAATGTTGAAGTTTTAATACATCCTCTATTAAAAATAAAAACAACCACAGAACACAAGTAGGCAATAAAGTTGAGATTGACTTTACAGGTAAAGACCTAAGTAAGGATCAAGTGTCTTTCTATAATCTGTCATTTGTGATTGTGTGTGACTTTGTAATATTTTAGACTTTAATCTTCTGTTTTGTTTTTAATAATAGATTTTTGTTTAAAGAAAAAATGTTTTATTTATGTATTTAGTTTTGATAAACTTTTGCATAAAGACAAACCTATTTGGAAGTAATTTACAAATAGATTAAATTCAAAAGATAGTGGAGAGGCTTTCAGCAAACTCTTGAAAAATTTTGCTGAAAAATCATGTAACACTTCCATTACACAGAGGCCATTATGCTAGCTATTAATTATGATAAAATTTAAAATACATCTACTTATAGTTTTGTAATGATATAATTTAAAGGAATATTTTCATCACAAGAGATTTATCTTTGTTTAACTAATATGTCTTTTAAAATATGCATATGACATACGTTTTGGCCTCAGACAAAGATGCATGAATTAAAATTATACAGTGACATACAACCAATCTTAAAGTGCTTAATTTCCTTTTGATGGCATGTGTGTAGATGTTTTTGCATTGCTTTGAGCATTAACGTTTTTTTCTGAATATTCTATGTATCTCAGTAACCATGATCGTGGTTCATTTCACTTAATGGTCATTCATATAAAATTAAAGCTTTGAGAATATTATTATTTGCTTCAGGTAATACCAGTTATATTACTCTTTTATAGGATGGCTGATATTTTCATATAACAGATTTTCTCAGTCCCTTGACTTTTTCATTTTATTGTGTTGTTCCTTTCACTGAAATACACTCATAATAAGTTCAAGGTGAAGTTTTCAGCCTCAAAGCTGAAAGCCAGTTTTCGTGTAAACAATTGGCAACAATCATCTTTGACACCATCCTTTTATTCATTCATTCATTCAGCTTTGTATTCTGTTATGTAAATGACCATACCTGGATGTTTTTAAAAATCACTATTTCTAATGGACATATTAAAAAATCCTTAGGTGTTCAATGCTTTTCTGCAAATAAATGTAAAGTGGGTGTATTGCACCTTAGATTAAAGGCCAGCAAGACAGACAAAAGGGACACCATTGCAAATTAAACCATAAAAGTCTGAAGTATTATTAAGAGGTTCACAGATACTATGTTCCAATCAGGCTCAATAAGGGCTGAATTCCTATTATGTTTCTAAAGCCTCCAAAAAAACATGGGAAGGGACCCAAAGTTAAAGTCGTCAAATAGAAAGCACTTAGGCCAAGAGCACATGAATGTATGACTGCGTAATGGGCCTTTCGTCTTTGAAATAAAAACAGTCCAGTTCAATTGGAACCAAAGTTTCCCTCTTTGAGAAAGTTTATTTTAATGAGTTTCCATTTTATGCGTGGGCTGCTCTTTAATCCAGGCTGTTCCATTGAAGTCTTCCCCAATGAAGACGCAAGACAGATTGTCCTAGCTTGCGGCTATTGTTAGGGGTTGATGAAGTGTATGGGCCCTTATGGTTGATAACAGAAGTAGATGGTCAAAGCCAATAAATAAAACTTTAACTCTGATTGTTGGGTACTTTATGCTGAAAAGGTTTCCATTAGCATGGATCTTTGGTTTTGAAGGACTTGTGAACCCAAAGGCAGCTTGTAGCTCTGTCACACAAACTAAGTCACTTAGACAAGCAGCAATCTGTCCTAGCTGATCAACTCAGTTTGAATTTTAAAATTCTAGACTTCTTTTTAGAAATCAACACTGTTAATATCTTGACAGACAATTAACTTAACAGTATGTGAATCTGCTGCACTGTCGATTTATCACAAAAGTGGTTTAAGGGGAGAGGTGGTTTGTGCTTTGCTCTGTGGGGTCTTAATAATGTAAGTTTTAGAATGAACGATTTAGTATATTTTAAGTGGTTGATATTTAAGTGCTGGGGGGAGGAGGATATTTTACAAACAGTGTCAGTCACGGAACCATCTCAAGTGTCATATATTGGTTGCTCATCCAAACGACATTCATATGCTCTCTCTAAATTTTTATCCTTCTAAATCCCACTTAATACTAATTTTTTTGGGGGGGTAATGGATATGGTCAGTGGTGTACCCATAACTGTCCTAAAACCTACCCAAACCATTTGCCATGAATTGAATTTCCTTAAAAATTTTCCCCATGACTAAATGAAACAAACATTCATGCCCTAGAGGCAGAGAGGACCCCTCCCAAGATCAAGAAAAACGGGCTAACACCCTGGCACGTAATAGTAAAACTCACAAATTTTAGAACCAAGGAAACCATCTTAAGGGCAGTTAGGAGGAAGAGATTCCTTACATACAGAGGGAGGAACATCAGAATGATGTCAGACCTATCCACAGAGACCTGACAAGTCAGAAAGGGCTGGCAAGACATATTCAGGGTACTAAATGAGAAGAACATGCAGCCAAGAATATTTTATCTGGCAAGGCTGTCATTTAGAATGGATGAAGAGATGTAGAGCTTCCAAGACCAACAGAAAAAGAACATGTGACCACTAAGCCAGCCCTGAAAGAAATATTAAGGGGGGTTCTATAAAAGGAGAAAGACCCCAAGAGTGATATAGAACAAAAATTTACAGAAACCATCTATAGAAACAAGGACTTCACAGGCAACATGATGACAATAAATTCATATCCTTCAATAATCACTCTCAACGTGAACAGCCTAAATGCTCCCATAAAATGGCACAGGGTTGCAGATTGGATAAAAAGACAGGACTCATCCATATGCTGTCTACAGGAGACTCATTTTGAACCTAAAGATACATCCAGACTGAAAGTGAAGGGATGGTGCTCCATCTTCCATGCCAATGGACCTCAAAAGAAAGCTGGGGTAGCAATTCTTGTATCAGACAAATTAGATTTTAAGCTAAAGACTGTAGTTAGAGACACAGAAGGATACTATAGCATTCTTAAAGGGTCTATCGAACAAGAAGATCTAACAATTGTAAATATCTATGCCCCCAGCATGGGAGCAGCCATTTACATAAGCCAACTGTTAACCAAAATAAAGAGTCATATTTATAATAATACATTAATTGTAGGAGACCTCAATACTCTCAGCAATAGACAGATCATCTAAGCAGAAAATCAACAAAGAAACAAGAGCTTTGAATGACACACTGGACCAGATGGACCTCATAGATATATACAGAACATTCCACCCTAAAACAACAGAATACTCATTCTTCTCGAGCGCACATGGAACATTCTCCAGAATAGACCACATACTGGGTCACAAATCAGGTCTCAACCAATACCAAAAGACTGAGATTATTCCCTGCATATTCTCGACCATAATGCTTTAAAACTGGAACTCAATTACAAGAAAAAATTTGGCAGAAATTCAAACACTTGGAAGCTAAAGACCACTCTGCTCAAGAATGTTTGGGTCAACCAGGATATCAAAGAAGAACTTAAACAATTCATGGAAACCAATGAGAATGAAAACACATCAGTCCAAAACCTGTGGGATACTGCTAAGGGGGAAATACATAGCCATCCAGGCCTCACTCAAAAAAATAGAAAAATCCCAAATTCACCAACTAACTTTACACCTTAAAGAACTAGAGAAAAAGCAACAAATGATGCCTAAGCCACACATTAGAAGAGAAATAATTAAGATTAGAGCAGAGATCAATGAATTAGAAACCAGAAACACAGTAGATCAGATCAACGAAACTAGAAGTTGGTTCTTTGAAAGAATTAATAAGATCGATAAACCACTGGCCAGACTTATCCAAAAGAAAAGAGAAAGGACCCAAATTAATAAAATTATGAATGAAAGGGGAGAGATCATGACTAACACCAAGGAAATAGAAACAATTATCAGGAATTATTATCAACAACTATATGCCAATAAATTGAGCAACCTGGATGAAACGGATGCCTTCCTGGAAACCTATAAACTCCCAAGACTGAAACAGGAAGAAATTGACAACCTGAATAGGCCAATAACCAGTAACGAAATTGAAGCAGTGATCAAAAACCTCCCCAAAAACAAGAGTCCAGGGCCTGATGGATTCCCTGGGGAATTCTACCAAACATTCAAAGAAGAAATAATACCTATTCTTCTGAAGCTGTTTCAAAAAATAGAAACAGAAGGAAAACTTCCAGACTCATTCTATGAGGCCAGCATTACCTTAATCCCCAAACCAGGCAAAGACCCCATCAAAAAGGAGAATTTCAGACCAATATCCCTGATGCATATGGATTCCAAAATCCTCAACAAAATCCTAGCTAATAGGATCCAACAATACATTAAAAGGATCATCCACCATGACCAAGTGGGATTTATCCCCAAGATGCAAGGGTGGTTCAACATTTGCAAATCAATAAGTATGATAGAACACATTAAAAAGAGGAGAGAGAAGAACCATATGGTCTCAATTGATGCAGAAAAAACATTTGACAAAATATAGCATCCTTTTCTGATTAAAACTCTTCAGAGTATAGGGATAGAGGGAATATTCCTCAAGTTCATAAAAATCCATCTATGAAAAACCCACAGCAAGTATCATCCTCAATGGGGAAAAGCTGAGAGCCTTTCCCTTAAGATCAGGAACACGTCAAGGATGCCCACTCTCGCCACTATTGTTCAATATAGTACTAGAAGTCCTAGCAACAGCAATCAGACAACAAAAAGAAATAAAAGTTATTCAAATTGGCAAAGAAGAAGTCAAACTCTCTCTCTTTGCAGATGACATGATACTTTATGTGGAAAATCCAAAAGACTTCACCCCGAAATTACTAGAACTCATCCAGCAATTCAGTAATGTGGCAGGATACAAAATCAATGCACAGAAATCAGTTGCTTTCTTATACACTAACAATGCAAATGTAGAAAGAGAAATTAGAGAAACGATTCCATTTTCAATAGCCCCAAAAACCATAAGATACCTCGGAATAAACCTAACCAAAGAAGTAAAGGATCTATATTCTAGGAACTACAGGACACTCATGAAAGAAATTGAAAAAGACACAAAAAGATGGAAAAACATTCCATGCTCATGGGTTGGAAGAATAAACATTGTTAAAATGTCTATGCTACCCAGAGCATCCTGATCAACGCCATCCTGATCAAAATTCCAATGACGTTTTTCAAAGTGCTGGAACAAACAATCCTAAAATTTGTATGGAATCAGAAAAGACCCTGAATTGCCAAGGAAATGTTGAAAAAGAAAAACAAAGCTGGGGGCATCACGTTGCCCGATTTCAAGCTATATTACAAAGCAGGGATCACCAAGACAGCATGGTACTGGCACAAAACAGACATATAGACCAATGGAACAGAATAGAGAGCCCAGATATGGACCCTCAACTCTATGGTCAAATAATCTTCGACAAAGCAGGAAAAAATATGCAATGGGAAAAAAAAAAAAAAACAGTCTCTTCAATAAAAGGTGCTAGGAAAATTGGACAGCTATATGCAGAAGAATGAAACTCGACCATTCTCTAACACCATACACAAAGATAAACTCAAAATGGTTGAAAGACCTCAATGTGAGACAGGAATCCATCAAAATCCTAGAGGAGAACATAGGCAGTAACCTTTTCGACATCGGCCACAGCAACTTCTTTCAAGGTACATCTCCAAAAGCTAGTGAAACAAAAGCAAAAATGAACTTTTGGGACTTCATCAAGATAAAAAGCTTCTGCACAGCAAAGGAAACAGTCAACAAAACAAAGAAGCAACCCACAGAATGGGAGAAGATATTTGCAAATGACACTACAGACAAAGCACTGATTTCCAAGATCTATAAAGAACTTCTCAAACTCAACACCCAAAAAACAAATAATCAAGTCAAAAAATGGGCAGAAGACATGAACAGACACTTCTCCAAAGAAGACATACAAATGGCTGATAGGCACATGAAAAAATGTTCATCATCATTAGCCATCAGGGAAATTCAAATCAAAACCACATTGAGATACCACCTTACACCAGTTAGAATGGCAAAAATTGACAAGTCAAGAAACAACAAATGTTGAAGAGATTGTGGAGAAAGGGGAACGCTCTTACACTGTTGGTGGGAATGCAAGTTGGTACAGCCACTTTGGAAAACAGTGTGGAGGTGCCTCAAAAAATTAAAAATAGAGCTACCCTATGACCCAGCAATTGCACTCCTGGGTATTTACCCCAAAGACACAGATGTAGTGAAAAGAAGGGCCATATGAACCCCAATGTTCATAGCAGCAATGTCTGCAATAGCCAAACTGTGGAAAGAGCCAAGATGCCCTTCAACAGATGAATGGATAAAGAAGATGTGGTCCATATATACAGTGGAATATTACTCAACCATCCGAAAGGATGAATACCCAACTTTTACATCAACATGGATGGGACTGGAGGAGATTATGCTAAGTGAAATAAGTCAAGCAGAGAAAGTCAATTATCATATGGTTTCACTTATTTGTGGAACATAAGGAATAGCATGGAAGACGTTAGGAGAAGGAAGGGAAAAATGAAGGGGGGGAAATTGGAGGGTACAATGAACCATGAGAGACTATGGACTCCGAGAAACAAACTGAGGGTTTTAGAGGGGAGGAAGGTGGAGGGAAGGGTTAGCCAGTGATTGGTATTAAGGAGGGCATGTACTGCATAGAGCACTGGGTGTTATATGAAAACAATGAGCTATGGATCACTACATCAAAAACTAATGATGTATTGTATGGTGACTAGCATAACATAATTAAATTAAATTAAATTAAAAAAAATTTTCCCCATGACCTTGAAGTTATACAACATTGACTTAGCACTTTAGAAGCACTATATCCCATGATTGTTTAAATCATGATTATTGTAGCTCAACAGATGGGACCTTGAAGACCTTGAAGGCGTGAGCCTGCCCATCGTTGCCTTGCAAATGGAATGTTAGTTAGGCCCTTGAGGAAATCTCCCTCACATTCACCTTTCCAGTTACCCTGTGGAAAATCGACCTCTGATATTTGTGAGGCAGAGATACCAATGGCAATCCTTTGCCCACATTCTGCATCTGCCATTCCACAAGGACCTTGTGTACCTGGAGTAGACCACTCTGCCCACAGGAAGCACCATCAAACTTGACCCACCCCAAAGAACTGCCCCTGGCTAACCCCAGACCTGGAGGTGAACATGACTGCGTAATGGAAAAATAGAGGCAGGATCTGGGATTGCAGCAGAATGGGATATTTTCTTTTCTTCCCTATGTTTTGTAGTAAAGTCTATAAGAGTGAATAAAGTGACTAGCAAGGATAACAATGAGAGATGTCAGAGCTTATGGAAATGAAAGAAGGTGGGTTAGGAAGCTTAGTGAGGAGAGGGCAGCGGAAATGTTGTTTGCTTATTTATATAAATTATCCAATGAGTATCCTTTTCCATCCACTTTCCCTTTAAAGAATACAGCATATAGTTTATAACCATGTTCACAGTTAGTGACTTCCCATTCTTTCTCAATAAGATTAAAATTATTTTACAGCCCCTTTTAACATATTTCAATGGTGTCAGACATCTTCTAGCATTTATCTCTTCCAGAAAGGACAATTATTAAAATGCCCACTGTTTTTAAATAATGGTCTTTGGAAAGTAACAAAAATCCTAATTTCTATCAAATTTTCAGGTAGACATCTTAGAAAGCAACAAAGATGCTTCCAGAATTCTAACCTATAATTCATTGGTTAGAAGCCTTGCAAGCCTTCAGGGTTTCAGTTCTTTTACCAAAGTCCCCAACTCCCTTATTTGGTTGTTTAGTGGCTTTAATTCTTAAACAAGGAGCATGAGCACCTTTATTCATACATAGGAAGAAAGGAGTCCATCTTTCTGTAAGACATCCCCTCTCTCTGCATCATTAGATTAAATATTTGTTTAAAAATATGATTAAATGTTGAGTTTATCCTGTTGATTTTTTTTAACCTTTAAAAATCTCATCATCATTGTATACAGATATTTGTTCTGAGAATAGAGTGACGGGGACATCAGTTTTCATACGGTATGTGACAGGGAACCAGAAATGGGATGCTGTCGTGTCCAGATCTGTCCATCACTGAGGAGTGTCCTTAGACTTCCTGATCAATTCTGACAAGTCACTGACAGTTTGCAGGGGAAGCACATATGTGACAAAGGACAAGCAGAGGCCACATGTGTCAGCAAGAACCCTGCAATTCTGAATAGGAGTCAAGTTGCTGACAACTCTGGTATTTGGATGCTCTTGGTTTTCTTTTTAAATATGGCCTCAGAAAATCACAGGTGCCCATTCTTCCAGATAGAGTTTTCCTGCTGATTTAGTCAATGGCTAAATGGCCACATTGCTTTGGATGCTAACATGTCCTTGGTCTTTTTGCCAGTTTGTTTATAAATTTGCATATACTTATTGACTTAATTTTGGATCCTGGGTGATAAGGGGTAAATTGATATTAATTATAAAAATGGCAATTGAATCAAATTGTTTTAAAGTCATGTTTTACATAAAAATGGACAGTTCTCACTCATGTTTGAGTCTTAAAGTGTGATGCACAGATGGAACAAAGGCTAAGCCTTGGATGTCTAAGCCAGATTTCATGAATTTGAGTCCTGGATCCACTTATGTTGAGTACACCACCTGACATTTCTGGGAATCAGTTATCTTTATCTGTAAAGTGGAGATAACGAGCTCCTACCTCCTCAGGTGGTAAGGATTATGTGGGTTACTACCTTGGAAGCTTTTAAAACAAGCTCTGGCATATGATAGGTGCCATATAAGTGTTTGCAATTATTAGATTATGTTGCTGAATTTTTATATATCCAGTATGCAATTCCTATCAGATAGAATCATGTAAAAAGGGAGGCTCCATGAGTTTATAATTTTGATCAAACTTGGAAAAATTGGGGCCATTATTCTTTGAAAATGTTCACCTGAACGCGCCCAGTCTTGTCTCAAAATGTTCTTGTCTCCCCCTCGAACTCCAGTGGCTCATACTGCTTAGACTGCTCTATATTGTCCCACAGGTGATTACAATTCTTATTTCTTTTGTCTTTTCTCTCTTTTTTCTTTCTTTTGGATAGTTTCTATTGCCATATCTTCAGGTTGACTGATCTTTTCTTCTACAGTATCTAATCTAATTTGTTGTTGATCTCATCCAGTGTAGTTACTTTATTTTTCATTTCTAAAATGTCCTTTTTTTGGATCTCTCATTTCTCTTTCTTCAAGTTCCTGTTTTCTTCTACATTCTTGAAGGAATGGAACATGTTTATATTTACCAATTTTTGTATCCTGTCTGCTAATTTTATTCCTTTTCCCCTGTCTTTCATTTTGGGGGGCAGCTTTTATTGATTGATTTTATTTTTTTGTATTTTCCTGCTTCTTTGCATGTATGATAGCTTTTATTGCATACTGAACATTGAGGATTTTATTTTGGGGTGCTGAATTTTGTTGTATATCTTCTAATAGTGTTGGGCTTTGTTCTGGCATGCACTTAAGCTTCTTTGTATCAGTGTAATTAATTCAAAACTAGCTTTTAAATTTTGTAAGGTTGGATCCTGAAACAGATCATTTGACAGGTCTCATATGATATACTGACAATTTTTGTTTGATAGTGCCACATATTAACTTATTAATCAGCTTTCTATCCATTCATCCAACTAGCGTTTTATTGAATTTCTCTGATATGCTAAAGTAAAGATGAATAAGGAATCCTCAAAGAACTTACAGTTTAGGAGATAAGATCAATGATATGCCCTGATAGAATTATATGCAAAATGCTATAAATCTGCTGGTATCTTACTTTTCCCATGTGTATATATGATGTTCAACCAAAGTGTACTTTCTTATATTGAATTTTCTTGTCTCCTTGGTTATTCTCTCTTGGCCTCACAATGTTTAAAAAACATTATGTATATTATATATATATAAACATATATAAGGAGGAAAAAACATATCTCCTTTTATAAAAATTCAAACATTTCTCCAACAAATATATCTTGATTAGCTATAATGTGTCAGTTCACCACTGGAGTGACAACCAGGAACAAAACAAAGTCCTTTCAAAATGCAAATTCAAAGTACACAAATCAAGTAGTGATAATATATACCATATTATGAAATTATGGCTCTGTATTTATCTTACTGCTTTGAAAGTGACATGATGATTCTAGCATTGAGTTAATAGTAGAAAAATTGCCCTTGGGCAGGCCAGCTTGTTCCCTGTTCTGAGCTCCAGATTATAAATGCTGCTGAAAATGGCTAGTTCCAGAGAAGTGTTTTAAAAAAGGATTGCTGATGTATCTATACTTTTGTCTGTGGGAGTGCTATTTTTGTAGATACAAATTGGATTCCTTTTTTTAGAGTTTTAGGGTATGAATTTCAAGAAGATTCTTAATTGCAAAAGGAAAGCCAGGCTAGGAGCTACTACTACAAATGTTACTACTACTGTTATTGCTGCCGCTGTTGTTCACTATCATTTCCTGAATTGTCAGCATCTGCCAGTGCTCTGCGATGGTCTTTGCTTAATCTCTTTCATCCTCAAAAGAATCCTATGAGATGCAGGATATTCACAGTACAGAAGAAAAAAGTGAGGATGGCCGTAGAATCATTTTTTAAAGTATTTATGAAAATGAGACATAGTCACTGTCAACCTTAAAAATAAAATACTCAGTTATTTTACGAGCAAAATGAGTTTATTTGGGAATAGCAGAGGAATTGCAATTCAGAACACGCAAGCTATGGCAAACCATAGGCAAGTCAGAAAAGACAAAGGGAAGAGCAGCTGTGAATAGGTTTTAGGAAGAAATTGGGGAGAGTTGTTTCGAATAGTTCATTGGAGAAGAACAAGGGTTCGAGGTTGTGGCGGTTCTCACTGGCTGCAAGCGGTGGTTAGTGTTTGTTGCTGGGGCAGGGAGGGATCTTTCTTCTTTTTTCTTAAAAGCAGATGAAATTCCTGTGTGAAGAATGTCCTCCCTTGTAAAGATAATTCTTATCTTCCTTCTTCCTGCTGGTTATGCAAGCGGCAGTGAGTGGTTATGTGTGAGAGCTCCCCCTTCAGGAGTGTCCCGACTCCCCTTGAAATGAGGTTTCCTTTATTTCCACAGTCATAAAGACAGAAATCACTTTAAATCTGCATTATTGAAAGTACCATAATAAGACTATTAGCACATGCTACATTGCATATTGTAAATTGCAATTAGCATTATTGATTTTGATGACTGAGTAGATGGTTTTCTGAGCAAGGCTTATTTGGAAGATTCAAATCAAATTCTACATTATTTTCTGGTAGGAAAGCATATTGTAAGAATATTTGGAATTTAAAATAGCCTTCACAAGAGTGCCTTCTTAGTATCTCTGCCTTAGTAAACGGCAAATATCCCACTTAGCGAGCTTTCTGTAGAAGGAACTAAAAGTTGAGTGGGAGACAAGATTAGAATGGTCAATGGAGATGCACACAGGGATTCTTTAATGCAGACCTCAGCTTCCCTCTCTAAGGCAGAGACTCCTTTCAGAGAGTGACAGATGACGAGATCAACACCGGGCAGATGATCTTCCCCTGATAACTCACCCTCTGGTAGCAAGCACCACCATTTGCCCCTTCTTAGGGAGTGGGGGGTGGGGTGGGTTCCTCTGCACTAACTGGACCCAGAGTGGTGGGGTTGCTGATCCGGAGAGACACCAGTGGGTTTACTTTGCAGATGTGAAATCATTTCCACTCAGCAATGAAGTGTATAAAAATAAAGAGCTGGTTTGCAGTGATTCTCCTGTTCAAGATGTTATATCTGATCTCTTTACATATCCGTGCTGAGATGACAGAAAATATTACCAATATTATTAGAGCTAAAGTTTCCTAGCATTGTCTTCTTCTGGGGTATTAAACTTTAAAAGATTTGAAAATGGAGTTTTTACTCTACCCCTCCACCCAGCCTCATATCCCCCCTCCGTCTTCTAAAATTATGGAATGGAAATGGGTAGTCTTCAATGTACTTATTGCTATATGTGTAGTTTGTTATGATGGGAGAGAAGGTATTTTTAAGCTGAGAAGTTATGTGACTTTTATTCTTTAAGATCTTGCAAAAGTTTTCCTGTTTTAAACTACAACAAAGAAGTTATTTCCTTTTAAAATTAGGTTGCTTGAATATTTTATGTAATTTTAAATATTAAGCTTAATTTGAAAGTAAAATATTTTATCTGTTTTTATAAGGTGCTTTATGCTTCTATATGTTCATATTTATATAAATATGTAAATAAATATAAAATAAAAACATATTACCTATATTTTACAAGGTGCTCTGTATTTACATATTCATTTGTAACTCAACCAGTGATAACCCATGCATGAAATTCATTGCATTCCTATTATGTGCCACGTACTGTGGGCCTACGGTGATATAGGAAACAATTTTCTGAACCTAAATATCGTAAGAGGTACAAAGTACAGAATCAAAAAGCCAAGATTGCTTCCAAGTGAGATTAGAGGAACTGGTCATGTAAGATTAGTTTAAGAGAGAAAGTGCCTAACACAGTGCCTGGCATAGAGGGACAGCTTACACAGAATTTGCTCCGTGAATGAATGATGAATGAACAAATGAGAGAGAGAGGTGGCATTTGACCTTGCAAAATGAGTCAGTTGGACTTGAAACAATGCCAGGGCAAAGGCAATCATGTGAGCAAAGAAAGAGAAAATTCAAGGCAAGTTTAGGGAATGGTATACAGTTTGGTCTAACTGGACTTCGTGAATGAGTGATGTGTTTTAAAAGTAGGTCAGAGCCAGATAGTAGATGCCTCAGACTCCACTTTAAAGATTCTGGCTATTATTTGTACTGTGAGAAGCCTTTGGAAGTTTCAGGAAGAAGTGGTGACCTGGCAGATCTGTGCAGGTGGAGACACTGTTTGACTAGCAGGGGATGGAGAGATTCTAGAATCACTGGATTCTGAGCAATTAGCTGGTTCTGAGACTAATGCAGTCAGTGAGATGGAATCTGCTGTGATTGCTGCTTGAACAACACCCTCAGAGTGAACTGAGCCCCATTGTTGTTATCTGATAGAACTGTGTTTGATAAGGCCCACAGAAAAATGTCAACCAAATGCTGGGGCATGACACAATCCATCATGAAATCCGACTAAAATACATTGTTCCCAAATGGTGAAATATGAGGTGAAATAGCTCATGAAAAATAAAAATCAGCATAGTGAAACTAACTCAGAAATCAAATCCTTTGCTATCTATTGTGCTTAATTTTTGACAGTGTTAAGCGTTTCTGAGGGTGGTAATTCGTGAACTGATATTTTCTTTCTTCTTTGAAAAGGCCACACATTGTTTATATCATTTATCCTTTTTCTTGTGCTTATAAGAGAAATTATGGTTCCATCCAGACCAGCCCTTAGCATTTTTATTAATATCCTTAAGAATGACTTCAATCTCTGAAAAAATACACAATCAAAATTAACATAGAAACTAGTCCAGTTTTTCATGAACAGTCTTTTAAGTTCCAGAATTCTAATTTCTTAATAGTTTTCACTATTACAGTAATACATTTACACACATTCTGAGTAGTAATAAAGGTATTACTTGAGGACACACACACACACTCATACCATTAGTTTGACAGAGAGTAGTGACAAGTCTATGCACAACACTTCTTTCTTGGCCCTCTATCCCATTTACTCAGAAACAACTGATAAATAAGACAGAAGACAGAGAATTGGAAATAGAAATATTGAATTTATTGTTCATCAAGCTGGTTGGAAAAATGAGGCCTGGCGTTTGTAGCTAAAAGGACTTGCTTAACTTTCTCTATTTTGACTCTTCTTCCCAACACATGTAAGTGATGGCCCACCTAAGGAAATCATTGTGTCTTCAGAGTACACACATTTCTACCAGGAGGATCACTGTGCCCCTTGGTCTGGAGCTAATAGGGAAGAAGAAAAGAATCCCCCACTGCTTCTGCTTTTCCAAGATTAGCTCCACCTATTGGAGTAACATGGACCAGTGCCTGTCAGATCACTGTCACCCACAATTAAACAAGTTAGCATTCCTTCTTTGAGGAGAGGCAAAGGAGGAGGTGACTACAGGATGGACCAAGAGAGCAATTGTGTTAACTAGGGGAAATCCCTCCACCTAGCTACACAAAATCAGTGGAAGGGACATTGCCCTCTAATACACACACACACACATACACACATATTCACAAATATCTTCAGGCTTTATTTGGAAGAAGAGTTTTTAGAAATATTTTTGACTATGATTTTGCTATGTGTGCTGTGATTTTAATAACTAATAGTTTTAGTGTTGAGTATTTAATAGATCAGAATGCATGTATTATTATATACTTATATACATCCAAATATGAAAAATACATTTAAGCTGCATTTTAAAAAATAATGAATTTTTAATAAAGCACTAATTCAGAAAAGTAACAAGTTAAATTTCAAAAGTCATCATTAAAATATTAAATACAAAAATTATGGTATTGTTTTAAAGATCCTAGTTTAGCTTATGATGATTAATAATCACAAAATACTTTAACTGTTCTTTTTTTTTTTTTAAAGATTTTATTTATTTGATAGAGAGGTAGAGAGAGAGCACAGGTAGGCAGCAGGCAGAGGGAGGGGGAGAAGCACGCTCTCCGCCAAGCAGGGAGCCGGATGCGGGGCTCGATCCCAGGACCCTGGGAGCATGACCTGAGCCGAAGGCAGACAGTTAACCAACTGAGCCACCCAGGCGCCCCTACTTTAAGTGTTCTAAACTTTGTTTACACATCTTGTTCTTAGTTTTTCTTTTATTATCTTTCCTGGAAGCTTTTCATGTGTTTTTTTAATTTTATTATATGGCTTCTCCCCATTCTCCTTCTAGAAACCCTTCATTAGTCAGGATCAAATGGTTAAACAGGAGGAGATCACACACAGGGCATAAAGCAACAAACTGAAATGTCTCAACTGCGTAGTAGTCCTGTTATTGACATTAAACTTTAAAAAATGTTTTAGTCATACCTTTGTGGTTTTTCATGGAAGACTTCTTTCCTTAAAGATTTCATGTACAACAAAGTAGTGATAAATAAGTTTTACAAAATACAGGAGCACCTGGGTGGCTCAGTCAGTTTAAGCATCTGACTCTTGATTTCTGCTCAGGTCATGATCTCAATGTCATAAGATGGAGCCTCGCATGGGGCTCTGTGCTCAGCGGGGATCCGCTTCAGATTCTCTCTCTTCCTCTCCCTCTGCTTCTCCCCCCTCTAAAATAATAAATAAATAAATCTTTAAAAAATAGGTTTTATAAAATACAAAGTACTGTGGGATATTGGCTGTTGTGAATGGAGTAAGGATATCGTGTTGAGTAGGGTGAACTGGTAGCCACAATGGGGGCAAAATGGAGAGAAGATGGTATCAGAGCACCACCAAATCCAGTAAATTTAAGAAAGTAAAGCTAAGATTTCATTCAAATCCCTTATAATCCCATGTGAAATATATAGATTAGATAAAATTAACACTTAAGAATCAATATTGTTTAGATAAGATTTATACTCTGTTGTTCCAACATCTGTTACTCAATCCATATGACTTGGTGTTGAGACAGACTGACGTACCATCAGACAAGGAACAGTTCCTTTGCCTCTTTCTGCCCGTAGCCAGTGTTCCCAGAGGCCATAGTATATGTTTGGATATTTAAAAAGAAACAACAGTGAACCTGAGGGGATTTGAATTATGTAATTGACACATCTGACCCCAGCGTGGTTCCCATCTCTCTCCGTGCCCCACCTCATTGCTCATTCTATGCCAGTGTATATCTCTCTATTTCCAGATATACTTTGGTAGTGAATTATGAAAAATGGCTTCATTTCATTTCCTGTGTGTATTTACCAATAAAACTTTCTTCAGGAGTCCAGAGTTTATGATTGGTCAGAATAGAGAGAATTTTACGTTTGATTTGGAATTTTAAGTCTTTAGAAAAACAAGTTAGAGTCCAAGAAAATGAAAAAAAAATTAAGTTAATAAAATGTTAATATTTTGGTGAAATGGTTTACTAGTATAGCTTGGGGATAACTAACTTTTTCCAGTAGAGCCCTGCCAAGTTAGTGACTAGGGAGACTCTTCATTTCAAATGGCAATGAATTCCATTCCCAGTGATTAGCTTCTGATTGCCAGTCATGGTTGCAATAGAATCTATTGAGTTTTTAAATAGCTATAGTCTGATTGGGCTTGTGGGGTCTCTGTTCACTCAAAAGAGAGGAAGAGTTTACTCTTTGGTACCAAATAAATCCCTTTGGTTTACACTTTTGCCTAGAAAAGAACTTTCACCTGGAGATGGCATTGGAAAGCTGATTGACTAGTTAGTTACCAGGGGAATGTGGCCTTGAATCAAAATAGATAATAGACTCTGGAATTTGGGAAATAATGTTGGGTTAGAATTCATTTTGTTGGCCTTTAGGGACCCTCAAAACTAAATGAAAATGAACTCCATTAAAGATGAAAGTATTATCTTAGTAGAACTCTCAGACTTTCATTTTCTCTCTTGCAGGCTTGTTTGGTACACACATATGTTGCAGAGCATATGCATTTTGAGCTATTCAGGTGTAGATTCTAAATGCATACTAATTTGTTATTGTTTAAAGCTGAATCATTCAGGGTTTCTAATAGAAATTCTGATTCTGTGAGCTACTGGATGGCATTAAGTAGAAGAATTGCTCAATTCCATTTTTGATAGTAATTTAAATACCCTCTTTAAGAAAACATTTTTCTGATAACAGTCTTTGCTCTCATTTCTAGAGGGCTTACCATGTGCCAATGAGGCATTATTATCTCTGTCTTCTTTAGAGATGCAATTCAAAGCGGTAGGACACATGTATCATGTGAATAGCTGAGACAGGTGCAACCCAAGTCTTCCACGAAAGCCTGTTTTTGGTAGTGATGCTGGACAGCCTCTCTCTCAAGCAACATGATTGTTTATTGGGGTTACTTTAATATTTTAAATAGGGAATGAAGTGGCCCTAATTAAATCCAATTGATAGGAATACTAGAGCTGTTATTTAGGGCAAGAACTTATTTCCATTGTCCTGAAGAAACCAAAAAAAATTTCTTGCTCTCACTTGCTTATCAGAAACCAAATAAGTGAAGGAAACTTTCATATTTGATAAACTTTTGACAACTATTTCTATTCCATTAAAATTGGGATCTTGATTACCGAAGTTAGAAAGATGAGAAGTTTGTACTTAAATGCTAACAATTTCTCAGTTAGTAGATGGGAAGAATAATTGTTTTAAGAACTAGCTTAAGCACATAAAGGAGCACCTAAATTAAATGTTTTTCCTTTCTACATACTTGTTATTAGCCCATTTTACTTGAGTCTCATAATCAATTTTACCAGGAACTCTAAACTTCAGCTTCACTTTTGCATTTTACAATTTCCTTGAGTTAGGAAGTTTTAGAAATTTATAGATAAATAGGGTATACATTTGTTTCAAAGACAATTCTACTGAATATATTTTCAGGGAATTGTTATCATAAGCTTGAAATCTACCGGCATCTATTAGAGACGTTCTTAATAGTGTTTTCTTTTTCTAGCAAAGTATTTTCTAATAGATATTTAAGAAAAAGTATTTCTTATTTAAATAAAAATTTAAGGTTGATTTTAGGCCTCCAGGGTTATCATAACCTGTTGGAGTTCAGAAGTCTTTTTTTTTTTTTTTTAAGATCTTATTTATTTGAGAGAGAGGGAGGGAGGGAGGGAACACGAGGATGGGGAGGGGCAGAGGGAAAACTAGACTCCCCTTCTGAGCAGGGAGTCTGACATGGGGCTTGATCCCAGGACCCTGGGATCATGACCTGAGCCAAAGGCAGACGCTTAACCGACTGAGACACCCAGGTGCCCCTGGAGTTCAGAAGTCTTAAATATACAATACAATGTTAAATGCTTCAAATACCAAAGTGCCATGTTTCTGAATTTTATTGTTCTCGCTGAATCACTGTATTATCTTGATACTTTCTAGCATTTTCAGTACAATTATTAAAACAGTTATAGTGGCTCTAAAGAAATGTAATTGGAAAAGAAAGATGGTCTGTAGTGGATGAAATTCTTAATTAATCTTTCACTGTTAAATTGTTCAAAATTAATCAAGTATATTGCCTATAAGAAGGCAACTATACTTTACATACCTCAGTATTATCATCACCAAGCCATATATTAAAAGTTAATTTCTGATTTAAAAGTGTACTTTAACTGCAAAACCATCAATCCTAAATAATTCCATTACCAAAAAAAAAAAAAAATCTTATAACACCAGAGACAGGAGAGAGTAGTTTGTGCTTATCATTTTGAGATTTCTTTTTGGTGTGAGCTTTGCAACATCAAATTAGGATATACATTTTTATAAAATAACTAACTTGATTTGAACTACCATTCATTCATTCATTCATTCATTTCTTCAACACATATTGATTAGAGAAAGTGAGGTTTCAGGCATTGAGAATAATGACCGTGAAATGCAATAGTAATTTTCTGGTATATAAGGAGAAAATAAACAACTTGAATTTTAATCACATTTGTAGATAAATATCCTTGGGGCTATTTGAGAAAATTATGGAAAGGTGATCTTCCCCCCAACTTGTTTTGAATTATGAAGATTATACTCTCCACTGGTTCACAATGTTTTTACCACCGTAATACACCAGAGTGACAAGACACACCCCACCAGACACAGCTCCTAAGACAGTGCTTCACAGCTGGAGGGAGGAAGTCACTTGTCCTTTTGCTAGAGCTGGAGATAAGTGAAAGAGTCCCTTGGCTGTCTGCCCCATTCCTAGTTTGAGAATCACTGCTAGGTGTGAGCATTCTTAATTATTGAGTAGGCCAGGGGCGCCTGGTGGCTTCGTCGGTTAAGCATCCGACTCTTGGTTTTGGCTCAGGTTGTGGTCTCAGGGTTGTGGTTTCAGGGTTGTGAGATGGATCCCCAAGTCAAACCCCACATCCTTCATCCTTGAGCACTGCGCTCAGCGCGGAGTCTGCTTGTTCCTCTCCCTTCCCTGCTGCCCCCACCCCAGTCCCAGCTTCCCTCTGCCCCACCCACCCCCTGCACTTGCTCAGGTGCTCTCTCTCTCTCTGTCTCTCTTAAATAAAGAAATAAGTAAATAAGTAAATAAATAAAATCTTGAAAAACTTATTTAGCAGGCCACAGAGATAAATGCCTCAGTAGATCCAATGCAAAGTCCATATGGTCCTAATGCTGATAGTAGAACTAGGTAAGTTTAGTTGATTTTTTTCCCATTAAAATCAACTAGTTGTTCACTTTAATCCATTATCTTAACCAGATGTTCTTGGGTCACACACACATAATCAACATAAAATAAATATATTATTTGGTTGGCTATTTTGTTAAAATATATCAGGGCCATTTTATGACAAACATGTAACAGATGCTCTTCAAAGCCAGGATAGCATGAAATACTAGATTTCATTGCAGTATTTCAGTGCAGGAGTCAAGAGTCAAGTCTAAGGTGCTCTTGATCTTTTTGAAGGTGTCAGCAGCTGGCTGACAAAGACTATACGAAGCTATTTCAAAGAGGAAAGATGTAAAAAAAATGTGCTGTTGTTCTTATCAATGAAGTAGGGTCATACCTTTTCCTGAGAATTTTGTCTCTGTCTCTGCCTTGCCTCTTCTTTAAAATAGAAGTGCTTCTATGAGAATTAACATATCATTTCCCTAACAACTTAGTATGAGTTAGTTTGTTTGATGGCTTTCTTGATTGACTGGGAATATAGAGAGAAAAATGCAGAAAACAAAAGGATAGCACTGAAGAAAAACCTGAGCTATTCCTCTGGTTTGCTTAATCTCCTGTCAGGGCTTCACTTATCACGTACAATATTAATTTTAGAAAGCTAAGAAACCAGCAAGCAGAAAGTTAAAGAATGAAAAGATGAATTCTTGTACAGTTAAAGTCATTTGTGTGATTTCAAATGTCACATTGGTTGATGATCAATTAAAATTCTTTTAAAATGACTACTTTTAGGGGCACCTGGGTGGCTCAGTCGTTAAGCGTCTGCCTTCAGCTCAAGTCATGATCCCAGGGTCCTGGGATCGAGCCCCACATCGGGCTCCCTGCTCCGCGGAAGCCTGCTTCTCCCTCTCCCACTCCCCCTGTTGTGTTCCCTCTCTCGCTGTGTCTCTCTCTGTCAAATAAATAAATAAAAAAAAGACTTTTTAAAAAAAAAAAAGACTTCTTTTAAGAAGGCCGACTATTGTGTTAATTATGAGTTCAGACTACCCCAAAGTTTCCAAAATACACACTCTTGCTATAAAGATAGGAAGACTAGATTAAAACAATCAAATGTGCCGATGTGTTTTCTCAATATTCATCTATTCTCTTCCCTTTCTGGATGACAGAACTGTGGCTTTCTAATGCTACATCTTTTTTTTTTTTTTTTTAAGATTTTATTTATTTATTTGACAGAGAGAGACACAGTGAGAGAGGGAACACAAGCAGGGGGAGTGGGAGAGGGAGAAGCAGGCTTCCCGCTGAGCAGGGAGCCCGATGCAGGGCTCAATCCCAGGACCCTGGGATCATGACCTGAGCCGAAGGCAGACGCTTAACCGACTGAGCCACCCAGGTGCCCCCTAATGCTACATCCTTAAGACAAGGGGTTTGTCCTGATGGCCTAGCGGCTACCCAGATTTTCCTGGTTTCCTCTGTATGGTCTTAAATATGATTTAGAAGTGTCATCAAATTACATTTGCATTAAAGGAAAAAAAACAAACCATGCAAGAGTTGGACAGTTTTATAAGAATAGTAGAGTATCACGGTGCAGAAGATGATTCTGTGCTTCTGTTATAGAGTTGGGCAATTCATGCAAATCAAATTTCTCTTAGAAATTAGATGATTATTTTTCTCCTATTGAATAGGGGCTGTCTTTTATTTTGTTCAAAAATGCATTCTTAGTTTACATGTTGGAACAGAATCGAAACATTTAAAAAGATAGAATTCTGTATTGTCAAAAGAAATGGGAGACAAAGCCCCCAACCTTTTCCTAAGCCCCTTTCAGCCCATCTCCAACATGGTGACATTGGTACAGACAGGGTTTGTCACCCATAAATTTACAGCTTATTCCAGTCTCTTCATAAATTGACTAATTTTTTTGAAAGAAAAAAAATATATAGGTGTATAAAATACCCAGTTACGGGTTGTGTTCTATTTAGCTCTTGATTGAAACGTATTGCTCCTCAGTATCTTTTAGCTATGAAAATTATAATATGGAACAGAGATTAGAATGAAATTATCATGGCTAGAAGGCATTTACTCAGTGGTGGCAGCCACATAAACCTGGGTCCTGAGAATGATGATAATACATTAGGTTCTGCATGCCCGATATTATTGCCGTACATTATGTATGTTTCATTTATACTATTTCGCACACACCAGCAACGCTGACAGATAGGTAATTACTCTCTGCGCCAATGAACAGTTATCAGCACCACCGCTGTTTATTGCTGGAATGAAGTGCGTTTGTCAGTCAAGGTCACTTGTTTGTGTGTCCTCTTTAATAGTTCCTTCACAGTTGTTGAACTTTGCACGCAGTTCTTATGGCGGGGTTCCTGGAGGTTACTTTACTGCATAATGTGTTTCTTGTGTTATCAAAGTCACTTGTATTTATCACTTTAATTGATAAACAACTAAATTGCAGGAAGCAGAACTGAAGATGTGAAAGAACATATTTTGCTAGTCAGCTGATCCCACTAGGTATTCAGTAATGAATGCTCTCAAGAAGATGCATTCAGCACAGACCCTCTTAGGTTGTGATACGGCGTCAGCTTCAGCTAGTGAGATTTCATTTTATAACGCTAACCTTAATTTCAGCTGCTGATGGATACTGACACAATTTCATAACTACTATAGACTTCACATTTGTACCCTCTCGAATTCTTTTTTTGTTGTTCATTTCTTGGGCAGTGCCGAGGTTATTTTCACGTTTAGTATACTTATATAACGGGCTAAATCCTTTTGGTTTGACTTTAAACCAGTCATGTTTATTTTTTAGATATGTGCCATTAAGCCTCCCCTTCCCATAAAAAACGTTATCAGTCTAATGCTGGTTATCAGCATCGTGTTAAAGCACCGGTCTTGTTCCAAAATGAACATTGTATGGTGAATTTTTGAGAGTAAAAATAAATTCAGTACCATTGTGTCTTATCCTATGCAGCCTGTAATTTCATCTGTTATAAAATAAGGAAAATGGTTGATCTTTTTATTTTTGTTTGTTAGCCACAGTGCTTTATTAGAAACTGGAATAACCTCTAGGATATAATAATTTATCCAGTCAAGATAACTGGAGCTATTTCCTTAAGCCTGTGATCAGCTTGAGTTTGTGTGTTGGGAGATTTATACTGCCATTTCTTATTACCAAAGAAACAGTTAAAAAGGATTTATGGTAGTGCACATTATGTGTGTGTCTGGAATTTTTGTGTATTTAACTTCTTTCCTTGCCTACCTCTGTTTTTCCTCTTAACATTATTGTCAAATAGAATATCTATACCTACTATTAAATGCAAATTTTATTCAGGCATTTAAGCAGAATCACATTCATTCATTAAACTAAATGATTCTTTTATTTGAAAAAATATATCAGCGCATGGTAATATTCACACCCTGTTTACAAGGGACTCTAGTTCTCCGTCAGTGCAAAAGTTTACTATTTCATTATGAAAGGATTAAACTATGGCAAAAGGTGCCTGGTGACCGTGAATGTTTTAGTTAATTTGATTATACCCATAAAAAAGAATTTAATTCCATAGCAGCCACTGGGTCGTACGCCTGGCAGTGTGGTTCCAGCACATCACGGTTCTGATCTTGTCCTGGGAAGGACTGAAAATTGCCATTTGGGCAAGGCGTGGAGGAAGAGATGAGCAATTCGGTTCACTTGTGAACCCAGGTTAACACCATGCCTCGACGTTTTCAAAACGCTTCCTTTTCTTAGTTCTTAGTTACCAGAGTGTTACAAAGAAAGGGTTTTGATCTCATGTAGATAGCATAGCATTAATTACCCTGACACTAATTAAACTGCATCAAACAAATACCACCGTGTTCCTCAGGGGGACAACAGAAGGCAGTTTAAAATAATTACTGGAGCTTCATGCATGTGTGAAGTTTTCATTACTCTTAGGACACAAGCAAAAGAGATTTGATAGCATTAAAATAGCCACCCTTTAGTGATTGCAACAACAACAAAAAGAGTGACTAAATTTTCCTTGGAGCATATTGATGTCTAAACGGTAGTGGCTTCAATCCTTGAGAATGGTAACTTTTCCTTAAGAATTGCATGTCTGTGAAGCAGGAACAGGTGTTCCAGTTCACATTCTGGTATGATTATGTATTAGCTTATGTTTGTCAGACCATTTCATTAACCACCCACTGCTATCACATATACATAGACTTTGTTCTTTCTGAACCATGAAATGAAATGCATATATCTTCACTAATGCTTGCTATCAATGTAAATGAGAAAAAGAGGCTTATTACCAATCATGGCTGCTGTGAAGCCCGCACCTCTGTACACTTACAGGTAATAAACATCTTTTCGTAAGTAGGACACAAGATATATTGAGTCCTGCCTGAAATAAGAAATGGCGATCTTGTCCTACTTTTGTATTAATGGATGGTACTTCCCATACATATTTACACAATGCAATGGTAGCGCTTCGAGGGAAGCTTCTTCTCTCAGTACTGGAAGTGGTCATTATTTTGTCATCCTGGAGGTAAGCAAACCTTCCTGGTTACAGAGAGTGGGTTTTTTTTGGAAATTGGACAAGTGCACGGAGTCAGTGACCACTATCAGAGGGATTGTAGATGGTCACTGAAAGGGAGCTAGTAAGAAAGGCTGATGTAAAAATCCCCTAAATCCTAGCTCGATGAAGTAGTGTAAGTGCATGACGGTATCATGGACGGTTACGGTGGTTGTGGAAGTTGTACGTTTGAGTCTTCCAGGCGCGTGCATGCCTGTGAGCGTCGGTATGCATGTGTGTTCATGCATGTATCCCAGCACGTGTGCACATGCGTGTGTGTGTGTGTGTGTGTGTGGTGGATTTTGCCTTCCTGTCGGTTCTGTATGTGTACACACTGCAAAGTCCATGGTCTTTACTGCACAAGGTCACTTACCCTGTTTGTTTCAGTGACATATGAGCAGTGGGAATCAAGTTGCCTGGGTTCTAACACCAGGCGCCAG
Organism: Phoca vitulina; assembly: GCF_004348235.1. Classification (NCBI taxonomy): domain Eukaryota; kingdom Metazoa; phylum Chordata; class Mammalia; order Carnivora; family Phocidae; genus Phoca; species Phoca vitulina. The sequence continues at coordinate 15,975,415 of NW_022589728.1, read as the reverse complement.
CCATCCTCCCTAAAAGGTATTGGGAATTAAAACGAGAGAGTGGTCATTTCCAGATTTATGCAACTCATATTTCATTTGGTGAATGACTCTCTGAATGTGATTATGGAGTGTTTCTGCATATGCAGTACTGCATATTATAAGCCATTTATTTTTTACTTCCTCCTAAAAGCAATAATTTAAGGAAATTATGCATTATGAGGGTTTTCCAGTGATTTTTAAAAAATTAAAATAATACCAGATATTTTAGGAAAACTGTTTAAGAAAATAACACTGAATTAGTGTTTTATAATTGTCACACTAAGCAAAAAATGGATCAAAACTGATTGTAGAAGAATAAAATTTAATCCAGTTGTAGAAATTTGATGGGTCCAAAAAATATGCAAAAAATATACTTTTGTTCCTTTATAAGCCAGATGGTTTGTCCTATTTTAAGCCGATAGTATCTTCATACATCTCTCTTGAATGTCATTGGTTTTAACTGGCAGACAGTGTCTACTATTAGAATTTTCCTTATTCCTGGATGATCTAAAGTATATTTTTGGAACATTTGGATGATCATACTGTACACCAAGGAATTTTTTTCGTTACACTTAGCTCATACTCAAAAAAGTGTTTATATAATTAAAAAAAAACAACCTCTAAAAATGAACAGTTCTTTTGACATGATGTTGACAGAAGTCACTTTGATATAGTTTAGAGTCATGAATTTTCTATCTGTTCCATTTTTCCTGGGGCTCCATCAACTCAGACATCCTGATCTGTCATTTTCCAACTCTTTGTGAAGGCCTTGACAGATAGAGGTTTTGACAAGTGCTGGACATCAGCAGCAATGCAGAATAAGCAGCGTGTATTTCTCCAGGTAAAGTGACAAAATGTCTAAAAGCGTCAGAAGAACTGTGTGGTCTTCAATCATATCTAATATTGTAAAGTAAGCCTCTGTTTATGTTCTGTGTTTTAGCATTGTATAGTGGCGAAGATTTAAAATTATGTCAGAATCTAGGATTAGAGATCTGTTACCTTATTCACCAGTGTTTACAGTAATAAGAACACTTCAGTCACCAGAAAAATTCTTTACATTCCTGTTGAGCAAATGATGGGAATAATCGCATAATGTGAGAGGAGTCTGGAAAACTATAACGTGTCATTATGTATTCTTCTTTTGTGGATGCTGCGCTGATTTGAGTAATTCTGCTTGATTCAAAAATACTTTCTCATCCTTCTCCAGAGTTGACAGTTCAGAGTTCAATTTGAGAGAACTTTCATTGAGCACTAATTAGAATGGTTGACAGGGCATTAACTTTTTAGACATGTCAGCGTCTTTCTTTGTTATATCCTCTATTAATGGCTATGTAATAAATGTAAACATTTTCCCACATATCGAATATGTTGTTCTTTTCGTATAATTATTTTGCGTCTGCATTCGCTCAAGAAACAGCTGTTGAAAGTTGAGCACGATGCAAAATGGCAGAGCCTGAAGATGTTCCTGTTCATGCAGCTAACTCCTTTTTGATGTGATACCTACTGGCAGGGTTGTGTGGTGAATTCAACTTCGTTGACAGCCATCAGCACTACTGACCAGTGGTTTCGGGTTTTCTAGTGATGGGAAAGAGTAAGAAAGGATTCCATAGTTTAGTTTTTTTTCCCCCTGCTGCTGGATCTAAAGCTTCTGCCAACAACCATCTAAATCAACACCACGCCAATGTGCTCTGCAGACCGAAGGTCACCCCAACATCTGGCCCCACTGTCTGCTTCTTTCAGGTTTGTCACTGGGCAGCATCTGCTTATGGATTCTTTCTCAACCTCTCTTTGATCTCTCTGACAGTAAAAAGAAGCTTCTATCACCCATCATGTGTTAGGATTTAGAAAAAAAAAAACATTCAAAAGCACGGAACATTGGAAAAACTGGTGGGATTTTATAGGTTTTTCAGCTCTTTTTATGTTTTAAGTTGGACATTTTGTTTGACATAGACGCATGGAGTGAGGTGATTCTACTCTTGGTTTTCAAAAATATTGTCACAATCAATAAGTCTAATATGTGAAGACATCTAGTCTAAACGAGCCCTGTTTTGTTCCTCTTGGTCAGCTTTTTAAAGAGTAAATGTAAATCGTGCAAACTGGTTTTGTTTTTGTATGCATTTGTTTTGCATTATGTCTGAAAATTCAATGTTGATATCTATCGCCTGCTTTTCTGATATTTCTATCAGTGGTGAAGATTTCACACATTTTTTTTTATCCACCAACTTGGAACATAGAGGACAGTTTGGGGATGCCATGTAATCTGTGGATAAGTATTGGCAGGTTTGATTGATACTCACCCATCTGAAAAGTGAAGCCCAACTGAGTGTCGTCCGCCAGGCTAGGTAGCATGCTGTTTACAAAGGTGCATATCTCCTGGGCAAGGCAATAAAACGTCTCCATTCTCCCCTAGCTCAGTTCCTCTTTCAACCCTTCAACCCTTCGCCCTCCAGATGGACTCTTCTGATTTCCAGTCTGGAGTTCAGGTTCAGCAAATATGTAATGAATGTTTACTCTGCACCTGGCGCTATCCTAGGTGCTGGGCCCACAGAAGTGGACAAGACAGAAACACTCCCTATTCTCTCAGAGTCACAGTTTGGATTGATAAGGGGGTCTTATACATTTTCAAGGCATGAAAACTCTTAATGATTCAAAATGTGTTTGGCCTTCCCCAAGGATTGAAAATTCATTACTATATTTTTAGGTCAGTATAATTATGAGAGTTCACATCTCTATGACAAGACTTTAATTCTCATCCAAATCCAAAACTTTCAGGAGACGTTATAATGCATTCTTCTGCACCTAGCACAGAACCTACCTCTCAGGATATATTTGTGGAGATAATGGGTGGTTTTCTTCTATTTTTATTCACTCTTCCAAAAGACAGGCGATTTCCTTCTGTTTCTTTCGGGAAACTAAAGCAATAGATAAAATCCTTTTTTTTTTTTTTTTCTGTGTGATTTCACGTTGGGTAACTAAAACAAGAATTTGTTTTTATAGCATTTACTACAATTTTCAAAGCACTTCTACTAATTTGGCATCATTTGTTCTTCACAGAAATCACAGAAATTTACAAGAAACTCAGAGTTAAGTTTCAAGTCCATGGTAACTAGGAATGAACTGGAACCAGGAATCTGCATATATTATTGTTCTTATTAATTAGTAACTTCTCATTTTCATTCCATAAAAGGAATTCCCTAGGAGTTTGCTCTGTCAGCTAACAAATGCTTCTGAAAGTCCTCAAATAACCCATACAATGTAAAAAGATATGTAATATGTCTAATGAGCCTTTTTCATGTGGGAATCATTCTCAATACAGTATAGTCACAAGTCTGTGTTAAGATGCACGCTTACGGGAAGAATGCAACTCGGGGACTATTTCTCCTCAGTCATCTGTAGCCCAAAAAGACTGAGAGAGAGTCAGGAGAGTCGGATTCTAGCTCCCTCTTCTACTAACCAGTTCAGGGACCTAGCACAAGTCATTTGAGCTTTCTGGTTCTCACGTTTTTATTTTTCATCTGCAAAACAAGGCTTCAGGATTAGATGGAAAAAATGATTTATATCCAATTTTTTTTTTTGGCTTTGCAGTTTATAGAATTACCACGTGTGTTATCTCCTTTATCCAGAACTTGTAGTTCTAACATTTTAGGAATCTGTCATTTCACCTTAAAGGAGAAATGTTTATTATGTTATATAATGTCTTCATCACAGGCATCAGATTATAATGATTCTGTTTAATGACCTGATACTTGCTTTGGAAATAATCTGTCTGTGGAAATACAGTCACCTAAATGGTAAGCACTACTATTGGTAAAGAATAATCATGGTTCTATTAATAAATTTAATGAGTCTTCTTTGTTCTGAACCTTTAATATTACAAATTCAGAAGACAAATTTCTGTCTGATCAATTATAAGAATTATAACTACATATATACCATATACACTTAATTTAAGAATAAAATCTACATTTTGTACTTTCTTTGATTTATATATGATTACCTCATGTGAAGTACTCTAAAAAGAAATTGTACATCAAAGAAAATTATTTTCTTTTGAAGAGCCAAATCACAAAAGATAGCCCTTTTTTGTTAACAAACCTGTGAATTTATATATATTACTTTGGCCACTAGAGGGAGTCCGCATTGTCACGAAGCCCAAGAAACCTGGTAACAGGAAACGGGCTGTTTTCGATTGTTGCTAACACATCCATTGTCTGCGCACAAAATTATACGCATACAAAATATCATGGCAGTCAGATTTAATTTTATCGGGTCCATTATCTACCCTTCCCCCAAAAAAGGAATTTTCCATTGTATTTTATTTTGTTATTAAAAAAATGTACAACTTTTAAAAGGTGGTAATTTAAAATGCTTCCTCAAAATGACAGATTTAGTGATCTGAAAGATGAGGATTAAAGAGCACATATTCATGATAACCTGATCACTAATTTTCTTAAGTCGGTTTGAGTACTGGTGAAAGAGGTAATCCGGAAATGAAAATCTTCCCTTTCTCCCTCAGCCCGCACCACATAGGCAGCAGCTGTGCTGGCTTTTTTCATCCTGACCTGCTGATATACATCACCCCTAACCTGCAGGGACTTCCTTCTAGGGTGAGAGGGTAATTGTATCTCATGTCCGGTCAGTCTTTAGCCCCTCTTCTGAGACCGTCAAACAAGTGGCTTCGTGCGTGTATTTTCACAGAGCCAGTTTATAAATGAGGAACTGAACTGAAACCACCTGCTCATTTCACCTCAGCTACCAAAAAGCAGAGGGAGGGCGGGGACAGCCGTTCCTTTCCCAGTGTGGCCGCTTTTAGTCCGCAGCATATAATTGAAGAGTTCAAGTTTTTTAAAAATTTCAGGTTTCCAACAGGGCCCTTTGGGCTTATGCTTAAATATCTTACCTTATACATGACTGACATTTGATTTGATCCACTTCTGGGTTGTTTGCTTCCCATTACCCATGTATGCAGAAGTTACCCAGAGGATCACAACACAATGGAGAATCGAAAATGTAGGCGGTCATTGCAGACCTAGATTTCTGTTAACTTATGTTCTCAGAGTGAGATGTAGGAATCCTTGATCTTCTAAGAAATCACCGTACTCCTCCCACATAAAACCTGACTCAGGAGGCCTGGTGGGGTCGGCTAGCGCAGTGCGTCTGTCTATGCACTGTCTACGGTGATAGACCAGTTCTTTTATTCCTTTTCCAATTTGTTGTGGATCAATACTTCTGTAAAATACAATAAAAATAAATGACTAGAAAAGTGAAATAAAAAGCATTTGAGATACTACCTCCTTTTTTATGATTATATTCAACAGACATAAAACTGCTCTGTGAAATTGCTGTAAGAGTTTCTAAACACTCTCCTTCTCTGTGTCTGATGGCGGATGGTGCGCACAGTGGCCGTGGGTGGGCTGCATGCAAGTCTCGGTGGCCCCGTGGTTTTCTTAGTTCTCAGTGCAGCTCCACACCTGCCTGCCAATCCACTCAGGGATCAGATCAGGCACTGCCTCTCGAACTGCTGCAGAACAGCAACAGGGACGGAACTCCCTTATTCTCCCTCAGCTGGAGCCAGGGAGGAGCCCGAAGGTCTTGCTTCCCAGCCGAGCTGAATGCAGGGTGGGGGTAAATAGGGAATCTGCGTGAAAAGTTAAAAAGCTGGGTTGATGGCAGTGCCAGCTTAGTGAAATAAGGTTTCAAATGTTTGACCCTGAGCATATAATTAAAAGTTTGTTGCAAGTGATATTTTCTAATCACCTTGCACTACAAAAGGTTCGAAATTAAATTATTTTTCTCTTATGAATTTGGGCCAGGAATGAAGCAATTAAAGGGGGTCTTCATGTTCATGAAATATTCAATAGGTAAAGAATCTGGAGAGCTTAGTAAAATAATAGACTGAACACATTGCCTTATTTTTCTCTTTCTTTTTAGTTGCCCTTTTGAAATGGAGCTGATGGTAATTTTGTCTCCCAAGCCTCAACGCATATTGAGGATAGATTAACTAAACAAACGCACTGGTCTGGGAATCAAGAGACCCAGTTATCATCTTGTCACTACTTACTAGCCATCTGGCCTGCAGCAGATCACTTTAGACCTCAGTTTTCTCCTCTTAAGATGGGAAGATTATTACTTCTCTGTCTTTCTTGCTCACAGGATTACTAGGAAGACCAGGTTAATTAGTTACCGGGCTTTGGAGATCATCAGGCATGTTATACACACCTAGATATATGTATATACGTATATGTATATATATATATGTATATGCGTGTGGCATAATTTCATTTTTCTTAATCAAACATTTATTTTCTTGAAAACTCTTGAGTACATCCTAAGTTTATTGTTAACCCATTCCATGTATATTTTATGGTCCTTTCCTACCCTCAGTCTACCCATGACTTTAAGCATAAAATTTTTTTATTCTTGTTTTAAAAGGTAGGGGAAAGAATCATTTAAATATCATCTCCAAGTTAGCCTCACTTCACCCGTGATGCCAAGCATTGCTGTGGGGCTGAGCTTCCTGGACTGGATGAATGGGAGTCCTGCACACACACACACACACACACACACACACACACACAGACCCAAGCCCTTGACACTCAGCTCTCTCCTGGTAGCCATGGTCAGGCCTTGGATTTCTGCATGATAATACTTTATCACCCTTGTTACGCTTCACAAATGGTCATAATGGGGCTTCCTTTGGAGAACAGTGATTGCAAATGAGTATACAAACAAGATCATTGCCCTGAGAGCAAAGAAGCAGGTGGTCTCAAGGCTGTGACACTTGGCAGAACCTAGTCCTAATCAGCCTCTTTGACCTCTGGGGAGACAGGTCTGAACAATCTAAATCTAAATATGAAGTTCTGGAAATGGAAAATGGAAAAGTACTTTTCACCCTAGTAAACTGGAAGGATCTACATTAGCCTCCAGAAGAGTTACTTATGACTCAAGAACAGGTTGGAAGAATCTAAACTTGATCCATCCATCCATTCAAATATTTATTGAGCACTTGTCATGATCCAGGGCCAGTGTTTGGTGCTGGGTAGGCAGAAGCAATGAAAAAATAATCTGGGTCCTCTCATGAAAAATACAGATTATTGTAATATCAGATGTGGGAATGGCTTCAGGAGACTTGTTTTCCTTTTCTGCTTTGAAGGTGTATGCAGTGTAATAAGGTCAGAGAAAGTTGCAAAAGACCAGCTTGAGTTTATTTTCACCCTTACACAATTATAGCTGTGATGCTTAGGCCACTGATCCAGCTTTTACTCTCTCTGTTCAGGCCACTAAGACATTCTTCAAAATGTCTCTGCCCAGTTTCTGTTGTTTTTAGGGCTGAGCTGGCAATGTCAAGGGAAGCATTTGACAGGCCAGAGTGAGGTCCTGGCTCCCTCCAGGGTGTGGTTCTCTGTTCTGCAGTCCAAACGCTTGACTTTGTCAGTAATCATAGATTAACCATCCTCTTGTGGATTGATGTACACTTACTGTCTAACAAGAGACATGAATAAATGAGAGTGCCTGTTTGTTCATTTAAAATTGGGAATGGACCCTTTCTGAGACAAATGTTTGTATTTTATAATCAGGACAACTCCTCACTGACATCCAGGTAGCTTGAGGTCACATTGGTCTTGCAGAGGCTGCTTGCTGAGAATAGAATCAGAAGCAATGGCAGATTGTCCTGGGGCTATTTGGGGCAGGCACCTCTTGTCATTGTATTGTGTATTCATTTCTGTGATTCTTTCTCTTTACTTCATCTGTAGGTTTATTTTCTGATCATGTTTTGCCCACAGAGGACGCTTGGTTAATGCTGACTGATTGCAATCCTTTGAGAATCTAGAATCTAGAAATCTGCACTCTGTACTTTCCAGGGTAAACACATTTGAGTTATGTCAAAAAGTACAGGCCTTTGGGTGTTCCTAATAACTCTTTGACAAGCCTGGTCAGTACTGAAGAGTCATGAGTGGAGAAGGCACCCTGATCTATGAGTTATCAAGCAGGAGGCTTACTCTCTCTGGCTCCTCCCCTTAGTGAAAGAGTGGCTTAACTCCTCAGCAGGTGGGAGAGGTTAGGCTGGGTGAGCAGTAGGGACCTGTACTGTTCCAGTGATCCCAGGCTGCTGGTGCTAGACACAGACTTGTTAGCTCCTCAGGCTACACTGAAGTGGAAAGTACTTTGGGTACCATTGCCATTTTGTTGAATGTATTCCTTGATACACCTACTATGTCTCAGGCACTTGGGAGCAGAGACAAGACTGTTGCATGTAGACTTGAAAATGACTCTGGAGGCCATCCATGTCCCACCTCTAACCCAAATGATCTCCCCACCCCCGTTGCCATCACAACCATATGTTTGTATTGGTGCCTGCTTATACATATGTTGGATGCACATGCCAGTGTTTTTCTGGCAGTCTATATCCTTCAACAGTGGACAGGAGTTAAAATGGGGAGAGTTGGGTATCCATTTGGTTTCTCTTGTCTTTTATTTCAGAGCTTTTCGGGATTGCTGATGAGTCATTTTCTGCTGTGGTCACTAAGCCAACTTAATTTCCCTAAACTCTATTACCTATTTAATGGTTGAATTTGTGTTGATAAATGAGAACATTTATACTTTTTGGTAAAGAATACAATTTTGGTAAATGTTTATGTCAATTTAGTCTTTTTGAAGCTGTTCAGAAGCTGTGAATGTTGATGTAGAATGTTTAAATTATACTTAAGCTATTTATATGACTCTCCTCTCATTGTTACACTGCCCCCACCCCCAGCCCTAAGCAGCGTTTACCCCAGGAGCTGCTCCATCCCAAAGCACTGAATTGTTATAAAACCAGCAGGGGGGATGGAGTGCTGAATTCCGGGCACTGTGACACACGTGCAATCCCTTCATACCATGAGTATTCGGTTCCATTTCTTACTGGAAGGCATAAAACTAATTGCTATGTGCATTTTTAAACCACAAACATGTCCTGGCAGAAAATGAATGCCTGGGGATATTTGTATCCACATCCCACAGTGGAGTGAGCAGGAGAAGTAGTTCCAGTGAAGGGAGAAGCATAAGTCTGCCTTGAAAAATCTCTTCAATTTCCAAAATTTACTTTACATACTTTCTTTCAAATGCAATAAGTCTCAAATATTTCTTCAACCACAGCTCAACAGATATATGTTATTGAAAATGTATGTTATCCCTTCAAATTTGAGAATGAATAATACATAAATTTTCTGTGTGTGTGTGTGTGTGTGTGTGTGTGTTTAACCAGCATTTTCTAAGCAGAAAAAGGGGATTGCAAATTTCAAGGATCTTAGAGCTTGACTTCAGTGTAGACTGCAAATAAGAGTAGCTCTCTATGCCTCAAAATACACAACATCTGGGTTTGTTCATTAATTTTTAAATAGAATGTTTCATCATAAACATGGAAACGTGAATAGTAGGTTTTATTTTAAAGACTATGTAGTGTTGGGATATTCTTTTCAGATTAGAAAAAAAAGAGTATTACACCAAGATGTATTTCTCCTTATTTATAAGGGGAATATAGTAGGATATACACAGCTGCAATTTATTTGAGGCATTTTCCAAGAGTGGAGATGCCAGTTGAAACTCAGAGTCAAATAAATTTTTTGCTAGACTATTAGCCAGTGAGGGGTTGTGTATAATCAATACAGACAATGGGCATTTTAACATTCGTTAATCTGATTACTAAATAATAGTTCAGAAGAGGAAATGTATTATGCTTTTCATGATTTGGGGGATAATAATATCTCTAGATATGTGTCTGTAGGTGTCGGCATATAAGATAGGTCCTCCTGGTTTCTGCCAATAAACTAGTGGCTATGTGTGTGGGTGCATTGTGAGAAAATTCAGTTGTTATTAATATACCCCTTTTCCTTTTTAAGGAAATCCTAGATATAACATAGAATCTACCATTCGGTTATGAGTGTTTTGAATTTATATTAAGTTGTTACTTCATTATTTAAATATTGAGCTTCAGTAGGACATTGTAAATATAACTTCTATTTTAAAGTTTGATGTTCATATGTATTTTAAAGACTATCTCAGAAAGTATGCATTATATTTTGAAGTAAATAAGAACATTTTTAAAAGTTAAAAAGAGTAGATAGCTATTTTATAGAACCAGTTAAACACTAGGAAAGAAATGAAAGGCTGTTTCAACTTAATGACAAACATCTCAAGAATTTATTTTTAAATCAAAAAATGTTTTAACTCCCAACGTCTAGAAACACAGAAGACCAGAAACTTGCACTTCCATGAAAATCAAACTCATGGAAGCTTACTGGGAGAGGTGCCTTTCAAAATGAAGTGTAAGCTCCGCGTAGGTATGTCTTTCTTTCATTCAGTGTATCCTTTTCTCATTCAGTGTATCCTCTCCGGTTTTCATTCAGTGTCTAGCCCATAGTCCGTATGTATTAAATAGTTCTTGCTAAATTCAGAGGTGAATTTTTAAAAGGTGAGGGAGGGAAGAAAGAAGGAAGAAGGGGCCTAGGAAATGGGAAAGCTTCACAGAAAGTGTTTTAGATGCCTTTTACATATTCGCTGTAGCCAGCCCGCCGGTCTCCAAAGCTTTGCTAGGGGGAGGCGACAGGGACGGAGGAGATGCCAGTGTCACAGGCACCATGATCCAGCCTGAATTTGGGGTTGCATGTGCAGACCTCTGTATTAGCACCTGTGGCTCTCACTGAGTCAGGAACTGGGTTTTATGCTGACGACAGGAGCAGACAGCGTAGGGAACAGTGGTTGAGTATTACTATTCGGTACTAAATGCAATTTGTCGGGACTGTGATATGGGATGAGAGAACTCTGCACACCCGGGAGATGGCTGGGGAGGCAAATGTGACTGGCACGGTGTTACCTGCGCTCCTGGAACAGCGTGTCCTGTCTCCCTTCCCAGCGCCCCGAAGCAACTGTTAAGCCGAATGCCTCATACTGAAGAGAGTCTTGCAGATAACCTGAGGTAAATCCACTGGAGTGCGAGAAATATTTTATCTAGAGATAGGACCTATAATGAACGAGTGAGGCTTTTATTACTTATTACTCCTCTCACAATGTTCAAAGCTGGTGGAGTTATTTTCCCAGCTATACAGAGTAAATGCTTAGAGAAACTGAATTATCCAAGGAGTAATTTTTTAAAGAGGTTTACATTTCTTTCTTTTCTTTTCTTTTTTCTTTTTAAATTCACATTCTTGAATATCTGTTGTATGCCATATACTTTTAGATGTTACTGAGTTTGGGGGTTTTTTTGCATTTATTTATTTTCTTAACTGAGATATAATTCACACACTGTAAAATTCGCCTTATAAAAGTGTACAATTGGGGCGCCTGGGTGGCTCAGTCCGTTAAGCAGCTGCCTTCGGCTCAGGTCATGATCCCAGGGTCCTGAGATCGAGCCCCGCATCGGGCTCCCTGCTCGGCGGGAAGCCTGCTTCTTGCTCTCCCACTCCCCCTGCTTGTGTTCCCTCTCTCGCTGTCTCTCTCTGTCAAATAAATAAATAAAATCTTCAAAAAAAACGTGTACAATTAATCATCTTTTAGTATATCAACAAGGCTGTACAACCATCACCACTGTCTAATTCTGGAACATTTTCGTTACCCCCCAAAAATACCCCATTAGCAGTCATTCCCCATTTCTCCCCCTCCTCATCCCTAGGTAATCAGTAACCTACTTTCTATCTCCATGGGCTTGCCTGTTCTGAACATTTCATATCAATTGAATCATAGATTATGTGACCTTTCGTGTCTGGCCTCTTTCACTGAGCATAACGTTTTCAAGGTCCATCCATGTTGTAGCGGGTCCTGTACTTCATTCCTTTTTATGGCTGAATAGTATTCTGTCATGTAGCCATATTCCACATTTATTTATGCGAATGGATATTTGGATTTTGTCCACTTTTTGGTGGTTAGGAATAATGCTGATATGAACATTTGTGTACAAGTTTTTGAATGGGTGTACGTTTTCCTTTTTCTTGTGTATATACCTAGGAGTGGAATTGCTGGTCCGTATGGTAGTTCTGTGTTTAACTTTTTGAGGACTGTTTCTCACAGTGGCTGGACCATTTTACAGCCATCGAAGTGTATGTGAAGTGGCATCTCACTGGTTTTGACTTTTCTCTATTGCCAGGGATATCAAGCATCTTTTCATGCACTGATTGGTCGTTTGTATATCATCAGAGATGGAAAAATGTGGAGGAGTAATTTTGTTTAGTATTATTATGCATTTCTGAATTATTCAGGAAACAAAAATTAAGGCAAACTTTCATTCTCTTCATCATCAAACATTTATTGATCACCTTCTATGTACCTGCTGACAATTGCTGGGGCAGAAGGCATTCATATGTACTTTTGAGTGAAATCATCTCTGAACTCGGAAGAAATTTTTGAGTGCTAATTATGAGTTTACATATTTTTATTTTTTAATTTTTATTTTTTTAAGATTTTATTTGTAAGTAATCTCTATACCCATCGTGGGGCTTGAACCCATAACCCCAAAATCAAAAGTTGCACGCTCTTCCTACTGAGCCAGCCAGGTGCCTGAGTTTACATATTTTTTTTATTTTTTTTTTAAGATTTTATTTATTTATTTGAGAGACAGAGTGAGCGAGAGAAAGAGCACATGAGCAGGGGCAGAGGGAGAGGGAGAAGCAGACTCCCCGCTGAGCAGAGAGCCCAATGTGGGGCTGGATCCCAGGACCCTGGAATCATGACCTGAGCCGAAGGCAGACGCTTAATGACTGAGCCACCCAGGCACCCCTACATATTTTTAAAAGTAAATCTCTTTATTATGTCTGATTTCTATAATAAATTATATCTTAGCATTATGTCTGCTGCTTAGAGAATCTATTAATTTATTTAATTATTAACAAGTCTGTATACAGTGTTTAGTGTTATATTAGGCATTGTTGTAAGCATGTTAAAAATATCAATTCATTTAATCCTCATTACAACCAATAGTAGATATTATTATCATCCCCATTCTACAGATGAAGAGACTGAGGTAAAAAGAGATCAAGTAACTTGCTCAACATTACACAGCTAGTAAGGCAATGTGGCTCTGGAGCCATGCTCTGCTGTCCCTCTTATGCCACATGGTCTCACTCATGTGCAGTATTTGGGATGAGGAGTATATAGCCCAATCATGCACTTATTTAACAAATATTTGTTGAATACCTACCCTCTGCCAACCACATCCTAAGCACTGGGGAAGCACCAGTGAAGAAACTGAACAGAGCTGCTGCCCTTAAGGAGTTTCTCTTCCAGTCCACAAGATAGGCCATATCCTATAACCAGAGAGACCTATTATCTATGAGATGGTATTTTTTTAAAACGTAACACAAGGTAAGGGGAAGAGAGAGTGATGGGGTGGTAGGAGGAGTAGTTAGGTAAAGAGTCAGGGGACGCTTTCCTGAGTAAGTGACATTTGAACAACCAGGGGAATGAAGTGAGCCATAATGATGTCTAGGAGAACAGCATTCCAGACTGAAGAAACTATAGGTGTAGAGGCGCTGAGATCAGAGCTTCATTGTCAAGATCCAGGAACAGAAAGGAGGTGTTTTTAAATGATTGCTAGAATTGATATCTGGAGGATAGGCTGTTGTGGGGCAAGCATTAGATCAGGGACAGGCTGTTGCAATTGTTCAGGGAAGGGATGATGCTGGTCTAGACTAGGATGGAAGGCTACTTGGATTTAGAAAATATTTCGAGGGTAGGACCAAATGATTTGCTGATGTTATGTGAGGATTATGAGAAAAAGAAAGAACCAAGATTAAATCCATATTTCCTGGGTGTGAGCTACTGGGGTACATGGGCCTGCCATTTGTTGAGTTATGGAACACTGAAGAAGAGCATTCTTCATAGGAAAATTAAGAGCTTATTTTGAATAGGTCAAATTTAAGATGGTATTAGATCTCTTAGTGGAGACGTTGAATCAGCACTAGGATTAGGAGTCTGGCATTCAAGGAAGAGGTCCACCTGGAGGTTCAAACTGAGGTGTTTTCAGAATGTCAGTGGTATTGGGTGAGACCCAAGGAACTGGCCCAGACACCAAGCTAGAGCATTTGGAGAGAAGAGCAGAGGTCTGAAAACCAAGCTCTGAGGGGCTCCAGTGTTCAGGGATACCCGAGAGAAGGGGACACAGGAAAGGAGACTGAGAAGAAGCAGCCAGTGAAGTAGGCCTCAATGAAGAAGCAGCATAAAGAGTGTTTCCAGAGAGGTTAGTGAGGCATAAGCCCGCCTGGGCTCTCCATGGTTGAAATAAGGAATGGAGGAAATATTACCCAGAAACCAGAAATGCGCAACTCTGCTAATCAGTGTTGCTGCCAGTAAAAATGGTTGATGCCTTTTGGTTAGCTCCCTACTTTAAAAAATGTTTGCTTTGTCTTGCATTACAAATGCTTCACAACCAGGCTCATCCCACCTCTTCTCTAGCTACATCTTCCACAATCCACCATCCCCAATCCCAGACAACTCTAGTCTATTAATCTGGCAGTATTGAGCTACTTCTGCCATCCCATCTATTTGGCCCATCATTTCTTCCCCTTTATCCCCTAATGGAAGTTTACCCGTCCTTAAATGCACAGTTTAGGTGGTATGTTCAGTGGAATACTCCAATAAGGACTTTCCTGGGCTTTCCTCTTAGTACCCATATTATTCAGGGTTCTCCAGAGATACAGAACCATATATATGTGTATATATATATACACATACACACACACACACACATATATATATCTGAGAGAGAGAGATTTTAAGGAATTGGCTCATGCAATTAAGGGGCTGGCAAGTCTGAAATTTACAGGGTTGTAAGAGTTAATTTGCAATCTTGAGTCCAAAATCCATTACCACAGGCCAATAAGCAGGAAACTCAGATAGGGTTTCTATGTTGCAGTCTTGAGGCAGAATTGTTTCTCCCTCAGGAACCCAGGACCCTGGGATCATGACCTGAGCCGAAGGCAGACGTTTAACGACTGAGCCACCCAGGAGCCCCAGGAAACCTGTTTTTAATATTAAACTCCTTCACCTGATTAGATGAGGCCCACCCACATTATGGTGGGTAATCTGCTTTACTTAAAATTAATTTATGAAATGTTAATCACATCCACAAATACCTTTACACCAATCTAGATTAGTGTTTGGCCAAGCAACTGGGTACCTTAGCCAGCCAAGTTGGCACATAAAATTAACCATCACAATGATTTAATAGTTTGCTTAGTCTATGCTTCTATTTTGGCTGCACCTCATTCCACCACACTTACATACTGGATGGCTTGTCTATTCTAAATGCATATTAGTTACTTATTGCTGTGTAATAAGTTACCCTGTGACCCCAACTTTAGCAGCTTAAAGCAACAAACATTTATTATCTCACAGTTTCCAAGATTTGGGGGATCTGTGAGTGGCTTCGGTAGCTAGTTGTGGCTCAGGGTCACTCATGAGGTGCCAGTCACAATATCAATGGAGCTGAAGCCATCTCAGTATTTCACTGGGGTTGAAGGCCTTTGCATGCAGGCCTTCGCAACACAGCAACTTGTTTCCCAGAAAAGTGGTCTGAAAAAGAGAGAAACCACAGTCTTTTATAACCTAATCTTGGAAGTGACATAACCTCACTTCTGCTGAATATCACAATGTCAACAAACCCATCCAGTCCAGTGGGAGGGTGTGAATACCAGGACGTAGAGATCATTGGCGGCCATCTTGGAGGCTGGCTCCCAAGAAGGAGCACCCCTGTCTTCTCAGCTTCTTCCCCCAGTACACCAGTTATGGTGTATGGCACCCAAAGACATACTCAGTGGATGTTTGTGGAATGAATAACTGACTGAAGAAGGAAACAAACCCAGAGAATGTGCAGTAGTGTTGCAATTCTGATGGCATTTTCCACTAAAAAATAATGTGCAAAAGGGAGGAGTAAGAATTCCTTTTCCTATATTATTAGAAATGATTGCATTGCTATATTACTGTCTAATCATTTGTGTCTACAAATATTTTAAAAATCATGTTAAAGGTCAGAGTAATCCACGCACTTTGCTTTTCTCTTAAACAGTTGAGATAATTTCCACTGAAAAAAATTGGGATTTTTTTGAAGGGTGGGGTGGATTTTGGGTGATGTCTGGGTCAATAAGGGAGTTAGTTTTGGAATGGACCCGGTTACAGGTAGAGTGAATCTGGGTGATATTGGTTGTAGCAGTACAAAGCTTAAAATGGCAGAAGCACATTGGGTTTTGAGATCCTTATGCAAAAGGGACCGGAAGGATGCTTAAGAAAACCTTCCTTTCTCACGAATATAACATAGCGTTGTTAAATGTTGCTTCAAATTTTAATTTCAACTTTAAAAGTGAAACAAAAATGAAAACATGTAATGGTCAGGATCCTCTGGGTCTTTTTATTGCCCTGTAATGTGCTTCATTGGAATCATATTTCTGGCTAAAATTTTGGAAATTTGTGTAACTAGCAGCTGTTACCACCTTTCTTTATTTGGTTTTTAATTTTCTAAGATCCCATGAGTTGGTTTATTATGAATTCTTATAAATCAAAGAAATTTTTATTTTTGAAATGAAACGATGCCTCAGTGCTGCAGGACACATATATTTTGGTTGCATATTTTTAATTTAAATAAAGTAGAAACTTTGGGGCTTTTCTCCTCCATTCGCAGACCTGAGTAGGGCAGAGACTGTCACTTTGCTCTGTGATAAGATGAGGGACTAGTCCAGCTTATCAGTGAGGAACAGCCATGAGGAACATATCAGGAAAATAAGAGTATATTTGAAAGGAAGGCTGGGCTGAACTGGTTAGAGAGAATACAGTAGCGTGTACAACATTGCAGAGAAAAATGAAGTTGTGACGCCAGAAAAAGCTTAAAAGAAAAAAGTCACAGAATGGCTGGGAGATGAAGAGCTGGTTTTCCTAACAAAGGATAAAATTTACTATACCTCAAAAAAAAAAAAAAAAAGAAAGAGAAAAAGAAAGGAAGAATGAATCAAGGGGGGTAAATTTTCTTTTCTCTTTAAAATAATCAGAAAGCAAAATAAAAAAGTTGAAAAACTCATGACAATTTCTGTTAAAAAGGACTTGAGCTATCTCTGCTGGCATTCACCCAGTTGAACCTTTTGCCCAAAATGTCTTTTTTTTTTTTTAATGAATCATATTTAACTGATAGCAACAAAAATATCTTCAAAAGCAGGGGAATATTTTAAAGGTTGTTTTCATCTACTTACATAACACAAATCTCAGGGAAGGGCTTTTGCTTAGTTTGTGGGGCTCAGAGAGAGGCCTGAGGTGATCAAAGCCAAAGCCAACAGGTTCGGTGTGTATTTACGGATTCACAACATCTTCCTTTTCAGAGGGCTTCCGCACTTACTGTCCCCTGCTCCTCAGCCGTAGTCGCCCGCCAGTGAAGTAGTGATGACACAAATACCCATCTGTTGACTTCTGCAAGAAGTCCATAAACTCCGTCAAAGTGGAGGCTGGGTTTGGCCACCGCTTTATCTTTCAAGCTGGCTGTTGAATGAATGATTGTGGAGAAAGAGGCATTCTTGTTTGGCTATCATAATGAAGTTGAATTCCAACAAAAAGATTAGGAAAATTTTCTAGGTCTATGAATCATCAACTCTATACTTTTCCTACCCCCTAGAAACTCAGGACAAAGAAGGACTGTCATAGCTAAGCAACCAGATACATTCTTAAGAGTCTCCTGCCCAATTGCCATTATGCTTTCTTTTCAGAAACCTGTTCCACAATCTCTACTTCTCTCCCTCTCTGATGGTAGATAGGTAATAGAGAGATAGAGAGAGAGAGATATAGACACACACACACACACACACACACACACACACACACAGTGATCTTGCATATATACGGCATTACTGTTTAACAAAAGCAGTTTCCTTAAGTTCTATAAGAGCTCTGATTTCGGGGCGCCTGGGTGGCTCAGTCGTTAAGCGTCTGCCTTTGGCTCAGGTCATGATCCCAGGGTCCTGGGATCGAGCCCCGCATCGGGCTCCCTGCTCCGCGGGAAGCCTGCTTCTCCCTCTCCCACTCCCCCTGCTTGTGTTCCCTCTCTTGCTGTATCTCTCTCTGTCAAATAAATAAATAAAATCTTTAAAAAAAAAAAAAAAAAAAGAGCTCTGATTTCTTGGGATAGAAACACCTATATAGCCCTCCTCGCAAATGGGTAGGATCCCTTCTGAAACATTAGCTTTTTTTGCACACTGGGTTGCCACTGTATACTCTCTACCTCAGAGCAGTATTTTCCTCCTTATTGCTCTGGGGACAGAATAATCCCTAGCAGTGGTTGTGTAACCACATACTGACTGTGTACATTGTTTTGCTCTGCTCCGAATAACTCTTACCCACTTGTTGGCTCGTCCAAAGTATTCCAGAAAAAAAAAAGGCTCATCTTGACTTAGCATAGGTGAGATGCTCACCCTGGACCAGGCAGCCAAAACCAAGACTGGGTCATCTCGCACACGGTGGCTCCTGTGAGGATGGCGAAGGAGGGGTTACTGAATCTGCGGGCGTCCACCGCTACATAGAGTCGGCATTTGATTTGTAGCTCCTAAGCTGATTTTGTTGTCACAGAAGGTTTTTGATCAGGATAAGGTACCTTCTTTCCTTTAATGACTTTTCTAGGGTTAAAGAATAAATGCTACATAAATCCAGCTAGACTAGTGACCCTGGGGACCTTTTAAGGTCCTGCAGGTGAAAGACCAAGGTCTGACTCTTAGGGGCTTAGGGGCAAGGCAGCTGGTGGACTCCTAATCTTGGCGCATGCAGGTAACAGGCTTAATGAAATGATAATCGCTCATAAGCAACGTACCCAAACTCTGCTTCTCAGCAAGCAGGAGTCAGCCCTGGGCTTCATGTGAGGGAGGTTTAGCTCATAGTCCCGAGAATGATACAGAAGACAGAGCTGGGGTGATACGAGCTTTAAAAAGCAAGACGTACAGGTCAGAGCCTCGGTCCTCAGCATTTAGGCAAGGAGGGTGAAATGACGTAAAAGACAAGAACTTGGAACTAGTGTGCCACACCAGGGCAAAAATATGTAGAAAGAAGGATAGAAACAGAATTAGCTGAAATTATTTTATGGCTTAGCCACAAGAAATTCTGGGGTTCTTTTAAACCTTGGGAAGGAACCATGAAAAAGCAATGAGCTAATTCTGACACCACAATAATAACAACAATAATAAGAGCAGCTAATATTATCAGACACTTTCTGCGTGCCAAAATGTATGCTAACTGCTTTGTAACAATGATCTCATTTGGCAGACCAGATTTTATATTTAGTTTATTGAAAATGTAGACCCTGCGATACCTTTCTGTGTAAAGAAATCAAAGAGTGTGGTTCCTTCTTATGCATTCCTTTCAGCACATAACCTTTGGGAATATTTTGATGAATCCTTAATTTTCTGACATGCAATGATTTTAGATTAGATTTTTAATGTGATGGTGATAGAGGTTTTACGGCTTGTCCTCCTCAGTTGCTCGAGAACGTTCTGGTGAGCTGTTAGTCCTGTACTTGTATGTAATTGTTGTTTCTCTGGCAATTGGCTAATATAATCGTCAGGAAATCATTGCTTTTTTAGCCTTTAAAAATGTGCTATTTACCTCATTTCTATGGCTTTTCTGTAAGAACTTTTAGTTCTTAGTTAGGTGTTATTTAAACATTATTATTACCTCTCTGACAGCTTACGTTCCAGCATATCATTTTGGTCAGCTTTCAAAGGTTTAATTTTTTTTTTCTTAGGGTTTTTGATTGTCCGGAGAGCACACGAGACTGCTTTGTTCCGAATTTTAATGGCCAGTTAGGGTAGCAAGCGCCACTTTTTGTTTGGAATATATTTTGCCATGAGTGTATATTTTTTTTCCCTGTAACTCAAAATATTGTATGCGCATTAGGCTTATAACAAGCTTAATTCAAATCGTACATGTAAATATATTTTGTCTAGTGGGCTTTTCTGTTAACATTCCTGAGTTTTTGTTTTAGCATCATAATGTGCTGCCTTTTACATTAGAACAAAAGCCCCCAAATGTCGGTTCATCAGCTGACAATACCAGTTTTGTCTCTTAATTAGAAAAGAGAATAAAGCTGTTTAGGGGTGTCAATAAAATGACAGATGCATCATTAGCAGACGGCTATGGTGGATCAGTTCTGTGCAAATACTTGGAATGGAGTTAATAGGAATTTCTGCTAGCATATTTAAATCACAAGCTGGGGGAAGAAAGCAGTGTTTTAATGCAGTGAGGTAGTGAAAGAAAACGGGAGTGAACGGCCATTTAAGACTGAATTAAGAGTGTAAGAGAAATCAAGTTGCAATAGGTAATAAATTACTAAGAATTTTATATATTATTAATATATCACAAATGAGCCATTATGGGTATTGTATGATTAATTCATTTAATAAATATTTATTGAGGGTCTACTACTTGCCAGGTGGTAAATTTAATGAGAGAGTACAAGCCCTGAGTCCAAACCCAATGTGACTGTCCCTTGTAATTAGTAGGACAAAATTTCAGTTCAACCATAAATCTCTGAAGAGGGTCTTTGAAGTTTTTGCATTGGACAGTCTCACACTGTGTAAAACCCAGGTCACTCAGTGTGATTCAGAAGAGAATTCCATTTAATTCCTATTTCCTGAATAACCGGTTGGCACGGTTGCTTTAGCAAGTATGGGCAGGCGCCCATGGGTGTGTCCTGTACAAGGTGTTAAATCATGTTATTTGGTGATCAAGAAGCACTTTACTCACAAGACTAATCACTGTGCTTATTCAATTGTTATATTCCCAGTGCTTAAAATAGTGCCTCCGAAGAGTAGGCAACAGTACATATTTATTAATAAATGATTGAGAAAAGAATCCATATAAAACTGAAAGCAAGCAATAGACTAATTGGATAAATTTTAAGAAAGATATGAATTATACTGTAAGACCTTCATTTTGTTTGATATCTATTCAGTGCTTTTTCACTCTGTCAACACTCACAACACCTGAGTTATTCCATACACGGTGATTGTCCTGGAGGATTGAAAATGAAACATAGAGTCCCTGCCCTCCAGGAGCTCCCAGTTTAGCCTTTCTTTTGGAGTGATTCTGGTCAAACGAGAGATCCTCCGTGTGATGTATCACCCCATGAAGTAGAAGAATACAAAATCTCATAGACCTCTAAGGGTCGGCCTTGGAGCTGTATAAAAATGCCACTTTTTAGTAAATCTCTGCAGGAAAAATGTATCCACCCTTAGTCAAGACCCACATACGTAATACTGTGGGTGACCCTGAGATTATGCCTGGAGATTTCAAGTGTGTCCTCTCAGGAAGTGCCTGCCACGCTCTCTCACTTCTTGCCTCACACTCGTCATTTCAACCACCTTTGTTCCAGTGTTTTATCTAGTGTGTTTAACACCCAGAGGGGATTTTTAACACTCCTTTCTCTATATTACATTATCATTTCATGATAAAGAATCACTAACAAGCCTTTTCTTAATATTTTAGTTTTTATATTAATAAAGAAATTTAATTAAATAGGTGTTACTCAAATCAGTAAAATACTTCATGTGTGAACTGAAATTTGCATTTCGCAAACAAAAATACTACATCTTGCAGTTTGCATTGTTTCATTGTTTAAGATTTTAAGCATAAATAAAAATTCCAGAGGGTGGGACACCTGGTAGCTTAGTTGCTTAAGCATCTGCCTTTGGCTCAGCTCAGGTCATGATCCTGGTGTCCTGGGTTATCTCCCCCACCCCCGGGTTGTGCACACACACGCACGCACGCTCTCTCTCTCTCTCAAATAAATAAAATCTTTTAAAAAAAATTCCAGAGAGTTACATAGAATGACAGAATTGTGACTGGTTCTCTTTCTTCATCATTACAATCACTGTGCTATCATATTTATTTAGACTCTCCTATTTAAATAAAGGACTATATGGAACCACCGAGGTTAGGAAACATGAGTTACATTCAAAGTGAGTTTATATACTTTCAAGTGCTCTTGAAATAAATGCATGTAGCTGTGTCTGGGTGTGTCAGGAGAGACAGCTGTATATCTGGTAGTTCTTCTAATTTAACTTTCTTGCAGAATACCATGTTCATAAAAGTAAATGTGAGAAAATTACTAGTTTGCATAAGCGCAACAATTGCTTAGACCTTAGACCAATAAAAGGAGTACTTTATCACTAATATTGTTTAGAAGTGTTGGCACATGGTTGTAATAAAAAGCAGACCTACTTTTAATAGTTTCATCATTGTTTTTCAATTCTCTGTGGAGTGACCACCGTATTGCCCGTGCCCTGAGTGGACCGCTCCCCCCATTCTGCCGTTGGTCCGCCATTGCAATTGACTATCTGCCTCCACCTGTGCACCAAGGCTTACCTGAACCTAAACCCAGGGTTCTCCTCAAGCAGACCTAGGACTGTTTGGTGGCCCTCACTCAGATGTCTGTCTAGACCCTGATCTGTGTGGGACCACTTGACTGGTCCCTGAGTATGAATCTCTGTCATTACTCTATCCTGGTACAATTCCTTGACTTAATTGACATTCTAGACTTCAAAACTTGTCTGCCTGGACCTACCGTGCTCACCTCCGCCCTTTGCCTCCCCACCTACATTCTGTCCCTGGTACACCTGCCTCCCTGGCTTATTTGCTGGCCCCGCTTCATCACTTTACAACCTATTTCCTTGGTTTTGGTAGTCAGCACTTAGGGAGTAGCAAATTGATAAGTCAGAGTATGGTTGTATAGATTTCTTCCAGGTCTGCAGGTAGAGATGGGGCACAGTATTGCTTTGACTAGATGAGAGCGTTGGCAAACGCCAACTGACTGAGGCAGAGGACAATGAAAGCACGTGTCTGCCCACTGTCTCTGGCTGCCCGTGTGCTGTTTCGCTAAACTGACCCAGTAGAGGGTTTTCAGGGTTTCCCTAGTTTTTCGAGTCTTTTCTCCCTCTTGCTTATTTTTCCCAGTGGTACCAGAAGGATTTTTAAAATAATCCGTCATACCCCTAATGAAAAATCTTTAATGACTTTACCTTTCCAGTCTGATCCAGATCTTTCTAGCTGGTTTCCAGACACCAGAGTGCCCTCGCTACCCTAAACTTCACCCTCCACCCGCCCCCAACCAGTCCCTGCCCCTACGCTTGGTTTGCGTTGATTCCATCTCATCCCCTACACCATCTGCGAAAATTTTGCTTAGCCTCCAAGGCACCGGTGCCCTGTGACTCTACCTCCACCCCCTTCCTACCTTAGGCGGGTCCCTGTGGTCTCCTCTCTGCCCTGTGGCCCATCTGTGGACACCTCTGTATAACAACTACTACATTGTTGGGCTTTTTTTGTAACCCTTCTGTCTGGGCTTCAGATCTCCCAGAAGAGGGACTGTATTTTGTTCATTGTATATATGTTCAGTGTCTGGCACTGTTGTTGGTGATATAATGTAGATGCTTTATTTTTTTTCAAATGGCCAAAGAATGAAAGTGATAAACAAAAAACAATGCTATTGTGACTTTGTGCATTACTGTTCTTATTTACTTATTTAGAGCTATGTTTGTTCCAGAGTTTGGGGTGAAGATGGGGATACAGTGGCCCAAACTGCCAAGTTTAAAGGGATCACAGAGAATACAGACAAGGGGCGCCTGGGTGGCTCAGTTGGTTAAGCATCTGCCTTCAAGCTCAGGTCATGATCTCCAGGTCCTGGGATCAAGCCCCACGTCAGGCTCCCTGTTCAGTGGGGAGCCTGCTTCTCCCTCTGTCACTCCCCCTTCCCCTGCTCCTGTGCTCGCTCTTTCTCTCTCTCTCCCTCTCTCAAATAAATAAATAAAATCTTAAAAAAAAAAAAAAAAGAATACAGACAAGCAGCCCTATGAAACTCAGAGGACCAAAACTATCACCGTTGTACAGAACATCATCTAATAGCTGCTATTCATGGTTAAGACCTCCAGTCATAAAAAATATCTTTAAATTATGATCATTGTGTAATGATATCGAGTCAGGGAAATTTGTGATAAAATTTACAAGTACTGCTATCCTGAACACTTTGTAATAGTTACAGCTATACAAAGCTGACTCATCAAAAATATTCCATTCCTCTATGATCCAAAACAAAGGTATTGCTTTATTTTTCACCAATAGCATTTCAGGCGTACATCGATTTTAATTGGTAGTGGGGTCTACTCAGAGCAAGGCCACTATGAGAGATTCTTCCACTTACTACACAATGTTACGTACATCGACTTGCTTAGTTTATGCAAGGAAGGAAACAGTTCAGTTTATCTTTGCTTTTTTTCATAAAATAGCCACAAGGTGAGGAAAAGAAGCTGGAACATCAATGCCGTCACTTATTACCACTGATTTTTTTTTTGAGTTATAATTACTTACTCATTCACACATTCATTGTTTCAACAAACATGTATCAAACACTTGCCATATGTCAGACACCTTGCCAGGCTCCAGGCAGACCAGATCCATCAAGGTCTAGGGTATATGGTGTTGACAGACAAGGAGGTCTCCTCTGTAGGATGGCATGACCTCTACCTATGGCAAAGATGGGCCCTCTCTGCTTGGGGAAAAGAGGCTCTTTTGGAAAATGGAAACACGAAAGCACACAAGAGAAAAAATGGAAATGAATTTAAAATATCTGTCTCTGTGTGCATTGTAGCTATAGTCAGTACTCAGCTGTTAAATCCAGCAAAAATTCCATTGCTTTAATTAATTTCTTTGTGCTGATTCTTCCTAGTAAGCCTTAATTTTAACAAAGTTAATTAGGTTGAAGATTAAAAATCCCATTAGTGTCGATCATTCACTTCTTGGCTCTGTCAACAAGGTGCTAAAACCTTGCTCAGTTCCGGAGGGGCGGAGGAGAGAAGGGGCAAAAAGAAGCACTGCAGCTAGCCATTTGGCATTCTTCAGGACCAGATATTGAATGCTGTTTTTTTAAGGCTTTAAATGGATATCTGATGCCAGTTCATTTTAAAGCATATATATTTTTTTTACTTATCTGAATTCTTTAGACCCATGGCTGTTTATTTTCTGAGAGGTCTATGGCAATTGAATGTTTGCTGAGAAACTCTATCCCATCTACTCTGATGATCTAATTTGCAGGTTTGCAGGGCATAGATTTTTAATCAAGGACCTGTTTCTACTGTCACCTTGTCTGTCCGTTTATTATGGTTAAAGGCTCAGTGGGGGCTAATATCTCACCCAAAGCAGGAAAAAAACAAACAATTAATAAACTCATGAATTACCTACAAGTCATACTTCTGTTCAAAATTCTGGTTTGTTTGAGTTATACTTTCTGCTTTGGCTCCCACCCCCGACTTACAATGGCAAGAACTGCAGAAATTCAAACACATAGTGTTAACACTCTCTCCCAGGTGGTGGCTATAATGTTAAGGCAGGAACCACACAGGTCCAAGGGGGGGCCAAGACCAGAGCAAGGGAGCACAAACTGCAGGCCTAAATATATTATCTTGTTCACAGTGAAAAGTTACTAGTGAGAAGGAACCCAGAGAAGGTGAAGGAGGTGGGAAACCATCGAAATCAAATTCAGACAGGGATAGGGCAAGGGTATTCCACTTCCTGACCAGATTTGGAGGCCATGGGAAATTTGATCAAGGGCTAAGATCCGAAAAACAAAGTAAACATTATCTAGAACATTATTCTCCAAGCAGATTCACCTAAAAATGAGGGACAATCAGAGCAAGGCAGAGCCCATAAAATTTATCTGGGACATGAGAGCCCACAAAAGATGGAGAAGCTCCAAAACACTAGAGCAAATGGGAGGGCAAGTAGGTAGCTTCAACCTTCAAGTGGTGTGTGTGTGTGTGTGTGTGTGTGTGTGTGTGTGTGTGTGTGTTTGGGTCAGAGGCCAAAGAGGGTGTGTAGTGATACATAGAATGTTCTGCATATAGTGCATCATCAGAAGTATTGTGTTCACATGGGAAAGCAGAACATCTTTCCTTGAACTACCGCCTATAAATCCCTACCACTGGCATTATTATTATGTAGACAGCTTAAGTCCGTGTGAATAGGTGTGACCATGACAGGCCGACACATGAAATGCAAAAACACAGGGTTTCATTTATAAATGGTCTCTTGCTATAATTTCATTGAAAACTAGGGCCTAGAGCAAGCTCTGGAGATATGGGTTCCTGTCAAAAACCCATTGATAGACTTGGGTTGCCTCCACCTGGAGAATAGAAGTACCTCTTCATGGTGGAAGCAAGATGGGATTTCTTCAGGGGAAATATGTTTCTCTTTGGGCTTCGGGTTCATCATTTAAATAATGAAGATTAGAAACTGGGTTATTTCTGTGGTCCATTTTAATTCCAAAAATCAATGATTCTTGGCTCTACGAGTGTTTTTATCTCTGCTTATCATTCCCCTTCCTCTCTTTTTTGCTGAAAAAAACTCTGAATCTGTCACCTATGAACCCACCCCAAAACATAGCCTGCTACTGTGGAAATCCTGTTCAAGCCTGTTGGGCAGAGTATTTTGTCTGTTTCTCAGAGCTTAGGTGTTAATTAAGTCCTTAGCACCGCCTCTTATCTCTTCACACACTCCCTGTTCTGGTCAACCTCTACTGCCTATGAGAGTCTGCTTGAAAACGTTCCAACGTACCTTCTCTGCTCAGAGCATCAGCCTCTGCTCATGCATTTCGCATCACAGCTCAAGATAGGAAGGAGAGAAGTCTTATTGACATCTTGCAAAGGGACAGACAGCACAGTCCTATCTCACTCAGTTAATCCCTCTCAATAGGTGGAATCATTGTTTTAAGACATGGTTTCTCCACTAGAAACTTTTTGAACATTTAAAGAAGCCAGCACCTTACCTGGTCCTGTATCTATAGACATAGATATAGATATAGATATAGATATAGATATAGATATAGAGATTTATATAGAGAGATATATATAGAGAGATATATGTAGATAAATATATATAGATTTATATAGATAAATACAGAGATATATATAGATAAATATAGAGAGATATATATAGATAAATATATATAGATTTATATAGATAAATACATGTAAAAAATATATATATTTTTTCACTTAGCATATTCTTATGTGCCAGGAACATAACCTTCAAGTCTGCATTCCTTGAGAGGCAGATCTGGATCTTGTTGCCCCATCTGAAATGGTTGTCTGTCCAGATCTCCCCTAATTAATATGAGGTACAGCTCTGGGATGAAAAACATCTCTCGGGTTAAGGTTTAAAGGAATCTCAACTTTCTCTCCATCTGCCCACCTCCACACACACACACACACACACACACACACCCATTCAATAGAAAGATAGTAAAAAAAAAAAAAAAATATATATATATATATATATATATATATAGTAAATGTGATTGGATACATAGTAGGAATCATGGACAAGAAAGATGGAATATGGGCTCTTTTCTCCCTGATAAATAATCCATCAAGTCTTGTGGGTTTAGGGTGAGTGAGTATTGGCATGCTTTGAAGGAAAGGAGGAGGAGAATGAGGTAAGAAGAGACAGAATAGGGTCTGCTTTGTACTTTGTCTACCAACTGTGTTATATCTATATTGTTTTCAAATTAGTGCAGGTAAAAGGCATTGCATACCGAGAATGACTTAATCAGTCACCTCCGTTCATTAATCAAGTCAGAAACAAGAGCGTCTGGCTCCACGTTGATGTAATTTCAGCTTGGAGGAAAGACTTTCTTCTCATTAAGGTCTTAAACTTGGCTTGTTTCTTAGTTACCTAAAATTAGAATGGCCAATCTTCCATAAGTACATATTATTTATCTGCTCATTATTATTCAAAATAATTTATTGAGTGCATACTATGTAAATCACTTTATACAAGCTCTATGAAAGGAACAGAAAAAGTAATGAGAATATCAACTCCTGTTTCAGTTTAAATGTCACTGCTTCAGAGAAGCCTTCCCAGACCATGTGGTCCAAATGCAGCATTCCAGCCACTTGCAATCATATCCGTCTTGCTTTATTTTCGCTGTAGCTTTGTCACTCACTGTATTTCTTCCAATTAGTGATGTGTTTAAGTGGTTTTTAGTTTTCCCCAAGAAGGATGTAAGTTCCGTGATAACAGAATCTTGAATTTTGTTCAGTTCTTGTATTAATCTTCTCCAGGGAAACAGAACCAGTAGGATATATGTGTATAGATATATGTATGGGTATATGTATATGCGTGTTTGTGTATATATATGTATATGTATGATATGTGTCCAATAGATGACATGCATATATGATACTTACATATGTATTATATATATAATGTGTATATATGTTTTTATCTTAAGGAATTGGCTTAAGGTGTCAAGTCTAAAATTTTTTTTTTTAATTGGTGTGAGTATCCCTCATGTTTATAGGAGGTGTCAAGTCTAAATTACAGGAGGTGTCAAGTCTAAAATCAATTGGGCAGGATGGCAGGCTGGACACTTTCAGGCAGAAGTTGATACTGAAGTCTTGAGGCAGAATTTCTACTTTCTCAGGGAAAACTCAGTTTTGCTTTTTAGACCTTTCAACTGATTGGAAAGTCCGACTCCCATTGTTGATGGCAATCTCCTTTACTTAAAGTCAACTGACTGTAGACATTCACCACATCTACAAAATACCTTCCTACCAACACCTAGATTAGTGACTGATCCAGTAACTTGGTACAAGTTGACACATAAGGCTAACCATCACACCTCTGTATCTCTACAGCTTAGTACAGTGCCTAGCACATGGTGGGTAGTCAATAATAGCCATTGACTACCTACTAATTACTTCATTATATAGGCTTTACAAGATACCCTATAAGATACAACCCTGCCCTCCTGTACTTATGATCTAGATGGGAAGATACATCCCACATAAGGAAAGTAAGCCACCAGCACTGGGCAGGGTGTGATTCAGAGCTAACATGAGTGATACTACACCAATTAAAAAAAAAAAAAAAAAAAAAGACCAGGCATTGAGAGAAGGGAAGATCCCTGTTAGCGGGAGGAATGTGAAAAGGCCTGTTTGGGGGTCTGGTAATCTATGTCAGGTTGTTATTTCATTGCCATTTTTCACTGTGTGACAATAACTAACAACCCAGTGGGGTGGCTTTCTCTTTGCCCTCTCTGGGTCTGTAGCTGTCTGTCTTCAGTTCATCTCTGCAGGTGAGAATGGCAATGAACTGTTTTCTTGGGGGGATGTGCCTCTGTGGTTTGGTTCCTGCAGAATGAGTGGCCCTTCTACCTCCTTTGAACTATCATCCTCTTGGATCTTGTGGGTCAGCTCTTAATTGGGTGGGTGAGGTGTCTCATTTAAGCTATTTTGTACTTAGCGACTTCGGTGTTATACTTTACTGACTGTAATAAATGTCATTTTGTTAATTAGTTTGGGAATCTTTTTAACTTGAGGAAAATAGTGGAAACTATTTTATGTACTTATTCAGATCATCTCCTGTAAAAGTTATCCTAGAAGAAGACTTTGTTATTCCACTTATATATGGTATTAAAAGGTAAATATAAACATTTAAGTGGAAATGAGTAGGAAAGCTGGTATAGGGTGAAATGTGTTCATCCCTTTGCATCTATTGTTGGCTGCTTCTGACTTCCAAGTGAGGGGATATGTGATATGTGTACGAGATGAGGGGACCCCTGGGGTTATAAAGAGGCCATGTGGTACAGGGCAAGAGGCCTTATGTTCTCTGGGCTCTGCCACTGGGGTGTGGCCTTTGGGAAATTGCATTGTCACTGTGGGGACAAATTCAAAATGGAGTTTGAATAGTCTTTAAATATTTTTAAGTCCTGAAACACTGTTCACACAAAACCTTACATTTTTTTAAAGATGTTTTTATTTAATTTTAGAGAGAGAGAGAGAGAGTGAGCACGAGTCGGGGGGACAGAGGTAGAGGGAGAGAGAACCTTAAGCAGACTCCACGCTGAGCGCAGAGCCCGAGGCTGGCTTGGCCTGGGGCTTGATCTCACAAACCTGAGATCGCGACTTGAGCCGAAACCAAGAGTCGGGTGCTTAACTAACTGTACCACCCAGGCACCCCACAGAATCTTACTTTAATTCCAATTTATGAAACAGAGACAGCCAATGTTGGAAGCTAGAGTTGGCAGGGAGGTGTCTGGGTATATGTGTGTGTGTGTGTGTGTATATGTGTGTGTGTGTGTGTGTATGTGTGTGAGTGTTAGTGGCTGAAGCCCACCAGCTGCAGCCTTCATTCCCTGTCCCCCAGGGGACTCTAGAAAATCCCTAAGGCTTCAGAGTACAGTTTGCCAGCCATAAATTCAATGAAATGGAATGATGCCTTTGCCTGCTTTGAAATTCTATGAAAAAAATGTGAATGAGATAATTAATAAACAAGTTTTTATAAAGAAGTGTTTTCTTTAAAATAATAATTATGTGAGAAGTGGGAGGACATATCTTGCCAATGTTGAATTGATACAGGAGTATCTAGAGTAACAATGTGAAAAGCCCCTTCTCCTGGCTTCTCTTTCCTGCCCTTGCCCACACCAAGCTCTGTTGGGAGTTTGGTTTGAAGCCTCCCAGATCTTTATTTTTGCATTTATTTCATTAATACATGAGGGGAGGAGGCATTTATATAAATTGGATCATATTAGACTTAATATTCTATAACTTACCTCTTTCACTTAATAGCATGCCTTAGAAGTCTTTCAATATTAGTAAGATACACCTCATTCTTTATAATGTGTGTGCGAGGAGAATCCCCACTTGCCCCATGCTCTCAACAGCCCTGGAAATGATCAATCTTTGAAATATTTCCTATCAGAACAGCAAGCTTGAAATCTTCCTATTGTTTTATTTTCTCTCATTGCTCATTCATTTGACCATTATATACTGGCAAGGTAGGTTTTCCATATCTGTTATGTTGAAGGTTGCCTAAAGTCTAAAAAGAGATTTTAACCATGGAATCCATTTAACAGAGCTATTGACTGTTACACTTTATGTCTCTCAAAAGAAATCAGGGCCCTGCAACCTGTAAAGCAGTTTTCTTCTGGGATTCAAACATATTTTCATGGACTTAGAGTCATTAGTGGCCTTGGATAGAGAACATTTTATTAATCAGAAGAAACTCATTGTTCTTATGATGAAATGTAAATTGGATTAATAAATGCAATAATTACCATCCCTGCCTTGATTTAAAATGCCAGGTCCAGCAATTTTAAAGTCCCAGTGTTCTCTTTTTAACTGTTTTTGGCTCAGTTTACTTGTCAGTTTAATAGAGATTCTTTAAATGGAGATTTAATTGATATCTTTTCCTTTAAAGGCAAAACAAAGCAAAACCGAGTATCAAGCTCCAACTTCTTATTTCATATACTAGTACAATCAAGTAAGTTGCCAAACCAATCCATCATAAGGGGGCACAGATCTCCTAAGTGCCAGTAAAAAGGAATAGATTTAGTAAGATTAATAATCATTTTAATTTATAGCACTCTCTCTCCCAAAGACACTTGGGAAGCTTTGCAAACATTTGAACCAAAATGTACCTTAAACCACTGGGAAACAGATATGTAAACTTGCTTAAAAAAAATAAAATATGAGCCTCTTATAGTGGTCCTTCATATTCAGGGATGACACATTCATATTATATAGTTATCAGTTCCACAAGTTTTTACTGCATTTTATTTGTTCTCCCCGAAGCCTTATTTTTGATAGATGATGCCTGAGATATACTGGGAGCGTCCTTTCAATATCGTGTGACTGATGAAAGGCAAAACAAAACAATTTATCAAATCACACTGCATACATCCCTATAAATTTGGAGAGTGATGAATCTGTAGACCTATAGAACTTGGCGTGTCATGTATTCATCAAAGGTAAAGCCCCAAACATCTCAAACACTCTGGTGACAGGAAGGCTGATCTTACTTGAGAGGAAAAAAAGAAAGTAATTACTCTCTGAAACTATTCCTATACTGTAAGAATTCTTTGGTAGGTTGAGAGGTTGTCTGTAGAGTTTGAGCTCAGAGATGTACAGAGAATTTGATATGAATATTTGAACAGAGGATGATGTCATCATATTCCTTTCTTATTTAGCAAAGTTAGGTGGGTTTACAAAAACAGTCAAAAACACCTACTATGCCTTATGCTCTGTCTAGTATTTATAGCTGCTAATAAAATTCCAAATAAAACACTTCCTTAGATTTTCCCCCATTCTGCTCCAAGGAACCAAAAGACAGTTATTTCACCCATCACAGATATTTTGCAAATATGGGTAAGAAACATATTGACCTAACTTCAGTTCTCTAATGGCAAGGTGCCCACCTGATACCTAATTAGAAGTGAGTCTCATCCCTTGTAACTTGGTGAGTAGACTAATGAATTTTTGCGGTGTGCTTTAGTACAAAAGGATCAGATAATAATTATCTTCCTTGTCTGCTTCAAGAGCTCAAGATTTTTAAAGGTCACTATTGTCACCAGTCCTGAAACACAGTATTTCCTGAAAGCATTAGGAAAGTGGTAGCTTTTTAGGACCCTCTGTGTTGATGTTCAATATAGGCAAGAACTAATCTTCTCCAGCTCTTGGCCTGGCCCTCTTGTGCCAGGATGCTCTGATGAACCGCACGCTTTACTATCACAAGGAGGTTAATATGGCGGCCCCTGAGGGAATGTGTAATTCTGCCCAATTTCAAAATACTTAGTTATTACGAGACCCTCACTTCAAAAGCCTTTGTTTGTTGCTTGTTTCTTTGTTTGTTTGTTGTTTGTTTCAAGGCTTTAATTCCACTAGCACAACTTAGCATATAGTGATAGGGTGTGGGGGGTTTTTTTCCTTCTATTTTCCCCAGTCATTCAGAGCTTCCTCCAACCACTTTGAGAATAAATAGCTTCATTTAATTAAAGAGAATATCTTCCAAATTTACCATAAACTTTACTTTGGTGGATAGCCCCTGATCCCATGAGAACCCTGGCTTCTTTCTATAATATCCTGGTAACTTTGAAGTTGTTTGAGTGAGAAGCTGGATGACAATAAAAGCAGTTGAGCGGAAATATCCTCTTACAGGATTGTAAAAACATTAGAAGTAGAACAAATGAACATTTCAGGGTAGAGATGTTTTCACCTGAAATCCCAGATTAAATAATAATACTATCTTAAGAGGTCCCTGAGTGGCTCAGTTGGTTAAGCGTCTGCCTTCAAGCTCAGGTCATGATCCCAGTGTCCTGGGATGGAGCCCCACATCAGGCTCTCTGCTCGGCGGGGAGCCTGCTTCTCCCTCTCCCTCTCCCTCTGCCGCTCTGCCTATTTGTGCTCTTGCTCTCTGTCAAATAAATAAATAAAATCTAAAAAAAAAAAAATACTAGCTTAACACAACTCTTTTTAATAGCCGACAGTGTTTGTTATTTGGTAGTGTGTGCGCTTTTTTTAAGGCAGATAATTAGTCTAGCAAACTAATCACGATGTTAAATAACAAGAATCATCAATACTGTTGAAGGAGGAAAAATCCAAACAAATAATTGGATACTAGACTATTTTTCTCTTCCATTCAATTCAGTTTTTTTCCTCTTGGTAAGTTCTTCTCATTCTCCTTTACTACAACAGCTATAAGTTAGTGTCATCAAAACCAACCATTCTGCAGAACACAAACACACTCTCCTGTGTGGTCATTTAAAATTTTTCTCTTTCCATTTCCATTTCGTCTTTTGAATTAGATCCTGTAAAATGCTTTTGTGATAACATGAAAATGTAGGCTCGCCTGGCAGTGAACAGTGTATTTGTTTATTCCAAGCCCAGTTAAATTTAATGATGCAAACCCAAAACAGTGTTTTAAAAAATAGTATGTATGTACATGTGTGTTTGGGTGTATGTATGATTATATTTATACAAGCTTGTTTCTTTTTCATAAAAGCTGATACCCTAAAAACAGTCTCTTTAATTATATATCTTTCTTAGTTATATAAAGAATAGTTTAAAAAAACAACTAATACATGTTACTTTGGGTTTTATCTCTGAAGAGAAGTAATGGAAAAGATTTTTGATACCCAAGATGTTGCTTGGTAATAACCATAATTATTATTATTATTTTTAAAGATTTTATTTATTTGACAGAGAGAGACACAGCGAGAGAGGGAACACAAGCAGGGGGAGTGGGAGAGGGAGAAGCAGGCTTCCCGCGGAGCAGGGAGCCTGATGTGGGGCTCGATCCCAGGACCCTGGGATCATGACCTGAGCCGAAGGCAGATGCTTAACGACTGAGCCACCCAGGCGCCCCAACCATAATTATTTTCTAAATTGATTACTATGTTCTAGGCACTGGAGTGCATTATCTCTTACTTAACCCTAACAACCACCTTACCCATGAGGGTGGGGTTAGTTCCTTTTTACAGATGAATAAGGCAGAGTTTAGGGAAGCTGGGGTTCATGCCAGGGCCAGGTGACTCAAGCATCAGAGCTCTTTGCCCCTGTCTCTCATTGCCTTGAGTTTCCACTACTTAGTCTTGAGGACCGATTTAGTTACTGGCAGAAGACAGCCTGCAAGTTCCCATGAGATCTGGACCTCCTCATCGCTCCAAATTCCTCTTGTCCATTCCATCCTCCCCCTCAGGGTGCTGCAGCCCCATGTCTTTAATCCTGCCACTATGCCCAGCTTTTTTCCACGCCAGGGCAGAAGCTGGCTTCCTGCTCACCCCAGCTGGACACTCCTCCCCAGCCCACCCTACTCACCTTCAAATCTAGCCCCAGACGCCACCTGCTCTACCCTGCCCTCTCCCTGCCACAACTTCATCCTCTTTGTTCCCATGGCTCCCTTTCACAGGACACTGTTCCTTTCTTTCATTTAAGTAATGATGATACATTTATAATTTTTTTAAGTCCTTTAATTTCTTTTCCCTCAGTAGACTGCAAACTCTGTAAGGGGACTTTGACTCACCTTTGCATCCATGACAAGGACAGTGCCTGGCATGTCAGCGGGACTTACATATTTGTTGAACATATGAGCTTACCAGCTCTGACTCTTTATCTAGAATAACACATTTAAAGGACCATTTAGAGTAACTTTTGTGCTTTTAACTGGTTACAGAACAAATACATCTTTATTATTAGAAATTTGGGGAACTCAGAAAAGCACAAAGAAAATGAAAATTAATAATAGTCCCCATACCCAGAAATGATCAGTTGACTTAACATTGTGGTGTATATCCTTCAAGTCTTTTTTTTTTTTTTTTGTCTTTTTCTTTCCAAGTTTTTATTTAAATTCCAGTTAGTTAACATACAGTGTAATATTAGTTTCAGGTGTACAATATAGTGATTCAACACTCTATACAACATCTGGTGCTCATCACAACAAGTGCCCTTCTTAATCCCCATCACCCATTTAACCCATCCCCCACCCATCTCCACTCCAGTAACCCTGTTTATTCTCTATAGTTAAGAATCTGTTTTCTTGTTTGCCTCTCTTTTTCTTCCCCCCATGTTCATCTGTTTTGTTTCTTAAATTCTACATGTGAGTGAAATCATATAGTATTTGTCTTTCTCTGACTGACTTATTTTGCTTAGCATAATACACTCTAGCTCCATCCACATTATTGCAAATGGCAAGATTTCATTCTTTTTTTATGGCTGAGTAGTATTGCACTGTATATAGAAATACACCATATCTTCTTCATCGATTCATCAGTTGATGGACATTTGGGCTCTTTCCATAATTTGGCTATTATTGATAATGCTGCTGTAAACATCAGGGTGCATGTATCCCTTCAAATCAGTATTTTTGTATTCCTTGAGTAAATACCTAGTAGTGCAATTGCTGGGTCATAGGGTAGTTCCATTTTTAACTTTTTAAGAAACCTCCATCCTGTTTCCAGAGTGGCTGCCCCAGTTTGCATTCCCACCAACAGTGCAAGAAAGTTCCCTTTCTCCTCATCCTTGCCAACACCTGTTGTTTCCTGTGTAGATTTTAGCCATTCTGACAGGTATGAGGTGGTATCTCATCAAGTCTTTTTTCTATCAGCAATACACTTATAAAGTAAACCATTTTAAACAAAGCATTAACATTTATTTAAAGAAAGAGTACCTCAAGTTTTCAAATATTTAAAGTGTACCTTCTGTTTGTTAGTGAGAGCTAATATTTTAGGACTGGGCAGTCATTTAAAAAATTGAAGAAATTGTATTCATTTTTTAAGTTGCTCTGAAAGTGAAGCAGTTTGTGTAAGTTAAAACCATTTGCCCAAACTCGGTTTGCCTCGTTTAGTTTACGTAGCTTGTTAAATGTTGACATTCTCTTTTCTTAAGATGTCTTTCTCCAGCATTTCTGCTTTTTGATGTAAAATGCCCCCTCCTTCTTGAAGACTTTCCAGATCACTAGAGAAGAACATGACCCTGATCTCCAAAACTTGAGTGTACTTGATACTCCATGTTTAATCTCCCTGCAGTCATCTGATTTTATCCCCCCCTTCTTGACAAGGGGGAAGGCAAAAGTTATAGCTTTTTTCATCTAGCAATTGTACCCAGAGCCTGCCACAGTACTTATAACACAGTAGGCATCCAGTAAATGTCTGCTGAATTAATAAATACTAATGTGTCCCACTGACGGTAATGGACTAGCATCATTTTCATATATGACACATAGAAAATATATAAGTTGCCAGGGTCCAATTCACTGGCCAGCCGTGGTGGTCTGGGTTCCTTTTTTTATGATGATGCCAATGTGATTGGCGGAGACAAATTTTAATTCCATGCATAATCAAGCCAAATTGCAGTTGGCTTGTGTTCCTTTGGACAAACTAATTATGCCATTGTTCTGTCGGTATTTCAACTCTATATTCTGTCTCAATGTTTCTCATGCTTCAGTGCCTTTAGGACAGACAAGAATTTATATAAAGGACAGGTGCAACCAAGGTAACTCCCTCGTGGAGATTACTGCTCAGCTCACGGCCTTGTCCTCATTACAGAGTCTCAAACATTTGCACATGTACCCCTTAAGTCTGCACTCATCAAGTGAAGGGCCATGAAACTTGGGGGGAAAGACATCAGCTTGATTAAGTAACAATTCTAGGGTGTGGTTTTCATGTAGCATTCAGCCTGCAGGCTGGGAGCCCAAGTCCAGCTTCTTGCTCAGGAGTGTGGTGGCCCAGCGCCGCTCAAATGCCAGCCTCTCTGCGGTGTAGTGTGGGACAAGTTTCTTATCTCTCCAAGTCTTGGTTTCTCTCTCTGTAAAAAAAAAAAAGGGTAATGAATCTGCTCCAGAGGGTGATTGTAAAGGTTAAATTAGATAATCCATTCAAAGCATTTAGCATGGTGTCTGATATAAATAGGTTCTATAAATAATAGTTATTATTATTAAAATTGAGCCAGAAGCAATAGCCGCTTGTGTATGTCTGTGTGTCTGTCTATAAATATATATGGTGTGGCCTGAAAAATGGCGAAGTCTTGTTGGCTGGATTATTCAAATTGCAAATAGATCAGAGTTTGGCCCCGCCCCCTCCTCCACACATATACACACACATGAGCACTCACACTCCACAGCTGACCTTAAGGCAGGGACAGGGTGTGTGATCTGAGACAGAAATGAGAAACAGTGCAAGCAGCCTTTTCCCTTCCCTGGCCTGGGTGGATCCTGGAACTGCCCGACTGCAGTCTGTGTTTCCAACCTTTCTGGAGTGGGCAGTGTCTCTGACCAGAGAGAGCAGTGGCAAGGACAGCGCTGCTGAGAACCAGAGAGCAATGGACATCTTAGGAGGCAAGCCTGGGTGTCGGGAGGCAAGCCTGGAGGGAATCATGGTGCTGCCAGGTCAGAGTGGACAAAAACTCTTGGTCCTCGGGATCTAGGGTTGAAGCTCAGCTCAACTGGTGTCTTGTAGTGAAACAGTCACTGAAAAGGAAACACGTAGAACTTAACAAAGAAAGGATGACGAGCACAGTTGTCCCTGCCCCTGTTCGGTCTATGAGACATGCCTTGGTGTTGTGAATAGCTTGGATGCTTGTTGACGCAGGACCGCTGAGAGAGCTGGAGAACCCAGGATGAGAGGGGTCGCTCTTGGAATTACTGGACACAAAGTTTCCTTTGTATTTGGAACTTTCAGGAGTTAGGAGGGTTCCTTGGCTATTTAATGCATCTTTTAAAACATGGTATTTAGATCAAGGAGGCCCTGTCCACAAAAGGAGAAGCAAGTGAATCATGGCTAACCATATTTCAGGAGCTTTAAAGTCTGACTCAGAAAAGACTGCTGTTGATTTAGCTCCTGCACGTTCCTGAGTGAAGCCCCCGTTTATTTAGTCATTCATTCATACAGCCATTTTTTTGGACTATGTAAGTGTCAAGCACTGTGCTAAAAGCTGGGAAAACAGAGATAAATATCAGACACATCAGTAGGCATTTAGGAATAATTAGTTGCACAAAATGAATCAATATATGATTCCCCATCACCGTCTATTATAAATAAACGTGTTTAACAAAATAAGGTCACAGCTTCCTCACAACTATTTACAAAGTATCATTGAAAATAATCATCTTCCAGCAAGGAGAGGGGGGTGGAGGAAAATTTTTTAGAAAAGAAAAAGACCCAGAAGAAACTGAGTCTTAAATGATATCTAAGAAGCTTGCCAGATGAACAAGAAAAATAAAGAAATTCTGGATATAGGAAAGAGAATGTTTCAAAAATTGCCTGTGTTCCAAAATTGCTTGAGCAAAGGGGTAGAATGTCAGGGAGGAGAAGGAAGAGGGGAAGATGAAGTGATACAGGTTGGTAGAGGCTAGATGTGAAGAAAGGCAGAGGGAGCCTACAAAGCATGGCTTAAATCTCATTTATGCCAATTAATAATTGCTTTGTGACTTTGGAAATCACCCCAAGATTTCATTTCTTCATCTACCACAATGAAAAGCACAAATGTCTTGAAGGGTTGAGGCAAGAATTTGTAGCCATGTGGACATGTAGAAAGTACTCAGTATTTGACTACGATCATTTTTCTTTAAATGCCATACTAAAGAATTTGTGCTTCATTTGTTTGTTCAAAAGAGCCAAGATTTCAGTTGGTGAAGCGGCACTGTTTGCATTCATTTTCTGGGTGAACAGGAAGAATAGAATTGACTTTGAGCAAGTTGCTCAACCTCTCTAAGTCTGAGTTTTTGCATCTGTAGAATGGACAGCAATAGAACGTACCTTCTCACCTTATTATGAAGATTAAATGAGATCATGAACAGCCTTTAGCACTGTGCCTAACCCAACAGTAATCTTTCAGTACATGTTAGCTATTGTTCTTACTCTCTTGATAGGGGTGAGGTTAAAAGCAAAGAGACCAGCCAGCTGGGAGGCGTTTGTTAGGGTCTAGTTGGGAGGCAAGGTAGGGCCATGTATTGTAAGATGGGCTGTGCGCCAGATGTTAATTTAAGAATGAAAATCAACAAGCCGACGATTCTTTGAATATGGAAGATAATCTCACGTTGGTATTCTTTCCTTCACAACATGTTTTTTTTTCTCTACAGAATAAAAACTATCATTACATCTATTTTTCTAAAGTATGCGTTTCATATTAAAGGCATACATCTCCCAAACAGTCGGGTCCCCATTCCCTGAATGTCCCTACTAATGAACCATTGCAGTCGAGTGTCACAGCTTAAAGGAAGGGGTTACTTTGAGTTCAACAAAATTGGAACAAGTACTAGAGACCACAGTTGGATTTAACCAATCAACAGAAGTCCAGCAGAAGCTGTGACTTCCAGTCTGTACCAGATCTGCCCCCTTTACCCTGCACACAAATTTAAATATATTAAAAGGATTATTAACAGCATTAAACAGTTTAACAGAAATCAGCCTAAACAATGAAACCATCTGGATATAGCTAGGATCAACTACTCTGGCTCCACTATAATAGAAAAACAGTTTAAATCATCTCTTGTTCTCAAAAAGAAAAGGAC
Organism: Phoca vitulina; assembly: GCF_004348235.1. Lineage (NCBI taxonomy): Eukaryota > Metazoa > Chordata > Mammalia > Carnivora > Phocidae > Phoca > Phoca vitulina. Next base: position 15,935,578 of record NW_022589728.1, on the reverse strand, counting down.
ACAAAATAAAAACTGGCTTCCTTGCAAACAAATGGCAATAAATCATATCAGAATTCTTGAGCTGGCAGAAACTATCTTTCAAGAACACCAGCATGGCCGTACGTGGAAGATTTGGCTGTTGTCTTCCAAACATTTACAAAGTCCCTTTTAATTCTTGCGAGAACTTTAATCTAGAAAAAATCTAAAACATTTGATCGAACCCCTCATGTTCAGGAAGGGCCACCCTCATACCACTCAGACTCGCAAGAATATATGTGAATTTTGGTCTCTATTTTTGCACGTAGCAGTTCCCATCAAGGCTTTGCCCTTCATGCTTACATAAGATCCTACACATTGCTGTGAAGGTCACCAGGTTTCATTCTCATTTACGTTGAAGAGCTGTGAATCATCATAAATCCTCTTTCACATCTGTAGGACTCCAGTAAGTTTCTCCTTGATTTTCTGAAAATTTTAAAGTGTTTTTTTCAACCTCTCAAGGATTATCTTTGTGAGTATTCTCATTGTATTTTCCAGGTTAAATTCCTCCCTCATAGCAGCTCAGAGAATTAAAATGATAGTCAAGATTCTAGAGTATTGCTCAGTAAAGTGTAAGTCCCCACTCCTTGGTTCCTGAGTCTTTCTAATTAGCCTGGTATGATACTCACAGAATGGTGCGATAAACAGCCTCTTATCTGGAGGGCTCCTGGTGATCCTTGACTCCTGGTAGTTATGTCTTTGTATGTTCCCCTGGACTTAGAGTGTGGGCTCGACTTAGTGGCTTGCTTCTAACAAATAGAATACAGCAGAAATAATGGGATGCCACTTATAGCATTTGGCTACAAAAAGATCAGCTTCCACTTGAGGCACTCACTCATTCACTCTTGCTCTCTTGGGTCACTCCCTCTGGGGAAGCCAGAACGTGTGACACAAAGCCATCCTGTGGAGGTGCCCATGTAGCAAGGGATAAAGGCCTGAATTGGCCCTGCCCCAGCAAGCCTTCAAGTGAGACCACAGCCCCAGCCAACACTTGAGTACAATTTCATCAGAGACTTTGAGCCAGAGGCACCGTAAACCTGGCCTTGATTTTAGACTCACAGAAATGGTGAAATAATAAATGTTTATTGTTTTAAGCCTCTCAGTTTGGGGGCAATTTGTTACACAGCAATGATAGTGAATACAAAGGCTAAGACTGTAGATTCTGGAAACATAATATATGCATTAAAATCTTGCCTGAATCATGTATTAGTAAATGGCTATGGGGTAGCTATTTAATTTTTGTAAGCCTGAGTTTTCTAATCTATAGAAAGGCTATGCTAATAATAATACCTTCTTCATAAGGATGGTTATTTGGGCATTAATTGAGATAATGTACATAAAGTGCTTGACAGACCACCTGGCTCATCGAAAGTACTCATTGAGTGTTGTTTTATTTTTATTATTATATTTAATGCTTATCACTCTTAGATACTGATTTTTGCCTAGGGTTCTGTCCTTTATCTTCCCATGATCTGTCTCTGGGTGGTTCTCTTATACTCTAGGATATTACTTCCCACCTATGTACTTGTAACTACCAAGCCTCTACATCTCCTACAAACTCAAGATGTATGTTTATTTCCTACTGAATAATTCTACCAAACTGTCCCACTCACAGGTATCTCAACTGAGAAATTCATCTCCTTTTCCTCCTGGCCTCACATTAGCTGTGGCTTCTATATTCTCTTACTTGGGAGGAGCCATCATCTAAGAACCTTGTTCCAAGTATGAATAGCCAAGATTGTGATAATTTATCACACTATTCTGTGAGTATCATATCAGGCTAAGTGGAAGGACTCAGGAACCAAGGATACTCTAGAATCTAGACTATCATTATAGTTCTTTGAGCTGCTATGAGGGGGGAGTTTAACTTGGAAAATATAATGAGAAAACTCACAAAACAATCCTTTAAAACAATTATTGCAAGCACACAGTGCTCAATGTACAAGGATATTCATCATAATGTGCTAAAAATTAGGGACTAAGTGTCCATCAATAGAAAATCAATTAAATTATGCTCATAAATAATAATAATTAACATTTACTTAGTCCTTGCTATGTGGTAGGCCCAATGTTAAGACCATTATATATATTGTGTCACTTAAATCATAGCAACCCTGTTTATATTCATTCAGTGGGATTCACACAGCCCATTTTAAAGGATGCTATAGGTATAGATTGACCAGTATAGAAAGATACTCATTAAATATTATAAAATGAGAAAATAAAATTATGAAAGATACAATATTAAGACACACATCTATGCATAGATGTGAACATATATAATAAATAGCTTTTCATTACAGGCACTTTTCACAGTTTTGGAATCCACAAATTTTCGGTTACCATGATTTAGTGAAGTAATGCAGTTCAAACATTAGTTGCTGTAGTATATTACTGTGAAGAACAAAGTACAGAGTTCATTTCTAGCTCTTCAGTTATGATCGGTAACCAGTCACATCAGTTGTTTCAGTCAGTCGGTGATCAGTTACTACGCATCTGTTGTTCAGTTCACAAAAGTGTGTAGTTGTGTTACCACCTTGTCTTTAAAGGAAAACTTGGGTACTTGAAAGAGAATTGACCAAGAAAGGTGAAAGTACAGCAAAGAGACAAGAAGTGACAAAGCTGCAAGTGAGATGTGAATATAATGTGAATGGAGAGAGAGAAGAAACCACCAACCCTGGGAATGTTAGCACCACCACCACCCAGAGGGACTCTTTGGAGGGGACTTACCAGCATAAAGGAGGAAAGGGGTGGTGGTGAACGGATGATCTCCCAGGGGAAGCGACCACAAAAATAACGTACTTCACATGAAAGGAACTCTCCGGGATATTTCACAACTGAAAGCACAGAGGATCTAATATTCAGAGCTGATCCAAATGGAGAGAGGAATTGTCCAGGGCATAGAAAAGATGCTCACACCATATCCAAGTGATGTGACAAGAAGAAGGCAACTGCTGGTCAAACTACTCTTTCTGTAAAAGAAAATTACTTTTCAGTGTTCCTAATGTTTTATTTTTTTATTTTATTTAAATTCAGTTAGCCAACATATAGTACATCATTAGTTTTTGGTGTAGTGTTCAATGATTCATTAGTTGCATGTAACATCCAGTGCTCATCACACCACGTGCCCTTCTAAATGCAGTGCACTAAATAAATATCAATTTTACTATTTTTTCATATTCCTGTACAGTTGTGGCCAAGAGTAAGAGAGATTTTAATGCTTTGACAAAAACTTTTAGGGATCCTAATTATCCCCAGTGGTAATGAAGATCTCTTTGCACAGTTTCATCTTACATAGTTTTATGGTCCTGAACTACTGTGAAGAGCAAGGGCTGTCTGTATATACTAGTAAAAAAGAAAGTCCTTAGGATGAAAAGCTTCTGCACAGCAAAGGAAACAGTCAACAAAACTAAGAGGCAACCCATGGAATGGGAGAAGATATTTGCAAATGACATTACAGGTAAAGGGCTGGTATCCCAGATCTATGAAGAACTTATCAAACTCAGCATCCAAAAAACAAATAATCCAGTCAAGAAATGGGCAGAAGACATGAACAGACACTTCTCCAAAGAAGACCTACAAATGGCTAACAAACACATGAAAAAATGTTCAACATCACTAGCCATCAGGGAAATCAAAACCACAATGAGAGACCACTTTACACCAGTTAGAATGGCAAAAATTAACAAGACAGGAAACAACAAATGTTGGCGAGGATATGGAGAAAGGGGAACCCTCTTACACTGTTGGTAGGAATGCAAGCTAGTACAGTCACTCTGGAAAACAGTATGGAGGTTCCTCAAGAAGTTAAAAATAGAGCTACCTTATGACCCCGCAATTGCTCTACTAGGTATTTACCCCAAAGATACAGATGTAGTGATAAGAGACACATGCACCCCAATGTTCAAAGCAGCAATGTCCACAATAGCCAAACTGTGGAAAGAGTTGAGATGTCCTTCAACAGATGAATGGGTAAAGAAGATGTGGTTCATATATACAATGGACTATTACTCAGCCATGAGAAAGGATGAATACCTACCTTTTACATTGACATGGATGGAACTGGAGGGGATTATGCTAAGCGAAATAAGTCAATCAGAGAAAGACAATTATCATATGGTTTCACTCATATGTGGAACATAGGGAATAGCGTGGAGGACCATACGGGAAGGGAGGGAAAACTGAATGGGAAGAAATCAGAGAGGGAGACAAACCATGAGAGACTATGGACATTTTGAACCCCTACTAATTAAAGGAATTTGGCAAGTGCTGGACATTTAAGGAAGAAAAAGACATGGTCCTTCCCAACAGAAGGTCATGGAGTAGTGCCAGTGTCTGCCACATCACATAAAATTTTCACACTGCATACCAAGTATAATAGAGGCATCAAAAATAGTCTGAACACCGAAGAGAGAGCCCTGAACTCCTACAGAAGTTGGAGAGGGCTCAGGCTTTTTACCCTCCAATATTGAAGTTTTACCCCCAAGGAAAAATAGATCCTAATTGGCCATAGCATTTTATACTGGAAATTACTAAAACCCATAGCCCACTTTCTAGAGAACCCGTTTTTAGTTATGGGGCTCACAAATGAAAAAAAGCAAAGTAACAATGTAGGGTAAAAGTCCACTTAATCTCCTGCCAAAAGTTATTCAGATACTTGTTTTATCTGCTTCCTTCAGTCATTGAAACTCTACCAAAAGGCATCTCATATTGATTTGTTTTTGTTTTTTCTCTACACACTGCTTTTTATAAAAGCCAAACCTTATAATCAAAACTTTGAATAGCAAGGAACACAGGCCATTTGGTCTGTTTAGGGCCCAGGGATGTGACTATCATAGACGCTCCTGAAATGTATTGTCACTGTTTGTGGTTTGCCTTCAATTTTGAGAGTTTTCAAATTAAAGTTTAATGTGTTCATCGTGGCTTAAAATTCAGTGATTTCCCTAATCTCACTGCAGTTGGGAGATCACCTTATTATAAAACTGACAGCACCAAGTAGGAATACTTCCTAACATCAATAAATGGAATTCAGAAACAAAAAACCCTTAGTGCTGTATGAAAAACTTGTATGGTTGGGCTCTTTTTTTTTTTTTTTTCATGGTCTCTTCAATGAATTTTTGTTGGTTAAAATGATTTTATCTTTGATTTTGTGACCTCATTTAGAGCACTTCTTCCTACCTCGTATATTGAGATATGATGGTGAATGAGAAACCTCACTGGTGTCTTGGCAAATGAGGCCTAGTTGCATTTCTGATGTTTGCTCCCCAGGGCCTTTTCCCAAAGTGCAGTGAGCCTACCAAGGTCAGGAGGCAATTGTGAGTGTGACATCAACATCGAATCATCGTGTGAAAAAGTTAGCCCCTTTGTAGTGTGCTTTAAACCTTACGAAGTCAAGGACCAAGTATCCTCTGCCCATAACACTTGCTAATCTTCCTTTTAGACCGAGAACAGATTCTGGACTTGGAGCTTTCAGCAGACTGGAATATCTAGCTAGAATTTAATACCAATGTTCTGTTTTTCTGTATGGTGGTCATTTATTTATCTAAAAGAAATGAGCCCTTTTAAAGAAGGATATGAAGAAAATAATATGAGCAGGTGTTTCATGGATATGGCTAAAAATTTTGCCAATAGTTTTTGCGAACTAAAGTTTGGGAATATCAGTAATTTGGAAAAATTGTAGGCTGGGTGTCAAGAGGCCAAGATTTATATTTTGGGTCTTTGTAATTTTAGGATGGTTGCAAGTCATAGCTTATCTATATCTCTATATTATCATCAGTTAATTTTCAGGCTAAGTTATGCGTGATTCACAATAATAGCTATCATTGATAGAACTTTTCTTTTGAACTTGAATGTTCTTAAATATTTTATACACTCCATTGAATCTTCACAACCACCCAGTGAGGGAGGAGGTGTTTTTAGCCCTACTTTGCAGAAAATAGAGCCAAGTTACAGAGAGATTTTGCTTCAAGAGTATCCATTGAGTGGGTGGAAACCAGGAGTCAAATCCAGACAGGCTCCAGATCTTGTGCTCTTTCTTAGCCACCAACATTACCAACCTAGGTTCTCTGGAAGCATTGCAATATTTGTTTGGAATTCCAGAGTCTCATATGTTCATCCACTTCCCCCAGATCATCTTCCAACCATACTATTTTATTTTATGGAAATAACTCCAGCCTTAATCGGGGCCTCGTGGGTCAAGCAGTACAGCAGGGAAGCCTGGGAGGAAAAGATCTCTCAATCTGTGGCTGCAAAATGGAAACAGAAGCCACATCTTCCTAGTGCTGTCAGAGGAGAGAGAAACCATTTCAGAAAAACCAGGTAGCTTTGGAACATTCAGGAGCCACTGCAGATACTCTTCAAGTGGTATTTTCTCAAAACTCAGATGATCAGAGTACATTGTGATTGGTCTCAGGTACTCTTCTTTATCTCTCCCACCTTCCCCCACCTCAAATCCACCTTTATATATTTTATATTCTATGAAATCAGCATTTGCAATTACCTTTTAGGCCCCCCGTGCAAACTGTAAAGATTCCTCAGGTCCTTGGCTTCTTCTGGGCCTCACCCCACAGTGCTCTATAGAGGAAATTCCCAGACACTGTCTGTTTTAACTTGGATGAAAGGCCCTGTGAAGGCCAAACAGAACATTTTCTATTGTTCTTAGTTTCTGTTGCTCTTAGAAACTTATATAAAATATAAGATCCAAATTAAAAAAATAAATTTCAGTGCTGTAACAATTGAAAGTTTAAAAAATATTTGCCAGGCTATGGTAGAAAATGATTTGACCTGTGGCATAAAGAATTAAGGATTTCTATGTATGAGTGATCTACGGCTTTGTTTCTGATTATTTTCAGAACAGTAAAGCAGTTTATAGTAATACATCTAGTTATACCTGTTTGCTTCATTTTATTATTAGGGGCAGATACACAGTTTGAATAAACATGACCCATATTGAATATCCAAAATATATCTTTCTTCTGGAATTGGTAGTATTAGAGAGAAGCCTCTGTTGACTTATGTCCTGGTTTATTTTGAAATTAAATGCACTGTAATTTTATTTTAAATATATGTATAGATTCTAGAGCATGCCGGCGTGGAAAGCTGATGCGAATGCTTATTGGCATCAAGGTATCATTCATATCATATTTTTAAATCTCAGATCACTTTGGAAGGCTGAAAGTTGATGGCTTTAGAGCATGGAATCTGCCAATCACCTGACTCTCCCATATCTCATTCAGCAGAAATTGCAATATGCATTTTGGAGAGTTAAATTTTGAGAAAAGGTGTGCAGTATCTTCTAGATGAAGCATAGGTCAAGTATTCTAACACCTCTCACTAAACTGCTTTTAACATTACCTTCTTGTGATATGGTTGTTAGTATATCACAAGAAAAATAATTATTACAGAGTTGCCAGTGACTAGCAAAGGCTAGAACAAAATAGGATGAATTATTAAATATTCTAAGTTCCTACTTCACAGAAATACAGAGATAGTAATGAGAGAGGGGCCATCGAAACACCACTTAGCAAGCACAGAAGTTAAATAATGTGTTAATTACATGTGTTGAGAAAAAAATGTGAGTACATCCTGCAGGATTGTGAATATATTCTGGGAGTCGCATGTTTATTTTGGGATTTGAGCATAATTTTATGTGGCTAGGACAGGTACAATCAGCAAATATCATTGTATTTCTATTGAGTAGCAGTATTCCTTTGGTGAGGGTATATGGACACCAGATATACAGGGAAGAGAAGCAGATGCATGAACGAGGGTGTTAAATTCAATAGAGAGTAATGGTAAGGAACAATGAATTATGGAAGCTTCTGAAAATCTGAAATCAAAATAAGTGAGCTACAAGTAGAATATGTAATCCGTAGTAACCCCTGTCATCACAGTCATTACCGTGTTTCTTTGTTATCTTTTTATATCTAGCTAACACCTACCTCCATCAACACTGAGCTCTCACCTGTGTCTCTTATCCTTCCTTGTGCCCTTGTCATGTAGAGTAGTGTCTGACACAAATTGAGTACACAGTAATTGTTTGAATTAATGAATTGATTGATCCATTGATTAATGGATGACCCAACTAATTGAGATTGCTACATGTAGCCAAAATTTATTTGAAATCATTGGCATCTAAAGGGAGCCATATGATCAAATAGGAGACAATTTCAGGACCCCCTGTGATGAAGGTTAAATTAAGGTGGCAGATTTTCAGGAACAGAAGCGTGCATATTAATATAAAACAAATATATGTCCAAATGATTTATATGAAAGTTGATAATTAAATGTATGTTGCAGCAATTCATTTTAAAATGTTGACTTTTAAAAAATCACCATCACTGATGTTGGGGAGCAGTATATTAAAAAAATCTTCCTGGTGGTTCTATGGTGAATCCAGGGTCAAGTACTATTGGATTAAAATTTGGGAGAAAAAGAAAAATAGGAAGACACATTTAAGGATCATTCAACAAGGTAGACAATGGGTAGAAAGTAGGATAATGGATAGTGACCCAATAATGGGACTTGAAATGGATTTAGTGGGTTCCAGCAAACATTTAAAAATGTAAATAGAAGAGAAAATAACAGAGTACATCACACATAACAAGAGTAAGTATTGTTTTGTGACTTTATAGATCTACAAATCCATATATGTATACCTGTATATACATATAGTGTACATGTTGGATCAAAAGTCTTTGTAAAACATTGGTCTAGGATGATGGGAGTATATATCAACATTTTTATCTTGCAGTGTGAGATCTGCCAAGTACCATGTAGTCCATTAATAAGAACATTCTTTTTTTGTTTAACTGTTGTTTCAGTCATATTTGGCTAGGTAAGACTACAGTGACAAATAGCCAAGTGGCTTACAACTGAAAGTTGTTATTTCTTGTTCAATCTTTATGTTCACCATGAGTCATAGTCTTCATTCCAGGTTCCAAATCTAAGGAGAATCTTGGTGTGGGATATTTTTAAACCCGTCAATAGGATGAGAACATAGTGGAACCATGTGATGGCTCATAAAGCTTCTGCTTGGGAAGTGGCATGTGTCACTCCTCACAGTTTACTGGCCAAAGAAAGTCACATGCTTAAGCCTGGCATTGATAAGGCATCAATGAATAGTGCTCCTACAGGAAGGAACACTGGTTATGTTGAACACTACTGCAATTTATCACAGCCCTAAAGCAATTTCCTTAAAAATTTATGTTTAAGGGATATCAAGTCCTCAATTCACTTTTTGCAGGGGTTAACTGAGATTTTGGTAAGGATTAGTTTGCCAGAGTCCTTTTGGGTAAATACTGCTGGTTCTAGTCTCTAAAAACTTTGGTGCCACAAATCCTTCAGTCTCCGTCACTTTGTTACAAACAGTGCAGCCCTCTGAGTTGATGGTATTGAAGACGAAAACTTTCTGAGACTCACATGTCCTCATCTTTTCTTATGCTTCAGATGCCTAATGTTTGGCCTCTTAATATGCTTTGATTAATTGGAGGTGATTTTAAAAAGCAGACATTAAGCTAGACTAAGATTCAATTTAAGAAGTTTCTAGAGATACCTCTCGGAATCTGCAGATGCAGAATAGGTACAGATACGTGGTAGAATTTGAAACCCTTTAGCTACCAAACTCTGGCTGGTACCAAGTGGCTCATTTTGTTTCCAGAGAATTAATGTTGTTTCCAAAAATTAGCTCTCATATGGCTCATTCAGGTAACCAGCGTTGAATATGGAAATTAGATTTTTGTTCATACAAGTTTATTACATTATAGTTTATGAATCATAGTGGCTAGGTGCCAGACTCCCTTTCAAGCTAAGCAACCTCTTCGCTATGTTATTCCAGCTGAGTCTTTTATTTGAAGTGTTTCTTCATCTTGGCTCATTTAGCCACAAACAGAAGTTGCCCTATGGGACATAACATCTTATGTTTATTTACTTTATAGGATTATCACCTCTGGGCTCATTGCAAGTGCAGAACATATCAGAAAAGAGAAAAATCTGATTTCAGAAAGTCAGGACTCCCTTAACCCTGACATGTGCCTATCTTTCTTTGGATGGTGTGGTATAGAGAAAAACAAATCATTGGATTGTGAGTCAGGAGACCTGGACTATGATCTTTTTTTGTTGGTTTGTTGCTGTGTGACTGGACAAGTTATTTTACTTCTCTGATTCTGTTTTCTTATTTGTAAAATCCAAACTCTCCCAGTTTCAAGACCTTGTTCTACCTAGGGAATTTTGTAGAAGTCATATAGATGGCTCAGCAAAATCATTAAAGGAGATTTTGGCATGATACATTTTATTTAAAGACTTGTCTGATAATTGAAATTTTTTTAAAGATTTCATTTATTTATTTGAGAGAGAGAGAGAGAGTGAGCATGAGAGAGGGGTGGAGGGGGGTAAGAGGGAGAGGGAGAAGCAGAGTCCCCGCTGAGCAGGGATCCTGATGTGGCGCTTGACTTGGAGCTCAATCCCAGGAGTCTGGGATCATGACCTGAGCCAAAGACAGACACTTAACTGACTGAGCCACCCAGGCATGCCGATAATTGAAATATTTAACTAATCATACAAAATACCCCATTTTTTTCAGCAGGCTCTTTGAGATACTTACATATCATGAAATTCATTCACTTTGATGAGTTTAGTAAATTGATATAGTTGTGCAGCCATCAGCACAATCCAGTTTAGAATACTTCCATCATCCAAAAAGTTTCCTTATGGCTGTTTGCATTTAATTTCTGCTCCTACCCTCAATCCCAAGGGAGAACTAATTTACCTTCTGCCTCTATTTTTATCTTTTCTGGAAATTTCATATAACTAAAATTATGTGCCTGGTTTCTTTCTCTTAGTATAATGCTTTTGAGGATTATCAGTGTTGTTGCATACATCAGTGGTCTGTTCCTTTTTTATTGCTGAATAATATTGTTATATAGATAGACCACCTTTTGTTTATCTACCCACTAGTTCATAGACATGTGGATTGTTTCTAATTTTTAGCTATTATGATTAATGCACCTGTGAACATTCACATACAAGTCTGTGTGGACATATGTTTTTATTTCTTTTGGGTAAAGAGCTACCTAGAATTGGAATCACTGAGTTGTCCCATTAGTGTACATTTAACTTTATTAGAAATTGCTTGCCTCTTTTCCAAAGTGTTTGTACTATTTCATATTCCCACCAGCAGTGTATGAGAGTTCCAATTTCTCCTCATCTTTGCCAACACTAGTACAATCATTCTTTTTGATTTTTGCCATTTTAATAAGTGAGCAGTAGTATCTCATTTTAGTTTTTAATTTGCATTTCCCTAAAGATTAGTGATGTTGAGCATCTTTTCATGTGCTTATTGGCCATTTGTATATCTTCCTTGGTGAAATATTCAGATTTTTTGCTCATTTTTTATTGGATTGTCTCCTTATTACAGAATTATAAGACTTCTTTATATTTGTCCCTAATTTTTAAGGTACTTTCCCTGCCATTAATATATATATATATATATATATGCATTTCTGTACTTATGTAAAATAGTGTGTGTAAAATAATGTGCATATATATACATACTTACATGCTTACATGAAATCCTTTGGAAATAACAGAATGGAATTTTTAATTCTAGGAAAGAAGCAGAATAAATTTTGAAACAATCATTAAATGACTATTTTGAGTAGTTACCTATAAGCTCTCAAGATGGTAGAATGGTTATTTACCACTCAAATGGTGGCTTCTGTTTTTTTAGTTTGTACCCTATTTATAGAGGAAAGAAAAAACACCTCCTATAGATGAATGAGTCCCGTCAAAATTCACATATTTCCGAGGAGGGATGAAGTATCTGAGGAACCAGAAGGGGAGGGATATGAGTCCTTGCTTTTTTTAATGCTTTTTACTGTACTGGGAATTAAGACATCTGCCATATGAAGGGTGGTCTGTGGAAAGAATTAATGTTTTACTGACATTGGCATCACTTTGTTTAAGTCACAGTTCAAATATTAGTGCGCACACACACACTTCTCCCATGAGAAAAAAAGAATATATCTGTACTTCAGTTTCCTCTGCCAGTTCTCCTTAATCCTTCTAGCCCTGAAACAAGATAATATCACTTGCAAGAGTGTTGGACTAATTTTAGGAACAGTGAAATAATAAAACCCCTTACTCCACCCTGCAATTTTAACTGACAGACTTGCATAACTGTAGAACCCATCATCTGTCCCTCTTTTCTGACCTCTAATGCCAGACTTTCATATTGTTGTATCTTCCATCTATTCTCACCGCTGTAAATAAAAATGAACTCTAAAATTTTTATCTACAAACACAACTGCAAGTGACTTTGGCAGTAACCTCCAAAAAACTATAATTAAGACAAATTCAAAATTGGTTAATGTTAACTCTTTACAGGAAATGTGTTTACAGATAGTTGTGTATTATGTTCTATTCCCAAGTCCCCAAAGCAAAATTAAAATTCATGAAAAGTTACAGCCTCATCCATTTAACTAGCAAAGATGGGTAGCTCATTAAAATGATTAGGTCCCCTTCCAATCACAATATGGTGAAGTCCATCAGCCCCACCAACACACACACACACACACACACACACACACACAACCTTGTTTTTAGATCTGAAAGAAAGCCAAGGATCATGAGACACTGAAGAAAGCAAAGCATAACAGCAACAACAACAACAAAACAGAAAAAAAACAAAAACTTGGAGGAAACAGACAATTTGGAGACAGAAAAAAAAAATCCCCCCCCCCAAATTATATTTATTAGTCTTAGAGGGATAAGAGAAATTGCATTCATAAAACAAGAACGGAATTTAATTTGTATAATGTGTAATCAGAGAGCACAAAAGAACTCTGGGAAATTAGAAATCTAAGAGTAGAAATAAAATAATCTGTGAAAGAGATTAAGTCAAGAAAGTCCTTAAATAGAGCAAAAGAAAAACTGATGGAAACTAGGAGAGGAGCTATATGGAAATTGCAGGGCCATATGTCTGACCATATTGAGAGAGATTTTAGAGAGTACTGAAAGAGATTGGTAAGAATTAGTGATGGGTACACAGAAAACAAGGCAAACACAAAAACAAAGCAATTGAGCACACTTTAATGATGATTATGGTATAAATACTGAAAATTGATTTCACAAAACAGTGGGAGGGTGCACATAAGAGAGGGTAGCATGAGCAAAGGAAGCTGCAAGCGTTATGTTTAAAATAAGCAAGGGATTATCTTTAATTTTAGAATTTGCAAACCTGAGGAATTTCTGTGTATAAATATGATGCTGCGTCTTCTGTGTTCCATGTTGTAATATTAGTGATGATTGATTTCCTGAGGTAGTCATACACTCCTTTTATGCAGTAACCTAAAATCATACGCCAAAGGTAGGAACCAATCTTTGGAAACAAGTAGCATTTTTCCTTTTGAAAAGCCCTCTAATTCATGATAAAATCAAAACGTTGCCATTCTCAGTGCCATGTGCTATGTTACAAATATAGAGATACTATTAGCTTTTGCTGTGCTAATAGTTGACTCAATGTAAAATATGGTTATGAATTTTTGCGTTCTGAAGCAGATGTAGCATATGGCCCTCAGGCTTTTTATTAGCTTCCCACCTCAGCAAACTGGAGTACCCTTGTATTGCCTTTCCTATGGTTCTGATAAGCTGTACTTGGTTATTTTAGTCAACCTTCAGAATTTGGAACTTTGTTTCTTCATTGGCTTTGGTTGTTGAAATGTCAGTTGATAACTTGACTGTGCATTTATGTGGGCATTGATCTCCATATTGTCATTACTAAGGCTTTCTGGGTTAGCCCCCTGGTATAATTCAGTTTCCACAAAACTGTGGGTTCTGATTTTTTATTAAACATTTCAAAATCAAACAATTTAATCAAATGTAAGAAATGATGAGTTAATAGAATTGATATCTCTTCCATGAAGTCCAATCAAATCCCATCTGTAAAATAAATTAGCAACTGATCATCTCAGAAATTACAAATTCAGTTGCATGGTTTTCTATTTTAATTAGGGAGTTGAAATAACTTTCCATTATGAATCGATTTCCATCTTTTGGAATTGTCTAGGCTGTTTAAACATTCTTGACTGGCTTTCTCCTAAGATACAGTGCTCTTCTGAGCCACTTGATCCTTTAAGAGCGTTTGCCCAGAGAATACAAAGCCCGAGAAGTTAGAGTTACTTTCCAGGTGGGTAGATGGTTCTGGTGCCCCACCCCTGACCAGCAAATCATATATTGCAGCCCTAAACTAATACCTAAATTAGGCAAGTAAAGGAAGTATGCAAGCAAATGAAAAAATATCTTAAAATTTGGTACTCAGTTGAAAACTTTTAGGAAAGAGAAATCAGGAGAGAGCCACAATTAGGTTTGTATTTTAGGTGATCTCAGGTAGTGATGTGGAGATCAATAATATTAATATAATAATAATAGTAGTTCACGTTCTGAGTGCTTCCTACATACAAGTCATTGCTTTCAGTTCTTTACATGCTTCAGCTTATGTTTTACATGAAGAAAGTACAACAGTATATCCATTTTACAGATGAGAAACCGGAGGAACAGATAGTTTAAGTAAATTGGCCAAAGTCAGCAAACTGGTGGTAGCTGGTAGCCTGAGCCATGCAGTGTGGCAAGATCAATCAGGAAGCTATTGTAGCAGTGCCCATGAGAATGGATGAGGGCTTGGACTATGCCCTGCTAACCCAGGGTCAAGTTCATTAAAAAACGTCTTCCGGTGTTGTGGTCATTGTGGGGCGTGTTTGAGACTCAGTTAAATTTTAAGTGATAGTTGTGGGTTTTTTTTTTTTTTTAATATGTCTTGACATTATTCCACTGGTGCCAACCTGGGCATTCCTCCCAGATTTAAAAAAAAAAAAGCTCAATCAGAGACTTCTCTGAGCGAAATCCTACATGGATGTGGTTTGGCTTCTTATCCAAAGAAGCACTTACAAGTCACTCACTTGATCAAGGCATTAGTATAAATCTACTAATGGAATTGAGTTTACAAGGCACATTCCACAGACAAAGCTTTGTTCAGATCACACAATCACATAGATGAGCTGACAGCTAAAGGTTCAACTGAAATACGGCTTCAAAAGTTACTCTCAGGGTGTGAAGATATAGCCATGTTCATATTGGTTTTGCTATGATTCCATGCCAATAATGGAGAAATTTGTGACCATTCAGCATTGCTTGCTTTTACATTGCCATTACATTTAATGCTTTGATTAAAAGTGCTTGAATAGTGATACCTTTGCTACCGGGAAATTAAATCAAGTTTTAAGTCAGTTGCCATCCTGATAGAGCCAAAACATTTCAAGAGTAAAGGCTTTATTTATGAGCTGCAAAGTTAACAGAACTTTCTAGAGTGGTACAAAAGTTACCAAAGAGCAGAGGGTTGGATCACTGAAAAGTGGCATTTTTATCTAGGGATTTTTCATTTATTCTCTGTGAGGCAGAGGTTGTATGAACACCAGATGCCAATCACACAGCACCAGTGGATTTGCAAGATTATAAGACTGGGGGAAAGTGAAGGTTAAGCACAGGGTACAATAGAGATTACTTACGGTAATGAATTGTATAATTTTTCTAGACAGGGTTGGATTAATGTTCATCCTGAAAAGAGATTACAGTAGTTCTGATTCTTGCAGTAAACAAATACTAAACAGATCATTTATGTTTGACATGTGAATCAAGAGTCCTAAAGAATATATGGTTTATCATAAACAAGGGGAAAAAATTAACCCACTCCCTAACTGTAGGCATGAGATGCCCTGGGGTTTTGTGAGGGAGTGGAGACAGTGTGTTATGTGCCACAATGTTTCTTTGTCCAAGTGCAGCCTTGAAGAGATGATCAGGGAACCCAGTTGTCATAGTCCACTGGTTGCGACCCCATTTGTATAGAGCACTCCTCCCTTTCCTGGCTGTCACAGAAATCAACTCTGCCTGCCTCATTAGTATGTCCCCTGGCCCCTGGTGCAAGTAACAGCGTATCCCAGGTGGCACTGCGTGTCCATGTTTGGTGCAGTTACAGAGTGTGACCCCAGTGTCTGCTCTGCATTTTTGGAGTGTGGGTGGGAAGGGTGCTGCTTGTCCTTATGGTGGATCTCAGGCTGTTTCTCTGCTCACCTCATTAGGAGTGTAGAGCTCATTTATAGAATCAGTCTTGGATTCATTTGTAGAGTGTACTTTTTTGCCATCAACTACTTTTTAGAGGACAGTACCTTCTGTACGTGGCTTTAATTCGAACACAAAAATAGCATTTTTTTTTAATTTAAAAAACAATATACTGAGAAGGGCACATTGCTTCTGTGAGATTCTTCCCCAAAATGTTACCAACTCGATCTGATCATGAGAAAACATCAGACAACCCAAATTGAGGGACATTCTACAAAATAAATGGCAAATACTCTTCAAAAGAAGTGTCATGCAAATTAGAAGATACCAGTTATCAAACCCCTGTAATCTCACCACCAGCAATAATGACCATTGACATCTTAAGGCATATCAGACCTTTCTCTTTGTGTTTATATTCCTTCCCATATTTGTTTAGGAAAACAATATGCTATTATGCCTATGGTTACTTAACTGCTTTATTCACTTAAAGATACACTGTGAACAAAGTTCTCTGAAAAGTCAATATTGACCGACTCTGTGAGTGTCATATGGTGGCCTATGGTGCCTCTGTCTGTGGAAAGGGACTCAAGGCAGATAATCTCAGAGCCTCACATCATGTCATTGCTTCTACCCACCCCTCTTCACATTGTGAAGCCAGTGAGCACCATCAACTCAGTCCACCAGGGTCTTTTTACTCAGGGAGTGACTCCATGTAAGGCTTTAGTTCCTCATCTTCATAAGCCACATTCATCCATGGAATTTTCATGATTTGCTCTAACACGCCTCTTGGTGAGATTGAGGATAAGAAATGTCTAGAGCAAGTTTTAACACTATGGACAAGTAGAAGTGAATATGGTATATTCTGTTCAGTAATGCTTTCCCTGATCCTTTAAGTTGTCCATCAAAAGGCAAGGATCTGCTGACCAGAGTATATAA
The DNA here is from genome assembly GCF_004348235.1 of Phoca vitulina. Classification (NCBI taxonomy): domain Eukaryota; kingdom Metazoa; phylum Chordata; class Mammalia; order Carnivora; family Phocidae; genus Phoca; species Phoca vitulina. The sequence continues at coordinate 15,918,520 of NW_022589728.1, read as the reverse complement.
GGTGACTCTTAGGCTCCATACATCTACCATGAAGCCATTTTACTTTTGGCTCTGGAAAGAGTTCCAAGGCGTTATAAGGAAGCTGCCACACAAGGCATCCAACTTATTGCCAAAGGGGAATTCATTACTGTAGCCAAAGTCTGCAACCTTGATGTTCATATCAGTTTCCAGTAGTTGGTTTCCTGCCTTTAGGTATATAGACAATACCCTTTTGGTGGTAATACTGTGCAGCAGACACTCTCTGGCTGAATTTGCCTGGGGCCTCTTTCTCTTTCCTGCTGTGATGATCCACTGGGTAATTGAATAGCTCTTTCCCACTACCTCCATGATAGGGTAGACTGTTCCTGTCTCCATCACTTCAAATAATTTCACAATGTTTGAGTGATCCAAGGCCCTCATTATTTTGATTTTATAAGGTAGTTAACAAGATTAACTCATTAATGATTGTCATGACCATCTCTTTCCCAAATGTGTTGGGCCAACCTCACCTTGGCAAATATATCCTTGCCAATGGTAGTTGCCAATAAAGTCTTTTCCTCAGCAGAGATGGCTGAGAGGCCTGGCAGCATGATGCACTTACTTGGAGGCAGCGTGTCCCAATGTCAGCTTGAAACTGGGAAAAGCTGGGGAGAAACTTGATCCAGTTTACTTCAAAAGAAAATCACTTTCAAGGCCCATTTGAAAAACTGAACTTTATGATGAAATTGACAGTGTCAGACAAAAAATAAAGGTAAACAAAACATTAACAAACTAAATTTTAAAAATGGAAAAAAATAAAGAAAAAAGAATAAGAAAATGATTAAAAAGAATTATTAAATTTTTTCACTTTTTCTTTAAAAGTGAAAAAATTAATATGCAAAATAAATAAAAACCCTACAGTGCCACAGAAGAAACTAACTTTGGTCAAATCCCAGGTCATTGAAAACCAGCTTCCTGAGCTAGAAGGTACAAAATCCTCAGCCCCTCCAAGGTCTTAAATAGATGCTTGGGATTCTTTAACAATGGCTCTTTATGAGGTCATAGAAAGAAATGGGCCTATTGTGACTGGGGATAATCCACAGCAATTTTCTTACTTTTTGGATTCTAGAACCTTTACACTTTTTAAAAATTTTAATTTAAGTTACAGTTAGTTAACATACAGTGTAATATTAGTTTCAGGTGTACAATACAGTGATTCAACACCTCCATACATCACCCAATGCTCATCAAGACAAGTGCACTCTTTTAATCCCCATCTCCTATTTCACCAATCCACCCACCCACCTCCCCTCTGGCAACCATCAGTTTAGAACTCTTTACTCTTAAAAAATACTTGTTTTTAGGGGCGCCTGGGTGATTCAGTCGTTAAGTGTCTGCCTTTGGCTCAGGTCATGGTCCCAGGGTCCTGGGATCGAGCCCCGCATAGGGCTCCCTGCTCCGTGGGAGGCCTGCTTCTCCCTCTCCCACTCCCCTTGCTTATGTTCCCTCTCTCACTGTGTCTCTCTCTGTCAAACAAATAAATAAGTTCTTAAAAAAAAATACTTTTTATCAATTTACACACTGCCCAATACTGATACCTTAGAATTGCCCATCTTTTTTTTAATGTCCTTAATTTTTTAAAAAAATAGAAACTTCATATTAGTTTCCTGCTTAAAATTTATTATTATATGTATAGATATCTATATCTATATAGATATATATGCCTTATTTTATAGAGCGGTTTGAGGTTTACAGAAATACTGAAATTGTAAAGTTCCCATATACCCCCTCCCCACCCGCTGTAGTTTTTGCAAATATTAATATCAGTATAGTATAGTATATTTGTTACAGTTGAGCCAATATTAATACATTAATACTAACTAAAGTCCTAATTTACATTAGGGATCATTTTTGTGTTGTACATTATATGGGTTTTCACCAACGTATAATGACATAGATGCATCATTATAGTAACACAAAATAGTTTCACTGTCCTAAAAATCCCATGTGCTATACCTATTTATCCCTCTCTCCCCCAAACCCCTGGCAACTACTGATCTTTTAATAATCTCCATAGTTTTGGCTTTTCCAGAATGTCATATAGTTGTAATTATACAGTGTGTAGCCTTTTCAGATTGGCTTCTTTCGCTTTGCAATATGTGGTTAAGGTTCTTCCATGTCTTTTTGTGGCATGATAGTGCATTTCTTTTTATCACTGAATAATATTCTACCAACCACATTTACCACAGTTTGTTTATCCATTCACCAATTGAAGGATATCTTGATTGTTCCCAAGTTTTGGCAATTCTGAATAAAGTTGCTATAAACATTTGTGTGCAGGTTTTTGTGTGGACACAAGTTTTCAGCTCATTTGGGTAAATACCAAGGATCACAGTTGCTGGGTCATATGGTAAGAGTATGTTTAGTTTTATAAGAAACTGCCAAACTGTCTTCCAAAGTAGCTGTACCCTTTTGCATTCCCACCAGCAATGAGAGTTTCTGTTGTTCCATATTTTTGTCAGCATTTGGGTCAGTCAATGTTTTGAGTTTGGCCATTCTGATAGGTGTGTGGTGGTAACTCGTTATTGTTTTAATTTGCGATTCCCTGAGAATACATGATGCGGGGTATCTTTTCATCTGTTTATTTGCCATCTGTTTGTCTTCCGTGGTAAGGTGTCTGTTCAGATCTTTTGCCCATTTTTAATTGTTTTTTTTCTTATTGAGTTTTAAGAGTTCTTTGTATATGTTGGTTATTAATCCTTTGTCAGGTATGTGTTTTGCAAAGATTTCTCTCCCAGTCTGAAGTGTGGGTTTTCATTCTCTTAACAGTGTATTTTGCAGAACAGAATTTTTAAATTTTAATGAGGTTTTTTTTCCTTCATGGGTTGTGTTTTTGATGTTGTATCTAAAAAGTCATTGCCAGCCCCAAGGTCATCTAGATTTTTCTTATTTTATCTGCTGGGAGTTGTATAGTTTGGTATTTTACAATTAGGTCTCTGATCTATTTTGAGTTAATTTTTGTGAAAGGTGTAAGAATTGTGTCTGTATTTATATTTTTGCAAGAGGATGCCCAGTTGTCCTACCACCATTTGTTGAAAAGGCTATCCTTTCTCCATTGAATTACTTTGTTCTTTTGTCAAAGATCAGTTGGCTGTATTTGTGTTGGTCTACTTTGGGCTTTCTCTTCTGTTCCATTGACCTATTCGTCTATTCTTTCACCAATACCGCACTGTCTTGATTACTGTTGCTTTATAGTAAGTATTGAAGTTGAGTGGTATCAGTCTTCCCACTTTGTTCTTCTCCTTCAATATCATATTTGCTATTCTGGGTCCTTTCCTTTCCCATATAAACTTTAGAATCAGTTTGTCAATGTCCACAGAATAACTTTCGGGGGTTCTGATCAGGATTGCATTGAATCTATAGAACAAGTTGAGAAGAACTGACATCTTGACAATATTGAGTCTCCCTACTGATGTGCATAGGATATCTCTCACTTATTTAAATTTTATTTGATTTCTTTCATCACAGCTTTATAGTTTTTCTTATGTAGATTTTGTACACATTTTGTATACCAAAGTATTTCATTTTTATGGGTGCCAATGTAAGTGGTCTTTTTTTTTTTATTTCAAATTCCACTTATTCATTGCTGGAAAATAGGAAAGCAATTTACTTCTGTGTATTAACCTTGTATTCTGCTACCTTGCTATAATTTCTTATTAGTTACAGAAGGGTATTTTTGTTGATGCTCTGAAATTTTATATATAGGCAGTCATGTCATCTGCAACAAGAATAGTTTTAGTTCTTCTCAATCTGTATACCTTTTATTTCCCTTTCTCATCTTACTGCATTAACTAGGACTTCCTGTATAATGTCAAATAGGAGTGGTGAGAGGGGCATCTTTGCCTTGTTTCAGATCTTAGCAGGAAAGTATCTAGTTTCTCACTATTAAGTATGATGTTAGCATTAAGGTTTTTTGTAGATGTTCTTTATCAAGTTGAGGAAGTTTCCTCTAATCCTAGTTTGCTGAGAGTTTTATCATGAATAGGTGTTAGATTTTGTCAAATATTTCTGTATCTATTGACATGATCAGATGATTTTTCTTCTTTATCCCTTTGAGGTAATGGATTACATTAATTACATTAATTGATTTTTGAATGTTGAAGCAGCCTTACATCCCAGGAATAAATTTCCCTTGCTTCTAATGTATAATTCTTTCTATACACTTTTGAGTTCAACTTACTGTTATTTTGTGAGGATTTTCACATCTATGTTATGTTTATTGATCTATAATTTTCCTTTTTTGTGATGTTTTTGTCTATTTTAGTATTAAGGTAATGCTGGTCTCATAGAATGAGTTAGGAAGTGTTTTCTCTGCTTCTATTTTCTGGAAGAGATTAGAGTGAATTGGTAATATTTCTTCCTTAAATGTTTGATAAAATTCACCAGTGAGATCTAGAGTTGGTGCCTTCTGCTTTAGAAGATTATAAATTATTGACTCAATTTATTTGGTAAATGCACACTAATTCAGATTATCTATTTCTCCTTGTGTGAGCACTGTGAAAGCCCTAATAAGTCTGGGCCCTTAGAAGATTTTATATCACAAATTAGTCCTTGCTCAGTCTCCAGCAATTAGTCAATTACCTTTTCAGTGTCTCTCTTAAAGGCTATAGCAGCAGCTTCTGCTCCCAGTAAACTATGATTTTCTGTATTCACCTGTCTCTATAGCTTTTAGGGCAATGGTTTGCCCTGCAGCATCAATTCTCTAATGAATCTAAGAGGAGTTGTTGATATTCAGTTTGTTCAGCTTTTTTCTTGTGGTGAAGATGGGAGTGATCCTTCCAAACTCCTTATATAGATAACAAGGAAGGTTGAAAAATAAAACCGTTCATACAGAGAATGGGAGAGCAAAACCACTTATGTACAACTGCTTACAATGTATGAATAGTTGGAAAAACTAATCCCGCTCTGTATACTAGCTATTTTCAAAGACTCTCTCTCAGTCTGAATGGTAAACCTCTAAGGTTGATATTATCATTCTCATTTTCAAGTTAAAACAACAACTGGGTGTCTACATAACTTGTATGCTGGATTTAAAATTCCCCAGTATTAGATGTGCACAAATTTATTTTTCTATAACTGATTTCTACTGATGACAGAAAACACTATTTCTAGTGAAAAGTAGTTCCAGTCACTTCGGGTTTAAAACTTGTTATCATATATATATATATATATATATATATATATATATATATATATATTAAATGAGATTTAGGAGGAGAACTCTTCCCCTTCCTTTCTGTTGATCTGGAAAGTCCTGTAGTACAGATGTTCATGTGATCATCTTTGGCTTCCCAGTATGCCTCCTGGCCAGGACTTTGAGTGTGATCCTCCATCTTTGCATCCTTTACTCAAGTGTCCCCACTTGATAATCCCTCCTAGCTTCCAGGCAAAGCAATGCATGTGGTTCTGTGCTTCCTTGGCCCCACATGAGCTCTCACAGAGGCTGCCAGTATGCCAAGACCCTGCCATGCCTTCTACCGACTGACTCCTCCCCATGCCTGCATTGAAGCCAAGGAAGAGTGGAAGAATAGAGAACGTTTCAAAAGTACAGTTCTAAAAGACAGTATGAACCAAATTATATTTTCCAATTAAGTAGCTTCTAAAGTAAGTCCAGGAAAGGTAAAATGGCAGCTTCAAAAGTTCTTTGCTCAACCAAAAGTTTGTTCAAAAAGTCACTATTATAATCAGATACTGCATTGCACATCAGTTTTGTAGTTTCTGACATTTTAACCACACATTTTACACAAAAGAAAATCTTTATTAATTAGGAAAAATTTAAAAAATTATTAAGGTACTGTTACAGATATTAGATGACCTAATACAAATATTTTATGTCTTCGGAAACTTAATCAACACATAATTTTTTTTTTTCCTGAATTGGTGTACATGTATAAAGATTGCTCATCACTTACTTAGAAGGTTGTTACCGTAACTCGGACTCCTAGCCTAGAATGATCCCAGGAAAAGTGGAATAGAAGAAATTACTTGACATGTATAGATTGCTGTGGAAAATGCTGGGCTTTAAATGTCTCAGGGAATGATGTGTGATAGGGCACTAGCCAAACCTTTTCCCTATTTATTTAACTAAAGGTATAGCATAAAGACAAACTGCAACTATTATTAAAAACGAAGTATTCTATGTTGGTTCACCTCTTCAAATCTTATATGCTTCTTTTTAACCAAAGGAAAACTAAAACATCTCTTATGTTTTATAGCCATTTTATGTATTTAGACTCTTCTCCACTATTTGCTTCCAGAGAAATTTGGACCGTACTTGACATTTTTCACAAACTTCAAGATGTGTCCCACTATTTGTATGGAAGAAATTGCAAGTGGTGATAGTTGTTTATGCATAGAACTTGGGTTTAATTATTAAGAAACTTTGTCAGCTTTAATTTGTATTACTTACAAGATGTGTCCTGCTAGTGTCTTAAGTAGTAAAGATGATATTTGAGGAAGTGTATAGTGTTCAAGTGGGATTGAGAGGGGGTGTGGACCACAATTTTTGTTTTTTGTTTTCAGGGTGTTTTTTGTTTTTCTTTGTTTTTTAGTTACCCACCATTGCTTCAGAACCTGTTCCTTTTAAGTTTGGGACTTGATCATTCCCAACAAGCATTAGGCATCCCATCCCCTCACTCAGCAGTGGGCAGTGGACATTTCATTTTCAAAGTCACAGAGCATGAGAGAGACAAATAGCAGTATTTGCACTGTGCCATATGTCAGCAGGTCTTTCTGGACTATTATGATGATGTCTTTCCTCTCTAAATAATTTTTACAAATATACTGATGAAGACAGATTTCTGTTGCCTGTCTTCGGTAGGTCATAAGTTGAAGTAGCACTATATTTTTTCCTGAAAATATGCAGTTGTGACATGGTGTTTCATAGTTTTAAGCTCATTGCTGCCAAAATGAACACAGCTGTAAGAAATGATGATCCTCTCATCTTTGTAACAATAAAACCGCTTCCTAATCTGTTTCCCTAACTCTGAACATTAACTTAATATTCCCCTGGATTTCTGAGTTCCATCCTTTCCCCCCACAGAAATCCATGAAGAATACAGCTTTTGACCAAATGACAGAGCATAGAGGATGAAATTAGTTGCATTAAATTATGATATGACAAAAAGCCTTTCAAAATCTTTGTCACAATGCAACATCCAAGCACCATTAAACAAAACAGGATAAAAATAGACCAAGGAAGAGAGTTAATATTTTGAAAGGAAATTTTGTGAACTAAGATCACTTGCAAAATTTGGAAGCCATTGATTGAGAGCCTGAATGCTATGGCAATTTCTGACTTAGAGATCCTACTCTACAATCATATATGTCATCTCTTGTTTAATCTTTGGATATAGAATTAACTATTACTGTACTTTTTGGTACACTTTTGTATTTCTCAAAAAAGCAAGTCTCCATTGGTAAAGCTAGCATTTAAGAAAATAACAGAGAAGGGGAGGAAGAAGAAGATACACATGTTTATGTGATGTTTCTTGTCTTCCTATTTCTAAGTACATATATTTAAATAATAGCACACATTTGTAAATTAGTATAAAAATCAGTTGTCTTCTAAAAACAGAAAGGAGAGTTTTGATACCTGTTTCCTTTATTTCTATCATACCTTGGGTTTATTTTGTGTTAGTTTATTTTTTTTTCCCCTGAAAGATCTGATGTTTATTTTTTAAGTTTAATTCTACCATGTTGGGTTGTGGGAAAATAAAAGCTTTTGATAGGGTTAATCTAACCACATAAAATTCCATGTTGAATATGATCATAATCTTGATCTTTGATTGGGTCTTGAGCTCTTAATATCTTGTGATTAATCAGAATGGGTTGTACTGCCTACAGTGTAAGTCATATTCACAGATGGGTTAGAGAATCATCAGAGTTCTCTTGAATATTTGTTTTAATCCCTTCTAGGATAAAATGGCCTTGGTTTTTTTTTTTTTTTTTTTTACTTTAAATCAGATTGAGCTCACCAAATAAATGAAGAAGAAGAAATTTTGAAGTCCAGTTTTGCTAAGATTATAGGTCAAAAAAGAAGAAACTTGTTTTTTAATTCACAGTATTTCAGTGTTTCACTGAACGTGTTTCATATGTTGTCTTGTAAAATTTAACAAATATTCCTAGTCCTTTGTAATTTGAATAAAAAACTGTATAAAAGAATACAACAAGATATACTTCATGGAAATAATATTGAGCTTTTTATTGTTCTCAACAGCATAAAAGATTTTTCAAGATTATTAACTGCTCTTCTAATTATATAATTCCAGTCTAAAGTGACATCTGATAACAAAGAGCTTTACTTTGGCAAGTAAACTACCTGACATCTAACACTCAGCAAGAGCTCTCATACATAAAATGTTTACTGAGTGTAGCTGTCATTTCAGCCAGCCATTTGGGTCTTACAAGATACAATTTCTCAAAAATGTTGCTCACCAAAAGCTGTGAATTGAACTGTCTACCCCAAAGTCACATACTGGTGGGGCTCAATAAATTCATATCTATGATTATATAATAATCATTAAATAAAATAATTGAAAAAAGTTGTGTAATTCATCCATTTACTTCTAGGCTGGATTAATAACCCATATGTATTAAAATAAGGACTTAATTTTTTCTTGTTTGTTTATTTTTCTTATAGGAGACCTGGTGAGCCTCCACTGATAAAAGGCTGGCTTCCTTACCTTGGAGAGGCCCTGAAATTACAAAAGCATCCTTTAGGTTTCATGAAAACTCTTCAAAAACAACATGGTGACACTTTCACTGTTCTCCTTGGAGGTAAGCAACACTTCAATAAGTACCTTCCATAAATCATAAGTTCCCCATTGTTCCTTAAGTTGTTACATTTTTCTATAGACAAAATATGGAATATTTATATTATTGTTTTGTTTGTAGACCAATACAAAAGAAAACTATGTTTTTGAATACAGTGATTTTCACAGTAAAAAATGAATTATAAAGATCTTGAGGGTACTTAGGGAACCCTACTCTCCTGCCATCACCTGTGATTTTGGTTTGGTTTGGCTTGGTCTGATTTTAAGAATGATTAAAAGAGAAATAAAAGCTAGAATGCATTAACAGACTTCATTTTGTAGAGCAGTCTTAGGTTTAAAGAAAATTGATCAGATCTGAGATTTCCCATATATCCTGTTTCCTTTTATCAGAATATTCCTTATTATATCCCATACTCTGTTGCAGCTGATGAGCCAATGTTGATATATTATTAAAAGTCTGTGATTTATATTAGGGTCCACCTTTGCGTTGTACAGTTCTTCGAGTTTTGACAAATGTGTGTCATGGATCCATCATTCAATGGATATTATTCACTATCATAGAGAATAGTTTAACTGCCCTAAAAATCCTCTGTGTTCCACATATTCATGCCACTTTCCCCCCAACCTGAGCCCCTAGCAACCACTGCTATAGAATGTATTTTTAATTTTAAAAAGTGTATTATGCTTCTAACTTCAATAAAATGCTTACAAAAGAAAAAAGAAAACGGCAGCAAGATCACTAAACATCCCAACATTATAGGGCTGAGAGGAAGAGTTGGGATGTTCTTCACTCATCCTCCTTGAAGGCCCATGTTTTCCAGCTGTATCGGCTATCTATTCCTGCAGAACAAACCTCCCCTAGATGTAATGCCTTCAAGCAACCAGTCTGACCTGAGTCACTTTTGTGGCTTGAGTCATCTGACTGCTTAACTGGGACTGGATGTTCCAAGACGGCCTCATCACATACATGCCTGGCTGGGCCTCCTTGTACACAGGATGTTTCATTCTCAAGATGTCCTTACATGGCAGCTAGTGTTTCAGGTGGGTGAGAAGAAAAGCTGTAAAGCCCCCTGAGGCCTAGGCTGAGATATTACAAAACCTCATTTATACCACATTTTATTAGTCAGAGCGGTCACAGGCCAGCCCCAACTCAAGGGTAGGGAAATACACTCCACCACTTCCTGGGAGAATGGCAGAGTCCCATTGCAAAGGAGCACAGGTAGAGATAGAAAGAATTTACTGTGGCCATCTTAGCACACAGTCTTCCACATCAGCTTATCACTGGGCTAGCTATCCATTTTCTTCACTTTTGTATGTCCTATGTCCCAGAAGTCTGATCTGTACAGACTAGATTATCCTCACTTCTTTGTCCTCTGACTTCTGGCTGGGCATGCTGGTGGGAGGGCAGGAAAGGCTGTGTTCCAGGTCCCCATTTCTCACTGGGCTCTGGCAACAGAGTTCACTCTCCTTCCTTTCCTTCCCAAGAAAAATGAAGGCATCAGGTATCATCTCACTCAGACCCTCGCATATCTACCAGATATTCCTGTGTCTCACAACTTTCCTCACTACCTTTTCTCTAATTTCAAAGAACGTTTAAGAAAATCCATTACCTGTCCCCATCACCCTTACTTCCTGCCTCCACAGGGCTGGTGTTTATTTATTCCTCCCACACATATATCTTCATTTTTTTTTCTCTCTTGGATCCTTACCTATAGCTTAAAACCATGCTTCTCCTATATTCTCCTTCTAGTTACCTTTCATTTCTTTTTTTTTTTTTTTTCTCTTTTGCATCCCAATATTTCAAGAGAGTTTCCTACATTTGCTGCCCATACTTCTGTCTGCCTTGCTGAGGCCATTAATGGACCTTCATTGACTAGACCTCTCTACTTGGTCTGACAATGCAGATCCCTCATTCCTCCTTAAAACACCCTATTCCTTCACTCTATTGATACTGCACCTTCTGGTTCTTTCACTGACTCTGAGTATTCCTTATCTAGGTCATCTTTACTTATGCCCCTTTCTTTGCTCAACCCTTCTCATCTTTCTCTAACCAGCCTTGGAATTTTCTGTTCTATTCCTAAAGAATTTAGGTGATTTCTTCTTACTGTAATTATTTTGTTGAGTATCAGACACAGAGCAACTTCATTTCAGTGCTGCCATTTTAATGTAATGGGGAGAAAAAACAATGATCCAACTGGATGACATTGTCAGCATGGCTGAGTTTTCAAATGAACAGGCAATATCCATTTCCTCACAACTTACTCCTTTGCCTGGCAAGTCTCTCCCAATACTCTGATTTCAGAAAAATTGAAATGGAAAAAAAATCATGCATCTTAGAGCAATTGTAGTGTAATCCCCACAAGGCTTCCCAAGATCTGGGCACCTCCTACCTCTCTGGCCTCATCTCTTTCTACAGCTTGCCTTAATGCACTATTAATGCACCAAATTGTTTGAAATTTCCTCCTCACACACGATGCCCTTTTGTGCCTATGTTTCCTCTTGCTGTTTTTTCTGCCTGAGTGCTGGTCTTCTCTTTGTGAGTCCTCCTGAAAAGATGACTGACATGGATTCATCTTTTGAGGCCATAGTCACATATCACTTCCTTCCAAAAGCTTCACTGACCATCTCTTCTCCCTGGTTGTGTTTGACGCCTCTTCTCCAGGCTCCCATTACTCTCAGTATCACTCTGTAATGGCATTTAATAAATTGTGAATTTATTGCTAATTCATTTGTCTATTTCCCTTCATTATTCTTCAGTTCCTCTATTGCCAAAATTTAGACCAGAGTTCAGCACTGATTGATTCACAATAAATATTTGATGAGGATATTCCCAATACCTTAGAGCTGATGAAATACTTACTATAATACAAATAAAGGCCATAGCTGGTGCTTTTATTCTAAGTGAGCTTTTGGCTTCATAATAACAAAACTCTATTATTCACTTTAAAAAAAAGAAAGTCACTCTTACTTAAAAAAAATTAAATTTTATGAATAGATATGACAAATTAGCAAACTTTTCAGTTTTCCCTTTTAATATGTCATACAAAAATAATCTAAGCTGATTAAGCAAAAACTTGTGGCGAGTTGAATAATTTTATTCACTGCTCAAAAACAACCAATTTCTGCTGATACTTGATATCTTAATCTTAGACACTAAGAAGCTTGCTGAATTTCTGATGTCCAAATAATTTGACCATGGCCATGTTTTTGAACTCAACAGTACACAAGCAGGGGTTGAATATGTACTACCACTTCCCTTTGGCTTCTTACTAGAGTTTGAATAGATTCCGGTCAAGTTATCCTGTTAATGTATGTGGTTCTAATGATCAGTTTGCAAAATAGCACCTTTGGAAATGTGAAACAAGGGACCAGAGTCTTCCACCCTTGTCCCGTAATGTGATTTCCGTTAGTGTATGTTCTTGCATGATGAGCAAATGATTGTCGTCCCCAAAAGTCTCAAGGGACACGGATGTCATCTTAATAAAGAAATTAAAAGGTACATCTTTTCATGAGAAACCCCGTAAATTCGTGACCTGTCGCAGAAAATAGTTCTCTAATTGGTTTTGTGTGGTGGTGTAGCAGAGTCGTTTTCCCTAGATGTCACGCCAGTGAAGCACCACTGTACGTCATTGTCAACAGCTAGTGAAATCTCCCTAATAAGAGGGGGAGTATGTAATGTGTTCATCTTCATAAAATAAAAAGTTGGTTCACATTCCGCTTTCCAACGAATATTTTCAGCTTGACCTTCTAAAAAATTCTATTGAAGAACAAACTAAGCGTGGAAATTGAAAGCTTATAATTATGGAAAATCTCTTTAAAATCCAAATTTATCTCATATTTGCTGACAGGCATTTCTAAATCTAAGTACTCAAGTAGTTGTTCTGAATTCCCATGGATGTTGCCTCTGTAAAGCACCAAATATCTGAGATGAAAACATCAAAATTCAATTTATAATGATCCAGATGTCAAACTTTTTGTATATAAGCCATCAAGGTGAATGATTTAGTTTTGTTTTTTTTTTTACATTTACTGATGTACTTTGCATCATGTAGCTCCACCTTCCTAAAAGAAGTAATTTGGAAAGAAGTAAAAAGGTGCTGAGTTAGTAAAGGATCAATGCAGGTTACACAGGAATGCTAGAGTTAATATCTTAAGACCCAGTCAGCTCTGAAAAGGGAAGAGAATAAGATTATTGGCAAAGAAGACATTAAAAAATTTGACCCCATTTTAAATTTACTGCCCCAAAAGATGATTATATATGTTACATGTTACATATTATATATATTACGTATTATATACATTTATATTTTTTTGCAGAAGTGAGCCCCATTTTGACATTTCTATTTTAGACAAATACAAACTCTGATATTCTTTAAATCAATATTTCATATCAACTACTGACAGCATTCTTTTCTCTCTTGAAAACATGACAATGGATATTGTTTCTACCTTGTGATCTTGGTAAACTAGGCAACTTGCCTATCGACACTTGGTATTCATTTACATAAAATCACACTGGAGCAAAAGTTAATTTCACTCCAAGAATACATGGCCTTCAGAATAACTTTTCAGATTTCCTTTGTTAAGAAATTTAAATTCATTTTATGAATGTATATGTGTTTTCCTAACTGTCTGATTAAAGATTACAAAGAAACTCTGGTTTTGCATCTCACATTAGCAGATGGTGGACAGATGGTTTAAATTAATATTAATTTTGGAAAACTTAGCTTAAATTGTTTATACTGAAGATTAAAAGTTGGAAAGCCAACTAACATCTCCAGGGTTATTAGTACTTCCAAACCCACTTGAAAAGTAAAATCCAGAAAATCAAAATGTCTATTTTAAAGCAATCCACATCTTACTCAGAAAGATAGTTAATAAAACACAATGCCTTGAGGTTGAAGAAATTAAAAAAGAATGAGAAGGAGAAAATACAGATCCTGGAGTATAAAGAGCCTTGAAGAGTGAGAATTTTACCTACAAATAAATTGATTTTAACTAATCAGTAATGATTTTTTAAAAAGAACCTGTAATAACTGCTCATTAAAAAAAACTATTAATAATTGGCTGCTAACTGGAACCAGTTTTTCCACATTTAGGTTTTATTTCTTTTAATTGAAATGAATCTCATAGTTTCTTCCCATATCCTTACCCCCAAGGGGGAGAGAGAGAGGGGAATGTATGTGTATTTGTGATGAATTGTAGACAAAAACTCTCACATTCACACAGCCTCTATTTCAGTAGGCCAGTGGCCAGTAGCTCATGCTGTCTTGGCTGAATATAGTTTTATCTTTCCACTTAGATTTTAATGAATGTAGAAAATTAGTAGGAAAAATTCAAAATATTCCCTAAAAATTGCATGTTTTACAAACTGAAACTTTTATACATTCTCTGAATTTTAGTGGCTAATTTAAAATAACCCTAAAGATATTTAGCAAAATCTTCTCATTTGGTGAAAGGAGGAAAGTATGAATCACCACCTGTGAAAATACATAGCTTTGCCTAAAATTATATCTTTTGCAAAATGAGAGAATTCATTCTTTTTTTCAATTATTTGTCAGGCAGATGCTGGCAATTTTATTTAATTAAGATGCTATGGTAAAGCAGGTGTCATAAAATATGCTCCAATCCAGTTGAGTCCTTTTTGCTCTCGCTAAGGGGGAAAAAATCCAGTTTACTTTATTAATGCAGCTTTGGGATCTGACCAGAATGAATAGCCACTTCTAGCTTTACCCTCATTCCTAGATTGGCCCACCTTATTAAATAAATCAAGGAGAAATATGGTGAATACAATTCAAGACATATGATTTATTTTTAGAAAAAAAATCTTGGCACATGTATATGAATGTATATTAAAAGCTTAAATGATGTTTTAAAATTGTAAAACAAAAACACATTTATCCTGTTTCAAGAATTAGGTTGAAAATTATTCAAAACTTTATTCTAACTCCTGTACCACATTGAATTTAATTTCTGTGATGCTGTTTGAATTACCAATAAATAACAAATGAGACGTTGTTGGTCTAAGAAAGTACACTCACGTACACGCACACACACCAGAGGAATAAAAAGTGAAGGAGAAAGTGTGAATGATCCCACAAACTTTAATGTCTCTTGTTTTCTAGAAGGCAATAAATAGGCATTACACTTTGTAGGATCATCTAAACTTCATGTGTGTTCTTGGGAAAGAAAGATTTATTAAATGCCATTATTAAATACTATTTGCATAATACTTCTATTTAGGAGTCTTAAAATAGCACTCTAGTGAGAAGAAATCAGCCCTGTGTGAGGAAAAGAACAGTGCATGGGGAGTGTCTTCTTGTCCAGGCTCTCGGGGGGAGCAGGGTAGAGCTGGGAACTCTTCAAGGTTCCGACAGTTTTGAGAGCCCTACCAAAGTAGGACCATGTTCCTCACTATGCTGCCTTGAATCACTTCAGGCCCCTATCAAAAATAAAGACTCATAGGTCCCACATCTCAACCTTCTGAATCAGAATCAGGCAGAAATCTGTATTTTTAACCAGTACCCTATGTCTTTTAGTTGGGTAAGTTTGGACAACACTGATCTATGAAAAGACCAAATGTCACCACCTCAAAGAACTCTTGCTGATAGGTAACTCCCAGCAGACCAAAGTGGATTTCACTTTCTGCTTCCCTTACCTTGTGTTCACACCTCTGCTAGAATGATTTCTTCACATCTTTTTATCTTAAGAGGAAAGAGATCCAAAGAAGTATCTGAATCTCAGTAAGTGTTGAATGTAGGGATGAATGCATGAATGGACAGGTTCTCGTTTGGAATCCTGTTTTAGTCACAAATCAGTAGGTAACCTTGGACATGTTACCAAATCTCCATGAACCACTATTTTCTCATCTATAAACAAGAAAATGCTGGCAGTTGTGATTTGGTATTTGTCACATTAAACATTAATTTGTGAGTATCTGCTTCATACCACATCTTCATTTGTCTGAGTTAAAATTATCATATCCAGCCAAAGCTAAGATGATATCAAGTATGAAATGGCTCTCCATGAAGTGTAAATAATAATTTGATATGTTTGTTTGTTTGATGTTTGTTTTCTGTTTGTATTATTAGGGAAATATGAGAAATGTTTAAGTCAAGGGATTCTGAGGATGTTTCAAGGGTAGTTTAAATATTTGGGTATTTAATTAAAATAAAAGAGTATCTTTTTAAAGGTCTTTCAGAACTTAAGAATATTAGAGTTTCTCCCACTATCTTCCATTTTTAAAGGAAACGTGGGGAATCTTTGAACGAAATGGATATTTATTAAACTTTGCACCTTTCTGGGTGTTAGTTATTAAGGTCTCTATAATTTTGATTAAAATCTTTTCAAATTTCAGGTATTTGTTTGTTTTGCTCCCAACTGAGCTCATATTCTCATTTATTTCTTTTAGGAAAGTATATAACATTTATCCTGGACCCTTTTCAGTACCAGTTCGTAATGAAAAGTCACAAATTAAGCTTTCAAGTATTCACTAATAAACTATTAAGGAAAGTATTTTCCATCGAAAAGTTGGCAACCAATGATGACCTGAACAATGACCTTCATGGCTGCTATCATCTTTTACAAGGGACGTCTTTGGATATACTCACAGAAAACATGATGCAGAATTTAAAACAAGTGTTTGAGCTCCAGTTATTAAAAACCACAAATTGGGACACGGCATACCTGTTGACATTCTGCAGCTCAGTAATATTTGAGGTCACGTTCACAACCATATATGGAAAATCTCTTGCTGACAATAGGAAAACATTTATTACTGAGCTAAGAGATGATTTCTTAAAATTTGATGACAAATTCCCATATTTAATATCAGACATACCCATAGAGCTTCTAGGAAATGTCAAATCTATTAGAAAGAAACTTATAAAACGCTTGACATCAGAACACTTAGCTAAGACACAGGGATGGTCAGAAGTTGTTCAAATGAGGCAAGATATCCTGGAGAAATACTATACGCTTGAGGACTTTGAAATAGGAGGTAAGAAACTTCTGAATGATTACTTGTCTAAAATAAAATAATTTACAATAGACCTTTGAAATAAAAAGACAAAATGGTGACCTTGAAAATTTTTATGCTCTTTCTAATTGGCTAGTGATAAAATGTTTTACTCTGAAATAACCCTCTGTGATAATTGATTTTTTCTTTTTTTTTCTTTTTTCTTTTTTTTTTTTTTTTTTGCTGAGGTGGTAAAACAAGATACTTAATGGGGATAATGAGAAAGAGTATAACTAAGCTGCATTTACTCCTCTTATCTCGTCCCCCACCTCCCCACCCCCCACGCGCACATTACATTTTAAACTATTCTCATTAAGCAGAAAATTAGACTTCAGAAGCCTATTGGTCCTCATTAGCATGCACTGATCCTTGGCTGGGTCTGTGTCCTAACATCTTTTAATTAGCACACTGCAAATCTAATCAGTGTAATAAACGCTATTAATCTTCCTTTTCACTTATTTTCTCCCAGCACATCATTTAGGGTTTCTCTGGGCTTCTGTGACAAACACTATTCCAGCTACGTTCTGGGCGATGTATTACCTCCTACAGCACCCGGAAGCTATGGCAGTACTGCGTGATGAAATTGACCATTTGCTGCAGTCAACAGGTCAAAAGAAAGGGTCTGGATTTCCCATCCAGCTCACCAGAGAACAACTGGACAGCCTGGTCTACCTAGGTAATTTATTTTTATCTGTTACGAAGAAAAGAAGGTACCTCTCTGCAAACTCAGTTTATCACTCAAAGCTGTTTACCAAGAGGTGGAGGACACAGCTGCCTAATTGACATAATAACACCCATTTACATCAATTATAAATTATGTAGTTTATAGCTGTAGATACTCTCATTACATGTAAACATTAAGGCCTAGGTAATTAACTATGCAAGGTATGCAAAAGGCTAACCCAAAGCTTTGCAATTATTTGAAAAAAAAAGTTTATGCCTATTAAGTCATTTGATTCTGAGCATCTGTTGGTGTGCTAACGCTTTCCAAACACTGCTACACTATCTTGACAAGAAAGGTATTTGGGGATTGAAAAAGAGAGGATTCCAGAAAGGCAACGTGTGTACAAGATGTATTTATTCTTCCCTAAAATGGTGTCTATATTTGCAGGCAGAGGTTAGGATGTTTTATACAGCTTGATGTGTATGATTCTCAAAAGGGTAGTAAAAGTGATTTCCCCTGGAACTTCCTGCTTTAAATATACTTGGGGGAGAAAAAGGAAGAAGAAGGTAGGAAAAAAAGGGAGACAGGGAGGAAAAGAAGAAGCAACAGCTACTAATTACTCCATGTGAAATGTCAATATTTTATAAAATATTCATTGACTCATGAGATATTCATGGTCACTATTTCAAATATGTTTGAGGTCAGGAGTGACTAAGTCATTTTTCTATTTCTACATAGACCTATACGCCAGTGACGTGAGCTTTTGATGACAATGGATTGCATTCTCCTTTACTGGTTTTGATAAGACGCTTCATATCTTTATGTGAATAAACTTTAACTCCCCAAGTTAAATTCCACATCGAGTTATTTTCTGTCCCTTCAGTATTGACATTTCCTCCTGTGGTATCCTTTACTATACAATAATCCAAGACCCTTTGGACACACATAAGAGTAAGTCTTTATATACCTCTGTTGCTTCACTCCTCTGATAATGTAGGCAAGTATTTTAGCCTATGGTGGCCTCAATTGTTTATCTTTTAAGTGTGTTCCAGATCCTTTGATGGGAACTTCTGGGAGCCAAGAACTTAAAGATCTTGAGTAGTGTTGACTGTCGGGCGACATTAAAAAGACTGGCCCATGTGTTGTAGAGAATGTTCCCACTGAGTAGGCTAAGACCCATCAGAGGCAATAGCAGGAAGCTTGTCTTGTACTGACAGTGGGTTAGTTTGTTCAATCAATTGGGATAAATGTGTCACCTTCTAGTTTGTTGTTTTTTAGCATACATTAGCAAAGTCATTCTATATTTGCTCGGTGAAAGAAAATAATCCCAACATTATTAAAATACGAATATTATTTTGGTTTTCTTTGCAGAATTATTGATGAACAAATCCAAAAAATTTGCATAAAATTCTGGGCAGTAGCCTTCACATGGATATGCAGTATTTTGGGGGTAGAAGATCTATAGTTCTATGAAAATCAAGGTTGCTTTCCTATGTATTCAAGTAATTTCAGTTGTATTTTATGAATCAGATGATGCGTACTGGAAACTAGAGCAAATAAACTGAAAGGAATATGTGTTTGTATTCTGTACACAGTTATTACTTTTAAAAATTTAGTTGAAATTCATCAACTCTCTTCTTAATCTCAAGTGTGTTGTTGAAAGAAAAGATCATTTTTTTTTAAAGGTTTTATTTATTCATTTATTTGAGAGAGTGAGAGAGAGAGAGCACATGAGAGGGGGGAAGGTCAGAGGGAGAAGCAGACTCCCTGCCGAGCAGGGAGCCCGATGCGGGACTCGATCCCGGGACTCCAGGATCATGACCTGAGCCGAAGGCAGTCGCTTAACCAACTGAGCCACCCAGGCGCCCGAAAGAAAAGATCATTTTAAAATGACAGTATTGAAGCAGAAATGTTTAAATGTATTTGATCAGAAAAAATGGCAAGTTCCAGCACTACACTTTGGGTCCGTTTAAGTCCATAGCTAGAGCTAGAGATTTTCATGCTTGGAGCCCTCATAAATTTATGGCTCCCTTATCAACAAATGAACAATAACGATCCCAAGAGAGTGTAGATCTACCTGGATAAAGGCAGCACCTTCAGCAATCTAAAAAAGGTGGATTGTCTGTTCATCGTGACCTTGGTTACCAGCAGAGGCCAGTGTTGTTCATTATGAGAATTTAATCTTCTAGAAAATAATGTGCATTTTTTTCTTACATGAGATAGACAGTTTTATGCAGATTGAAACAAATTTTTATATGAATCAGTTACACAACAGATAACCTCTGCATCTAGTCGCAGTTCAATTGTGAATATTCCTCTATATCAGAAGAGTATGACTATATGTACAAAGGGAAGATTTACAGGATTAAATATTTACAGTGTACCCCATGGTATGGGTGTATGTGTTTCCCCTTTTTCACATCCCTAAGGACAGAGGTCTATGTATTCCAAGTGCATTTCTTTATAAAGAAAGCTATCTTGAATTTAGTATTATAAGGAAAAAGATCGCAAGCATGAAACAAATGCTGCTTTTTTTTAACTAGTAAGAAGAAAGAAGATTTTTTTTTAACAAAGATTTTGCATGTCAGCATACATTGATTATACAGTAAGGTTGAAAGGAAAGTTAGAATGCCATAGAAATGAGTGCCTTATTCCTGAACAAAAATGATTTCTCTTCTTTAGAGTGATTACAGAAGACAAAGCCCAATGGGACATAGGTTTATCATGATGCAAATCATTGTGCATATATTACTGACATTTGTGGCTCAATCCGGTAGGCCTTACATGTATCAAATTTCCTCTGACATCATATACACTTAATATCAGCAGAAGTTAAAATATGTAACATAGATTGGGCTTTTAAGTACCAAGCCTGTTTAAGTAATTCAAAGCAATCATCTGTTGTAAGAGGTTGTGAGGGATTTATGCTTTTTTCCAGTCCTCTTGAGAACCTTTCTTTAAAACCATTCTACCCTTTTCTTTTAGATAAAGAAAAGCACAACTTTCTATTTTTGTATATTTATGTAGCTTATTATAAGGGCTCTGCTTATCATGACCTCACTAAAATTTTATATCTCTCAGTGTTTAGTAAAGGTCTCTACAACAAAATTTAAATATAATTTTAAAAATAAGTTAGTAACTACAGTGAGACTCAGATAAATGTCAGTGGAGGCCTAAATCTCAACAGGAAGAGTTGCTATTTGAACAGAAGTTTGAGAAACCCTGAGAGAAAACTAAGAATTTTTCAGTTTTCCAGGAAAGAAAAACCTGGGGTGGAGGTAGGATTTAGAACTATAGATTTCCAAGACAGGAAAAGGAAAAGGAGAAAAGATGAGTCAGAGAGAAGATAAGACAAAAGAGACTGCAAGGAGAGGAAGCTCTCAAAATTGGAATTTTGACAAATGGATAGCAGACAACCTCACTGGAGTACTACTTCTGACTTCCATGTTTACCTAGATAATGTATATACATAACTTAAAAAAGTATGGGTTCAATAAATGTCATCTATTTCTATCACCAAAATAATCTTTAATCTCAATGCCATCCCTACTACAATGTGCACGTTGTGTTCTTCATTTTCAGTTATTTGTGAACCAAGCTGGTTGGAAATTCAAGTCTATCTTACCCCACAGGCGTGCTCTTTCTGTGCATCACACATGAAAAAAACAAACCTGCTTTAAGTAAGAAGAACGTAAGTCGAAGTGGATTATAACTTCTGAACTGAATAACTGAAAAATTCAAGAGAATTGCAGGCACCTAATTTTGTTCAATTACATATCCCCAAAATGAGAATAGTCACACACGTGGTGGTAGTGAGGGATATTGCAATAAAACCAAAGCTCAGCAAAATTTGCACAGCTTTCTTAAAAGGAGATCATTTATTATAAAATTTAGCCCTAGAATTATAAGCCTGCAGTGATTCTCCAACAAAATTCTATCAAAAATTGCTAAGCCCATTGTTTGTAATTAGTGAGGAGAAAGAAACAGAAAGAAATGATCAATTGGAAAAGATAAAGATCCTTGAATAACAAGTGATGAGTATTAGATGTAGTCGATATTAAATATATTAATGACCGCAAAATTTTAAGGCAATTTTACGGACTCAAACGTTGTTTCATGTGATCTTCACCAAAATACTGGGGGGACTGGGGCAGCGATTATTTTGTCATGATTTTTATAGATGAGAAAAATACCAGGATGCTAAATAACTTGAAGGGAGGTAAAGGGTTTTCTGGCCACCCCCAGGCTTCTCTCGGGCTTGTCTGATAGCAGAATCCTTGGAGTCCTTTTTCATTGTCTTAGCTGAGAGAGGGGAGGGATTCTTTGTATCTTGATTTAGCAAAGCTAGCCATGATATGCACATGTACGAGATCAGATAATTTGAATAAGATAATGATAGAGTTAACTATATTTTTAATTTCCAGATGAGACAGTACGAATGACAATATTAACAACTATTTATTATGTGGTAGGCACTGTGCTACCTGCTTTACATATATTAGCTTATTTAACCCTCAAGTATTATTATCGTCATTTAATTATTAGACAAGATTCAGAAAGATTAGTTAACCAAGTCAAGTCATGCAGCTAGATTGTGGTAGAACCAGAAATTGATGCTCGGTCTCACTTAAAAGCATCAACTGCCTAAGAATAGGATGAGGAAATGTGTGGCTTAGCACAAAAGTGTTTAAAGTGGTGGTTCTTAACCTTGATTACTCATTGGAATCAACTACTCATACCTGGTCCCAAACCCCAGAGGTTCTGATTTCTTTGGTTTGGGGTGCAAGCTGATGGCTTTAAAAGCTCCCCCAGGTGATTCTAATGTGCAACCAAGGTTCAAAACCACTAATTTAAAGGTTTAGTTAATGCAGTGGTTCTGATTCCACTGGTCTGGAATGGAGCATTTATTTTTTTTTTTAAACCATTTCGGGTGATTGTAATGAGCAGCCAGGGTTGATAACCTCTGGAATATCAGAAAGCTTAAGACAAGTCAGTGGTGACATGATTTCAAAAATCAGTTGTTCCTCTGCTTCCAACAAAACATTAATAGAAGTCTGGTACGCAAGGTAAAGAAAGTAGTTCCTCTCTACATTTCTAGTTGAAACACCACACCCGCTTTGCCACCTTTTAAGAGGCAGGTTGGTTAATTGATTTCATCCAGGATGTCAAAAGACTAAAGGCCACGTCATCTCTGACATATAATTTAAAAATGACATGATAGTTGTCTTTAAATATTTTTAAAGGGCTGTCATGTGGAAGAGGGATTAGAATTTTTTTTTTTTGCCCTTGTCTTTTCGAAAGGGTAGAAATTAGAAGGAGGAAAATTGCAGCTCAGTACAAAAAATAACTTTCTACTAAAGTGGACTTTCTGAATGCCATCTTTAGAGGTATCTACTCAGAAATTGCGCAGAATCCTCTCTAGGATCTTGTGGCGCGTTCCTGTTTATATGTACCTCCCAACTTTGAACTATCCAGATTGAAGTGTCCACGAAGGCCAAATCCATATGCTGTGTTTTCTTTTTTTTTAACCAGTAGAAGTGGTCCAGTGCCCTGAACAGAGTAGGACCTTAATAAACATTTATTGAACATATGAATGTTGAATTTACCTTTCTATATATTTCAGCAGGAAACTAAAGGTTGTGTCTGCAATGCAGAGTAAAAGTAAACATTTGTACCAATTCAGATTTATTCTTCATTTAAAATACAGTTGTTGAGCTAAAAATTATTTGCTTCAGGTTATCTGATTATTTCTTTTCTTTAAGATTTATTTATTTGAGAGAGAAAGAGAGAGAGCGCACACACAGGGGGAGGGGCAGAGAGAAAATCTCAAGCAGACTCCCCACTGAGCGGGGAGCCGGGCACGAGGTCAGTCCTACCACCCTGAGATCATGACATGACCCCAGCCAAAACCAAGAGTCGGAAGCTCAACCAACTGAGCCACCCAGCGTCCATGATTATTATAATTTCTAATTTACTTTCTCACCTGTCTTAAAGGCAGTCATGTAAAAATGCGCACACACATCTGGAGCCTCACTCCATTTCTTCACACCTTCTAGAGCGCTGCCCGCAGATCCTCCTCTCCCCGCTCCTCATCCACCTTTGTAAGACCGCCCAAGTGTTCAGCCCCAGTGGACCGTGGCGGGACCTGGCTGTCCATTTCACTCCAGCTATCACTGCT
This sequence comes from Phoca vitulina, assembly GCF_004348235.1. Classification (NCBI taxonomy): domain Eukaryota; kingdom Metazoa; phylum Chordata; class Mammalia; order Carnivora; family Phocidae; genus Phoca; species Phoca vitulina. The sequence continues at coordinate 15,894,869 of NW_022589728.1, read as the reverse complement.
ATCCACTGATCACCATGGCTAATCATATGGTATGACAGTCTGCACCAATCATTAAGATGACCCAAATTAACAGCCTGGCCATGTCACAGTACATTCATTCCACATATACAGACATGGCCTAAGTGTGAGGCAGAAACTTGGATGTGCTTATTTGTGTTTGCATCGTTACATGCATTATTGATTGTCATGAGCTGCTTCAACGCTTTAAATCTGCAAATGAGAATCATCTGTTAATTATTACAGCCAGAATGGAGATCTGAGGGCAAAAGAGAAAGTGTACATGCCTTTTTCTACCAGCACATCCTTTCGTTTGCCATTTTCCTTCACAGTTACATGGTAAAGCATCTTAGCGCAACACATTCCCCAGCTTTTTGCTTAGAAGGGATACTTAATCAGAATGTTTTTAGATCCGGAAAAGAGAAACAGATCTCTCCTAGCCAGGTGAAGAAGGTAGTTCAGGCTCTGAATTGTAAGCTCATCGTGGGAATTCTGTAATCCAATTTCCTACTGTATACTGGTTAGTAAAGCTCAGTTCTTGACAAAACACAGGCAGCCTTATCTTAATCACAATTCCAATTGTTGGCACCTTGTGGTGCCTGGTGTAAATTAGCCCCCAAATATTTGCATTCTTGATAGCCATTTCTCTACAATGCATTTAATAAGTAGAGGGTCCTATTACCTGCTAAATGTTAGTATAAATTAACAATCCATTATGTACAATAAGTTTTATAAAACATTTACAGATAGAGATCATGTTTAATTAAAATTAACTTGCATATGAAAGCCAAATGCACTAATGATCACAATGACCTTTTATTACCTACAGTCCCTTGTTTTGGCTGGATGATTGACAGCTTGCTGTTTGGCTACCATGTTGAATTTCAGCTGACAAGACTTTTCATTTTAACTCAATTTGCCCGCCTATCACAAGCTGGTGGCAGGCCAGACCCAAGTCACCCAGCTTTGCCTCAGCAGCTTGCTCTACTTCTCATTAGTACGCATTTATTCAGTGGAAATTGGAAGACAAATGCTTGAAGGCATGTGAACTAAGTATAGCAAATTAGGTTTAAAGACTGAATATTTATAAGTATATGGAAAGTTTTTTTTTTTTTTTTTTTTTTAATTCTAGAGCGAATTGAGAACTGAGTGCTAGCTTTGGTATAAAAGAAATGAAGATAGCAGGGGGAAGGAGGATTCTAAGAATAACAATACTATAAGCTTTTTCTTTCCATTTTGGAAATATGTAAAATCTCTCTGACAACACCTTATCAAATACCAACCTGGCCTCTCTTTCGTGGAGTGCTTGCACAATGAAGTTTAACACCTCGTGTGTGAGAAGGGGGGAAAAAAATGAGGGTCATGTTCATTTGTTGCTTGGTTATCCCTTGGTATGTTTTAAATTGCCTTGTTTGTTCGGCACTCGCACAGAAACAGATGTTGCTCTCCCGTGCAGGATAATTTACTGTACCTCCTGGTGCAGCATGGAAGTCCTCCCAGGGCCCAGCTGGTCTGTCAGTGGCACTGGCTGGTGTCTGCTCAACTATGACAACTACAAGTAGAGGCTGCAATTTTTTTTATTGTGCAGTTGTCATTCTTCTCAACATATAGCTCTGCCCGCATCCTTACTGGCGCTGGTGGAAAAGCTGCTGGCTTTTGTGTCTGTACATTGTAACGCAGAGCCACGGACGCTCCCCCCTCCATTGTTGATAATAATGCAACTCATTACTTTTGTCATCTAATGATTATCGGCATGATCGCTCAGAGCGAGAGCCAACCTCGTCTTGCACACATAACTGGTACTGGAAGGTAAAACAGATTTGTCATTTACGATCTGACCGCTAAGCCACACTTTGGGCTCCATTATTGTGATTAACTTCTGCATAAGATATGCTTGCCCAATTGTCATTTGCGATCCCGCAGTGGGCGCAAGCTGCCATGCTTCCCTCGAGCCCATCGGCCACTCGGATGGGACCACGTTATTCGGACTGGTAAATGCCTGCCCTGCCACAGAGCCACCCCACAATGATTTTGCTTTTGCATTTCTTCTTCCCACGCCCCTACTGGACTTGGGGGAACAGCACTGCTACATATGTCAGCTACCATTTCCCACCACAGGCGAAAATGGTGCTGCGCCGTTGTTGATCCAACAGAGCCAGCAGCAGTACCTGGGAAGCCGACCCTTGCTTTTCACCATAGAAATGTTGGTCACTGGTGTCCTGCCAGCTGAAATCCGTCATGTCGGGTGCCTTGTGGCTATCTGCAGTGGGGTCCACGTTCCAAAACCAAAGTTCTTTTCTGGCCTCATCACCAACAAACCGATTTGACTCTGCCTGATTATAATAACGAAGGCAGTCCAAAAGAATATGCACAGTTTCACTGTACGTCACATTGAATCACCACACTGGCCACACAGAGTGGACCGCAGCCTCATTTCCTTAGACAAATGCATGCTGAGGGGAAAATGTCCTGGGAGAAGGCACCCAAAGCTACTTGATATCCCTGTGCAAGCTGTGCGTAGATTTAAATTTTAGTGAAATAGCATTTATTTTTCTTTTTTCGCTGATGCAAGCCCTCACGGAACTGACCAGTGCACTGCTATAATCTAATAATTGAGTACTCTATGTTTCTGAGCTTTGCTGAACACCAAGAAATTGGGGTGTGTGTGTGTGTGTGTGTGTGTGTGTGTGTGAGTCTAAATTGCAAGCCATAAACACAACCGTTTGTTACCATGTGAAAGGGGGAAAACGCTCAACTGGAGCTCTTTTTCACATTGCTGATTAGAAAGAATCAAGCTTTATATTCTAGGACCCATTCACGCTGGTGAAAACATAGTCAGTTTTGATTATGAAGACAGAGATGCAGACCTAGACAGGAACTACATGCTGATATGCATGCTATCAGAATGATTTATGCAAATTATGCATATTATTCCCAAAGGAATTCCTCCTCAAACTGCCAGGATAAATTGCCGGAAATTAGCCATAAAATCTGTCGTGCTAGGAGCGAAAGGTGAAGGCCACTGGGAAAGCAAGGACATTCAGCTTCTGGAATCTTCCAGGTTATGATGGTGGCTGTTATTTTCTCTGGATGCTGAGCAAAAATATGGTTTTCTTCTGAATCCTATGAAAGTCTTTTTTTTCTTTGAAATTTTTCCAACAAATGCTGACCCACATTTTATTTACAGCTAGCATAAAAGAAATTAAGTGTTAAGCCATCGCAGAAAGCTCTACTACAATTACTTTACTATTAACTGCCTAAGTGGTTATTAAATGCCTAAGCCTGGCTTTAAAGATGTAGCTGTTCTGAAGGGTGGTGAAATAACCCACCAGCAGCATTCTTCAGCTGGGAGATGGTTTTAATGTCCAATGGATATACCTATCACACAGCATTTCTCTCTTGCAAACCTTTCCTTCCTACAGAAATCCTAGCTAATAACCTTTCTGCCCAAGTACAGCACAGCAGCCTTTGTCTGTGACTGGGGCCAGGTCACAGCTCTCTCTCCCGCCTCCTCATTGCTCTGGGAGTCCAAGACCACCATGGCTCTCCCCTTGGTGCTCAATGGATCTGATCAGGAAAGGGTTCCCTTTTCAATCAAAGCTATTGGTAATGAGCTTAATGACAAATTGAGAACACTGTTCAGGAGCAGTCATGTTTTAATAAGCTGTTGCTTGCTTGTGTCCTTCAGAAAGCACCGTTCTCGAGGTTTTACGACTATGCTCATTTTCAAGCATCATTCGTTTTGTTCAAGAGGATTTGACTCTGCAGTCAGAGACGCAGGACTACTGTTTGCGAAAGGGGGACTTGGTAGCCATCTTTCCTCCAGCCATACATTATGACCCGGAAATCTTTGAAGCTCCAGAGGTAAACAAGCATCAGGCAGTCTTGTTGCTTCTTCTTAGATAACTGCAAGCACGTTCCTCTTCCTCACACTGTCTTTCCGTGGCTTCCTTCTGCCACCTCGTTCCAGAAGGAATTTGAGACGGATTGATGACTTCTGTTCTGCCTTCCAATGGGAAAATTTTCCTACTTACTGAAGTGTTTCCTAAGGAACCCTCTTCAAAGGTTTTGTGGTCTATAAACAGAAATAGAATGATGAGACTAAATGCTGGCTTCTTCAAATGAAATGGGCATTTTACCTTGGCCATCATTACCTTTAGGCCAAAAATAGGTTTTGCTTGGCAGAGAATTATTGAAAACCATGGAGGGCTAGCTAATGACAGGTGGCTTAGAGAATAAAGAATGAGGACTGTTTTGCTAAGTGTTTCTAGAGTGGGGTTTACTGTCCCCAGATCAAGCACCATCATTGCCGTAGTTAAGCCCATATACTTTTTCACCCCTTACCAAAGGTATATGCCCCTTTTTGATCAATCAGGATGGCATTATGAACCTGAGATTGTAAAGCTGCTGCTCACGGGTGAAGCTCTGAGGGTAATTGTGTCATCTCCTTGTATTTTTTTCTGAAGCTGGAGTTAATGAATATCAAAGACTGGAAATTAATCCACCCTGGCTCATCCCTTAATACCACTTCAGAGGTTCACCACCTGCATGCAAATTGAATGCAGTCATATTCTGCCTGTGTGTCTCATGAAGTGCTGTTTTTACTATAGTGGTTTTTGTATATGAAATGCTTTTTCAAAGGTAAACTTCTGTGCTCTTTTTGAGCAGTTCGTAGGGGGATCACTTTTAAACCATTTCTAGGTTAGATGTTTTGCAGCCACGCTAGATGAAAATAGTGTTGAATTTTGGAAATTAATAAGGACAGACTCCAAATACAATGAGATAATTTGCACCTATTTCATCAGCAAAGGCAAAATTTTTTAAGTGAGGGGGAAAGTATACATATGGTTTCTATGTGTTTCAGAAAAAGAGGCATTATATGTAGGGATAACAAATCAGAAGTAGGGTATTAGTAAGTGAATGAACATTCTGCGGAAAACTAGCTTTGTCCCCACATTTGTAAATATAAAAAAAATTATTCCACACATAGATATTCAGTAAATAGGGCAAATAATAACTAATATTTAAAAAATATTTTAAATTTTAACTTTTATTTCTATCTATAGTTTTTTTTAATTTAACGTCTATTTATTATTTTCATTATGTGACTATTCCACTAGTCATTACGTTTACCATTCATATCATGATAGTAAAATCAACATTAAAGTTATCAGCAAATACACGATAAATGTTTACCAAATTACCGCTGTTTTTGCGGTACTGTTCTTTGGTCTCCAAAATTAACTAGCTAGTTTTTTTGCCATCATTGTGTTCTTGAAATTAGTTGTGGAATGCTGATCATTATTGGCACAGAAAAATATGACATGGTTCAGAATCATTCTTATATGATTTGGCAAGGTCTTACATAATCATTCATTCTATGAACATTTACTGAGCACCTACCGCTATCAAATAGATTTATTCCTGTCATTTTTATCAACTTGGGACGATAATAAGTAGATGCTATAGATGCTCATAGAACAGATGCCCATCTGAAACCATCATCCATTGACAGTAAAAAAGAGAAGGAAATCCTGGGAAATTCTGTCCTTGGCCATTTGTCACTGAGAGCACAGACCCAGAAGCTCTTCAGAGGCTTGTATTCCCCACTGCCTATCTTTTGTGCCCTATAGATCTTGAATTGGAAGACCAGGCCTTAGATATAGAAAACAGACAGTAGCTATGAGTCCAGAAACTTGAAGAAGACCAGCTCCAGATATAAGTATAGTTCTTCTTTGAGGACATAGATACTGAAGAGCCTTCACAGAACATAGGTTCTCCCAACCCAGTGAGGCATTATTTCAGGATGTTCAAGCCCAAGAGACTCTAGAATATCACATTCTAAAAAGAGTCCATGGCCTTCCTTCACACACCTCTCTATTCCTAGAATGTTGCTCTTTGTCCACTCAAGAGGTTCCAGATTACTCCACAAGAATCACCCTTAATCATCTCTCCTTTGGCAGTGTTCCTGATTCCCACCTCGTTACGCTCCTCAGAGAATTTGCCATTGCCCACTCTGTGGCCTCTTGTACCTTTGTTATAGTGCATACCACCTGCTGTTTTCCAATTATTTGTTGGTTTCTCTGTGCTCCCATAGGCTGTAAGCTCCAGAAGTGGAAAGACCACACCACTCCCTGCCTTCTCTGCATTCTCAGTGCCTAGCATACGAGGGTGTCCACAGTGCGAATAAATAAGGGGATGCTGGAAGGGATGAATGCTCTGAAAGTGAAAATACACTTCAATTAGAATTTTAAATCACCACCGATATTGCATATTCAAATATGTACTGGGCCTAACTAGAACAAATGGATGAAGTGGCTTGTGTATAAATGTAACAATACTATCAGGAGTGGTAAAAACTATGGGGAAAGGAGAGCCCAGAGGTATCTAAATAAGACCATTTGACTACTTTTGAATCAGCCTTCAGCTCTTATAGGCACATAGGCCTAGCATGGCTGAGTCATTTAAAAAAAAAAAAATTCAGAAAACAGATTTTGGGGTAAACTTTAGAATTTTTAAAGGTTTGGATAAACAATGTTTAAAAACACAACATGGGCTAAACAAAAAGTGTTTGGGGACCTAATTGGGTCTATAAGCTATCAATATGTAACTTCTGTGTAAAGAATTATTCTTTTTCTGAGTATTGGGTGCTTAGTTTATTGTAATAATAGCCACTTAGGTGGCTCTTGCCTATATGGAAATCAATTGGCAACTAAAATTGAAGACAATGAGAGAGAGAGCACAGGAAACACCCCTTCTCAATTTTCTTTTCCCCTCTCTTCATTGGTCTACATGCTATTCAAAAAAGCCTAGATTTACCTAAGAATAGATAGCTTTTTAAATTTTTCTGAAGGCCTCCTCAACGTTACATCTATTATTAGCCAGAATTCAAGCAACTGGCGCTCAAATAATTGGTAAATGGTGATGATTTCCTTTCTGCCAAAATACAGTATCCCAACCTGGAGCTATGAAGAGGAGCAAATCTATTGGTTGGTTTTTCTGTGGCCAGAGGTGGTAAGGTACAAAGGGAAGCCTGGAAACACTGTTGAGCCATAGGGAAGAAACAGCAAACTTTTAGGGTGGTAACACTTTATCGCAGCCATGTAGACTTCTAAAGTAAGGACACGGGGAAACAACAAAGTAATTACAAAGCCATTGGAGCACTGAAAGACCTTATTTGACCTCATGCAAGTCTACCCTATCTAACTTCTCAGCTGTGTAGGGATTCTGAAATTATAAAACGAATTTGAAAGCCCTTGAATAAATTCTAAATCACTATAAAAACTGTTGTATCAATATTATTCTGATTATTGTCACTGTTCTACAAATATGCTAGTCATAACAAATGAGGAAATACTCTAATTTTTTGTCTGTACCTCAAATTGGAATAGAGATTATGCCACCAGTCTACTTCAAAGAAACAAATGTACACTGAGCATCTGTTATCCAAAAAGTACTTTGATGGACATAATGGGGGGCACAGAAATTTAAAAGGCCCTTGTCTTTGAGAGCTTAGAGTTTAGGGAATTGGCCTTATCACACAGCTATGTTCTCAGAGCTAAGTGCTTCGTGTTGAGAGGGTTTCTGCCATACCGGTAAATTGGCCTTCATGCCCACTATGTTGGAATCAGCAGTGTGCTGGTAAAACAGCCCTCTGAAAAGCCCTGATTTTCTCAATGTTTGTGGTTTAAATACTCCCACGTGACTGATTTCATGTGACTAATATGAAGAGCCTCAACACAGAGCTGGGAGGAGATGTGCACACTCTCTCGAGCTAGTACAAACGAATTGGAACTTAAGTCAGGCAGATAAAAAGGAACTCTGTCATCTTGCTCCCGGTAGGGCTGATTGTAAACCCAGGGCAAGAGTGTAACCCCTTAGTCATCCACTCAAAACACTGACAGTTCTTATCTTAGAAACTTTTCTTTTCTCTAATCTGGATTCCTACACCCAAAATGATAATTGAATGAATACGAACCCTGATTATATTGTATGTCACCCACCTCAGCAAGACTACGTTTTAATGCCTTTTTAACTTCAATGTTTCACATACAGGAAGTGCTCAAAACAAATCTCTTAAACTGAACTAAACACAATATTGGAGCACACAAATTAGGCTCCTCAGTCACTTGTACCAAAACTCTTTTCTATCCAGAAAATTGTATCATGTATCCAATCTTGATTTCTAGTGCTAAATATTATACCATTCCCTATTTATGAACGCTGAATATTCATCTACGCTTCATTCTCTACATGTTTATTTACTCATTCAATATCTGTGTTTTCTTCAGAAGCCTGAAGATTGCTTTTAAAATATACTTTATTGTCATGTATTTATTCATTAATTCAACAAATGTATATGGAACCTCTACTATGTACATAGCACTATGTTGGGTGCTTTGAAAATACAGAGATAAATAAGACAACGTGACAACTCCGATCTCCTGGGATTTCTTGGCTCTGCCATCTCCTGTGGCTTTAGCTCCATTGTCAACCTGGTGGCCAGAGCTGTGGCCGGCATCAGAATCACATAGAACTAGGTCCAGAGGAGAAGGGACATTAACCATTTTGTTTGTTTGTTTGTTTTTCTTTGTTCACAAGAAAGGAAGTTCTATCAGATGTCCTCACAGACGTTTCCTCTGTAACAGTGACGAGATTGATTTACACACCCTATCCTCAGTCAGAGGCCAGAGCAGTGTGATTACCGTGATGGGTACCTAGACAAACTTCCGCAGAAGAAAGATGTTCAGAAGTCAACCACAAGAATTTTGAGAGGAGTAATGGGGAATTACAGTGTCATACCCTTTCTTTTATGATTTCTCTATTCTCATCCGCTTAATATTTAATTGACTGTCTTTAGTTGTGAAGTGCTGAGCTATTAGGGTGACTGCAAAGAGTTTACGTCAACATGACAAGGTCTGCATTTAAGTTCCTCCAAATGAATGCATGCACCTTGAGCTCCTAACACTTTATTCTATGTCACTGTGACCCCAGAATCTTACAGGTGAGACTGTTATACCCCTTCTCTTTCTGGCAAAAACCAGACCATCTCCCTAGCCTCTGCCACAGGCCTGTCCTTTGGTTTCTGCTCTAGTTCTGCATGCCCTGACAATGGAAAACAAATTGAAAATAAATTTCAACTCAAAAATATATTTAGGCCTATGTGCCCTTTGAGCTGGATGGTAGTAACAGAGCAAAAGAAGTTGGTCTTTCCTGTTCTTGTTTCATAATATAAACAACTAAGTAGGAATTTCTAAGATGTTTACTATAAGGAAATGGAATAGAAGGTGGTAGAAAACTAGAGGAGTGACATTGCTGATAGAGTAGAAATTTGAGGGAATTGAAAGTGAACACTACCTGTAGGTCACAGGGATGGGGGAGCATCGTGCGTTTATCCTGCTGGCCTCTCAGAGGGCAGTACATTCACTTTCACAAAGAAGAACAGGATAGCCATGAAATAAAGCAATTGTTGGCTTATTTATGAAATCGGGACACTCTGAAGTTATAGCCCAAGTCAAGTTTTCCTTTTGTATCTCCTGGCTTAATTAGTGTGGCAATAGTGAGATCTTTTTCCAACAAATTATTTCCTGAGTAAGTTAACTTGAACTGACGTGGCTATGTGAGGAGCTCCTGTGGAGCGTTCTCTCCTCAGATGGGTCAGTGAGAAGGTGGCAGCACCAGTCCTTAACTCAGGCAAGCAGGCGTGGGCCCCAGTCACGGAAAAGGTTATCAGGAGAGAGTACCATATTGTACTCTATCTCCAGTAACAAAGTGCATGTCAACAAGAGTGTCCTAGTTCATTACTACAGGGGGGCACAGATATTTTTAGTTTAGCACTAGTTAGATCCTATTCAGATACATCCCAGAACTGTCTGCGGGGGTGGAAAATACTTGTGTTCTAATGTAGATTAATTTGGCCCTTATGATTGCACCAACTTGCAAGTTGGAGGGGAATTGAAACCACCCATAGTGTGCTTTCCAAGCATGAATCTTTATCAAAATAGGTATCTAGGTAAAAGAAGACAAGCCCAGTACTTTTTAAAGGAAATTATTTTGATGGCATTCATATTGAGTGAGAAAATTAGATCATTTGCGATGGAGTCAGAATCCATCCACATATTGTAGGGTTTTCACTGTAACATGAAATGCTTTCAGTCTGACCTGCTTCTTTGCCTCTGACTTCATGTAGTTCATATCAAACTTGTGTGCTGAGCAGGTCTAATGCTAATGAGCACCAAGTATAGGAAATACTTGGTCATTTTCATGCATGGCACGTGCATTAATTTAATCAATGGCTTAATTCACCATGGGCTGAAATAAGGTCACTCAGTTTCTTCTCAGAAACTCAAGTGAGAGTAAATTAATGCCAGGCTAAACACCCTAGATAAACCAGTCCCGTAATTTTCTGTAACAAGTTATTTATGAAAACATATTGGAAATACCTGCCACCCTAGAGATAGCCCAAAGAGAGTCCATTGTAATAGCACCGTGCTAGGAGAAATTCAGTACAACATCAGAAAACAAGCAAGATGGGTTTGGTGGCTTAGTTCCTCTATAGTGCTACATGTGAATTTCAAATTTCATTTTATGTCTGTTTAACCCAAACATAAACACTGAATCCTCATCCATCAGGAAGGATAGAAAAAGCATATTAGGCAGCTCCTGTGGCCAATAGAAGTCAATATCCCATAGTAACAGCGGCAGCGCAGGAGTCCTTACCTTTTACCCAACATCAGTCCAAGTGGGACCATCTTAGGGAACAAAAATACAGAGACTGTCTCTACATGTAGGAACCTCAGCATAAGAGAGAGATGCGAATTAGGAAGAAGAGTCATATAGGTATGTGCATTTCACTATGATAAGGGAGAAGTCATTTCTTAGTAGCGTTTGAGTTTTTTTGAAAGTTCATCCCTAATTTACACCTAGTCAAGTTTTACTCTCTGGGCATTTGCAGGATTCAAAGGAGCCTTTTCAGAAAGACAGAGAGAGCGGGCAACTTTGTGGACCTGACCTCAAACTATTTCATATAAATTTTGCACTTTAACTAAACTCCTTATCTCTTTTCTACAGGAGTTTAGGTTTGATCGTTTTGTAGAAGATGGTAAGAAGAAAACCGCCTTTTTCAAAAACGGGAAAAAGCTGAAGTATTACCTATTGCCATTTGGATTTGGAGCCAGCAAATGTCCAGGCCGATTTTTGGCAATTGTTGAAGTAAAGCAATTGTTGGTTGTACTTTTAACTTATTTTGATTTAGAAATAATTGATGCTAAACCTATGGAAGCAAACTACAGTCGCCTTTTGTTTGGTATTCAGCATCCAGCTTCTGATGTTTTATTTAGGTACAAACTAAGATCTTAAAAGAAGTGATAAAGAAAGAAAAGAAATTTATCCGAACTAACCTAAATGTCCTCGGCTCGTCTATTTGTTTTGAATTTCTGCAAATATAATTGCTTTGTTTGTCTGTTTGTTTAAAAAGTGCCAATTTATATTTGATCTGTGATCAGTCCAGTTCGTACTTGGTCACAAAACCCATCATAAACTAAAAGAGGATGTCGACATGAAAATAGACATCATAATCAGCATAATGATAAACTCAGAATAGCCTTTTTATGTTTTTCTACATATTGTGATTTTCGCTCATCATGGTAAATGTACCACAATAAATTTGGCACTGTGGGATTTTTTTAAGTCACTCAGATTCTTCTCTAATATGTAAAATCACACTTTATGTACTAGTGGAAATTTGTGCTGGAAATGGACACAGTCTAACAAATTCAAAATTCTCAGAGAAGAAGGAAATTAAATTTTCATGAGATAAACTGGATGAAAATGTTCCCTTCAAGTGTGATATCAATAATGTCTATATCGCCTGGGTACTTTTGCCTTAAATGAGTTTTGCAGTAGATTAAATGCTCCAACTTCACTTCAATATTTAATCATCCATAAATGTTCTTTATCACTTTGTATACTATGGCTCAATGCAACAAAATTTCTCATTATGTAAGACCACTCATGTTAAGTTAGATACTGAGAAGATTTAATGTATAAGAACACACAAAACCTATTATATATTCAGCATTTGCCTGAGACGTTAGTATTAGGTTTGTTGTTAAGAGAAAATGTTAAAATCATGACAGGATTGATGGTAGCATTTGGTTTTAGTGTAAACTCTGAGGGCTATACCAGTATTGCAGTGAACTCTTTCCTAAATGCTTCCATTTATATAAACTGAGAAACCAGATCGCAGTATTTGTTCTTGACACATCACCTTTTGGACCTGGAGTTTATCTGTATTCTTTTGAGTTACACCATTACGGAATGCAGTATAATTTTATATGCCACAGTGCAGCATTGTGTCCATGATTCAAAGCTTTCTAATTTCAGCTTACCAGGTGATTGGCATCTGACCTAAATGATGCTACTGTATTTAAACAGGAAAAGTAGGTAATAAAATTCAGTTAATTTGCATTGCATGGATTGGAACTTCTATGATTTCAGCATCATGCTTTTGTTTTTAAAAAGGAAATTGATTATTAAAGTAACATTATAAAATACTTACGGTACTTAATAATAAGTAGATGTTCTAGCATTTATAGCCTCCTTCTTAAAGTACATGCTCTAAACATTTCTTAGTGAGGCTCTGCTAGCTAAGCTCTGTTTTTTGTTGATCAGAAGCATCTTTATTTTTGCCCTTGTTCTTAAAAGGTGATTTTTCTGTGCGCACAAATCTATTTCCTCCCAGCACTCTGAAGATACTGCATGTTCTTACGGCTTACACTGTTGCTATCAAAAGGTTAGCCATTAGTTTAATTATTCAGAGGGCAGTCTGCCTCTTCTCTCTGATAGCGTTAATGTGTTCTTTTTGTCTTTGATGTTCTTAGTCTCTATCACGCTTGCATGTCACAGTGCCTCTTGAGTCTGAGAATGTGTGTGTTTCATCGGGTAGGAAATATTCTTAGCCGTAACCTCTGAGTAGTACCTCTCCCAGACTCTATTAGATCTTCTCACTCTATACTCCATGTTCTTTGACCTTTCCTCCCCATATTTTCTACCTCTATTTTACATTCTAGGTAATTTGTTTAGATCTCACTGTGAATTTAGTCTCTATACTGTGTACCTAATTTGCTCTTTATCTCATCCATGGAGTTTGTTTTTAGTTTATGGTACACAATTATGATTTGTCCAAGTAAGGCCCCTCTGGCTTTGTCTACTTATTCTATCGTATCTCTAATCTTCACCATTATACTTCTCCCCATCATAGGCAAACATTCTAATGTGTTTGATATTTATCTTTTCATAAGTTTATATTTTTATAAAACATATTACCTGTGTGCATGTTAATTTACATAAACGAATTTTCTATATATGACATCCTTCTTAATTTTCTTATTAAGCTCTATATTTTTTAAGATATATTCATATTACTATATATATATGTATATATACATATATATTTAATCTTTTGCTTCTTTTTTTTTTTTTTAAAGATTTTATTTATTTATTTGAGAGAGAGAAAGCATGAGAGGGGGGAGGGTCAGAGGGAGAAGCAGACTCCCTGCCGAGCAGGGAGCCCGATGCGGGACTCGATCCTGGGATTCCAGGATCATGACCTGAGCTGAAGGCAGTCGCTTAACGAACTGAGCCACCCAGGCACCCTAATCTTTTGCTTCTAACTGCTATGATCTCTTCACCCCATGATGGAAACTATATCCATCAGCTACTTAATTTGGGGGAGAGGCCAAAGCAGGAACTAAAAACTCCTCCCCTACCTATCCTCCCACTGCTGTGTCCACCGTCCTCTGTCCCGGGCTGCGGCAAACTCTGTCCCCAACCCCTGTAGTGTGCACACACATGCACACACAAACACACATACCGAGTCCGTGACTACCTTCATTCTCCCTGAGATGTTCTAGATCTGCTATGTTCTATCCTTAGGGCCTTACGGCCCTCTCCCTTCTGTGGGTTGATTGATCTTGAGCCACGGTACCAGGGGCCAACTTGTCAGCTTTCAGTTTTTCTGATCCCACTGAATTTGCTAAGTTCAATGATTTCATATTCAGTTTGAGAACTCTCTTTTGTTCATCCTATCTGCCTGGTCATTTTTCTTTTAAAAATTTTATGTATTTATTTGAGAGAGAGAGAGAGAACACAAGCAGCAGGGAGAGGGAGAAGCAGGCTCCCAGCTGAGCAGGGAGCCCGATGTGGGGCTCGATCCCAGGACCCTGGGATCATGACCTGAGCCGAAGGCAGACGCTTAACCGACCGAGCCACCCAGGCGCCCACTGCCTGATCATTTCTGATGTCTTTTTCCTTCATCATATGCTCAGTATCCTCTTCCATTTCTTCAAGTACTTTAAGAAACCTATTTTATATTATGTATCTGATGTTTCTAAATCATTAATGTTTCGTGGGTCTGATTCTATAGTTTGTTTGTTTCTGTAACTCTTACTCACTATGGCTTGTTTATTGAGCCCATATTCCTTGGAATTTTATCTCTGGAAATTTTTTAAGACCTGAGTTTAAAACTCATTCCTTCGGGGAGAAGTTGAGTTACTTTTGTCTGACTGCTGATGTTATTATCAAATTCACATCACTTTAAGTTTGCAGCTTGAGAGGGGATGAGGGGTGGGAGATACATAGGTAATGTGGGTTCTAGCCTTAAATCAGCTACAAAGCAGCCCTATGATTAGGAATAGATGGGAGACACTTCCTATTTTGTTTTGTTTTGTTTTGTTTTGTTTTCCTTCACCATCGCTGAGAGAGGCAAATCTACGGACAGTTTTGCTGTCTGGAACAAGGTTTCTTTCTAGTTCACCTACTAAAGATGTTCAGTTTGTGAGTTCTTGGCTTTGTGCGGGAGTCTTTGATTTCACACACACACACACCCAGCTTGGGCCCTAGGCTTTATCTTCTGCCTTCCACAAAGCATAGCCCATTCTTTTTATAGTAGGAGGACATCTAGTCCACCATATGACCTGAAGTAGAAACTTCCGTGTGCTTACATTTGTCTCAGTAGTACACTTTTGCGATGTTACAGTAGAGAGAACACAGGAAATTATTTAATTCTAATGTCTGCTTAACTTATAACTAGAAGTGTGTACAGGAATTTAGAATAGAAAGTAAGAATAAACAAAATGGTTGGGAAAATATTATATAAAAGGAGTGGATAGTAGAACCAAAACAAGAGAGTCCTGTAAAAGGCTTACATCTAGTCATTAAAGCATGTTTATGAATAGAAAAAATGTCATGGAGAAATAAGTTAAAAGACATGGATTCCAGCTATGATATGACTAGTTTGTTATCATCGACAAGTCATTCTGCCTCTCATTGCTTCAGTTCCTTATTTGCAAAATAAAAATAATAAGGCCTTTTGACATGAGGGTTCATGATGAGGCTTAAACATAGTAAGACGTGTGAATTTATTTTGAAAAGTGTAATGCAATATGCAAACATAAAGTTGTAAAGGAGATACTTTAACAAGTTGTGCCTTTTAAAAACTGTTCTTATGTATTTGCTAAAGGGAATAATTTTTTAGTCATTACATAGTTCATTATTCATTAATTCAATCAAACATTTATTGAGCATTCCCCCTGTTCTAGATATGTTGTTATGTACTGGATTACCCTTCTTCAAGAACACACAATTTATTAGGGAAAACAACACATACACAACTAATTTATTTTAAGTGTCCTTGTAAGTAATAAATTCATTTCTTTAAAACAGTTTTAAAATTCTGATTTACCTCTAGATCTAGCCTCCCGTCACTCATTCCAAAGTAGTGTTCTGTAATGAGAAATTACTATGTGCATAATTACACACAATAAAACATATTCATCGGGTATTGTGATTATAGGACAAAAATAGCCAAACCAAAAATACCCAAACCAAACCTTATTGAGGCTCTAAAATGTCTTAAAAACTATACTTTACATATCATAAAAACCCATCTTTTCATTTTTACAGCCTCCCCAAAGTTTCAAATTAAAGGAAATGAATAATAGTATTGTTTTATATCAATGACTAACAGTAATGAAGCATCTAGTAGCAAAAACTAAATGCTCTGAAGATATTAAGAAAAAAGCTATTTACCACTAAATAAGGCATGCTGCTAAGCAACCTACATGGGAACATTTATCCGCCTTCTTTTGGTTTTCCTGGCACACTTAATTATATCTTCATTTTATCATTAAGTGTGGGGTCACAAGTCTAAGGTAAAGGGGTTACAACTCAAAATCTACATGATGACTTCTGTTTATTTTCTCATAAAAAAATAATTTGGGTAACATTTCCTGTAAATGTCTTCTCATTGAACAGTGGAATCTTAAAACCAATTTCAAAGATCAAAGCACAAAAATTATTTAGGTTTTGATCTTAGCATAAAATAATGTCAATAATTATAAAAGAAGAATTATATGCCCTTAGAATGTGCACTGTTTTTAACCTATTAAATTCACAATATTGCAAACTATTATTTACTTGAACTGCATTATTAGGTATTCATATTCACATACTCAATTAAGAAAAATTTAGCAAGCCAAGATTACATTCCCTGTAGCATTATTTTAAATTATAATGAGCAATCACATAAAACTCTCTACTATTTCTCTAAAGCAATTATTACTTAGTCTTCTTCATAGTGTTAATCTAAATCAGTGATCAATGATGTTTGGACTTTCTAGCTTAAATCTTTATTTTATTTATAATACTTTTCTTCAGTAAGATAAATTTAATTTGTGAAAAACTCTATTGCACCATTTTAAATAGGAGATAATTTGGCAATACTTATGTTTAAAATATTTTTTAGTCAGAGGAGTGCCATATATTATAAAAAAAACTGTCGTTCTGAATTGTTTGTTTAATATTACCTTTTGATTTTAAAATGGTATATATGTGGATTTATGAGGAAGCAAATCTTAAAGAGACATTAGGTAAGAAAGGCAAATGCTTTGTAAATCTATTTAATTATCTTTTATTTACAACAATAATTCAATAAATCAACTTTTAAAGCACAGGTGAATGACTGTGTGTCCTTATTTCCCTACTAGGAGCATGTTCGGTGACAGAAGATTTGGTTCCAAATAGCAGGTTATTTGGAGAATAATTTTGCTGTCTGAATATCCTCACATCCCTGTCTCCCCCCACCCAAACACACACACACACACACACACACACACACACACACACACGTTCTTATTTTCTGATTTCCTCCCTAAAGGTACATTCATTGTTACATTCAGAGTGTTTTTCAATATGTTTTAACTTAGCTATGTATGTGGGAAATAATAAAAACAGACCCAAGAAATATCAGGGACTAATAAGTTTTTTAATATGTTTATTTTAACCAGGCTGACCTTGCTAGACCACAGTTCTTCATAATTGCAGTCATTCTGTGGAAAGATGTAAAAGAACAAAAAATGGAAGAGAGATCCCATTAGATGTGGTCTTTGTTTTCTGCAGATCTCTTACCACAGATCATGAATGAAGCTGAATAATACTTGGACAGTATTCTATGTATTCATAAAGCTGAAATCCAAACTGTAAATAAAGCAAGCACCACAGAATGGTGTTGATTTGGATTAAATGTGGCTTCTGCAGTAACTTTATGTATAGCATTTCACTGGACACTTGGTTTCTCTAAGAAACACTCCCGTGAGTCATTAACATTTTACAGGAACTTGTCTCAGACTCTAAAGGTGTTCCTGTGTATTTCAACTAGTCAGTTTAGTGTTAACAACTAGGATAAATCATGTCATTAAATGGACAATCTATAAAATAATTATCTCTGCTTTCAATTTTACTCTAAAAAACACTTATTGAGTAAATTTAAAAAAATTTATTTTTAATTGCCTGGAATTATCCATGATCATGTGAGTAATAATATGCATTTTCTATTCAGGATATAGCTGGGTAGAAAAAATACTCAGGGGTTATGCTGGATAATTTTAAGTGGGTTTGATATAGCTTATTGTTAATTCTTTGAGGTATAGTTTATGTTCTCAATTCCTAAATGTATTCATTTTTATAAGGATAGATATGATACATTGCAGACACAGAAAGTAAATGTTTAGAGATAGACTCGTGAAGCATTTTATTTCCCTTACAATGTTTTGTGCCTATAGAAGAAACTAGAGGTAAAGGTAACTATAATGTAATAACAGGTGTATAACAGGTAAGGGTACAAATATCTAATGATTCATCACTGAGTCAAATTTAAACACTTATAAAGCATTATTAATTTGAGATTTTTATTTGTTTACAAGAGAACATTACTCCATATAACATTTATTTCTAAGCACGAGCCATTATAGTTAACATAAAATATATGTCATTATTACCTGACAAATAACCCAAATTTTTTAGTAAATTCTTCTGTCTCTTGTGTTTAATGTTTAAATGAAATATACTTTATTTCGCAACTTCTAAGAACTATCCAATATGTTTAAAGTTTACAAATGTCTTTGTTTTATAATTTAAATGGAATTTTTTTTTTAACTATTTGAAATCACTTTTGGATTTTTTTTAAATGAATCTTAAAGTATACAGAAAGTACTTCCTCTGTGTTTTGAAATTAAGTATCCATTTTTTAAACTTTTTATTTTGAGCTAATTTTAGATTTACCCAAAAGCTGTAAAATAGCATTCATTTCTACAGAAGAAAGTCCTCAAACAATGTTTCCAAAAAGTTAAACTGTAAGAGTGGTCCCAGGACTTAGCCAGTTGAAGACCTTAGTTAATCCTTGAACTTTGAAGATGTTCATCCACAGTAACTACCCTGTAGGGCAACCTCCTATAAACAACCACCGAGTGGCAGAGATCATTTCATTGTGTATGCCAGGCAGATCCTCTAGAATCCAAGTAAATTTGGTTTTGGGAAAACATTTCTTTTTTCTAAATTTTAAAAAGAGCTTACTTTGTTCAGTAATTCTAGGTTTTCCTTAATTTCACTCTCTTGAGAAATCTATACTTTAACGATAGATATGCCGGCTGCTTCTCCAAAAAAAATAAATAAATAAAAATAAATCAGTTACTCCCTAACCCTGCTTCCTGATATATGGGACATTCAAAAGATAGACTCCCTTTCCCCTCCATGGCTTTTCATGTTTCTGTGGAGGCCTGGTTTGGGAAACCATTTCTTTTCGTGGACGTCACAGATGGAGGGCACAGGCTCAGCCAGACCCCAGAATTTTGACCATAGCTCTGCCGAGAAGCTGTACATGGCAAATGTAGTTGGACTTACTTAAATAGACAGGGCATGATTTAATGTTTTAACCAGTTAGGTATACAACCTGGGTCTCTCCCATTATAATAAGGTATTATTTGTCTTCTCTTTTCAAAAAGTAGATGAAGATATTTAACAAAGAAATCCTTCGACCGAGTTCTTCAGTAATTGCCAGAGCAGAGTAAATGCATAAAATGAGCTTAGGCCATGAAGCATTTTTATGTTTAAATCTAAATTCTCATCTCTAAACATATCTATTAACACAGCAGATTTGAGTTGCAACCATCCTCCTAATAAAATGTAAAATCTTTAAGATTGTGAAGCATTTGTAAATAATGGATCCTTTAAATATCCCTGAACTTTATTCTAAAACTTATAAGGAGAAATAATAATTGCTTTATATAACCACTGATACCATTTTAGCATTTGATGAAGATGTTAATTTATGGTTGGTTAGCAGTTTATGGCTGTCATTAGTTTTTCAGTTTGGCCCACATTAGAAATCTATTTTTCTTTTTTATTTTAATCTGAGACAATTATATAAAGATATGGTTATGTTTTATCTAAAATGTATCATTCTACTATAGCATTTCAAATTATTCACAGATCATAGTTCTTATATGTGCATATATGAATTTAAAAATACAGCAATAAAATGCTTGAAACAGATCATAAATTTGCTTCATATTTTATTGCATCTCTGAATCAGGTTGAGAAGACAAGGGCAACTATGGTCTTTGGGAAAGAATTAACTCTTTCCCAAGCTGGAAAGGAGAATGATATCACAGTGTGCATAATTAAAGCTAACTCCCCATCGAAGCATCCTGGAGGCTTACTTGTAAGCTACGCTTGTCTATTTTATTATATATGGTGGTGGTGGGGGGAGGGGCCCGCTGCAAAATCCTCTTTCCCTTTGCAGTCTAACCTTCCCAGCCCAGTCATTTCTCTTAAAGTTTCTAATTTGTATTTCTATATTGCCCGAATTAGAGAACACTGGGGAAGGGAAAGAAAGAAAAGTCACACACACACATGCACACGCACTCAGGGGTACCTGGTAATTTTGTCATAGTCCAGAAATCTCCTGGATCGTGTTAAGAAGAGTAATTTAGAAAAAGTGGTAGAATTTAACCCAAATTAAGCCTCAGGAAAAGCGAGCAAAGAGTTTCCCAGCTTTGCTAGGAAGCAAAGACCTCTGAGGTTTAAAACTAGGGCGTTTTCGCAGAATTCCTGGGTTTAGCAAGGCTGTGGGGTGCTCCTGACAAGCTTGACATTTATTTGGACGCGAACCCACCTGCCTGGGGGGCGCGGGGGACAACTCGATCCTAGTGCCACCTCTAGAAAGAGAGTTTGAGGCTGAGACCCTGAACTTCGCTTTTTGTGCCAAGAAACTTGGAAGTTGGATGTTTTGGCTCCCTCAGGAGGGGCTGGGAACCCAGTCCAGGGGAAGCACTGGGAGAAGGGGTGCTCTGCGGCTGCAGATACCGAGTCCCTCCCAGGGCGCCTCGCGAGCAGAACTGCGCGGTGGGCACGTGTATTGTGGACGTTCTGTCTGTAACCTTGGGCTGGCTGTAAAACGGCCGCCTCCCTTCTGCTCTCCCAGGTCCCCAGTACATTTACCCTGGCCTTGGGGTAAAATAGACACCTGCTTATTCAACACAACCTACAGAACCCTGGTTCTAGTAATCACATATCCGTGGATCAGAAGAGCCAGAGATCCAACGGGAAGCAAAGGACTCTTACCCTGAGAGTTGTTTTTGCTCTTAAACTTAAGTTATTGTCTCCAGGTTCCCTCCCTCTCCGCCCCCCCTCCCCTCCTTCCATCTACTGTGCCCAATTAAAAGGGCAAATTTAAATCAACCTGCACCTCACTGGCTTGGCAAATCCAGGGGCATCTGAGTTATAAGTGCCAACGCAGAGCGCGCAGGAGACGGGCTCATTTATTTTGCCCACACGACAAAAAACTGTTAATTGATGTAAAGTTGCTTGGCACGTGGATAATTGAATCTGGCCTGCATTTTAATTAAAAGAAAACTTATTTATGTTTCTGATGTTTACATCTTGCAATTTAATTTTGTTTAGAGGCACTGTGGTGTACTTGGTACCCCCCACCCCCCACCCCACCACCACCACTTTCCCAACTGAAGCACAGTTTCATTAAAGGTTTTGCTAAGGAGACTCGTCTGACCAGGATTCATTACCTCCTGCCTTCTACGAGCACACTTTCGGGTCTCTACTCACTCTGTCGCTCCACCCGGCGGAGCCGCCACAATGTGCTGCGAGCCGGGAAGTGAACTCTCATCATTATTTTTCAAAGTCTCCAAGTGTATTATCCTTTTTCCTAGTGGTAATTAGTTACCATAGCATCTAATACGTAAATGTGCCCAGAGCACACCATTAACAGTTAAACGGAGGATTCAATTTAACACATGATTATATCTTTCATAAGTCATTAGATTGGAAAAGTCAGTGCCACTCATGCTGGAGCAATCTGAGGGTCCGGGGCGCGTGGAACGGTTCGGTTCCAGAGTCCGAGACCGAGAGCGCGTGGAGAAGGGAAACCTGTGAGCCTGGGCCCTCCCTGGTGAGCTGTCGGCAGTAAGGATGGGTGGTGGGTGGGATAGAAAGGAGAAGAATTTAAGCTTAACACAGGATCTTGGGGGGGATGCCCAGCTGCGGAGAGCGGAGAATGCACCATAGAGTGCGCGCGCGCGTAATCGCGCGCGCGCGCGCGCACACACACACACACACACACGCACACACACACACAGAATGCGGGGGGGGGGAAACCAGGGGTAACTAGCAAGATCTCCGGAGGTGATCGTTTACTGATCCTGTAGGAGTCCAGGAAGAGCCCCGACGCTTCTGTAGGTGCCTAGTGTCAAACTGGAGAGGGGACCTAGGTAGGAATTAGAATTTAGAGAAGACAATTGAAATTAGAAATTAGAGAAGGAAACCGGTGGAATAGAAGGCCAAGTGGGACCCAGGGTCCTCGCTCCGCCTCATTTGCCTACTTTCTGTTCCCTAACAGGAGTAGCAGGATGCCTCCGGGCGGGGCGGGGTGGCTCGCAAAAAGCGCCCAGAGGTGCGGTGGGTGTGGAGCAGGCTCCGAGGCCGGCAAGGTGCTCTGGCAGTCTAGTATGCCTCAGCCTTAGGGGCCAGCCTGTCTGCTCGAGCCACAGGACACTTGCGCAAGACCACAGGGATGCCCCTGGTGCTCAGCCACTCGGGCCCGACGTGCATGCTCCAGACTGGAAGTACATCTGGGGCCCACAGGCGTGTGGGCCAACTTTCCAGAGTGGGCCGCAATTCAAGACTCAAATTTCAGAAAGGAGACGGCGCCGGGAGGTTTGCCGGGTGGGGGAAGAACTGTTTCTCCAACCATCGGTTTCCTTCTCTAAAAGCTGCTGCTGAAGAAACTTTGAAAAAGTTTGAGGCCCTGTGCAGGGCCCCCTAAGTAAATCGCGGAAACCCCTCCCGTTCCTTTCAGATGTCCGACCTTTATTCCTAGAACCAAACGCTGGCCAACTCCTGGATTGGGAAAGAGAATTGATTTGTCTGAAATGACCAACATGAAAATAAATATTAATAACCCTATTTTTAATAATTGTGCATATTCGTCTGACATTTCAACTTATTCTCAACATGCTCTTCTTTCCCCAACCATTCCAAGTCTCTTTCAGGAGTTAAGACTGGAGATTGCATTATTAAAGAGTGAAAGAATGATGAGTATTTCTTTTTCTCTTGAAGTTCAAGCTTTGTTATTTGTACAATTTCTAATAATAGTTGAACAGTACAGAGGTTACAGAGTATTTCAAGGAGGTCCTCTTAATAAGGAGAAATATTAAGCAGTAAATCTTGCAGCAAATGTATCCCCTATAATGTTAATATGCAAAAAGAAAAAAAATTCAACTGATGGTGGCTGTGGTTAATTCCTAATCAGAATGATGGACAGCAGGGCCAGAACAATACAAACTAATGGCTGTGTTGCTGATCACTTTACCCCTTGATTAAAGACACCCAATTATGGCGCAGAACAGTGTCGTAATTATGTTTCTTAATCACATCCAGGAGGTTTAATTGCCTTAACGATGTGTTTCATTAAATGAATTTAGGTATTATAGTCGACAGTTTTCATACACAGTTGTTTTCAAATTAACATAATATTAGACATCGTCATGGAAATTGTTTTAATAATCATAATTAGACGCACCCAGGCTTTGTCTGGTAAATGCTGAGAGACGGTCTCTTCCTGCCTGGGGGCTGCCCTAGTCTGTTCCCTCCCTCTGCCCCCACTCCCTGACTGGGAGGGCTCCAGCTTCAAGGCCCTTTGCTGTTATGTTTTCTGAAAAGTTACAGGTTCTGATTAATCTTTTTTGATGGCAAGTGGAGCAGAAAATATCCTCCCTCACCCCCCACTAAGTTTGATGTCATTTAGGGATATCATTATGAGCTGAGGCTATGCAAAAATGCATGTAGCATACTGCCTACAGAGGAAACACTCTAACTCCACCACCATCACCATCACCACGACCACCACCATCTCTATAACCTCCACCACAGGAAAAATCAAGCCTTCTATATTTGAAGACATCATTAAGGTCCAAATACAAGCCTATACAGACGTTCTTTAATAGAATCAATTCTCAACCCAATCCCCATATAGCCCCTAAAAATCTCATTAACAAGCCACACTAGTAAGTTTTGAAAATCTCTATGGGCATTGTTTACACTTATAATTAAGCCTGGTTGATTCTCTTGTTACAAAAAAAGTGGAAAGCCACAATAAAATCCATTCTCAGAGAATCCAACTCCATCTTTTTTCCTTGGCTTTCGGGCAGTTGGAGATATCAGTTTGGATTAAAACTCTTCAAAAAACTTTACCCTCTTTGATGGACCCTGGCATGCTTAACAATGCCATCATACAAGTGGGAAAAAGAATTCCAGGGGCAGCATGGCCTTCAAAGTTCATTCCAGCAGATAGGAGCTCTGGATCTCCTCTGGGTCTCACCAGTGACCCCATTTATCTCTCCTCCAATGACCAGGCCCAGCCATCATCCTATTAACAAGTAAACAAGTGAACTAGGGCTACTCTTAATTGTGTATCCCTGCCAAAATTTAAGTTCCACCTTCTCTGAAACTCCTTTCTTTTTTGTTACCTTTCAAGCAAAGAGTAACACAGAAGAGAGGTGATTGCTCCTTCCACAAAGCACAGCATAATAAAATGTTTGATCAAAATATTTTAATAAAGATTCTTTCTGACATAGATACACATACAAATGGTTGTACATAGCTGTCATAGTCTGATTGACCTATTTAATATATATATATCATTCTTTACACATCCAAAACCCGCCAGTAGATCCATCATAGCTCCCAACTCGCCATCCAACCTGACAAACTGAATTTGTATTATCTGCAAGTGGAAAATAGCAGGACTCCATTTTTAAAAAAGATTTTCTTGATTTTCATAGGATAGAAAGGCAGGCAAACAGCCATGCAAACTAAAACTGAAAGCTCACTTTGGGTAAATAGCTTCTTGCTCTTCCTTAGTTTTATTTTATTTCTTTTTAAATTTTTTTTTTTTTTAGAAAAATAACAAAGGATTTCACACCATAGGCAAATCAAACCAGTCTTTTAACTTAAATAATTCTCCACAGTTAAAATAACTTATATATGTACATATATATTAAAAGCAATTAAATTAGACCTTTTAAAAATGCACAGCACAGCCTGGAAAAATATTTGCTTAGCATGTTCTTACTTATAGGATCTATTGCTGTGATGTCTTTCCCTTTTAGAATGCAAAGGAGTCCCCTTTCAAAAAAAGAGATCAATTCATTCATCAATTAAGAATACACCTTTCCTGTAATTTTTGGACTGAAGCAATTTATTAAAGCTCAATTTAAATACAGGGATGATGCAACTGAAAATATCCAGATGACCTTTGATAAACCTAAGCAGCTCAGATACATCAATATGTCTCTTCATACTTGTTGGCAAATAAACCTTTTAAACACTTGGCACACAGTATAAGTTAATCTATAAAACAGAATTTTAGAGGCATTAAAAAAATCTGCACATAAGACCCATGACCTTAACACATGATAAATATTGTTGATGTGGAAGGGTCATTGAAGAATAACAAATAAATACCATGAATTGTTAATACATCATTGCAGAGTGAAAAGTAACAAGGTGCACATAAATATTTTAAAATGCAATTCTTTCAGCCACAGTCAGTTTTTTTTTTTTTATATCACTCTTGCCAAAACTTTTGAGCATTTTCACAGGATTAAAGTTCAGAGACAATAAAAAATACAAGTCTTTTCATAGCAATGTGTCTCTTTCTGGTTTTTTCCCCCCACTTAAATAAGTCTACATTTCAAGTTTTCCTCCTGGCTCAGAATCAAAATTTATTTTCAAGTGCCCTTTCTGATTTGTCTGAATGAATATTCCGTCCCACAAGCCACCCAACCCCGGACTCCTCCTCTGCCCCTCAGCACTAGCCAAATTCACGATTATTAGTAGGATTAGTATTTTGCCATTGAATAAATACTCTCCACGCTTCCTAACCGAGCGACTACTTCCCAACTTATTTTTTAAGCTTCCCTGCGGTCTAGGCTGCAACCAAAGTTGCCACTTTTCTGAGAAAAAAACATCCATACTTCATCCCAACTCCACCTCCCTCCTCCCTCCCTCCCCATCCCAAAGACCGAGATTCTGGGGATGTCAAGGCTCAAAGTCCCGGTTGTCTCTGATACTTCTCCTCAGTTCTCGCCTCTGCTTTGTTTGCTTTGCAAGTGTTTCACAACAAGAGAGGGCCAAAATAAAAGGGGTGGGGGGGCAGCTTTTCACTTTCCTCTAGCTTTGGGGTCGGTCTTGTGTTTTCCGGGGGGGTGTGTTTAAGGCTTCTCCGTGCACTGTTTGCAGAGGCTGGAGGAGACGCTGTTAAACAGGGCGCACTTCTCCGGACAGGAGGCGGCCGGGGGCAGCCCAGCGCTGAACGGGTAGCCGGCAGCCTGCTCGTAGGCGCCGAGCGCCGGGTGCAGGGCAGCAGCCGCCGCCGCCGCGGCTGCGGAGCTGGGCAGCGAGGCGGCCGAGATGGCCTGGCCCTGGTTGAGGTAGGCGACGAGGCGCCGCATCTCCTCCAGGGCCTGCGCTTGCATGAGGATGTAGTTCTTGGCGAGCAGCAGCGTGGCGATCTTGGAGAGCTTCCGCACCGAGGGGCTGTGCGCGTAGGGGATGACCGCGCGCAGCTCGTCCAGCGCGTCGTTCAGGTCGTGCATCCGCCGGCGCTCCCGGGCGTTGATGTTGAGCCGCAGCGCCTTCTGCTCTTTGGATTTCTTGCTGCTGCTGCCGCTGCTGCCGCCGCCGCCGCCGCCGCCGCCGCCGCCGCCGCCGCCGCCGCCGCTGCTGCTACCCCCGCCGCCGCTGCTGCTACCCCCGCCGTTGCCGCCGCCGGGGCCCCCCGGGGGGGGCGCTGGCGCCGCCGTGGAGGTGGGCGTTGGAGCAGCCCTCGGCCGCCTTGGCGCCTCCGCCTCCCGCGCCCGGGGAGGCCCGCGGGTCGCCGCCTCCGGCCCGCAGCACCAGCTCGCAGCGGCCGTCGCTGTCGTCGTCGGGGCTCTGCTCGCCGCCGCTGCTCTCGGCCACCGAGCCCCGGCTCGCACTCTCGACGTATTTGAGGCACAGGGCGGCCCCAGCCGGCAGACTGCTCAGGCTGGGGTCGCCCCCAACGCCGGCAGAGCCCACGAGCAGCCCGGGGACGCCCACCCCGCCGCCGCCGCCTCCCGCGCCGCCGCCGCCTCCCCCGGGCGGTGGCAGCAGCAGCCCTGCCCCCTCGGGGTCAGCCGGCTCGAAGCAGCCCAGGGGCGATGAGGAGGACGACGCCGGGCGCTCCCGGGGCGGCGGCGCCAGGGACAGGTCCATGCCCGGGGGCGTGGAGCGGAAAGCCGCCTCCAAGCGCTTGGCGGTGGAGGCGCTCAGGCTCTTGTGCAGAAAGAGGTCGTCTTCGCCCGCGGCGGCCGCGCCGAGGTGCAGCCCGCGCTCCATGGTCCGGCGCCGCCGCGCAGCCCCGGCCCGCCGCGCCGGCCGCCGCCGCCTCGGCTGGGGAGTCAGGCGGCGCCGCAGACGCGCCGGAGCCGGGCTCCTGGGCTGGTGCGCGCGTCGGTCCCGGTGCTGCTGGCAGCCCTCTCCCCTTCTTTTTCTTTTTCGCCTTCCCCCGCGCTCTCCGCCTCCTCTTCTTCTTCTTCTTCGTCTCCAGCCGATGGTGCTGGCTGCTGGGGCTCACCATGGGCCGCGGCCCCGCATGGTGGGAGGGTGGGCGCGGAGGGAGTGGAGCCGCCGCCGCTGCCGCCGCCGCTCTGAGCCCAGCCCCGCGCCGCCTCTCCGCACCGTTTATCTTGCTTGGATTCACCTTCAAGAGATTTCCGGACCCATCAACCAGCCGCCGCCACAGACGGGGGAGTCTTTTACATCATTATCTCTGAGTAGGTTATTATGAAGAAGACTCGCCTGTTGGGACAGCGCTTTCTACCCAATCAGGTTAACGTTTTAATTAATAGGATTAAAACGGTAACAAACAATCGCAGGCGCTATCTGGCCGCGAGTCTGAATAGTTTCATTTCCCAGGTCTGAAGACAGGCAGCAGCTAGAGCTTTATAAAAGGCGCCTGCTCCATTATTCTGCGTGCCATCTGTATACACAGCTTAGCGCATATGTTTGCAAGGCGCTGGGTCCTGTTAGTAACCCAACAACTGCCTTTAGCTTGACATGTGTGGCGACTTTCACTCATCAATGAGCACACTAAAAGCCCTACTTAGAGCCGAGGATGTTCTTTGCTCCTTCAGCAAATTGTAGATCGGCGGCAAAGCCTGGGAGTCCCGGGGAAAGCAGACGCCCCCCATCCGCCGCACCCCACCCCCACGGCCCTTCCCTCGCCACTGCTGTCTCATCTTGTGCTAAATTACCCTTGCGGGCGAGAATTATACTCCACGCCTGTTCGTAGAATGACTCTGATCTGGATTTGGTGATGGGAGTTTCGGGGGGAAGTAGTGTCCCGCTGGCTTGCCCCAAATTCACCCAAGATTCTCAGCTAGGAAGAGAGCAAAGCAGTCGTCCCCTTCGAACACACTGCCTAATTTCCACCCGACGCCCACTGCCCATTTCCTATCCGGATTGGGGAAAAAAAAAAAAAAAGGAAAATGGAGAGCAACTTGATCATGCAGCCCGTTAGATTAAAAAAAAAAAAAAAAAAAGGGGGAAGGGGTGCTTTTGCAGTGGTCTCCAAATAACTGGGACAGCGATGGTGATTATGAAGCATATGATTTTCTAAACGGGAAGAAACTGATTTCTCAAACTTTCCTCAAGATTAAAATCCAGTTGTTTCAGAATGGCCAACTCCACCAGGAGTCAAATCCTCTCACACACCAAGTGGGGCATTTGTGCGTATTTATTTACCCGGAAACATAACCGACAGCTAGGAAGCCATTCAGGGACCTCTGGATGTGCCTCGGTTGTTCCTGGAGGGCTAGGAAGGAGAGAGCTGGGAAAACAAGTGCTCCTTTCCGGATGGGAAATGGTACACGCAGTCCTCTCGCTCCTGAGTTCGATCTGGGAGCACATGGTATTTAGCGGCTGGTTTTCATCCTTGTGACACAAGTAAAAACAATATTTCCCAACACCTCCAATAAATCTTTCTTATGTGGCAGAATTACTGAAGCCTATGAAATTTTTGGTTTCTCTGGTTTCATTAAAAACCTTTTAATTGTGGCTTTCAGAGTTGGCCCCAGGTGTTGGACTCTTTTCATTACATTTTGCTCTAATGTGATGAAATTCTAATTCTCTCCTTACCATATGGTTAAATTTCCCCACTGAGAATTAGTTGAAAAAGGAGAAATAATCTATTAATCTCTGTAATAGATTCACAAATGAGTTTCGCCACAGAACCTGTTTTTGAATGGTAATATCAGAACAGTTGGGCGCCTTATTTGATAAAGGAGGGGTGAGGACGACACAGGGGCGTCTGCATTTTCACCTGGAAAGAATGAAAAGGGGCTCAGCGGTATCTTTCCAAAATAATTGCCTGAGATTCAGTCTCATGGGGACGGAAATACTACGCAGTCGTCGGTTACTTTCGCGCCTTCGGATTTACTGGAATCCAAAGACTGAGGGAAAAGCTAGCGGGCTGCGGGAAGCGATCCAGCTTAGGACCCAGGCCGGTGGTTCTGGAAGGCTTGAGCCGTCCCACGTGTCTCACTGGGGACTTAAAAGCACGTTTACGTGCAGGGCGGCCTCTCGCTCACCACTTCCCTCCCATTCTCCCTCCCCTGGCGCTCGCAGCTGTTAACCTCTCCCTTTAGGAAGCTAAAGACACGCTCCTGTTATTGTTTTTCAATTAGCAGCTTTGTTTTCACTGGGATCATAAACAAAGGTTCTCTATAAACATAGGTGAGTCTTGTGTGCCTGACAGTAACTTACCGAAGTCCTCTGGCCACTTACCGAGGACTGAGGCTGGCACCGTCGTGGCTCTGGCCGGACTGGCGACATGTCCCCGGATGTCTGACACGGTTTCTCCAGCCACCCTGCCTATGTAGTGGGCCCGCACTTTCCGCGCGACGCCAGCATTGCTGATGGCCCCTCAGTGGGCACTAGATGGGCGAAGGATCGAGCATGCCTGGGTCCGGTAGGAGCTCGGGCTTAGTTACCGGCCGCCGAAAAGGGCCGTGCCCCGCAGGCCGAAATGGCCGAGCCGGAGCCCCTCCGAAGGCTGCCCTGGCTAGACCTTGGACCCTCGGACGCTGGTCCTTCGCCGCTGCCACGTACTCAGCACCGGAGAGCACCTCGTGGCCCTTCCCCGACCCCACCTCCACTCCTCTCTTCCACCTCCCCGCTCTCCCCGGCCATCCAAACTTCCCGAACAAACTTTTGCGCAACTTTATTTCACTCAGTAGGAGCCCAAAACCTCTCTCTTTGGTGGTTCAAAAACCACCCCCCGGTCTCCCCGGAGGAGGTGGCTGCTTAATAGTCACTGGAAACTTAGCTTTGGGAAACTGCGGGAGAATTTATAGAAGCTCTAAATGTGGGCCTTATAACAACCGTCGGGGAATGGTCTTTGAGGTTTACGCACTCGTAAACTTTTGCTGATTGCTTCTGGGAAGTTGTCAGGCACTTACTGCATTTATCTTACAAGGCAATGAAAACACATCTGCCTGGTGTCTCGTTACTTGGTTTAATCATCGCCACCCTAAGTCACGGCCTAGGCCCCCTCTCTTCACTTGAGTGGGATCATACCGCCTGGTTTCTACCCGCAAAGGACTGGCGTCAGCTGCTCACTTAGTGCCCTCTGGCCGCAGGAGCTCTGGATTACTGTGCTTGAACTTTATTCCGCCCAGAAGCTGGGAAAGGGCCCGGGCTCTGGCAGCTACTAGCAAATTAGAAAGGTAGCAGTGAACAAACCAAACTAAACACCTTCTGGCTGCCCGGGGAAAAGAAAGGGTAGGAAATTAGCCCGCGGTGAAAACTCCTGACCCACAGATGACCCCTTGAGAATGATGCATAAGAAGCGAAATACTCGGACTCTGGGCAGTTTCAGAGACGGTCACTGTGAGTTACCAAAGCAATTGAGGGACACTCTCCTCCACCCGCAGCAGGGAGGAGGCGGCTCAGGCCCCTCCGCGGGCGGGAAGGGCGGGCGCGCGTCCTCCACCACACCCCCAGTAGGGCGCCGTTGGTGCTGCCCAGGTTGGCTCTGCCAGGCTCATTGTCCACAACACAGCCGGACAGGGAGCATTCTCTGCCGAGTGCTGGATACCAAATTTACAGACGCCAGAGCATGTTGTGCAAAGATGAACACAGTTTTGTTACAGCAGGAGGGAACATACCTACAGCTTTGAAAGGATTCTAGAATATTCAGCAACCATCACCGCAGTGAAGTTAGAGCCTTGAACTTCGGACCAAACTAATTTTTTAGGTCATAATTAAATTTCGTAGTGATCATCTTTATTAGTATTTGCTTGAGATTTGAAATAGGAACCTAAATAAAGTAAGAACAGAACACAATCTAACCTGCTTTTAAAGAGCCAACCCAGGAGTTTTTGTTATGTCTATAGCCCTAATGTTTATTATTTTACTTATCTAGATTCAAAAAGTTAGGAAAACCCCTGAGCACTGGGATTTGGGTATCTGTGTGTGTTTTCTAAAGGGGAAAATTGTCCTGTGTGTGTGAGAGAACACTCTAAAAAGTAAAAGCAAAGTTTGGCAAGAATGAGATGAACTTTCGCTTGGGAGCTGCTCGGGAAAAGCAAATTTCCTGAGGAGTGATGGGAACGCTCTCCGGCTGCGCTGGCCGGGAGGAGTCCTGCCTGGAAGGTCGCACGTGGCCGGAACCGCAGAGAACCCAGCGCGGCTCCCTCCAGGGAGGCTGCGGGGGGGTGGGGGGGCGGGGACGGTGGCCGACGCGCGGAAGCTGGGCGTGCCCCCAGCGCCAATCAGAGGCACACTGACCTTGAAGATTCATTTGCCTCCCCCTGCCCTTCGCCCGCCCAATGCTGTCTGGTGGCACTTGGGTCAGCTTGAAGTCTGCACAGCTGAGGTTGATCGTCCTGCACCTCGCGGCGTTTGGGAGAGCGGGTTCCAATCCGCGGCGGAAAGATTCAAGCCCATCGAGCTCCTCCACTCAAATCTTCCGGTGTCGTTTTGTCGTATCTTCTCATCCTCTTCGCCAGGTCCCACACAGCTCACTTGCAGAGCCACACTGTGGTTCCACGTGTGTCTCGGGGATTGCCGGGGCTAATGAAAAGGGCAGCGGGGGTGCTGGGTCCATGGGAGCTGGAACATTCCTGGCAGCGCGCCAAGGGCCCCAGCATTGCAATTGCTCAGAAGTGCTTGGCAATTCCAAGGACTTCGACCGTGGAAAAGTTGAAACCTGTTGATCTAAAGTTTTTTCGGGAAGATTTTCCTTTTCTTTATCCTCAAGAAAAGAGGTTGACCCTCAAGACTGTTGGAACAGACATAGAAGAGAAACCCTCAGAGAACCGGGAGAAACAGCTTTTTTCAGCACAACTGTGCGCCCCACATGGGCACGCAGGGGGGGTCCCTAGCCCGCCACCAAGGGCTCATTTGGCTCCCGAGGGGGCTTTCCGATTATGGGGACTCTTAAGGGGACGGGCGCGGGAAGGCAAGCGTAAAAACTTGGCGCTTGCCTATCACTGCAGAGACCCCAGAGAACGAGGGGATAAACAGATGGAGATAGAGGAAGACTAGAGAAGAGTTTTTGAAGAGTTCACTCCCTTCTAGGTTACCGGGGGCATACTCCTGCATTCAGTTGCACTCCCTAAGTTCTGATATGCTTATTCGTGTTACATGTGTTTCCTCCCTGGAACCATATCTTCATCGAACGTTGGAAAACATTTTTAAAAGAAAAATTGTTCGCCCAAAAAAAGGTGAACAATTTTAAGGCTTGCCTTGTATCCACCAATTAAGAAACACCGCAGAGAGTTCAGTTTGGCTTTGGGATTTTAGCGCTGCGATTTAAAACCCACAGCGCCATCTCCTGGCAATAAGGAGAATAACGAGGTGGATGACAATGATACTTAAATGCGGAATATGAAATATTCAAGTATGAGACACTTTATTTTACGCCTCCAAAAATATTTCAGTGATAAATTGACTACGATTACAAAACGTGAGCTGGAAATTTATGATCATTAGAAGTTGTCAGACACACTCCTGGAAGCTAGTTATTTGTAAATAGAAGTTTGTATGCTTTATTTACACACACATAGTTTTTACAGAGGCAGATATAGTTCTTATTCTAAGGAATTATGATAAAATATAATTCCTTAATTTGTCATAAATACATAATTTGAAAGAAGAAAATAACCACAGCTTAATTTCTAAATCAGGGCTTTAATTAGTCGTTTTATGCAAAAGATACTGTAACTTTATAAATACCTCAGTGCTCTTGGGAATTAATTGACTAGAGAAACCCAAGTGCTGAATACTATTGAGATAGTTTAACCCCCAAAAGATTTCTTTTTCAAGTATGGGTATTTTCAGTAAAAACAGTTCTCTTCTTTTGCTTTCTGGGGATACTACTTACCATATATGGTAGAAAGGAGACTAATGGGAGAGGATGGTGTGTTGAAATATTAATTCTAATAATTCATCGAATTTTACCAATCAACATTAGTAAATAATCTTCCCCATTTTTCTCAATAGCCCTTTGCTTTCTCTGTTTAATAGTCTTCTCATCACACAGTCTCTCAGAATGTCTTATTTAGGCTTTCTGAGCTTGAAATATCATCTGAAGCCAAATCATTTCCCTCAAATTTAATGCATACAGTAGAATTATGGATACCTAACACTTTTATGAATTAAAATGCTTCTGAAGTGTATTTTCACAAGCTTTGATCCCTTTTAAAAATATGATTAAAATCCAGTAAAACTTTGAGATAATATCCCAATTAAAAACATTTCTCATCTACGATTATATACACAGGCCACCTGCTTGTAATACAAATAAAAGTAGATATGCTTTCGATAGTGTACAAAATATTATGAATATCCTTCAAAAATACTGTAGATCAAACAGACAAATGTAAACTTCACTTCAGTTGAAAGATTAATTTTATTTGATTCATTACAGTGAAAATCTATTAAGCCAAATATTTGGACTCATTTACTCTGTCAGTGTAAGAGTTTCTGTTTGAAAGAAATTTGATTATGTATAGGAGGAAGTAGATAAACAGATGGTTAGCTAGAGAGCTTTTCACAGTTAAATTTTGAAATTTAACATGGATAAGTTTGACACCTTCTCAAACATTTTTGATGAGGTCATTTGATCTACTCTAGCAATGCAGTCTTGTACATAATCAATTTAGCTTATGTTTAAGAAACATTAACTGGGCTTTTCTAGTAATGTATTTGGCTGAAAACTATACTGATTGAGTTGTCCACTTGGAAATACACACACACACACACACACACACACACACACACACATTTGTGCTGTATTTACACAGTGGTAAGCAAGTATTATAAAAAAGGAAACCAACAGCTGCAAGGCATCATGGCAAAAGTGCCTTAACATAAAAAGAACATTCTTCTGATGAAAGGTTTCATTTAGACTACCTGAAGGGGGCCGTCATTTGTAAACCGCCCTTACGGCAGACTACCCAGGCTGTATGTCTGTGATAGAGCAGTGCCCATGTGGAGAATGGATACTACTATGCGGGTGGCATGGGGACATTCAAGTTAACCCCAAAAGTGATTTAAGAGCCTCCTGGACTTAGGTACTTACGAAAAAAATCTCCAATTGCCATTATGGATGAGAAGACGAGATTTTCCCGGAAAGACTGTTTTGTAATCCACATACTTAAACATTCTTACTCCCTTGAGTCGCTTCCCATATTCCCATTGTTTTTGAGAACAAGGATCATGGGGGCACAAAAAGGAAGAAATAAGGAAGGAAGGAAGGAACAAAGGAAGGAAGGAAGGTATGCAGATTTGAGGCCAAAGAACGCATTTAGTATATTCAGTGTCTGTGGAAAGTCCTTATCTCATGAAGATACAGTCGGCTTTTCTTTTGAAACGAAGTTTGTGGACTATGATTTTTACCTATGTCCAACCCTGATTGCACTTTTCTGTGAATTGCTTTAAAAGGCGTAGTAGAAATAGCAGGTCCTCTGCAGAGTGACTCTGTACTCTTTGACAATTTTCTTGATCCTGCTTAGCTTCAGGAGGAATATGGATCCATTAATCATGCTTTTCCTGACTGTCTCAGGGTATTAATCAAATGAGACTATGGGGAAGTGTTTTTGTAAACGTTAAAATGTTATGTGAATTTAATGTTAGCACTTTATTATACTTCTCTGACTGTTCCATCTAAACCGGTTCAGTCACCTTTAATTATCATTACTGGTTTGTGTTTTGTTCACTTTGTCTATCACAACATTCGGACACTGGCACGTTTTAGAGCATCTTTCACGGCTTCGGCCATGCTGGTGGCTCATGGGAGTAGGAGTCATAGCTGTTGGACACTTTATATTCCCACATCTTCTATGCCCACATCCCTGCTCCCTCTCCCTTCTCCTGAATATCCCTAACTGCCCTGCTTGTGCAGTGTTTGCTCTCTTTCTGCTATCTTGAACTGAATGAATTTGTCTCTAGTCAGTTGCAAAGTGGTCACCATAGTGTGATTTGACTGAACTAACTGGTATGTGGATAATAGAAGAATAGCCTTGGATTTGGCTCAAAGTCAATTCTTACTCGGATATCCCACTGTGTTTCTGTCCTTCACAACAATCTTCTATTATAATGCTTCCAAATGTGTGGAGCACACTTTTCAATTTAGTGACATTTGCTAAATTAATGATGATATCATTTTTCTTCCTTCCTTCTAGATCATTAATATAAAAGCGCTGTGAATCCAGATCTATCACTGATCTTAGTGTGGCATCTGTTTCTTCCTCCCTATGGCTGGATACATCAATGCTATTATTATTTCTGTTGTTTATGGTCCATCAGGCGGTTTTCAATTCAGTTGACAGTGTTCATCTCAAAGCCAATTTGAATTAATTTTTTATGAAAGATTTATGGAGACAATGTATGTCAAAGGGCTAAATTTATTACACACCTTGCCTTCCCTCACCCACTAATTTAGTTATTTTTATCAAGAAAGGAAATCAGGTTTGTCTGAATTGTTTTTTTTTTCTTTTTAAACCTCGGCTTTTCATTGCACCCCCTGTTTTAATATTCTATAAGTATTCTAAGAAAATTTCTACCTAAAATTTGTTTTATTATTTTATTAGAATCAGAGTTAAATCAATTCCATGTGGATGAGAAATAACAGAAGAACAGAATGGTAACACACTATATTTATAGAGATAGATGGTTTTTATAGACTTAGAGTAGAAAGGCTTTCCTAGGCAAGGCAAAAACCCAAGGACTCACACAGGAAAAGGTTGATACATTTAACTACACACGAAAAAATTTAAATTCCTGTTCTGCAAGGAAAGAGACCATAAACAAAGTTAAAAGACAAATGGCAGACTAGGAGGAGAAAATAAACACATCCAATATACAAAGAGCTTCTACAAAACAAGAATTTGTCTCATGGAAAAATAGGAAAATATTTTATCTGACAATTAGCAGAAGAAATATAAATGTCCAAAGCATGATATTAAAAAAATGTTCAGGATCATTAATAAAAAGAAAATACAAATTAAAACAATTTTTAAAATAGGCCAAATTAAAAAAAAAATTTAACACTATGCAGAGTTGTGAGGGAAACAGTTGTAGTCAAAACCAGTACAGTCTTTTTGGGAAGGTGATTTGGAGTCTGACACCTAAGAATCTGGCCTACAGAAATAATGGACTGAGCATTATACATATATGTATAAAGATTTTCTAAAAGGGCAGAAAATATGAAACAACCTAAATGTTCTTCAGTAAGTAAATAATTACATAAATGATAATGCCTACATTCTATAAAATAGTATGCTGATATACAAAGTAAATGAACTGACCTGGAAAGACATTTCTGACCTATAATTAAGTTCAAAAAGAAAGATGTAGAATATAATATGGTCATTTTTGGTATCATATAGGGTCTGTGGGTAAATACATGCAGGAAAAAATTCTGTAAGAAGTTTACTAACAGTTAACCCTGGTTCCCTTGAATTGGACAGCTAAGGGTGGGGGAAACTTGAACTGGAGAGACAAGGGTGGTTTCCTATAAGTTACTTTAAATACTTGGATAAAATTATGGGTGGCAGATATTTGCTATTATGTGTATAGCTCTTTTTTTAACAATTAAAAAATCTTAAGAATAAAAGATTCAATAAAGTGCTAATGTTTTCTCTAGGTTCTTTGCATCATTATTTATTCTCTTTTCTTTTTAAAAATACTAACAGTAGTTTTCCTAATTTTAACCACTTACTCTCCATATTTTTGTCCCTCAAATTTCATTACCTGAAACCATTTTCTCTCATGTCATTTGGATCAAAAATGTGTTTTAAAATAATAATGACATTTACGAACAATATATGTTTTCACTTCCCCAGAGTTATCTGCCCTTCTTCACCAGCAATTAAATTTTTGAAAAAAAAAAAAAAATCTATGACATTAAAAAAAAGATACTGCAACCTCAGTGACTTTATTGCATTTCAGTAAAGAATAACGCAGTTTTACTTTGTAAATTGAACCATTTTATGATTTTAGCACAATCACAGAACTGGTTTTTAAATACCAGAAGAAATACAGATTTTTGTGGAACAAGAATTGTCACTTTCAGCTCTGATTAAGTGATTCGGGGGTAGGACTTTACCCTTTTGGTCTCCTTCCATGCGTTTGTATTATCACTTGCCCATTCTGTCTACTGGTTCAAGAGTAAAGGAACAATGGCTTTTGCCTTCGAGGTTACTAAAATTCCCACTCTAATCTTTCAGGGAGTGCTATTTTCCAGTTCCACTCAGATGTCTGATTGTCAGCTTTATGTCTCAGAAAGTATTCCTTGCAATTCAGGTACAGTAAAGCATCTAGCTCCCACGAGCCTCTGTGTACTATATAACTTTTATAGTCATTATAAAAAATAATTTATTGAAAAAACTTAAACCTTATCCAACTCAGGTGACTTTTGATTTAAATGTCTGTGAGCCTGGCTATGGTAATCAGTGATGGCAGGTTTTTTTTTTTTTCTTCCTGAATTAAGTTTGCTGTTTATATCACAAAGTTAGAAGGTATGAAAATAAAGACATCTCAAAGATAACCAGTTAGAAGAAATGGAGAGTCCATAGTCCCCATTTTACCATTACTTGCTTTGGAATCACATTTAGTGCAAGGCCTGGAGAAACTTCCTATTCTTTGTGTCATATTTTTTCTCTTCTATATATTTTTACTTTATTTGGGCTGTTGCATAGTAAAGTCTAAAATACAGCAAACCTCACTCCCTAGGACTGTTTATTGGAAATACTTTGTTAGATGAAATTACGAGGAGCAATGTAAGCTATTAACAGTAATATTAGACGTTCAGAAGAATAATTAATTATTAAAAGCTTTTTAGGAGGTTATTTAAGGGTGATGGCATGGGCAACAAATCTCTATGAATGCTTAACTGCTTAAACCTCTAAAGACATAAACTCTCAGTATATTGTGATCTGAATTTGAAGGTGCTGAGCTGACAGCAGTGTTTCCTATGCACACGGATAGAGCTGACAAGATCAGTGTGCCCTCTGCACCCCTTACACACTCCGGTTAGGGATTGTGTCCATTTCTTCCAAGGTGTGTTTCACTACCTGTGCCTTGCTTTGTTACTTAGTCTTTAGACATTAAAATGAAATCACTTCTTACTCAAATGCAAATGCAAATAGCACCAAGCTATTTTTATATTTGCCAACTGAGCTCTTCTGACTCGGACTGTGGTCAAAGCAATTAAGTCATCTTTCATCTGTGGGTAGTTTGATGTGCCAAGACCCAGAAATATCATTTGTGTTGATCATGCTACCATTTAAAAGAAAGCAATTTGCATACTACTTAAGGTCAGAGCGCCTCTTCATTGTGTGTGCGTGTGCGTGTGCGTGTGTGTGTGTGTGTGTGTGTGTTTGGTACTGTCAAACTCCTTATGTTTTCTAGTTACCCATGCTGATATTACAGCTTTTTTTTTCTTTTAAATGCATGGGCTTATTTGTTAATTTAAAAAAGATATTATGATACAGAAATAGCATGTCGTAAACAATCTCAGGCTACAGTTAAGAGAATATATAATGAATACAGGTATCTTGGGTAGAACCTGATGCTGGGTAAGGTATGAAGACATAATTGTTACCTACAGAAACTTTAAAATCAGCCTTTTCTGTCTACTTCCAATTACATTGAAGGATAACCAAAGACAAGAGAACAAAACTTTAAGGAGAGACGAAGAGATCTGAAACCTGCTAACTTACTTAATAGAACATCTTAAATGAATGTTCAGAAAAAAAAAGCTTCTCACAAGAAAAGCAGCTTCAGAAGAGGAAATGTATCAGAGAGGCTTACAGATGACAATGTGTCCAAGAAAGCATTGATTCTTAGGGAGTGTGACTCATAACAGAGGTGACAGTTTTGAACCAGGGGTCAGTTGGAGAGGTAAGAGAAAAAGCAGAGGGCTCCAGCAAGAATTTCTTCAGCGTAGTTTTGAAGAGTAACTGTCCTGCAGGGAGAAACTGCGCTTCAAAGCTCCTTAGCAGGATAAAATGTGATCATCTTGAGAAGAGTAAGTAGCCAGTTTTTAAAACTCACCTGAAGGAGCAGAATCAGGAAAGCTCCTGCATCTACAAAGCATGTCAGAGTAATTTTGTAACCTAAATTAAGGCAAGTGGTGACAAAACCTATTTAAACATTCCAGCAATGCATCTATCTGTATTACCTTGATTCAGTTCGTGCAGTACAATTCAACTCAGTTGGATGCAGAGCAATGCAGCAAATATTCAGCCATCATGGATGGAGCCTTCTCTAAATCTTGATTCTAAGAGTTCTGCTCTTGAAAATAGATATCTAGGGACACCTGGGTGGCGCAGTTGGTTAAGTGTCTGCCTTCGGCTCAGGTCATGATCCCAGGGTCCTAGAATCGAGCCCCGCATCGGGCTCCTTGCTCAGCGGGGAGTCTGCTTCTCCCTCTCCTTCTGCCCCTGCTTGTGTTCCCTCTCTCGCTGTGTCTCTCTCTGTCAAATAAATAAATAAAATCTCTTAAAAAATGAAAATAGATAGATTTTATTTATTCATTTGACAGAGAGAGACACAGCGAGAGAGGGAACACAAGCAAGGGGAGTGGGAGAGGGAGAAGCAGGCTTCCTGCAGAGCAGTGAGCCTGATGCGGGGCTCGATCCCAGGACCCTGGGATCATGACCTGAGCTGAAGGCAGACGCCCAACGACTGAGCCACTCAGGCGCCCCGAAAATAGATATCTAACTGATCTTTTATTTGTTAATCTCGTTGTATTTTAATAATAACCACAAAAATTCCAAATGAGATATGTGTTAACTGTCGGGAAACTCCAGACGCTGTAGAGGAGAGAAGGTTTGCTTGATTCAGATGAAGCTGTTTTAGGAGGTCAATGCTCCCCTAGGTGCTGCCACTGCCACCTAGCGGCATGAATTTATAGATGTGGTACATGTGGTACAAAGGGACCTTGTCAGTTAATTTGATATGATTTCAGTAGCAGCAACCATTATACTAGACATCATAAAAAGAAATTTTCTATTAGTGATTGAAAATATCAAATTGTAGCTTTTTCTTTACCTCAAGGAAAGACACCCCCTTTATCACAGTCTCCCCTTCTTAATTCTATATACACTCCATTGCCCTTATAATTGCATATACATAGTTTACTTTGGGAAAGAGATAGAAAATAATCATAGCCTGCAAGGCTTGTGAATTTATTTTGAGGTTACAAAACCACTTATTGCATAATGCGCCATTAGATAGACAAACAGATACTTCTTAAAATCTCATTTTATAATATAAAAATGGATTTTATGGATTTTACATTTGCTCAAGTGCCTAACATAATTTCAAGACTTCACATCCTTGTAATTATTTAAGGTTTTTAAGAGTGGCTGCTGAATGCCTTCATATATCTTAGCTTTCACTCTTTCACTGATTCTCATCTTTATTTGTTTTTAACACATCTGTAAACACATATTTGATATTTTATATTCATCGTATTCAGGCTTCATCTTTTTTTTATTGTGATTTTACTTTAATTTGTGACTGTGAATAATTGCACACTTTATCTTATGTCTTAAAGAGAGGAAAACATACAGCCATATTCTATAGCTTTTCCATCCTGGAATGCAGATTGCTCCATTACTCGCCCCTTCACATTCCACAGCCCCAGCTAAAATAAGTAAGGGACAGCCATCTTCGGAAACACATTCAAACATGATGTTCATAGGGAAAAAATAAAACATGGTTTTGTGCATGGTTGCCTCGGTAATCATTTTCTTGACTTTCTATTATGAACTCCAGGAAGTCCTGGGGGCATTTTCTTGTTAATTAAATTGTACAACCATTAACAAGTCTTTTTTCCTGACCCTCAGTTTCTTAATCTATATAATGAGTATAGTGTTTTTCTATATGACATGTATCTGGGGGAAGATTGGGCTGGCTTGAGATTTCTTCGTAGCAATATTCAATGCCCAAAGACAATGGAGTAAAAGAAAGCTAATTCCAAGGCAAGCGTGATCCAAGAATGTTACGTGCATCAAAGCTGTCCATTAAATTTGAAAGCAAAGAGGTAGCTATTCTGTAACAAGAATAAACTCAACATTGTTCAGTCCAGCCGGGAAGCACCGCTTGATACTGACATTTGGCCGGCCACGCAATTAATTAAAATAAAGACCTCAGAAATTCCGAGGACTTGATAAAAGGGATGGAGTAAGCACTTTATTCCAATTAAAACTAAGACAAAACATCTATGAGGATCATTAGAATTGGGACAGAAAGTAAAACTTGATAGCCCAAAGAAAATATTTAATTAAAGAAAAATGAAATGAAAGATAAAAAGTGTTAGTGTGGCAATTTCTTCATCTTCTGACATCAATCAATACTATTTAAAAGTGAAATATAGTTTTAAAATAGTCATTATAATTCCAACCACTCAATTTTTTCTGTGACTTTGATAAATTTTAGTGGTAAGAATTAATCTAAAATTAGAATGTTTTACATTTCCCTTCCGTGTTGCTGTTAAGTGCAAATAAAGTTGAATAATTTTGAAATATGCAGAAAACAATCCCTATTTTATAGCCATTTATGTATCTGTCTATTTATTAGTTATCGATATTCATGCATATGGAGATGTCCAGGCATATGCTCACTTGTGTTTAAAAGGAATAAGTTTCAGCTAGTTGGATTTAAGTCATTATTTCTTTGTCTTTTGGCTTGCCTCTCATTTAAAAAATACATCATTTAGAAAAGTAAGTTTTAAATAACAGAATCAAACCAGTTTTAATAAAATAAAGTTTTAACTTTAGCTCCTACCATTCCCTTTTCCTATGATTTTTGGTTGGGGGCTTTGTTGGTCATAGACTTGGAATGAAGCATTTAAATGTTTTGTTAATTTGGGTGACTGTAATAACTGGTTCTATTTGACATGCTGAGCGAGTAACACAAAGATAGTATTCAAATTAAGTATTATACCAGATGTACCCACGCTCCATACGGGTAGTTTGCAAATGTTGCTTATTGTGCATTATGCATATCATGATTTCCTTTGATACCTAAAACTGTGAACTTTTGTTAGAATATGCATTATTTTGCTTCCAAACTCTTAACTCCATGTTGTTAAAATTGTATATGTTAAAATGTGGTCTGTAAAAGAAAGGCTCTTTGGGCTTCTCAAACGGAGTCAGGAAAAGGGTTAAAATCAACTTAAGCAAAAGTTATTATTTGTAGTGTGAACATGGAGATGTATTTTAAAATTCAATACAGGTTTTGAGAAAAGCAAAGCATTTTGGAAATATTGGGTAGTGATTAATTGACACTATGATGTTTAGACTTCCTGAGTGCATCCGCTTAAAAATATTAGGATGTGGCACAGAACAGGAATGTGCTATCCTTGTCTACGGACAGTGGTATAGTTTCCACCATCGTCAGCATGTACAAATCACTCGAATAACCTTTGTCATTATGCATGCTGTTCTAGGCAATCTGCACCATCAATTGCTTTTCCATCTTGGCTATTTCTTGATTATCTTATTATAAGTTTTCCTTTTAAAATTATGTTCTTTCTTTCATTTGTCTTCCTTTGTAATATTTTCATCTTATCCTGCTGTGAATATTGAAATATCCATAAGGAAATTAAACTGCACTACAATCACTGTTGGGACACCTTCAATATACTTAAACGCTGTGCAATGCCTAAGTGATACAAAGGTAAAAAACAAAACAAAACACATAGACCTTGGTTCTTGGAAAGTTGACAATATAGCAAGTCAGAAGTGGAAATAATATACTGATTCTGGTTTATTTGTCACCAAAGTGAATATGCTCTCATTCTCCAAAGCAATAACAATTTTCAAGTATAATGAGAAGATGAGTTTTGAAGTCACACAGACATGAGTTTGAACCCTAGCTCTGTTACTTAGGGACTGTGAATTGAACTCCCGTTTACTCAAGTTAAAATAAAAAAAGGAAATGACACCACATGCAATTATGATGTAGAATAAATGAGAAAATATTTGTAAAACGAGTCCACTCTGTGGCACATTGTGTTCCCTTGATAACAGTTTTCTTCTTTCTCACTTAACTCAAATTGCAAGGCAAGTATCGACTATATTCCCGATATCGATGAGAAAGCTCTTTTCCTTCTGTTTTGTTTCACTATATTTCACACCTGTGTCCTTATAGGTATCTATCTCTATATCCTTGCCATTTTCCACCTTACTTGGTTTTATATATTTTCATTCTTATCTGATTGTACATTGTCTTGACATTATTCCCATTTTTTTGATTTTTTTTTGTTATTGATGAAAGCATTATTGCCCATATATCTCAATTCTTTGCAATCCCCATAGCGAGAGCAGGCAGTCATTCCTCCTGTAACCGAGTCTGAACTAGCTCTGCGCACCCCAGGACTATAAGTCGCGAGGCAAGATGTTGCGGTAAGGAAAGTGACTTTATTCAGAAAGCCAGCAAACCGAGAAGATGAGGGACTATTGTCCTAAAGAACCATCTCCACCCAACTTGAAATTTGAGCTTGTATGTTAGGAAGAGGGGAAAGCGGGAAGAGGTTGGGGTCAAGAGGTGACTGACGTCAGCAGACGTCCAGGTGCCCGCAAAGATCAGAAGAAGGTTGTGATACTTTTCTGTCCTTGGTCGGTTGATGTTTGCCTACAGGATTCCCAGGATGATGCTCCTATAAATCTTAGACGTGGCAAGTGTTATTCCTGTACATACTTCCTTATCTCCTCTGTGAAATGCGGGTTTCAGACACAGGCGGTTGGCATAAATGTTAACA
Source organism: Phoca vitulina (assembly GCF_004348235.1). Lineage (NCBI taxonomy): Eukaryota > Metazoa > Chordata > Mammalia > Carnivora > Phocidae > Phoca > Phoca vitulina. The sequence continues at coordinate 15,850,663 of NW_022589728.1, read as the reverse complement.
TGCTTACGTGCAGAGTTAAGCAGAAGTTTCTGAGCTCTATGTCACAGCAGCAAGGGAAATCAAAGCAATATGGAGTCAGATATGCTAAATTTCTCCCTGTGACACTCCCCTAATAGGCAGCAGCACCTGTTCCTCTCTCTTGCTCTTAGAAGAAGAGGCACCTTTCCTGCCAAGTAGGGCACATCCCTCTGCATGGACGTGGCACCACGCTCTTCCATTTTCTCAGGGAAGGCTCCCTCTTTGCTTCAGCATTGCCAGTAGCATCCACCAGTCACTCCAATCCTAAAACAAAACAAAACAAGACAGTCTTCATCCTTAAAGCTCCCTCTAGGTACCTTCCTCTGCCTTTCTTTCCCTCTAATGCCAAGTTTCTTGAAAAAAACATTTTAATTTCTTTTCTCTACTTTAGTTCCACTTCAGTCCTCAGTCCACTACGGTCTGACTTATCCTACCAACACCCCGTGAAAATTGCTTTCACTAAAGACATTTTTGACATCGGTTTCTGAAACCCAATTCACGTGAGAGACATTTTTCTTACCTTACTTGACCTCTGTGCTGTATTTTAGAGTGGCAGATACCCAGCTCTTCATTCCAGCCATACTGACCAACTTGCTGTGTTCTCTTTTAGACTTTTCTCCATGGACTAGGTGTTATTCCAACCAGGGCTTTTGTTTCCTTCCCTGCCCCTTCACTCCATTCTTTGTCTAGTCTGTGATAACTGTTTATTCTAATAGATAGGTCTTTACATAAAATATCCAACTTTGGAAATAAAAATTTATTACTAAGGATGGTAATATATGGTAACAGACAACTGTAAAATACCAGTAATTTAGCAAATAACTTTATTTCGGATCCATTCTTGGTCCAAGATGGATTTTCTTACTTGGGCAACTCTCTTGTGTTGCTTTCCTTCAAGTGGGGATTCTGGGATTCTGGTTCCTTCCATTTTCTTGATGCTACTATCTTCAACATATAAGCTCCAAGCGTACTGTGGGAAGGAAAACGAGTATGGCAAGAACACAACTACGAATTATCTATGTCAGTGTGGAAATGACACACATCACTTCTGTTCGTGCTGCATCAGCCGGACTAGCCACATGGCCTCCCTTAGACGCAAGACAGCCCAGAGGCAACGCCATCTATAGAAGGGGAGCATGGATCTTCAGTGTTAGCCAGCGACAATTTATTACATTTTTCAACTTTTATATGACTTCGACAATTCTCAGTAATGATTACATTTACTCTCCCAAAGGGTAATTAAGTACTCTTTTGTGTCTCACCAATGATCTCCATTAACATTCACTGTTATTTGAGATGCTGATGCATTTGATGTTATAATGAGGTCCCAGGGAATGTAGCAGATTGTCTAAGGAGAGACCTTGTCTGTATCTTCTCTCAAGTAAAAGAGCTTTCTAGTGTCTCTCTGCCTCATTGATTCACCCTCTCTTTTCAAATCTCATCTGGAAACATGCCCTTCTCTCTGGACCATGCCTCTTGATTTATTTCTTCCCCCACTCTTTATTATTTAACTTTGTATAGTTTAATTAAATTAGGTTACGTTATTGGGTATTGAAGATGCTATTCAAAGGAAAGCTGTTACACAATATTTAGCATTTTTATTTCACTTGATGTTTCTAAAGCTCTTTACAATATTAATTAGTAAATTGTCCAACATTCTGGGTAGCTAAATTGATTATATCTTTTTTTTTCTTTTGAGAAATAGCCCATCTCAGTAAAGAGATATATTTGGCTTCAGATATATCTGTATTAAATAGCTTTCCTTGGTCTAATACCAGTGGACATTTATAATGATTGAAATACTAGTAATGATTTCTTGAGTTCCTACAGTGCATCAGAAACCATGGTAAATACCTTATGCAGGTTAAATCTTCAACTCTTCACATCATCCCAATTAGGTACTTGAGGTATTATGCCTGAGATCACCCACCTCACAACCTGTTGCCCTATTCACATAGTTCAAAGTTGATAATCTAGTGCAGCACTAGGTGACTGTTTTGCAATTCATTCTAGGCCTGTGACATCAACATGTTTTATAACTCTTCATTAGTTACCCAAAACTTCCTTACCAGGGTCTTCTGTGGAAAAGACCTCTGTGCTGACAGATTTCTCTGTGGCATAGGACAACTTCAGTAGAATTTAATCCAGACTGCATTTTCTATTCCCAAGAATAATTAGGGTTTAAAACTTGGCAAGCGAGCAGTCTAGACTATTTAATGGGCAGCTTCAAACTGGATCATAGCGTGTTTGCTTTGGGTCTCTTAAAGAAATTTTAGTAAGAAATCTCTAACTAATGAAGTCAAACCCATGCAAAATTTTGAAGTGTCATTTTGATGCCACTTTTCTGCCTATTCTTTTCTGTGCCCTTTTCCCCTGATGGTGAGCCCATCCCATTTCGAAAGTCCCTTTTCTGAATGTGTTCACTGTTTCTTGTCTTGTTGGGCTAGGTAGTGATGGCATTAAACAGCCTCTAGCCAGTTAAGATGACTTCCAATTACACCAACCCCTTCTGAGAACTTTGGGGGACTTGCCACACTCATAGGCACATTCTGAGGGGCTCCTCCCTTAAGTCTTGCCTTGCTTGGTCCCACATGACCCTACATTTTTTGTGTGTGTGTGCTAATTTTAATACTTTACATGGTAGAAAACCAAAAGAATACCCTTCTCCTATAGGGGTGACTGAGGGATTATGTAAAGGTATTAGTGTAAATGTAAAGACTGGAACAAATATACAAACTTCCCTAAAACTAACAAATAAGTAAATGAATAAATGAATGAATGAATAAATAACATAAGAAGAGACCACATGGTATATAGTAAATGTAAGATATAATAATATGACATTATCAGTAGCAAATATAGCAGTAGTAATATCAATAAAATCAATGGCTTATCTCAATTACCAAAAAGGTAGAATCTCTTATCAAGTAACACAGTTAACCCAACTAACCCAACTCTATGCCATACCCATAATACATGATTAAAATAAACTAATTCAAAAGGTTAAAACTAAAAGGATGTGAAAAGATATAACAGACATGTGTAAATAAAAATAAGGCAGGGATCACAATTTTGATTTCAGAAAAGGTAGAATTCTGGCCAAAAAACATTAAACCAAGTTGATGAAGGACACTCTAATGAAAGTGAAGTCCGCAATTAACAACTAATAGCATAATAGCAACACCTATAAATCAGATGTTGCAGGAGATGAAAGGGAAAATAGAGAGAGACAAATAGGAGACATTAACATACCTCTTACAGAACAGACAAAACAAGTGAACAAAAATTTAATAAATATATAGAAAATGCAAAGAAAAAATTAATAAATAACTTGATAGGTACATATTCTTTTCCTCAAAATTAAAAAAATCCCTTTTCCAGGGCACATAAATCATTTATAAAAAATTGACCAGACCAGATGACAAGGGAAACCTCAATAAATTCCTAAATTTAAAACTCTCCATTAAGCAATTCCGGGTCAAAGGGAAAATTAAAACAAAGTTGCAAAATTTCTAGAAAATAATCACGAAGAACACATGACACATAAAAGTCTATGGAAAACGGGCACCTGCCTGGCTCACATGGTGGAGCATGCAACTCTTGATCTTGGGGTTTTGAGTTCGAGCCCCACGTTGGGGGTAGAAATAACCTAAAAAATCTATGGAAAACTGATAAAAAAGTTTTCTGAGGAATATTCACAGCATTTAATATTTGTATCAATAAAAGTGATTAAAGAAAGTAAATTGAAGTTTTAATCCCAAAGCTAAAAGAGCTCAGCATAGCAAACCAAAAGAAAAATGAAAAGAATTAACAAAGATAAAAGTAAAAATAAACAAATTAGAAAAGAAAAAAAATATAAGCACAATGAAAGAAATGAATAAATTGGTTTGTTGAAAAAAGAAAATTTTAAAATCTAAGCCAACTAAATTTAATAAAACGAAATGAAAATGAGAATGGAGAAAGTTTCAGATGTAGTGTTCAGTAATTCATCAGTTGAGTAGAACACCCACTGCTCATCACATCACGTGCCCACCTTAATGCCCATCACCCAATTACCCCAATCCCCCCACCCACCTCCCCTCCAGCAACCCTCAGTTCATTTCCTATAGTTAAGAGTCTCTCATTCTTCCCATTCAGTTTTCCCTCCCTCCCCCTAAGATCCTCTGCACTGATTCTTATATGCCACATATGAGTGAAACATATGATAATTGTCTTTCCCTGATTGACTTATTTCACTCAGCATAATACCCTCCAGTTACATCCATGTCGATGTAAGTGGTAAGTATTCATCCTTTCTGATGGCTGAGTAATATTCCATTGTATATATGAACCACATCTTCTTTATCCATTCATCTGTCAATGGACATCTGGGCTCTTTTCCATAATTTGACTATTGTGGACATTGCTTCTATAAACATTGGGGTGCAGGTGCCTCTTCGGATCAATACATTTTTATCTTCGGGATAAATACCCAGTAGTGCAATTGCTCGGTCCTAGGGTAGCTCTATTTTTAACTTCTTGAAGAACCTCCATACTGTTTTCCAGAGTCGCTGTACCAGCTTGCATTCCCACCAAAAGTGTAAGAGAGGGTTCCCCTTTCTCCACATCCTCACCAACATTTTTTTGTTTCCTGACTTGTCAATTTTAGACATTCTGAATGGTGTGAGGTGGTATCTCATTGTGGTTTTGATTTGTATTTCCCTGATGCCAAGTGATACTGAGCATTGTTTCATGTGTCCGTTGGCCATTTGTAGGTCTTCTTTGGAGAAGTGTCTGTTCATGTCTTCTGCCCATTTCTTGACTGGATTATTTGTTTTTTGGGTGTTGAGTTTGATAAGTTCTTTATAGATCTGGGATACTAGCCCTTTATCTGATATGTCATTTGCAAATATCTTCTCCCATTCCGTAGGTTGCTTTTTAGTTTTGTTGATTATTTTCTTTGCTGTGCAGAAGCTTTTTATCTTGATGAAGTCCCAATAGTTCATTTTTGCTTTTGTTTCTCTTGCCTTTGGAGACATGTCTAGCCAGAAGTTGTTGGGGCCGAGGTCACAGAGTTGCTGTCTCTGTTCTCCTCTAGGATTTTGATGGATTCCTGTTGCACATTTAGGTCTTTCAACCATTTTGAGTTTATCTTTGTGTATGGTATAAGAGAATGGTCCAGTTTCATTCTTCTGCATTGGCTGTCTAATTTTCCCAGCACCATTTATTGAAGAGACTGTTCTTTCTCCATTGGATATTCTTTCCTTTGTAAGATTAGTTGACCATAGAGTTGAGGGTCCATTTCTGGGTTCTGTATTCTGTTCCAATGATCTATGTGTCTGTTTTTGTGCCAGTACCATATTGTCTGATTATAGCTTTGAAATAGAGCTTGAAGTCCAGAATTGTGATGCCACCAGCTTTGGTTTTCTTTTTCAACATTCTCCTGGCTATTCAGGGTCTTTTCTAGTTCCATACAAATTTTAGGATTATTTGTTCCAGCTCTGAAAGATGTCAATGGTATTTTGATAAGGATTGCATTGAATGTGTAGATTGCTCTGGGTAATTAGACATTTTAACAATATTTGTTCTTCTAACCCATGAACATGGAATGTTTTCCCATTTCTTTGTGCCTTCCTCAATTTCTTTCATTAAGTGTTCTGTAGTTTTTAGAGTACAGATCCTTTACCTCTTTGGTTAGGTTTATTCCTAGGTATCTTATGGTTTTTGGTGCAATTGTAAATGAGATCGATTCCTTAATTTCTCTTTCTTCTGTCTCATTGTTAGTGTATAGAAATTCAACTGATTTCTGTGCATTGATTTTATATCCTGCCATGTTGCTGAATTGCTGTATGAGTTCTAGCAATTTTGGGGTGGAGTCTTTTGGGTTTTCCACATAAAGTATCATGTCATCTGCAAAGAGTGAGAATTTGACTTCTTCTTTGCCAATTTGAATGCCTTTTATTTCCTTTTGTTGTCTGATTGCTGTGGCTTGGACTTCTAGTACTATGTTGAACAACAGCGGTAAGAGTGGGCATCCCTGTCGTGTTCCTGACCTTAGGGGAAAAGTTCTCAATTTTTACCCACTGAGAAAGATATTCACTGTGGGCTTTTTGTATATGGCTTTTATGATATTGAGGTATATTCCCTCTATTCCTACACTGTGAAGAGTTTTAATTAAGAAAGAATGCTGTAAAATGCTTTTTCTGCATCATTTGAGAGGATCATATGGTTTTTGTCCTTTTATTAATGTAAGGTATCACGTTCATTGATTTGTGAATGTTGAACCACCCTTGCAACCCAGGAATAAATCCCACTTGGACATGGTGAATAATACTTTTAATGTACTGTTGGATCTTATTGGCTAGTATCTTGGTGAGGATTTTTGCATCCATGTTCATCAGGGATATTGGTCTGTAATTCTCCTTTTTGATGGGGTCTTTGTCTGGTTTGGGGATCAAGGTAATGGTTTCACTTTATGGTATTGCTGATTTCTTGAAGCCTCCCCTCATGGTCCATTAGTTGTTTTTCTCTTTTCCTCAGCTTCCTTCCTTTCCATTATCCTGTCTTCTATGTCACTGACTCTTTCTTGTGCCTCACTTACCCTTCCTGTTAGAGTATCTGTTTTAGACTGCATCTCAGTTAAAACGATTTTATTTCTGCACTAAGAGATTCTCTAGTGTCTTTTATGCTTTTTTCAAGCCCAGTTAGTAACTTTGTAATCATTATCCTGAATTCCAACTCTGGCATTTATTCATATCCATATGGATTAGATCTGTTGCAGAAAGTATTACCTTTGGTTCTTTCTTTTGTTGTGGATTCCTCCTTATAGTCATTTTGCCCAGAGAAGAATGGATGAACGAGAGAACAAAATCAACAAAACCACAACCCAAGTGAAATACACACTAGACAAATCCAAAGAGATCAGAAACCAAAAAAGAAAAGGAAAAGGAAAAAAGGGAAAAAAGAGAGAATATAATCTCCCAGGTGGAGAAAACAGGGTGATCCACTTGGTCCTGGGTGTATTTTGGTCTGTTTGTTAGAAGACATTAAATCCCAAAACTGTAAGAAAGCAAAACTTATAGATATACAAAAATAAAATTGAATACAGTGAAAGGAAGCCAAAAATGAAGAATTTATCCATAAAGTGTAAATGTAAAAATGAAAATTAAAAAGGACCTAAAAACAAAGAGTTGATAAAATAAGAAACTTGTCAAAAAGGAAAAAAAAGAAAAAGAAAATTTTAAACTGAGTGACACAAGACTCATGCAAAAAACCCCTCTAATTCTATATACTATTTTCCCCTAGTGGAAGATATTTTTTGGTTTCGAGTGATCTATCAACTTGGTATTCACCTGAGGATCCTGCTGGTCTTCTGGGGGAAGGGCCTGTTGCACTGATTCTCAGGTGTCTTTGCCTGGGTGGAGTTGCACCACCCCTGGCCAGGGGGCCGGGCTCAGTGTAAGCTGCTTTGCTTACAGTGTAAGTTGCTCTATGTGGCTTTTGTTCCCTGAAGGCTTTTTGGGCCACTTTAGAGGGTGAAAAAAAAAAAAGTAAAAAATGGCGGCACCTCCATCTCCAGCCCAGGGGGCTGAAAGATTGTGGCCCCCACTCTTCAGTGCACCCTCTGGGAAAGGCAGTCAAATCCTTTCCTGTGCGCCAAACTCCCCAGACTCTGGCAGGGTGCACCCGCACCAATCCTTCCAGGGGAGGGATGGGTGTCTCACCGTGGCCCCACCACTGGCTGGGCCCCTGTTCAGGGAGCCTTTGCAAGATCGTGTGCTTACCCACGGGGCTCCTCCTGGGGAAAGGAGCTGGATCTTGCAGCGGTTGTCCCTGCTGGGCCCCTGCGTGGAGAGCAGTTGCCTGATCATGTTGTCATTGATGGTTTATGGCAACACCTAGCTGAGAGGCCACTACGGAGCTGGATAATTGTAGCCTGCTTGCCTGCTCCAAAGCTTGTGAACTCTGTTACACTCAGGCACCTCCATTCTTTCTGTGACCCTGGGGATCCTGAGATCACACTGTCCCACCTAGGATTCTGCCCCATTTCACCGCCTGAGCACCTTTCAGGTAGGGACATCCCTCACAGTAGCAGACTTCTAAAAGTTCCAATTTTGCTCTCTACTGCTATATCACTTTCCAGGAGCTGGCTTACGAGGCTCCCTCCCCCATCCCTCACAGTTTACCTTGCAAAGTATCTCCTGAGAGTCATGTCTCTGCACCTCCTACCTTGCAAAAAGTGGCCACTTTTCTATTTGTAGAATTGCAGCAATTCTTTTCTTAGATCTCAGATTGAATTTGCAGGTGTGCAGAATGATTTGATAGATATGTAGCTGAATTCAAGGGACCAGATGAAACGCGGGTCCCCTACTCTTCCGCCATCTTCCTCTGAGCTTCAATGCAAATTTAACCTTACAGAATTTATTTTATTAAATACTGAATTAAAACTTTATTTTATTTTGAGCTTTTAAAAAATTTTACTCCTTCATATATTTTATTTTTTATTGAATACATATAGAAAAGTATATGCATTAGTCTACATATACGTAAGTATATATGTGTTTTCATAAAGTAAACACATATAAGTAACTACCACCCAGATAAAGGAATAGTAAATTTTTGGAACTACAGTCTTCCTTGCGCCCTTGCCAGTTGCTTCTCCCTCCCCTCAAAATTATTTATCCTGACTTCAAACACTATTGCCCTACATGTAAACAGAATCATACAATGTGTACTTCCTTGTGTCTGACTTCTTTCGCTGGACATTATGTTTATGAGATTTCACCCATATTGCTGCATGTAGCTGTTGTTTGTTCATGTTCATGGCTCAATTGTATGCCACTGAATGAATAAAACACTATTTATCAATTCTGTATTTATAGATTTGGATAGTTCCCAGTTTTAACTATTATGAATGCTTGAGAATATGCACATTCATGTACCTGACTTTCTGTTTTCCATATATCTCTTACATATATACCTAGGAGTGGAACTGCTGAGTCTTTGGCTGTGCATTTGCTCAGTTTCTTTCTTCATTTTTTTTTTAATTTAAATTCAATTATCCAACATCATTAGTTTCAGATGTAGAGTTTATTTTGAGCTTTTATCTCTTTTATTGCACACTAAAGTTCTTCATTCTTATCATTACGGATACTTGTTTATATTACCCTGCAATATGTATTTATATTATCCTGCAATAATATATTATCCTGCAATATATATATATATGTACACATGTATGTATGTGTATATGTGTATATGTGTATATACACACGTGTATATATACACACAAATATATATGTATATATAAATATGTATGTTTATATATGTTTATATGTGTATATATGTGTATACACACACACACACACACACACACAAATACACACACAGATATACATTGTTTATATTGGCTAAAAGGAACACCTGGGATAATAAACAAAATTAAGTTGCAATGGTTTCCTGTGAGGGGAAGAAAGGAATAGAGTAAAGGGAGCAGGAAGGGACATGAGACTCTTTGGAGTAACATCCTTTATTTTATCTATAAGTAAATATAGAAAATATCCTGCATTCTATATATTTAAATATATTTTAACTATAAATATTTTTAAATAATTAAAAATACATTTTGCAAATAGCTTTGGAAACATAAATGTTTGGCATAATAAAAAATAAACTTATATAAAAAACCAGCAATCTGTGAAAATAGGGAGCAAAAGGAAATATATATACCTAACTACATCAGATTGCAGAGAGAGAAGCATTATTTCAAATTAGTTTAGAATAAACTATTTTGATTATATATCTTCAAAGAAGAAAGAAATCTTTTTAAAAAGATTTATTTATTTATTCTAGACTGAGAGAGGGGGAGAGAGGGAGAGAGCACCAGTGGGGGGAGGGGCAGAGGGAGAGACAGAATCTCAAGCAGACTCCACGCTGAGCTAGGAGCCCAAAGCAGGACTAGATCCCAAGACCCTGAGATCATGATTTGAGCCAAAATTTAGAGTCAGTCCCTCATCTGACTGAGCAACCCAGGCAACCCCTCTCATGAAATCTTGAACTTAGGGGCACCTGGGTGGTTTAGTCAGTTAAGTGTCTGCCTTCAGCTCAGGTCATGATCCCAGGGTCCTGGGATCGAGCCCCACATCGGGCTCCCTGCTCAGCAGGGAGCTTGCTTCTCCCTCTCCCTCTCCCTCTGCTTGTGCTCACTCTCCTCTTTGTCAAATAAATAAATAAAATCTTAAAAAAAAAGAAATCTTAAACTATATGTAGTAGTCTAATTATCAGTTATGTTATTGGTATTATTATTTTGAAACTATTTTTTATATATTGTAAAATAATACTAATAAGTAACTATGATTATAGAGTAGGAGCCAATATTTCAGTGTAAGAGAAAAGAGATAAAAGTATAAAATAACATAAATGAAGTGAAAATCCTATAATGTTAACTTTTCTTTGGAAATATCCAAATGAATTCATTTTTCTCCAAAAAAATGTATTTTCTAGTTGTATTTACTGAAAAAGCCTAAAGGCAATGACAATGTGATAGCACTGACCATACCCACTCCTCAGTTTGTGATCTTTAAATATGACTTTTCACCTTCAGGAATACAAAGTACTTTGAGGCAAGGCTGATTACAGTTCTGGGACAGGAAATATACATGATGACTTCAGATATTATAACTATCAATAGTCAAGGCAAGTCTGAGAAACTATCACAGGTTCTTCACCAAGAGGAGTCTAAGGAGACATGACAACTAAATGTAATGTGGTATTCTGGATGGGATCCTACAACAGACATAGAGCATTTGGTAAAAACTAAGGAAATCTGAATAAAGTATGAACTTTAGTTAATTACACTGTATCAGTATTGGCTCATTAATTGTGACAAATTTACCATACTAGTGTAAGATGTTAATAATAGGGAAAAATGGGTTGAGGTATATGAGAATTCTTTGTACTGTCTTTGCAATTTTTCTATAAATGTAAAACTATTCTCAAATTAAGTTTATTTTTAAAAAGCTATTAATTTTATGTCAAAGGACACAGAAGCCAACGTAAAAGGGCTCCCACTGGTGAAAAATTGAGCAATTTGAAGGTACAAATGACTGGCACACATTGAATATACAAAAACTCATAGGTTTGTGATGAATTTACAAGAACAGAATTCAGGGCTCTAGTGGTTGAGAAAATGAAATTAATCCATTGATCAAACTTAACATCAGTGGGACAATTAGATGTTGTTTGACTTATGATATGATGTATGAAGCTTAGAGTAACCACCTATTAAGTATTCTTGTTTAAAAAAAAAAGCTAAACCCAAGTCTAATGAAATCTCTAGAGCTAGCTTCTATTTATAGGAATTATAGGAATAAAGGAATAAGTTATATGATACCACAAGAAAAGAGACAACTACTGAAAAGTGGAAACATTATTTAGGTCAATCGATCTGATGTCTGCCACAATTTAGTGGCATCAACTCTTTTCAGCAAGAAAAAGAAAAAATAGGGGGAAACTCCTTAGGTTAAAAGAGATCTAAAAGGGGCACCTGGGTGGCTCAGTTGTTAAGCATCTGCCTTTGGCTCAGGTCATGATCCCAGGGTCCTGGGATCAAGCCCCACATGGGGCTCCCTACTCAGAGGGAAGCCTGCTTCTCCCTCTCCCACTCCCCCTCCTTGTGTTCCTGCTCTCATGATCTCTCTCTCTCTGTCCAATAAAAAAATAAAAATCTTAAAAAAAAATAAAAAAGATCTAAAAGATGAGAAATCCAAAGTAGTGTTGGGTCTTATTTAGACACAATTAAACCAACCAGCTATAAAAAGATACTTTTAGGTCAATTGGAGAAATTTAATAATGGTTGAAATATACCATCCCAAGGAATCATTGTTAATTTTATTAGATGTGAAATGTTAGTGTGGATTTGTAACAAAATTGTTTTTAGAAATGTATAGTGAATGATACAGAAGTGTTGGGCTACCAGGAATCTGTTTTGTAATACTGTGGCAAACCCCGCCCCAAAAAAGCCAAAAAACCAAAAACACCTGATAAAACAGAAATAGGGGTAGAATATAGCAAGAGTTGCAAAGGCTTGATAATTGTTGACTTTACAATGGCTCTATGTGTTATTCTCTCCATTTTTATATATGTTAGAAATTTTTCATAAATGAAACATTTTTTAAAAAGTAAATGTAGTGAATATTTCTATTACTTGTGCCAGATGGGAAGGACTTTATGAAAATGACACCAAGTATAGAAAGCATAAAGGAGAAGTTTAAAGGTATAACCATGTAGAAATTAAAATTTTTTGTAATGAAAAAATTAACATAAACAAAGGTCAAAAACAACTATATTTGGAGAAACTATTTGCAACACATATGCAAAGTTAATATTTTTAATATAACAAGGCTTTTTTTATAGACAGGAAGAGTAAAAAATAGAAAAAAATTAGAATAGAAAAATCATCAAATTTATGTTCCATATGTTTAAAAAGAATTACCAAATAAAATGATGGGAGATATATATATATATATATATATGCCTATAAGAAAGACATTGTTCAAAAAGACTTTTAACATTCTCTTAAGCAAGGGTATGTAAATTACTGGTGGGACTAAATTGCTATAGTTTTTTAAAACTATGAATTTATATTTTAAATAGGTACACTTTGACTTAGTAATTTTACATATGGGAATTAACCCTAAGGGAATAGTTGGAGACAGGTACAAAGATGTAACTAGTTGGATGCTTTCTGAAACATTTTTAACAAAAACAAAATCTTGAAATGTACTCAATATCTATCATCGTGAAAACGGATACATATGTTAATATACATTGCCACAATGCAATATTATGAAGCCATTAAAATCAATTCTGTAGATCTATATTTGTTGACAAAAACATGCTACGCGGGAGATAGCATGGAGGCGAATGAGCTAATCTGTTTTGTGGTTCTCAGAATTTTAATTTAAATTGCCATTTATGCTTATTACATAAGGAATATTTCCAGGAGTGAGAGCCTTGGGAGAAGGGTCAAGAACAATTTGAGGTCTTTTGATACATATTGCTCGAATGACTTCAAAAGATGTATATTAATTTGTGCTTCTCAGAAGGACCATTTTCCCAAACACTTGCTAATCCCCTGAATTTTAGCTTTAAGAAATTTTTGGCAATTTGATGGATGAAAAATAGCATCTCATTACTGAATTTAATTGAATTTCCTTAATCACTAGTGCTTTGTTCGTTTTTTCATATGCTTATGGACTGGTTGATCTTTTGTGAAGTGCTTTTTCATCTCATCTGTAATTTTTTTTTTACTGGTGTTTTCATTTTTCTAGTTTGTGAGAAACTTTTAATACCTCAATTCTTTTCTCATCATATGTTACAAATATTTTTTTGAACTCTCATGTTGCTTTAATTTTTTTCAGAATGGATCTTTGATATACATAAGTTCTAATTTTTATACGATCAAATTTAATAGTCTCCTTTTTTAAAAAAAAATAGTTTTTGCTTTTGGCACAATCCTTATAGAGCCGTCTCCACACCATGATTATACAAATCATCACTCCTACTTTCTGTTAATATTTTATGGTTTTATTTTTATATTTAAATCTTTAATCCATGTGGAATTTACTTGGGTGCTGTATAATATATGAACTACTGTAATTTGTCATACAAATGACTGGTAATGTGTTTCAACATCATTTAGTGAATAATACATCACTTCCTCAGTGATCAAAAGTTCCGGCTTTATCAGAAAGTGTTATTTTTTAATGTAGTGTTTATAATAAATAGTTCATAATTTGTAAAATGTATTACTTCTTCACTCTTAATAATGTGGCCTTCCTACCCCCACTTTTAGTCCCATAATTTTTGGCTACCTGAGATAGTAAAATAGGATATTAATGGGGGGTGTTATATGAATGCTCTGAAGAAGAGTTGTATAACTAATATTATATGTCACATACAGCACCATGAAAGACACCATTGTAGACATAATTAACTCTAGGTAGAATTATAGAATTTCTGAAAAAAAACTAAAAAAAAAAAAACTTAAGCTTGAATGTTACTTTGAGTTTTGGTAATGAATGCTTTTCTTTTTGGGGGAGAGGGAGTTATTTGTGTTAAATTCCTTTGGGAGTAACTTGGAACACTCATGTTTTCTCTCCTTTAGTTGTGAGGCATGTGCAGTTGATCTCTAACTGGGCACATCTTTTCTGGAAGGAAGAAAATATTTGCACCATCCGAGAAAGGCAAATGAATACCATTTGCAAAGTACTAATGGAGAAGTTTGAAGATCACCCAAGGAGAAGTGATAAATAAAAATGTGGAGGAATACAAGAATCTTTATCAATATAATTTCTCCCTGGCTTCATAATTTTGCCTGGGGTAGAACTATGTCCAGTCTTGGAAAGTTCTACTTTTGAGATATCAGAGGGCATTTTATTTTCCTGCTGTAAGTGAAGCTAGTTTCTTCCACCCATCTCTTTCACTTAATCAAGAAAGTTCACAAGGATGATTCATTCCATGATGCTGATCCTAGAGCTGGCTCTGGAAGATGCTTTCTCAGCTGAAACTAAATGATACTTTATGTGTCTACTCTAAATAGAGAGATTAGAAAGTTTTATATATATATATATATATAGGGTAGGGGAGCACATTAAATATGTGATAAAGTAAGTGGTTTTGTAACTGATTTTATTACTTAAACTCAAACACTTTTTTCTTACTAGTCTTTGTCAACTATAAATTAAGATAGAAGAAGTTGGACAAGGGACAACCAGAGCAGTGCGGAATGCTTCAGAGATCACGTCTTTAAGGGTTATTAAACACAATTTGTTTTTGTCAGCTTCCAATTTATCTGTATCTTAGCAAATCCAGGGAACGTGAGTTCTGACATGTTGTACATCCTTATTAATTATTCATGCTTGAGATTCTGTACTTGCTTGACCTTAAGGAATATGTGCTGTTTACTCCAATGAGAACGGAATAGAATACTCTACCCATTTTCAATGAACACAGCTGACTCCCTCCCTGTCCCCCCTTTGCTGGTTTCAGACACGTTAAATGTCTGGTACCCACCTCCTTAACAAGTGGAAGTGGCCTGAAAGGGATCAGATAAATACCCAGGGAATTTTTTAAATTTTAAAGATCTGAAAATTCAGTATTACAAGCCCCAAAGAGTTTTATTGTCAGAAATAATCACTATACACCTGAGTTCTGCAATTACCCTTTATAACCCCCCAGTTATTTCCAAGAAGTCTTCTGATTTGCAGAAATAATGTAACTTCCTTTGTGGTTTATAACTGATGCTATCTGATACCAGAGCTCTCCCTCTCTTTGATGAAGTAGGGAGAGGGGAGTGGTAACCTAAAATTTTCTACAAAAATATAATTCATTGTCCTCTAGTTTACAATATACCTCTTGGTAAGTATTTAACCAATTCAAATATCCTGTCCGTTTAGGGAGTGATTCTTTTTTCTTCCATATTCCTCTTTCCCCTTTCACCTTCCCAAATTGGTTTCTCTGTGCTCTGGGAAAATCATAGATAACTTTCTTGGAGGCAAGGAGTGATGAGGGCTGGTGGCTCTGCTCTGTGTGCTATTCTCCGTTATTGGCCGACATCTTTGAAATCTCATTCCTGGGATCCAGTGGGTAATTGGTGCTGGGGCCTGCTGAGGTCTGGTCCTGTCCTGGTCATTTTGCTGAGCCCCAGACGAAGGCTATTGTCCTTCCTGCTATAGCTCAGCTATCAATGTCCTGTACCACTGGACATTCTTATCTCCAAGAATCTTCTGGTGCCCCCATCCTCTCAGAGTTCTTCACCTCACCACTCGTGCATTTGCTCCCTGCTATCCTTCCCTGCTAATGCTGGTGCTTCTGGATTCTTGGTGTAACATGGGCAGGTCACGCAGACCCAGGGCACTGCATCTCACTACCCCCCCACCCCATATTGTGCCCTCCCACTGGAGCCACATTGTGCATGGAGCTAAACTGAGTGCTTTCTGGAGCGGCTTTCAACTTACCCATGCTGTGTCTGAGGGAACTGGAGCACTGGCCCTGATA
This sequence comes from Phoca vitulina, assembly GCF_004348235.1. NCBI lineage: Eukaryota > Metazoa > Chordata > Mammalia > Carnivora > Phocidae > Phoca > Phoca vitulina. The sequence continues at coordinate 15,834,607 of NW_022589728.1, read as the reverse complement.
TCTTAGATCCCCCTCAAACTCATGTAGTCCACTTCATCCTGGGGTTATACCATCTCCCGAACCCCTGTCCCTCATTCCCTCATTTAATGGGAGTCCGAGGTAAGAATGCTGGTAGCTACGCTATTGCTTTTCTCTTTTTCCCTCTTCCTCATTCTCCCAGCACCAATGTGGCCTTAAAATGATGATGATGATGATGAAGATGATGATGACTGCTTATACTACTATAGGTCTTACCACATATCTGGCATGTCTTATTATTAACCCATTTAGTCTTCACATTAGCCCTGTGAGGCAGGTTCTATTTGTTATTACTTCAGTTCTACAGATTAGGAACATGTGCATAAAGAGCTGAAACACTGGCCCAAGATTACATGGCCAGTAAGGGGTGGAGCCAGAATTTGAATCCAGGAAGTCTGGATCCAGGACAGGAATCCATGTTTTCACCATCATATGGTTTTTCTCTCTCACTTCTCCTTCCCATCTGGCTGGATCTCTTACTTTATCTCCTCCGTCTTCCTAGGATGAACTTTTGGGATTATTGTGTCTGCCTAGTCTTCCTAGAAAGCAGACCCTGAAGCCAAACTGATGTTGGATTTGGGCAATGCAATCCCAAAGAAGCAGAAGTAAGGGAAAGGCATGTGAAATAGGGTAAGAGGGAGAGAAAATATAAGGGAATGTGCTGTGGAGCTTCATCGCAAGTCCATTTCTTGGTCTCCCAGGATATTTTTAGGAAGGATAAATGAAGGGACTGTATATCTAACAGTCTGCCTAGGGGAGAGGAAGTGAGAAATATTTGACCACTGGCTTCCACATTCTATAGGTCACAGTTAGCTCCATGGAGATTTTATGGTGACGTAGATGCCAAGTGAGTCCTGGTGTGCCCCCCACCTCAGTGCAATAGGAGGGAGAAGGAAAGGCATTGTCTGTTGTCACAGAGACACCTGGCTCCGTGACCTATGGAGGAGGAGAAGTCCTATCAAGAACTTGACAGGCCAGAAAGCCAAGTGAGTGCATGGATCTGGGGTGATGCATATACAGAATCTGGTACATGCTGCCTTTCCCTTTCCTGTAGTAATAAATGTCATTACGGAAAGGAAGCAGGAAAGAAAAAAATATTAGTAAAAAGAAAGTTTCATTAGGAGGTTTAAAACTCTTTTTCCCACCACATAAAGGAAATATAATATGGAGAAAACCAACAGGTCAGGACCCGTCCCCAAGAGATGCAGGTGAGTTTGTCCTGCCTCGTCCCACCATACCTTCAGTGAGCTGCTCGCCTCTTCCAAAGGCTTCAGGTGTGTCCACACCACACAGCTCAGGCCCGGCTAAAATTTTGCAAACCCTAAGCTAATATCCCTCTCCAGAGCCTTTATTTTCTGCCCTAGAATTCATCATTTCCTAGGATAGTTGACATTAGAAATGTTTTTCTCTCCAGGGAAACTTTTCTCCACTCCAGGAGAGAATGGCCCTATCAAACCAAGGACATGGTCATATGAACATCTGACTTTAAAAGTTCTTTGGCCTTAAAAAGAATGTGTATAATGTCCTTAGCATAGCCCAATCACAATTCAGTTTTTTTTAAATGTCTTTCTATGGAGGGTAAAAAAAAGCTTGAGGTTCAAATTCACCTTAGGACACTCTGTTATATTAAGTGATTAGTTTTAATAAACAGTTAGAAAAGAGATTTCCATTATTACTCTCTCCATAAAATTTGGATTTTGAAATATTCATGCATTAGGGAACACTGGCACTAAATATTTTGTTCTTGAAATAAGGAATCTAATGGGCTGAATCTACATCTTGGTAAAGCATAAACATGTTAATTCTATTATAGTCCAATAAGTGGCAACCACTGGTCAAAATGGGTTTATTAATCCACTTATTGGGTGAAGGTAAAGAGTTGACCCTTGAACAGTACAGGGGTTGGGGTGCCAACCCATATGGTTGAAAATCCAGGTATAACTTCCGACTCTCCAAAAACTTAACTACTAGTAGCCTACTGTTGACCAGAAGCCTTCCCAATAACATAGTTGAGTAATACATATTGTGTCTGTTATATGTATTATATACTGTATTCTTACAATAAAGTAAGCTGGAGAGAAAAAAATGTTATAAAGAAAATCATAAGGAAGAGAAATACAGTATTATTTATAGACAGTACTATCCTGTATTTATAGAAAAACAATCCCAACATAAGTGGACCTGTGCAGTTCAAACGTGTGTTATTCAAGGCTCAACTGCACTCAGACATTGTTTCCCTTGTCTTGTTTCTATGGAGATAGGGACAATATAGCCCCCGCCCCTAGAGTTGCCTGCCGGTACATGTTCACACTCCTTGTCCCTTTGTCATCCCCTGCTTTGGAGGACAAACTCTGTACATAGCTGTGTACCACCACCCAGGAGAAGAAATCTTAGGTGCTGACTGCAAATGGCCCTTGACTCCCCCTGAACTCCAATTGCTCTCTGTACATCTTGTCCTCAATACACGGTTGGATAATTATTTATAGTCTTTCTTCCAAGTAGACTAGTTGGGTAGGGGCTGACTGTTCCTCATTTTTTCATCCCTTCATCACAGTATTGAGCAACACTGGCACATAGTGGTGCTCAATAATATTTGCTAAACAAATGACTGGAACAATTGCAGTGATTTTATATTCCTCTATACAGTGGACCGTCTGGCTCTTTCCCTTTTCTCCCTCTTCTGACATCTTCTCTTTCCCCTCCAGCACATGCTCTCCCCCAGGCACCATCCTTTTCCCTGCAGAGAGACTTCCACGGTGACTGACGGTGGGGTTTTCATCTGACATGTTCCCCAGAGCTAGATTTCTCTGCAACTTGAAATTCTTCCTATCCCCAATGATTGATTATTTCTCCCAGATGAGTAGAAGGTATAAAGAATCCTTGATACCTGTTTTTCCTGAAATTATTTGTAACCATCTTCAGGCTCAATATCATGTCTCTGGCTTTCATGTTTTTAAGGCCTCTATTCATTTATAACTACCTGTTAGTTTGGTTCATTATATTCCCCTAAATAATGGGTATGAGGTTAAACAAAATAGGAAGGGGATAGTAGCTCCAAAATAATGCATGGCTGTCAAGGTAGCTACAGAATCTGCTAACTGTGCATGCGCTTGATCATCACTGGGAAGGTGGTGTTTCACTCAATCTAAGACACCACCAGTGGCAAGATTTTTTGCCATTATTTTATACACCACTAAAGAAGAAAAATTGCTGCCAAATAAACTATGGCATAATAACTCCTTATTGCGTGGAATATCCATTTTATACGTGTTGAAAAGAATTCTTTTAGCTTTGGTTAGACTTTGACTAGATATCTTTTATCACAGAAGCAGAATAAATTGGTCATGAATCACTAAAACTTGGTTACACTACAGAGTCTAACTGTTCTGTGTTACGAAGCCAGGGTTGTCCATGGTTATTGATGATGCAGCAGTTTGAGGGTAGTTTTGCTGTTGTTTCTGGAATTTTCCTCAAGCTACTGAACTCCATTCTGCAAGTTTCAGGGAATAGAGGGGTAGTGGCCACTGCAGTGTGACGGCTGACGGGCTCGATTCAGAGCTCAGTAAAGTGTGCCGACGGGCTCATTTTAAAATTGATGGATTTTTGAATGGATTTATATTTTCACATTTTTATGAGTAATTTAACCAAATCAAAGAAAGTTTTGAAGACAGAGAAGAGGGGAAAAAATGTGCCACAACTAACCGGACCATCAACAGTTTCATGTAAATCTTAACATATTCATAGATGTAATCATTGATTACATGAAATCGTGTACATGAATTTCCTTATGTATGTGACATTATGAATAAAAGTTTTATTATTTTCAAGTTGCTGTAATATGTTTATAACCACCATTTAACATTTTTCTGAAGAAATTCTGAAACAGGATTCAGTCTTTTCCATCCAGTGGACCTAAAAGTATTGATGCTACTTCTTCATGGGCTTTGTGTTTCTTCCTTCCCAAAAGCTTGATGAACTCATTACCACGGACCCACACTTAGAATTATTTATAGAGTTTTTAATTATCTTTTTTCCCCAAACTGGTTAGAAATTGATGCTCTTTTCCTACGTCAGCCTTCCTTTTCAAGTCATCCCAGTCAGTTTTTTTTTTTTTAATCCAGCTGTCCCAGTCATTAATTACAAACTTAAATCTATTAGCCAGAAGTAAAATACAATCAATCCAACTAGTTGTCAACATGCAGCTGAAAGGACTGGTGGAGAGGTGGAATGTTCGGGCTGTTTCAGCCTCACAGAGCTTGCACCAGGCAGGAGACTGGACTGTACCATGATTGTGTTATCTGCAAAGCCCCAGAGTTACTTCTTTTGCTGGCATGAAAATGACAGTCTTCTCTCACTCTAGGTACTTGGGTTTGAAATCCTGGGCCAAGAAGGACATCTGTCAAAATAAAGATCATTTGGTATTTGAAAGATGATTAAACCATTCAGATTTGATTCATTAAAACAGCAAAACAACACAAACACATTCCTTCTAAATATATAATATGAAGCAGTTGGGAACATTCATTTTAGGATCACTGTGTCAGTACTTTCCCTAAAATAGTCTCTGACAGCTATTTGGGCCTATAGATATTCAGGCAGAAGGATGCACTGACTCTAAGAGTTTAGATTTTTATTTGTTTTTTTTCCCTACTGTGGCTTGGGCATATTGTGAAAAATATTTGGCTGATCAAAAGATTCATCTTTCCAGTGTTCAGAGGTTTTATTTTTCATCTAGGAATTTCATATTTCACTTCCCTCACCCTACCAATCTTGTCCAAGTTATGATAAGAGAGTCAAAGAGAGAGAGGGACCAGGTATCATGAAATCATATTTCTAGCCCCTATTTGCCACTCAAAAGAGAATAAGAGTAGACAAAAGAGATGAGGACAGAAGCGGCTTTTGGGAATCTTCACTCCCAAAGTGTTGGCCAGTGAGAACCAATGAGTAAAAAGCAAACCAGCAATAAACAAAAACTAAAAAATCAATGTGATACTGAGTAGTAGGATATAATAATATAGTGGAAATGTTCATTAGGATCCTCCCCCCCCCATCAATTTCTCCTCTTTTCCCCTTCCTCCCATCTGAGCAGCTATTCCATTCACACCTCAGAGATGCAACATGGAACCAAGCGAATGGTCTACCGTCTACTCCTTACCTGCCACAACCCCCAACTTCCCAGTGCCTTTTCACCCGCTGAAAGGTGGGGATAAAAGAGTTGAAGAGCAAGTTGAGTGAGAGTCTAGAACCCTTCACAACCTCCAACTAGAGAGCTACACTGAGCTTGGGTAGCAGGAAGGACAAAGGGAAGTGATAAGAGTGTCCATGTTGGTGGGTCCTGGACAGAAAGGCACTGCTCTCAGACTTTGGAGCAAAATCCTAGAGGTTAGGTTCCTCAGGAGCCGATTTTAAGTGGAAGATTACTGTGCAATTAAGGAAGGGCTCCCAGGAGAGACTAGAGGGGAAGTGAGCAGGATGGGACAGAAAAGGGGAAAAAGCCACGCAAAAGTACAGTCTCAGGCTAAATTCTAGAGAGACATGCTCTGCTGAGTAGGTTATGCCTCAATTGTCCTGACCTGAGCCAGTGAGCTGTCCTTTCTCTACACACTGTCAGCCTTTGGACAACGGCCTCCCTTCATGCCCATAAACATCTGAGGAAAAAGCAGCCTCGGTTATCCCAGGGCAGCCCTCAGAAGGGCCACAGGTGCTGGTTGTTGGTATAGGGAGTGAGGTTTGCAAAAAATAGCAAAAACAAGTCTAAGTTATTCTAGATAGAGCACTGAAGTCTGCTCCTCCCGGGGAGTAAGAAATATAATGCTATAGTAATAAATGTATGATATGTGTGTATATAGCACTCTCTCCTTGCTACATTCTCCTTTCTGATCTCCATTACAACCCTGGAAGATACTAGAATATATCGGGGTATGTATTATGATACCTCTCTCAGATATGTAAATTTGACATACGTCACCATCAAGCAACTTACTCAAACGATAAAAGCTCCAAACCCAGCAGTCTTTCTCTCTTGTGTAGCCACAACCTAAAGGGTATTTCTGTAACTTCTTGATACAAATTCAGAATCCTGGGGTCATTACAGAGTAGAGACCAAGTTGTGGTCTTATCGGAATTCCTTGGCTCACATCTGAGACACTCTCTGCACCAACATCTCTCAGGATGAAGCCCAAACTTTCCGTCCCCTGACACCCCAGGGCTCGTCAGGGGTTGCCTGTGTAAGTCTAGCACCATTGCCTTGCCCTGAGTTGGAGGGTAGCTGGTTCGGAGCATAGTTTTGTGTTTTAGGCAGGACAGGGTTTGAACTCTGGTTCTGCCATTTACCATGTGTGTGAGTTTCCTTAGGTCATCAAAGTTCTCTAAGTCCTACGTTTGTCATCTGCAAAACTGGGCAGCGTTAGTAGTCACCTTAGAGGGTTAAGTTGATTCAACAAGATGATATTGGTAAAGCGCTAAGCCCAGGGCTTAGGAAAGAGCAAGTTCCCAATAAGCATTATCTATTATGATTTCATTATTATTAATCCTCATCCTTTCCCTCAAATTACTCCAACTCAGGTCATCCTTTTTCTAAAATGATGTTTTTTCCCCCTATGCCACACTGAATGTCAATGTGGACCACTTTTCAGGAGTTGAAATTGATTCAGCAAAGTGAACCTTTTGGTTAATGTTGTTTACTGGAGTGGGATTTGAGCCGTAGCAATTTAGACACTTGGCTGGCAGATGGTGGATGGCCTTGGGAGGCTATACCATTTGCTTAGAATACAGGGACTGTAGTCTCTCTTCACCAGTCATTTCAGAAATGAGTCTCACTTAGTATTTCACAGAAGCAAATGAGCTTATAGTTAAAATCCTGGTGAAATAGCTCCTAGTTTAGTATTTATTTACAACCTAGAAACCCAGCAGGTACAGCCCCAGGTGTATTTCATCTTAAAAGCAAATTCTAGGGGCGCCTGGGTGGCTCAGTCGTTGGGCGTCTGCCTTCGGCTCAGGTCATGATCCCGGGGTCCTGGGATCGAGCTCCGCATCGGGCTCCCTGCTCCGCGGGAAGCCCGCTTCTCCCTCTCCCACTCCCCCTGCTTGTGTTCCCTCTCTCGCTGTGTCTCTCTCTGTCAAATAAATAAATAAAATATTAAAAAAAAAAAAAAGCAAATTCTATAGTTCCCTTAGAATTCCTGTTTTCGGGGCATCCAGAAAGATACATTTGAAAACCAGCTTCCTTTCAGCCCCCAGTCCCATGACAGAGATAAAAAAACAAAAACAAAAACAAAAAAAAACAAGGAAAGAATTTTTCTAATTTGTAAAGCAAACAAGAGAAATAAAAAGAGCAGGAGGAAGCCAGCTTCTGGAATGACACCCAAATAGAAGAGTTTTGAATAGGTGAGAAATCACAGCATGAATGAAGCCAGAACAAGGGTGGTCTTCAGACTTTCAGACCTTCCATCAGGTCATCCACATACATCAGAAGAAAGAAGCACCAAGTGATGATTGAGGGACCCTGATGACAGAACTGAGATGAAAAATAATGGTTCATCCCGTGTCAATGGAGCATAAGAGCAAAGCCTGCTGTGAAGGATCTTCCATCAATCATGGACGCCTAACGGCATAATCCCAGAACTGTAGGACGTAGAGGGGATTCAGGGCAGCCTCTCATTCAGATCATGGCCAGAGACACAAGGGAGTTGTCTTTGCCCAGTCAGCAAGACCAGTGCACAGGACAACACACATTGCCACATCGCCACATGCTGGCCCCCTTCCCAAAGTGCTAGCCGGAGTGAAACAGCCTGCTGAGAACTTAGTAGTAAAGGCGGGATAGTGGAGAATATAGCTAATGAAAGAGATCTCACCTTTACTGGGCTTTCCTGTGTGCTTGGAGCTGTGCTGGGGTCTTAATAGACATTATCTCAGCTGTCTTCAAAATGACCCTATCGAAGCTTCACTCTTCCCATTAACTTTCCCAAACTAGTAAGTATAAGTAACTTACTAGTAACTAGTAAGTGGCAAAACTCACCTCTCATCCCAAGAATTCTGTTTCCAGAAAGCCTGTGACCAATACGGTCTAGCTATACTATCTTAAGCAAAGAAAACTCCTTCACTACAGATAATTTAACGAAGCCCTCCAATGTCATGAGAGACAAAGAAGAAAGAAATGTGCACAACTCAAAGGCTTCTCTGGTAAGATTTGCTTTATTCTTTTAGGGTTATACAACAAGACATTAAAAAACAGGGATTGATCTTGTATAGAAAAGAGGAATGAATATACCTGTGTTCACACTGTGGCAGTGGAGTTGGGGCCGTGTAGGAATAGGGCCTACCTGTCCAGACACCTACCATTCATTTATCTACACAAGACCCCCTTCTCAAGTCCCTACTATGCGCCAAACCCTATAGAGATGGGAACAACAGAAGATGAATAGACAATGGTTTCTTGTCATGAGAATTTCACCATGTCAGGGGAAAGGCAGACAAACAGATCATTACAAAGCAGTATGTAAGTGTTACAATAGTGTAACAGTGGTAAATTTGTAATTGTATTAAATTTGAACCCTGTCCTTCCAGATCACAAAACAGATATGTAGGTGGAAGCAAGAAGATTTTAACTCAAGTATCTGGATGAAGATGGCTTTCTAAGTTAAAAGTAATGATAGAGAAAAAAAATGAGATTTTAACTTAGTAAGTTCCAGAGAATTTTAAGAGTTCATGTTTTCTCAAGGAAATTAGCAAAATAGGAAAAAAGGTAGAAATCTAAGGGATTCTGTAATCTCCGTAACACGAAAAATAAAAATGAAATAAAATGAAAAAAATAAAAGCTGCATAACAATAATTTAAGAAAAGACAGGAAAAACCATATAAGTATGTTCTTATGACATCATTTATAATAGTAAGTTATTAGAAGTTATTAACATGTCCAACAATAGGGAAATCAAGCAAGACAAATTTTTGTGGTGAAATATTATGCATGCTTTAGGAGAGACTTTTCAAGTTATTAGCATTTATTAAGTGCACTGTGCTAGGCACACAGAACTTAGGCAATGGTTTCTATCCTTGAACATCTTACTTGAATACCTACTTAGCTCTCACATATAACGGTTTAATTTCTTTGATCAGAAAGTGTACTTTATCAGACATATCTCCCATAGATTAATTTTAGACCCTAAGTTGCTTTTGGTTTTGGCAAATATATGCGGTCATATAATAATTACCCCAATTTCCTTCATTCCCTTTTGCAATCTCCCCTCACCTAGTTACAGCCCCCTGTGACCACTGATCTGATTTCTGTCTCTATAATTTTGCTTTTTACCAAATGTCACATAAATTGAGTCATACAGTATGAGTATAGAGTTTTCTGTGTCTCGCTCCTTTCACATAATATAATGTGTTTGAGATTCATCCATGTCGTTGCATATATTGGTGATTTGTTCCTTTTTGTTGTTCTATTCCATTCTATTCTATTCTATTCTATTCTATTCTATTCTATTCTATTCTAGTCTTCTATTCATGTTCCACAATTCATTTATCCATCTACCAGGCAGTGAACATTTGAAATTTTTGGCAATTATGGATAAAGCTGACAAAAACACTAGCATACATGTCTTTGTGTGGACATGTACTTTCATGTCTTTGTTATATATCTAGGAATAGGATTGCTGGGTCATATGATAAGTGTATTTAGCTTTATGAAAAACTGCCAAACTGTTTCCAAAGTAGCTGTATCATTTTGCATCCCCACCAACAATCTAGGAAGTTCCAGGTGTTTTCAATCCTTGTCAAATTGTCAATTGTCAATTGACGCGTCAATGTTTTTAATTTTAGCCATTCAAGTTGGTGTGTAATATTGTTTCATTGCATTGAGGGGGTGGGTGGGGAATGATACCACCCTCAGGCCCAGTGTGTTGCAAGAGGAATTTATAGTACTCAAAAAAGCTGTTTTATTCATGGTCATAATTTATTACAGTGAAAGAATATACACTAAAATTAGCAAAGGGTAAAAGTACATGGGGTGAAGTCCAGGGGACAGCAAGTGCAAACTTCCAGGTGCATATTCCAGTGAATATGTATAATTCTCCCAGCAATGATATATGACATGTGCAAAATGTTGCCAACTAAGGAAGCTTACTGGAGCCTGGTGCCTAGACTTTTACTGGGGGTCAATAATGTAGGTATGCAGCACCTGTGTGACTGACCTCAGCTACCCACAAATTGGTACAGCATGGTCCAAGGCCTTGGGCACACAAAAACAGGGTTTCTTTTTCTTTTCTTTTTTTTTAAGATTTTATTTATTTATTTGACAGAGAGAGAGACAGAGAGAGAGGGAACACAAGCAGGGAGAGTGGGAGAGGGAGAAGCAGGCTTCCTGCTGAGCAGGGAGCCCGATGGGGGGCTCGATCCCAGGACCCTGGGATCATGACCTGAGCCAAAGGCGGATGCTTAATGACTGAGCCACCTAGGCACCCAAAAACAGGGTTTCAACATAAATGTAGCATGGCTCAAGGGCTCACACATACAAATACACTCTTAAGAGGTAGAATATCCCATGGAATATTCCAGGGGTCAGTTCTAAACACAGGCCTTTCTTTGGAATATGCAGGGTTTGGGCAACCCAGGCCCACTGAGTTAACCCTTTCCTGAGCACTGGTGATCTTAATTTGCTTTCCCAAATGACTATTAATGTTGAACTTCTTTGCATATGCTTGTCATTCATACATTTTCTTCAGTAAAGTGTCCAAATTTGTTGTCATTTTTTTATAATTTGGTTGTTTGCTTTCTTTTTATTGAGTTGTAAGTGTTCTTTGTATATTCTGGATAGAAATAATTTATCAGGGGCGCCTGGGTGGCTCAGTTGTTAAGCAACTGCCTTCGGCTCAGGTCATGGTCCCAGGGTCCTGGGATCGAGTCCCATATCGGGCTCTCTGCTCCGCGGGAAGCCTGCTTCTCCCTCTCCCACTCCCCCTTGCTTGTGTTCCCTCTCTCACTGTGTCTCTCTCTGTCAAATAAATAAATAAAATCTTTAAAAAAAATAAAAATAAAAAAATAAAAGAAATAATTTATCAGGGGCACCTGGGTGGCTCAGTTGTTAAGCGTCTGCCTTCGGCTCAGGTCATGATCCCAGGGTTCTGGGATTGAGCCCCGCATCTGGCTCCCTGCTCTGCGGGAAGCCTGCTTCTCCCTCTCCCACTCTCCCTGCTTGTGTTCCCTCTCTCTCTGTCTCTCTCTCTGTCAAATAAATAAATAAAATCTTTAAAAAAAAATAAAAGCTTTAAAAAAAAAGAAATCATTTATCAGATTATTTTGCAAATAGATTCTCCCAGTCTGTGATTTGTCTTTTCTGTTACTTAATAGTACTTTAAAAGAGCAAAAGTTCTTACTTCTGATAAAGTCCAATTTATTAATATTTTCTTTTGTGATTTGTGTTTTTTGTACATTATCCAAGAAATCTTTCCTATACCAAGGTCACAGACTTTCTCTTATGTATTTTTTTCTAAAAGTTTTATAGCTTTAACATTTTTATGTAGGTCTATGACCCATTTTGAGTTAATTTATATATATATATATATATAATGCAGTGGAAGAGTTGATGTTATTTTCTTTTTTTAATATAATGTACAATTCTTTCAGAACTATTTCTTAAAAAGATTATCTTTTTTTTCCCCCATTAAATTATCTTGGTACCTTTGTCAAAAATCATTTGACAAATCACATGTGAGCCTATTTCTAAACTCTGTATTCTATTCCATTGATCTATATGCTTATCCCTACACCAATGCCATTGTGGCTTGATTATTGTAGCTTTATAGTAAGTCTTGAAAACAGGTGATCTCACTCCTCCAATGTTATCTTTTTCAAAATACTTTTGTCTATTCTAGGTCCTTTGCTTTTCCATTTAAATTTTAAAATTAGCATGTCAAAGGGGAAAATTGACATCTTAACAGCATCTGATCCATAGGTACAGTATATTTCTTCATTTGTCCAGATCTTTAGTTTCCTCCAATAATGCTTTATTATTTTTAGCATACAAACTTTGAATATATTCTGCTGGATTTATCCCTGAATATTTCATGGTTTTTTGACCCTTCTGGAAATGACAGGTTTTTTCAATTTCCAATTGTTTACTGCTAATATATAGAAATACAATTTTTTATATTGACTTTGTGTATCTTGTAACATTGCTAAATTTACTTATCAGTATAGCAGTTTTTTGTTTGTTTGAGATTCTTTGGCATTATTTCTGTAGATGATGAAGTTATGTGCAAATAACACCAGCTTTATTCCTTCATTTCCTTTCTCTATGTGTTTTATTTATTTTTCCTGCAGTGGCCAGGACCTCCAGTCCACTATTAAGTAGAAGTTTTATCCTTTTCTTGTTTTTTCGTTTTTTTTTTAATTGAGAGAGCGAGAGAGCGAGCACGAGTGGAGGGGCAGGAGAGAGAGAATCTTAAGCAGGTTCCATGCTCAGCATGGAGCCTGACGTGGGGCTTGATCTCATGACCCTCAGGTCATGACCTGAGCTGAAATCAAGAGTTGGACACTTAACCGACTGCACCACCTAGGCGGCCTACCCTTGTCTTGTTTCCGAACTTTGTAGGGAGGCATTCAGTTTTTCATCATAAGTGTGATGTTAGTGGTATCTTTGTTGTTGTTATTGTTGTTGGAATAGCTACCTGCCTGTATCAGTTTCCTAGGGCTGCCATAAAGTACCGCAGAGTGGGTGGTTTCAAATAACAGAAATGTATTTTCTCTCTGCTCTGAAGGCCAGAGGTCTGAAATCAAGGTGTAGGCAAGGTTGGTTCCTTCTAACTGTGAATGAGAATGTGTTTCATGCCTCTGATGATTTGCCAGCAAAATCTTTGGCATTTCCTGGCTTGTAAGTATATTTTTTCAATCCTCCACCTTCACATGGCATTTTCTGTGTCTCTTCACACAGTCTTCTTTCTATGCATGTCTGTCATTGTGTCTAAATTGCCCAGTTTTATGAAGACACAAGTCATACTGGATTAAGGGCTACTCTAAAGACCTCATCTTAACTTGACTACCTGTGCAAAGACCCTATTTCCAAATGAGGTCACATTCTGAGGTACTAGGGTTAAGATTTCAACATATTTTTGGGGGGGTGTCATAATTCAACCCATAATTATGCCCTTAGCCAAATTGAAAAAGTTCTGTTCTATTACTAGTTTGCTAAAAGGTGCTTTTCATGAATGGTTGTTAAGTTTTGTCAAATCCTTTCTCTGCACCTATTGAGATGATCATATGGTTTTCTTTTAGTCTTTTGATATAGTGAATTATGTGGGTTGGTTTCCAAATGTTAAACTTTAGTTCCAGGATAAATTATGGTTGTGATATATTATCTTTTTGAGATATATATATATATATTACTAAATTAAGTTTGTTAATGTTTTGTAAAGATTTTTGTGTCTGTGTTCATTATGGGTTTTCATCTGAGCTTTGTTTTGTTGTTGTTGTTTTGTTTTGTGCTTTTTGTTTGTTTCTCTAAAAGGTTTCATAGTTTTCCATTTGTTCCACAGCTTGGGAGAGGGCTCCAGGGTGTTTAAAAAATTGCCCAGTGGCTTCAGGGGGAGGCTCAGGCACAAGCCCTGGCACCAAGGGGATTTCAGGGTGGATGCTCAAAGCCTGCTGGTCTTCAGAGGTTCCTGGTCATGCTTGAGGGTGAGCCTTTTGAAGAAATACTCATCCAGGCCAGCCTGGGGGCTGGCCATCTTGGGGAGGTTAGTCAGGTGGTCGCCCATCTTCTTGATGAGTTTCACCTTCTCATCCAGGAAGTGGAAGTCTCCAAGCTGGCAGTCTGTGGGGCAGAACCCAGGGCATGCAAATCCAAAAGACGTGGGTTCAGGTTCTTCTCTTGAACCATGGCAGCTTCCATGTTGTCCAGAGTTTTGTGCCACTCATCTTGGGAAGACTTCTGCATGTCCTGGAAGAGGGCGCCAACGCTGCACTGGTTTTGCACCTTCAGGAAATGCTCAGCCCCTTACGCTTCTCCTCAGCCAATTCGAGATATTCCATTGTGGTCAGATAACACATCTTTTATGATTTCGTTCCTTTTAAATTGTTGAGATTTGTTTTTATCTGAGAACGTGGTCTGTCTAGGTAAATGTTTCATGTGCCCAAATACAAAGAATGTGTTTGGGGATGAAAAGAGTGTTCTATAAATGTCAATTAGATCAATTTGTTTGGTAATGTTCAAGTCTCCAATATCTTTACTGATTTTCTACTTGTTCTGTTTATTGATTACTGAGAGGGAAGTATTGAAATCTCTAATTTTAATTATAGACTTGTTTATTTCTCTTTTCAGTTCTATCCATTTTTTTTCTGTATGTATGCCAAAGTTCTGTTGTGGGATAATCTTTATTGGTAACATTTCCTTTTGACTTTTAATTATTGTTTCCATTTCCCTGCTGAAGTCCCCATGTGTTCACACATGTTGTCCATATTTTCCACTTGCTCCTTGAACATATTAATAATCATAGTTACATGACAGTTGGGTTTGAGGTCTGCTGTTCCTATCACTCCCTTCGGTGGGCACAGTCTTTCATTTCCTCCATCGGTGGGATACTGCTCTGTTGTGCTTGGAGTGGGGTTGTGGTTTTTTCTCAGTTTTCCTACCCTCCCCTTACCTTTCAGCTGACAGTGTATATCTGCTGCATCCGGGGGCTCTCTTTTCATGGGTTTGCTCTTCCTTCACTGGGAAACGGACTTTACTTGTAACCCAGTGTGAGGCTTGTGGTGGGCATCCTGGTGGAAGGTCCTGCATCAGTCTTTCTTTTTTTTTTTTTTAAATTTTATTTATTTACTTATTCGAGAGAGAGAGAATGTGAGCGAGAGAGTGACAGAGAGCATGAACAGGGGGAGGGGCAGAGGGAGAAGCAGGCTCCCCACTAAGCAGGGAGCCTGATGCAGGGCTGGATCCCAGGACCCTGGGATCATGACCTGAGCCAAAGGCAGACACTTAACCGACTGAGCCACGCAGGTGCCAGGTCCTGCATCAGTCTTAACCAATTGTAGCACAGCTTTTTCAGAGCAAGATCCTGTGCTCAAATGTATTTCCTCCCCTTCAGATGTTTTTGGCTTTTACTCCTCTCTTACCAGCAATCTACCTTGTGATCTTAGCCTACTGATGAGCTTAAGAAAATTTATGATTTTGTGGATTAGCTAGATATTTCTTGTGTTTAAGGTAGAGTGATAGTCTCTTGTGTCTTTCTACATCCCACACAGAAATGGAACTCTCATGAGCAATGGTTTAAAATGTGAGAAAAATGATAGAATTTTAACAGCAGTTTCCAAAACTGGAAAATACTAAATACACAAAACTCTACATACAATATAATTCCAATATTAACTCACCTCCTAATATCCATTAGGCCTTTTGGTAGATACTGATAAGCAAGATTGATGTCCCTTCTTTGCAAAGAAATTATAATGAAAATTCTTCTACATAAACACTGAAAAGATCCGTACATCAAAAAATAACAAAACTAGGATTAAAAATCCAACGGTGATCGTGGGAATATATATATTCTAATAAGTATGACACAAGTTAATATCACTAATGTATGAAGTACACATGCAGTAATTTATAGCAAATACTGTCAGTGTTTCACTCATATTCCCTAGGATCCTTTCCAGTTTTTGTCACACTGGCTTCTGGTATGCATTCCCTTCTAAATGATGGTACCTGCATCTCTTGTTTGGAGGCTTCTCTTAGCCCACCTACCTCTCCCCTCTGCCCCTGGGTCCCTACTCTGAGATAGTATTTAACCAAGGATAGAGAGTAAAATTTCTCTTGTCCCCTAATCAGGACAATTTAGAGGTATGACCTCCGTTGTCCCTAGAGCTTCCCTGGGGGGTTATGACAAAGTTTTCCGCCATGGGACTTTATTTGATGCCACAGATTTCTTTGGCCTCCCTCCTCTTTCTGTCCTACTTCTCCACTCTCCTACTACTTTTTCCTAGGAATGTTTCCTAAGAAATCACTTTGGTACAACTCCTCATCTCAGAGACTTCTAGGGAACTGAACTATGGCATAAATCAAAGCAAAAATACTAAGAGTACAACAGGGAAAAAATGAGCTAAGGACATAGACTAGGAATTCACATACAAAATGATAATACAACCTTTCCAAGGGAAACTTTTCTTTAGTGTTTTTTGGGGGAAAGGAGAGTTTTGCCTCATCTGCTCCCTAGTCCTTCCATGGTTCATTAATGTCTCCACAATGCTTCTAACCTCCCATTCCTCTCAGTTCTGCTTCAAATGTCCTCTTGCTTTGCTGCTGCCCCCCAAAACCCTAGGCCTACTTTTCTCCTTCAATTTGATGCTTACCTTGGGATGTTGGCCACTGTGGAGGGGTGATGATGTACTCAGGGTTCAGGAATAGGTAGAAAATATTCACTGTAGAAAAAAAACTTTAAACCAAAAGACTAAAGATGACTATCCCCAAAATCTAAGAGGGAAAAGTTCAAAATCTTTATTAGTCATCATGGTCAATTACTTCTTGGTCTTGAAGCTCACCTTACACTCTACTCTTCTTCAGCTCCTATTGTGAACCCCCTCCACCAGTTTAGAAAACTTTTGTTCTCTGTCATAGGGTTTAGTTATCTTCTGGTTCTGACTCTCCATATCAGGATACCTCCTGGGATGACATTTTCCAAGGTCTAATTTATCAGTCTGATAATAACTTGTTGTGTATGTAATTTATGAAGTGTTTATGGAGTGGGGTTAGAGACTCAGCAGGACAATTCAGATGGGATCTGGTGCTTTTGTTGAGACTTCTTTTGGGCCAGTGACAGGGAGAGAAGGCCAACTGTGTGTACTTCTTCCCACTTTTCCTTCAGAGATGTCTTGTTGGTAGATTGTAACCACTCATAGTGGGAGTGTTTACACCATGGAAATCAGGAATTGCTACAGATGGGCTTTTTTCCTACCCCAGAGAGCCAGTTGTTAAACATTCACTAGTACACCACTGCTCCAACATTTTGGGGGACCATAATTCTTCCATTCATAGCCTAGATGGTTCAGATGAGATTGACCCTATTCTCTAGCTCCAAAAGTAGGCAGAGTATCGCATCCTTCCTGGCTTTGATGATTGGTGCAAAAATGAGTAAATATTCTCAGATGGGCCAATCAAAGTCTTCTCTGACTTTTGCTGAAATGATTGCGGAAAAGGTACACTCTATTTTCGATATCCTGGACACTGAGATTCCTTAATGTCAAGCTGGTGAAGGTCATGTGGGCCAGTACGTAGAGATAGCCTGCTTGAGAATAAAGCCAGCACAGAGGAAAATAAAGCCGAAACAGGTAGTGAGTAAATGATAGGGCTTGTGCTCAGCATTTTAATTCCTGCATGGAGCCCCTAAATTTCAGTTACTGATGCCAACAAATGCCTATTATTGCTTCAGCTATTTTGAGTTCAGTTTCTGTCACATGCAACCATGTGAATTTTGACATATAATTGTGAAGAGAACACGCACTCACACACACTCTCTCTCTGTCACACACACACACACACACACACACACACACACACTCCAAAGGCAGATAGTACCTGCCAGAAAACAAGAGAGAGGAGATTTTTCCCTACAGACAATGTGAAGCATTACATTACAATCGAAGCAATGTCAACTCTCCTTTTCTTATCCTTCTGCTTCCAGATCATGCACAGGGACTTACCAAACAACAGACGCAGCAACCTTTAGTTATTCTAACACCAGGCAGAAGTTCTGAAATCAAAGGCCCTCCTCCATCCTCCCCTTCTCCATCCAGTTAAACCAGGTCAAAATGTTAGGCAGAACTCCTTCTACTCCCTAGATTATGTAGGTAGAAGCAATATAGAAATTGATATTCTCCCTGTCAGAGCAACTTTTCCAAAAGAGGAGGGGTATTACTCTGCATAATGAACAAAGGACAATTTTACTTTGGGATGAAATTGTTCAAAGAAATATAAATTCAAACAATGACACTATTTTACCTCAAGTCTTGATAAAATTAACACCCCCGAAGTAGAAATGGTTTAGTGAAATAAACACTGTCTTACATCACTGGATGGAAAGTCAGATGATGCAACTTTTCTAGAAAACAATTTGTCAATATACATCTAGAAGTTCATATATTTCCATTCCCTTTTGCTGAACATTTCCACTTCTGGGAATATATACTAAATAAATTATCAGAAAATCAGATGAAAATTCATATGCTGATATTCTTTGCAGCTTTGTTTATCATATAGAAAGGTTAGAAAAAATCCTAAATGCCCAACAATAAATGAATGGTTAAATAAATTGGGACTTATCTATATAATAAAATACCATTTCCAAAAATAGCCTTTTTAAGAATTTAAAATATAACCCTGATTATAACACTTAAGGAAAAGCCCTACACAGACAGGTAAATGGCATGATCTCACATAAAAATGCGTGTGTACCTCATGACTCATCTCGATACAGGCTGAGAACATTCCAGTGCCTTAATGTTTTTGCATCTGCTCAGCCCTCACCCACTTTCCCACCTGGTGAATTCTTATTTTTCCTTCAAAATCCAGCTCACATATTACACTTTTCATGGAAATTTTTTTTTTGGAAGATGGTGCATAAAAGGGGTTGATCCTTCTGTCCTAAAGAATACTAAAGAATAGACCGTATTTCCTAAGAATCTCTAAGTCCCTCCCCTCCATCAGTGTGTTGTTCTCTGCAGCCTCCCCCAACCACTGGCATTGACACCTAAGGTGAGATCATTTGCCATTCTGCCTCTCTGAGGGGACCTCCGTGAGGCTGTGGCCAGCAAGGGCCAATGAGGCTATCCTGGTTCCCATCAGCACCAGGAGCCTACAGCTGGGTGCTCTGAGCAGGAATGTTGTAGATGCATATCATTTTTAAAAGACCTTTCTACTCTAGCATGTAATACTTCGTAACTGTGAGATGTTGATATACATTACAAAATATGGACTTATGCCACTTGTACTTTTTAGTCAACTATTGGGTGGATTCCATGAATAAAATCAGCCAAGCTTTAAAAATATATATAATTGTCTCTAGAAACCATAAGGGAACCATGGAAATGACTCTTCTGTTACTAACACAAACAGCAACCGAGGGCCTGCTGCCTCAGGCAGAAGGAAACTACCGTGCGGTGTGACAAGTATACAGAAGGTGAATCTTATTCTTAGTAGTCTGTTAAACAAATGAAGAATGCTATTAATGAAGTCCCTGAATGTGCCTTTGACAAGGTGTCTTCAACACCAGAGATCACCCTTCTTTCCGCCCAAGCTTTCCCATATTCTGGCACTGTGCTATTATTATTATTCTTTTTTTTTTTTTAAGATTTTATTTATTTATTTGACAGGGAGAGACACAGCGAGAGCAGGAACACAAGCAGGGAGAGTGGGAGAGGGAGAAGCAGGCTTCCCACTGAACAGGGAGCCCGATGCGGGGCTCGATCCTAGGACCCTGAGATCATTCATGACCTGAGTGGAAGGCAGATGATTAACGACTGAGCCACCCAGGCACCCCTATTATTATTATTATTATTATTATTATTACTACTGTTTTGCCAATAATTGGTTGCTAATGACACCAAAACTTACTTTTGCTATCATAATATTTTCCCACAGGATTGGTGGCTTTTACATAGGCATACCTCTGCCTTTTCTGGTTCTGTACTCTTGGGCAGTTTATTTAACATCCTTGAGGGCCAGTTGGGAGATTTTCCAGAAATATTGGGAGCAATAAGGCGACATGATGTTTAATAGAGAGGCTGTAAAGATTACATGAGTAGTCTGCAAATGTTTAAGTGCCAAGTCATCAGATTAAGTGACAAGATTCTGATATACCATGGGATAAAACGAGGAGAGTACCTTGATGGGGTATCTGGGCTTGTATTCCTATAGCCCTTTATTTCTCTGTCCAGTATCACTTATCAAATAGTTGTTGTGTCTTTTTCCTTCATTATTTTCTATGCTATTAAGGGCAGGAATAGAGTCCATTATTCACTTATTCAACAAATAATCTACTAAGCGATCACAATATCTATTGTATTTCCAGTCCCTAGCAGAGTAGCCAGCACATAATTGGTTTGCAACACGTTTGAGGAGTAAATTGGAAAATGTATGTAGCTTTAGGACATGTGGAGAAGGGGATTGCTATGACCATAGTGGGAGAGCCCAATGTAGAGAGAAGGAGGTCAGTTAGAAAATTCCTTTAGAATGTAGTCATGCTACAAGTATATAGTTAAAGTTGTGATTTAGCAAGTAAATATTGCTTCATTGAGCAAAGATAGTGGTGACAGTAGACAAGGAAAGGGATAAAAGGAATAGAAAAAAGAGAATATTAAATTTAGTATTGGATTGGATAAATACTAAATTTAGGATAGAGTTAGCCTCTTGGCAAGAGGGAAGAATTTGGTTTTGGGGAGAGCATATAGTGGGCTTCATTTATATTTGTAGCATTTTATTTCTAAAGCTGGGGACTAGGTGAATGGATACTCGTTAAATTTTCTCTATATTTTTCATATTTTATTAAAAAATAAAGTGGTTATTATTGATGTTTCATCACCTCTAGGTATTTTTATAATTTTATTAAAAATTTACAGAATTATAAAATCAGTCACTAAGTTTAGTCAGGTTGACCTCAGTAATATCCCTTCTACACTTAGACCCACCTATTCGGGTCCTCGGTAAACTCTTCTCAAGGGCTCAGTGATTATTCTCTAACTGTTCTGGCCTCCAGGGTTGGCTCTCTCCAAGCCATTCCTGACTCTACTCCAAAGAGTTCTCCCTAAAATGTAGATCATGTCATTTTTCTGCTTCAAAACAGTTTGTGAGGCAAGGTCGAAACTTGCCAACCTAACACTGAAAGAATCCCACAGCTTAGGTCCTATTTAACCTCTTTGTCTGTTTCCTGCTATAGGACACTTTGTTCCAGGCCACTTGCCCCCAGCCCACCTAGCATGCTCTCATCATTCCTTACTCTGTTTATTACACTTATAAAGATGAGTGCAAAACCAGTTGACTTTAGTTTTCTTGTTCAGTTTGGGAAGATGCCTTCAAATAAATAGAAGCTATTGGTATCTGAGAGTCTTAGGTAAGCAGGGCACTGATTTTAGACATATCAGTAAGTAGGTATTGGGTATATATTGGTGTCCATAGTGTTTAGAAAAGTCCATTTCCTTTTAAAATTATCAGCTTTCCGGGGCGCCTGGGTGGGGCTCAGTTGGTTAAGCGTCTGCCTTCGGCTCAGGTCATGATGCCGGAGTCCCAGGATCAAGTCCCAATTCGGCCTCCCTGCTCAGCGGGGAGTCTGCTTCTCCCTCTGACCCTCCCCCCTCTTGTGCTTTCTCTCTCTCTCACACAAATGAATAAATAAAATCTTAAAAAAATAAAACAAAATCACCAGCTTTCCATATAATACCTATTCAGTGAGAACAAGATGTAAGGCAAATATTGAGATTATGATAATAACTCCACATATTAAAAAAAATATATTGTGCAAGAGCTGAGGGTTTGATTTGTGTGTTTTGTTTTTAGCATTTCTTGTATATGGATGTGTGTGATTGGTAGGTAGGTTGAAAATAGGAACGATAAAACACTAGACTACAAAATTTGATTACAATCCTAATTTTGCAAGAAACTTATTTTATTCAAATACTTAAATTCTTGGAGTTTCAATTGCCTTCTCTGTTAATTGGAAAGAGTCCCCCAACTTTCACCCCAGAAGCTAACCTGTCATGTGTTTGCAAGCCTGGTGTCCTATATTACTGAAACCTAGTAAGAAGTCCTTATCTAGTACCTATTGCAAAAAAAGTGTGTCCATGAAGGATGAGTTTGCTTTTAGTGTTTTATGAATCCCTTATAGTTATATGAGTTCAAGGAAATAGTCTTAATTTGTTACAAAAGCTGTTGACTTAACAGTCACGGTTTGAGCAAGTAAGATCACAGCATACTCTGCAAACTAAATTAAACTCATTCTTCACCATGCTGTCTTTAATAATACCTGCTGCTAGAGTAGAGTCCAAATGGTGGCAGATGTGTTAGAGGAATGACATTTACTACCTCTCTGCTTTGGTTTTCGAGAACCCCTGGAGCTCCCGTGGCTTCTTTACGCTCAACTCCAGCCCTGAAATTTTCTCTTTAGTTTTAAGATGTTCATAAATACTGCCTATATTAAAAACTCCAGCTGGTGTTAAGAAAAGACTTTGAGGGGAGAAGGGGAAGTAATGAGAAAATCTTTAAAATAGGGAAGGAGAGTTTATGTGTCCGTAAGAAATAGAAAAGAATATACACAACAGAGGTTGGGGCCGTTGGTATTTTTACTTGTTTCTCAATCCTACTAAGATTCAGCACGTGTATATTATTATTTTTTCAATAAAATCCATGTATTCTACATGAGAAGACATGATATTTAATACAATGGTAGATATGGTACATTGGATTGTTATTCAGCAAATATTCATTTCCTTCCTTCCCTTCTGTCCCATCTCCACGGGGGAATTATATTTTCTCTCCCCGTTGATATTGGGCTTGGCTATGTGACTTGCTTTGCTTTGGTCAGGAACTATAAAAAGGTCTGATATTTTACCTTATTTGCAAGCTAACAAATTATTCTGCCCAAGTTTCATGGATGTTGGCAGGAGACATGAGACTTCTATGTCAGAGACAAAGAACTTTATTACACTATTAACAGTAGCAAGGGCATCCGCGTTTTCTTGGGTTGGTTCCCAAGCGCCAGGTCCCACGGGCTGATATGAAGAGGGCCAGCTGACACCTGCACTCACAGCGAGTTGCACTGTGCAAGAGAAGCCTGAACTTAAGGAACCCAAATCTTTTATAAAGGACAGTGAGCATGTCTGCTTTTTATTCTGGAGGGGAGACCCTATTTCTATGTTTGAAGAAATTTCTATGTGTGCAATCTATCTTTGAAAGAATAGTGCAGAATAAAAGCACTCAGTGCCTCTGTGCACAAGATGCCCACAAATGTGAGCGATCCGTGGTGCATTGTCTCCCGAAATCAGCCTCTGTTGCCATGTGGGACAAAGCCCGAGTGAAGTTACAGCCTGACAGAGAGCCACCACTCTAAACTCATCTTGAATCAGTTGAACAGTAGTCAGAATACATAAACATAGGAATAAATGTTTATGGCTGGGATGGGTTGTTATGTAGCATCTTTGCAGCAAAAATTGAGTGATATACAAAATGGTAAGGGAAAGGAGGTCCTGCCATATCAAAATCTCCAATATTTGGCATGACTTTGGCTTTGGGACCACACAGTAAGTGATGAGGAAATTATTATAGGAGGTTGAAAAATGGTGATCTGTGTTATAAAATGACAAAATATGATATTATTGCATGCAGTAATTCAGAAGACAGAAAATGTACCTAATAAACTGGTAACATCTGGTTAGCAGATTTCAAAAGCATGAGCTGATAATTACTAATCACAATTTATAAAGTGCTACAGGAAAAAGGTAAGCTCAGTAAAAACTGGTTAGTTTGCAAGGAGGGTTTAGAAGAAATTTAGAGAGCCCAGAAATCTCAGGCTTGGAAAATAAAAGGTGGGTTTTTGTTTTTGTTTCTTTTTAAATCAAAACAGAGATATGGTTATTACAGAGACCAAATCAACAATGGATCTAACATCCTTTGTTAAGACATACGAACAGATTGGGTGTCTGGTGGCTCAGTTGGTTAAGCGTCTGCCTTCGGCTCAGGTCATGATCCCGGGGTCCTGGGATCGAGTCCCACATCGGATTCCCCCTGCTCTGCGGGAAACCTGCTTCTCCCTCTGCCTCTGCCTGCCACTCCCCCTGCTTCTGCTCTCTCTCATTCTGTGTCAAATAAATAAATAAAATCTTAAAAAAAAAAGACATATGAACAGATTAAAATATGGCTTGGTAGATCCTCTCACCTAGACAAAGGGCTTCTAGAAAAATTAAGGTCTCACAGAACGCTGATGTATCCAAAGTACCTGCAATTCAGTCAGTCTAGAGAGAGACATGCCTTGAAAAGATTTGGGGTGTGGCTCTTGGCACTTGGATTTAACTTGAATTAAGTACATAGAAAACTTTTGAGAGACCTCTACTGGCAAAAGTGCCCAGATTGAAAGATACTGAGACTGTTACAGATATAAAAAGACCCCTTGCTTCCCAGCTTTATATAGTCAGGAATTGAGCTAAAATAAAACCAAATCAACCAACTCACTCCCCCCAAAAAAATCACGACACTGCTCAGCCACCAAGAAGAAAAACTTATTTTTAGATGCCTTCTTTAGAATAACTCAAGCAGGATGATAGCAGAGGAAGGACCTCTAGGAGATCCAGCTCAGAGTCTGTGGAGAACAGTGGACAGAGAGCCACAACCAGGGAGCAGAACCAGGGTCTTATCAAGGACCACGCCCATTATTCTGTTATTTATGGGTTCCGTATTAGCTGAGGGTGAAGCAAATCACCCTTTCTCAATGCATATGATTGTACAGATAAAGGTTTCCATTGAGTATTCTTGTGCAGGAAGGCTCATTCCCCTCCAAGGGGGAGTGCCCAGGCATCACTCATCATTGCTCTTATTCCTACTGGTTGCATTACAGTATGTATCTGATTTGAGCCCCTCTTTGGGGCAAGGGCAGTTAGCAAGCAATCATTTAAGTTTCAGAACCAGTTTGAAGACTGGACAACATTTGCCCTGCAGGGTTCCAGAACTGCTATGGACCAGTGACTATTATAGATTACTTTTAAAAATAGGAGTGTTTGTTGTGGATATCCTATCCAAGTTTCACCATTGTATGTTGCGTGTGTGAGGACAGACAACTTGTGTTTTTAGTTCACAGGTCAGTGGGTCAAAAGGAGTTGCATGCAGACCACGTGTAGATTTTGGATTTTGACCCTTCATTCCGACCAAATGTTGTCCTGGATTTTGACTCTGATACTGTGATTAAGAGTGTAATGGGATGAACATATTCTGCATGTGGGAAGACAGAGACTATTTGAGAACCAAAGAGTGGATTGTGTTCATTGGTTGATTAAGTTGGTTGATTGTTAAGTAAATATTCATTTTCTCATTCTCCCTCCATGGGAAACCATCTCTCCCTTCTCCTTGACATCGGGTTTGACTTGGTAATTTACTTGGCCAAGGAGATATTAGCAGATGTGATGCAAGAAGAGGCTTAAAACGTATTTGCGTGGTTGGGCTTCCTCTCCTGGTTGTTGCCATAAAAGGCGTGCTGAAGAAGTGGCTGGCCCTCCAGGCTGGCTCCCATGTGAGATGCTTGGAGCAGAGCTGCCCACGACCCCCAGACCTGCAGTCTAAAGCAGAACAGCCTCAGGCCACCTGTGGCTGCATAAAAAAAATACACATTCCTTGTTGTGCCACTGAGATTGGGGGATATTTTCTTTACACAAAAAGCTGACTCACATTTAAAGACACAGAAAATGCTCACTTTTAGAAGAGAATACTAGCAATAGCGTGGATCGGGGGTGGTGGAGAGAGGGCAAGGGCTGAATCTCAGGCTAGGTTCGAGTTCCAGAGAGATGATCAGCAGGGAGTCTTGAAAGAGGTTTAGGGCCTTCTGAAATCACCCATTGCTCTATTTTCCAAATTGGCCTTAATGAACTTCCAGCCTATCCCCTGTATCTTTCTTTGAGGGTTCTTAAAATTAAATGTGAGCTGCTGTTTGTTTGTTTGCAGTATGTAATGTGTTGGCATCCAATATCCCTGGGGACAGTGAACAGGAGTGGAATTTGGGCTCCCTTTGAGTGCTGTGACTTAGTTGATCATGTTTTGCAGAATTCTATTTGCAAGTTTAGAAAATTACCACACACAGTTCACCATATGGCACAACCGAGTTTGCTAAGGGGGACTATTGTATTTGAAAAATCAAAAACACTCACTAAATTCCCAAACCTCCTTTTTTTCTCTACTGTCATGGTTTCCATGGCTACATTTCACAGCTCCGTGTTACATCTTAAATGTAAATGATTTCTCCTGAAAAACACGATATAGAATTTTCAGACGGAAGAAAGTGAGAGAGGTTTGCTCGTCCAGGCAAATGGTATGTGCTGATTTCCACAACTCTGTCTGGGATTGGGTACAACACAAATGAGAAGCAGGATTTTTAAAGCATGATTTCTCAAGTTTTTAAGATGGATGGTGTGACAGGCTAGAGATATCGGAGACACAGAACTTCCAGTGGCGGATAGGGGTTTGTGACAACACCCTTGTGGTGAGTTAGGTTCTTGTATCTCCAAACGGCCCTTAAAATATTCCACTACTCTTTTATCTTTGTGGTTTAAAGAATGCTCTGACCATTATCTTTTTGAGTGGGAAAAGGGCGAGTCACATAAATTTTCCGCTCATGTATTTCTTGGAATAAAAAAAAGAGAGAAAATTTTTTTTTTTTTTTGTATTAGGGAAGGAAATGTTACATTTAATTCTGTCCTACTTCTTAAAAATATTCTTCAGAGCTGGCCTTTCCTAGTGTACCTTTCATTTTATTGGAGACCATATGTTGTTTTCAGTTGCTTGAATACTGTCTAGTCCACAAAGTTATTATTGTATTTAAAATGAATACTACTCAGCTTCTGGCAGGCTGCAGCCAGAGCCAGGGATCTTCATTGGTGTGTATTATAAGCTCTGGTAAGGGCCTTCTAGAGTTGTTACTCAAAAAGAAAACTCCAAATGTGCCTCATCTCACAAACAGACAACACTGCATACAAGTTTCCCACTTGTTGTTGTAGGATAACATCGCGCTGCTTCCAGAGGAATAACACTTGAAAGGTAGGTTTGATGCAAATAGACGTTACTTTTATGCACTTTCATATTTCAAGGTTTCACACCTTTTCTTGTTAGTAATTAGCACAACTAAAATTGGCCCAACACTCGCAGTGTAATCTCTACCTGTCTTCTTAGGTTTTCAGTGAAGTCTACAGGTTGATTCTCCACATTGGGCAGATCAAGAGCCGGATGTTCTGAAAAATGCATAGGCCACATCAGAAGATACTCTTAGTATCTTAAAGTCCTAGATCTTTGTCTTCTATTTCTTAACAAAGGGTGGGTGGTCACGTGAAGAGAGCCTTATTGAATTTCCAGTTTCCTATTGAAGGCTCAAGTTTCTGATGAAGGTTGAATGGTATTGGCATGAGGTGGTTGGTCACCATCCTTGTTGGAATTGCTGCTTCTACCACATTCTAGCTCTGACTTGTTTCTCCCCCATGTAATTAGAGGTAAGCCAACGGATAAACATGAAGAACAGAAATTAGTGCACGCTGGGGGCACAATAGGAATTATATGAGGGGGTGCTTTGCATCTGTGTGTGCATACATGACTATTGGGGTATTTTGTGAATAAGATGCCTCCTTTCATGACTATTTGTACCAAACTGCAAATATGCATAGGTATAAATGGAAATTTTACTAATAATATATATTAAATGAGGTCCCAAGGAAAACAGGATTCCAGAACTGGTAAAAGTTTGCTCAGATGGATGAATAATAAGAATATGCAGTGAACTGGGGGATGGGGAGGGTTGTCTTGTGGAGGACTTGATCAGCCCTCCAAGGCAAGTTGATTTGAATGTTTAGACTGATGATACCACATACACATACTTTGTATCTCATTGTGATTTCTATTTTTATTTTCCTGATGACTAGTAAAGTTAAGAATTTTCAAGGGCTTATTGGCCATTTTTATACCTCTTTTGTGAAGTGTCTGTTTGAATCCTCTCACTCTTTAAAAACTGGATTCTTGGGGTGCCTGGGTGGCTGAGTCGGTTAAGCGTCTGCCTTCAACTCAGGTCATGATCCCGGGGTCCTGGGATCGAGCCCAGCATTGAGCTCCCTGCTCAGTGGGGAGTCTGCTTCTCCCTCCCCTTCTTCTCTCTCCCCCGATCATGCTCCCTCTCTCACTCTCTCTCAAATAAAAAAATAAAAATAAAAATCTTTAATAAAAAAATAAAAATAAAAACTAAATTCTTATTATTACTGAGTAGTAAGAGTTCTTTATATATTCTGTGTCATATATGTTTCTTTCTTTCTTTATTTTTTTAAAGATTTTTTTAAAGTAATCTCTACACCCAACGTGGGACTCAAACTTTCAACCCCGAGATCAGGAGTCTCATGCTCTACTGACTGAGCCAGCCAAGTGCTCCTGTGTCATATATGTTTCTAATGGTTTCCTCTGTCTGCAGATTGTTTACATTTTTTTTTTTTTACAATGTCCATTAAAGAACAGAGGATTTTAGTTTTGATGAAGTCCGATTCATCAATTTTTCCTTTAAGGGTAGTGTTTTTTTGAACACTAAGAAAGATTTGCCCCAAGGTCTCAAATATTTTCTCCTATGTTTTCTTACAGATGTTTTATATCTTTAGCTTTTACATTTATGTCTTTGATTCACCTTGAATTAGTTTTTGTTGACGATGTGAGATAAAGCTGGTAAAGTTTAAAATTCTTTCTTTTTAAAAATACAGATAATACAGTTTTTCCAATGCCACTGGTTTAAAAAAGAAAGCAATTCTTTTGCCATTTAATAACTTCAGCACTTTTGTCAAAAACTAATTGACCATGTATATGTGAGTCTATTTCTGGTATGTTTATTCTATTCTAATAATGTATATGTCAGTCTTTACATCAATACCGTACTGTCTTGATTAAAGCAGCTGTAGAGCAAGATTTGAAATCAGGTCCTAAACGTTCTCAAACTTTGTGCTTCTTAGACTTTTAAAAAATTATCCTATCATTTACATTTCCATATACATTTTAAGTTCAGTTTGTCACATTCTACAAGAAATGCTGCTGTGGTGTGGGTAGAGCTGACATTAAGTCTGTAGGTTGATTTGGTTATTATGTGTCTTGGCATAGTTTTCTTCATGTTTGTTGTGTCTTTTGTGCTTGGAGTTTGTTGAGTTTCTTGGATCTGTGGGTTTACAGTTGTCTTCCAATTTGGAAAAATTCTGGCCATTTTTTTCTCTAGCGTTTTTTTAGTCTTTCTCTTTCTCACGTCTCCTTCAGCGGTTCCAATTGCAGGTATATTTGACTATTTGAAGTTATCCTACAGTGAGCTGACGCTCATTTTTATTTGTTTTTTTTCAGTCCTTGAGTTTTATTTTGAAAAGAACTTGCAGGGCACCTGGGTGGCTCAGTGGGTTAAGCGTCTGCCTTGGGCTCAAGTCATGATCCTGAGTTCCTGGGATCAAGTCCCGTGTGGGGCTCCCTGCTCAGCAGGGAGTCTGCTTCTCCCTCTGCCTCTGCCTCTCCCCATGCTTGTACTCTCTCGCTTGCTGTCTTTCTCTCTCTCTCAAATAAATAAATAATTTAGAAAGAAAAGAAAAGAAAAGAACTTGCAATGTCTTCAAGCTCACTAACTCTTTCTTCCATAATATTTTATTTTCAATAAATCCCATCCAGTATATTTTTCATCCCAGACATTTTAGTTTTCATCTCTAGGAGTTCAATTTGAGTTTTCGTTGTATCTTTCACATCTTTTCTTAATGTATTCAATATCTCCTCTAGTTTCTTGAACACATGGAATGTAGCTATGTCTGCTGTTTTAATGTCCTTGTTTACTATTTCTAACATTTGTGTCATTTCTGAGTCAATTTTAATTAGTTGATTTTCTCCTCATTATAGGTTGTATTTTTGTTTCTTTTCATGGTCAAAAAATTTTGGTCAGATGACAGACATTGTGAATTTTACCTTGTTAGGTATTAGATATTTTTTTATTCTTGCAGTTTTTACTGTTTTGGAGTGTGATTAGATTACTTTGCAACTTGCAGGTCTTCCTTTTAAGCTTTGTTGGGTGGGACTAGAACTGTATCTAGTCCAGGGTTAATTTTCCCCTCTACTGATCCAAAACTCTCCGTAGTGTTCTGACAAATAACTCCCAAAATATTAAGTTTTCCATTCTAGCTGTTGGAAATAAGCCCTATTTCCAGACTTGACATTGGTCTGAACATTTTTCCTCCTATTCCCTTCGCATGGCTCTTTCCCTGGGCTTTCTTCTCATGTAGGCACTGACTTTTGCTCAGCTCAAGACTTGAAGGGATCATATGCAGATCTCCAGAGCTTTCTTTCTGTGTAGCTCTTGCTTCTCTTGTACTCTGCCTCATGAACTCTGGCCTCCTTGGCTTCCCAGACATCCAGTTCCTTCTCTTCAACTCAGGGAGACTTCTGAGCTCTGCTTGGGCTCCTCCTCCCTAGGCTCCAGATACTTCCTCAAGACAGTTAGCTGGCCAACATAGTGCTCATCTCATTGGTTTCCCATCTGTCAAGGAGCACTGTCCTTTGCTGCTGATGTTCCATGTCCTGAATGTCATTGTTTCATCTATTTTGTCTGTATTTTAGTTGTTTTAGGTCAGAATGTAAATTCAGTCTTTTGTCACTCCATCTTGATTGGAAGTGGGGAGAATTTAATGATGTATTCAAAGTTGATAAGGATGTAGTAAGATGAACGCTCATATAACTGTGGGCTTATAAGTTGTTACAATTTATTAAAATGCAATTTGGCAATGTATCTATATAAAAATATTCTGTGTTTTCAAATTCCACTTTATAGAACATACTCTAAGGAAATAATTCAAAATACTGGTAAAGATTTATGCACAAATCTATGCATTACAACATTTTCTATAATAGCTAAAAACAAAATAATCTAAATGTTTAAAAATAGGGTAATGCTTAAATAAACTATGGTTTATCCATTGATGGAATATTATGGAGCCATTAAAAAAGAGCATTTGAGAAACATTTGAATCATAGTTAGATTCTTATCATATACTTGAGGTAAGAAAAGCAGATTGTGGAATTAGAAAACATAAGATCTTACCTATACAAAAGAGTTTGTAGAGAAGGATTAAAATGTCCCAAAATGTGAATAGTGTGTAACTGTAGATTGGTATTGTATTCTCTTCCATTTTCTTTAACATCCAAGGTTCTGATTATGAGCATGTATCATTTTTATGCTCAAATGTTCATATCAAGATTATAGTATTGAGATAAATTCTTTTTGTAAGCTATTAGTATATTTTATTATTTAATTCAAAAAATTATTTTCAATTGGGATATAACTGACACATAAATTATATTAGTTTCAGGTGTACAACATAATGACTCAATATTTGTATATATTGTAAAATTATCACCACGATAAATCTAGTTAACATCCATCATCATACATAGTTATAAAAATTTTTTTCTTATGATGAGAACTTTTAAGATCTACTCTCTTAGCAACTTTCAAATATATAGCACGGTATTATTAACTATGGTCATCATGCTGTATATTACATCCCCAGGACTTATTTATTTCATATCTATATATTTACTTGTTAAATATAGTTATATATTTTATATTTAATTTTAATTGTGTAAGGATCTGAGGTTTAAATTCTAAACTACTAGGGCAGCAACAGAAATTACTCTCGAGATCATATATGTAGCCATAATGTTGCTTATTTTAACATTTTATTTCAGGTAGTCATGATTTTAGCAATAATCTTAAAGTGTCTGAAAAAAAAGGCTCAGTTACATGTAAACAGCATCCATGGAGCAAGATGTGGTGGGTCCTGCAGCTTGTATCTCAGAATTGAACTTCTATTTCTAGGCTGATCAGTAGACTTTGGGGAGAGGTAGGATATGGAGCTTGGTAATTATGCTTGAGTGCTCCTGAAATTTGTCCTCCACAATTTTAACATATAAATGGGGATGGTAGAAGATTAAGAACAAAGTCAGCAATTTCAAACTGCAAGAATTTTCTCTTCTGTGTTGCAGGATGTGGGACTTAGGGCAATCTGTTCCTTTGATTTGAGTAGGGCTCCATTTAAAATTTTATTTACTTATTTGACTGAGAGAGAGAAAGAGTACATAAGCAGGGGGAATGGCAGAGGGAGAGGGAGAAGTCGGGTCCCCACTGAGTAGGGAGCCCAATGAGGGACGTTGGGATCACAACCTGAGCTGAAGGCAGATGCTTAACCGACTGAGCCACCCAGGCGCTCAAAGGGAATCATTTAACTCTTCAATTGTAAAGCGGAATTGCCACTAGGAAAGCTGCATGAGTTGGTGTTACTCTAAATGACTAAATTGCTTCTATAAAGAATCTAAACATTTTTGTGTGTGGTAAGCAGAATTGTATTTCTTCTGTGTTTGAGTCCCGCGAGAGACATTGTTTTGTTTCTTCCTGAAAAATTCAGGGGGAATATTTTTCTTTTTCCCCTGGCAAGATTTCTGTTTTCTTGGAGGGGGTGCTGGGAGTCCGATGCTGAAGGACCTGACTTCTTGAGATGCTTGGTGAGACACTAGGCATGGCAGCATTCCTCAAGGACTCAAGGGGATACTCTGAGGAGAGGTCAATACTTCAGACCAAGGCATGGGACCCTGGGAGAATCTGGCACTGCTGGGAACAAAAGCTCAAGAAACTAGGTGGAGAGCCCAAGTTAGGTGTGCATGGCGGAGCTACTTTCTTGCAGCAGCAGTGGGCACAAATGAGCTTGAGACAACACACCTGGGTACCCTCAAAAGTAACCCAAGACCCCCCGAAGGTGGTTAAGTGCCTGTCAGGAAAGGTAGAGCTCCAAGTCTTGATAATTTCAGCACTAACGTAACAGTCACCTTAATTGGATCCACAGGCTGGTGAAATCCACCCCATCCATGGTCTTACATGGCACTGCCCTGTGTGAAGTTGACAAGAAAAACACTAATCTGACCGTAAGTTCTAGAAAACAGAAAACAATGAGACACCAAGGATAATCAGAAGGCTTAATAAGTACGGCAGGAAGATCATCTCATGGGGTTGACCTATGCCATTTTGTCCACATTATGCAGTGTGATGACCAAATGTATCTCTTTTTGAAGGGGTCACGCTAGTACAGACTCATTGTTCTGGTTGTGGGACTGATTTTCTTTCAAAGGAAAGCATTAAATGCACTAGCTAGTAATCCATTATTTCATGGCAAGAACCGCATTTAGAAGCAGCAAGCCCTCCTGGAGTTAGCTCGGTTGAATTTTTGGCTTCTACATTTTTTTCGAGGCCTATATTTTAAAATAAAAAGATTTGTTATCATGATGTTTAGTACACACAGAGCAGTGTTGCATTAAGATTGGTCTCTGTACATCTATTATCTAATTGGAAAGATGACAAGTGAAAGATAATGCAGCCTCTGTTATGGTGACAGTTACGCTTTCAATAGTTTATAGTTCTCAAAATGAAGGGTGAGTCAGAGCAGTAAATTACGTGTATAAAAATATAAAGCAATATGAATAAAACATTTTAGACATGAAAAGCTTTTAAACTATTCTTCCCTCATTTTTATACTTGCTGAATTCCCTTATTAATAAGAATTGTGTTTTTACTAACAGTCAAAGGAATCAAAAAGCTATTATCCACCAATAAACTATGTTATTACTGCAATATATAAACTTTCAAGTGTATATACAAGAAGTTCCTGTGAATACAGGAAAACCAAAGCCAGGAATTGGATTTTTGTAGACAGTATTTCAATAGTAAGTTTAGGCAAACAGGGGAAGGGTTTCCTTGAGGTATGGCTGTATTGATCCTTGATGGAAGGGTCTGATGTATTTAAGGGGAGTGAAAGGCAAGTAATTTCATGTGGTGATTACAACTCTATGGGATAGAATATGAAGACCCTTGGGAAACATTGTATGTTCACTTGGTTCATCGGTTGACCAAACTTTTTTGGCCCCCAAATCTTTGTGTTAAATAGGTCATTATGTTACAGATGTGTTAGAGATGCTTAATTCCTACAACAGAAAATTTTACTACAATTCTTAGTATTATGAGCAAGGTTCTGTTTGAAATTCTTGCATCCTGGGAAAATCCAGTAGCGTCTGGGACATAGAAGTTAAGAAACTTTTCTTACAAACATCCTGAAGATAAACTCATGTCATTATTTTCTCTGTGTGTGTGTGTATGTGTGTGTGTGAATTATTACTCTTTTTTTCTAACCACTTTCTGAGATCTTGGAAGCGAGAGAATCAAGAGAGCAGGGATCTTTTGGTTTAGAGTCCTGCCAAAAGCAGATCCTGAAATGAGTATCTGACTACGTGGTTCATTTGGGAGGAGTTCACAGGAAGCACAAGGGAAAGGATGGGGAAAAGTGACGCAGGAAAAAGAGGAAAGAAAGAACCCCTGCGTTAATGAGCAGGTTATTGCTGGATTGTTGGGTCTAGATGGGTCTGAAGAATCTCTGAAAAGCCATGAGGGACTCCTCCTCAGTTGTCCAGCGAAGGATGAGGACACTGGATGTATATCCTCCTGTTTCCAGTCCTCTTGGATTGAGAGCTACCCCAAGCACATCACTTGCTCTGCCTCTCTGGGTTAGCCAGAGGGAGATGCGGCCAGCTCCCGTGATACCAGAGAAAGCCCTCAGGCAGGGAACACTAGAGATGTGGGTCCTGAGGCTCCGAGCCGGCCATGTATGGGGAATTGTCTGAGGCAGGTGAACTCATGTGGACCAAGTGCCACTGACAGTGGATGCCACAGGGGCAGTTCGGAGGCGTCACTTTTGTATTTGGGATAAGATTGTGGAACATTTTGTACCCCGGCGTATTCCTACCCCTGGCATGTTAATCAATGCAAATGCAGTGGAATAGTGTTAGCCCTCTTGAGGAAAGAGAGATGGTGTCTTAAAATATGTTTGGCTTCTGTGAGAGAGACCGAAAATAGGAGTAGCTTATAAAGAGAGATGTTTTTTCTCGACTTACGTATGTAATTTCGAGCTCGTAAGCTGAATCAGCAGAGGTCCGAGTTCCTTCTAGCTTATACTGCTCACTAGGAGATTGTTCTTTTCACGTAGACTAAGATGGCCTACACCACCTCCTCTACATTCTGGCTGTCAGGAGGTGAGAAAGGGAGGTGGATGGCACACACTTTCCCTTCAAGGGCCCAGCTCAGAAACTGCACACAGAATTTTCCCTCTTACACCATTGGCTGGAACTTAATCCTTACTCCAAGAGGGCTTGGAAACGTCTTTATTATGGACAGCCATTTGCCCAGCCAATAATGATTTTACCAGGAAGAAGGAGAAACAGATACTGGAGGACAAATAGCAAGTTCTGTCACAGACCCCGCCTCGATTAGGGTGCATCTTTCAGGGGAGATATGCCTGGATTTTCCTAGTTTCAAAACAGAATCTTTGAATTACATACAATCATTATTTAAAATTATTTAATGCCATTGTGAAAGTTTTAAAACACTGTGAATATGTGTGCTTTGATGGTGTTGGTATTCATAACGTTACAGATCATTTTTACTCTGTAAGGATATTTTACAGTTGTGGGAGTGATTGTATGTTACTGTGGGAATTTATATCTGTATATTTTATCTACCATAGCTAACGACTTCTTTTTTATTTTATTTTATTTTATTTTATTATTTTTTATTTGTCAGAGAGAGAGAGAACACACAAGCAGGGGGAGCGGCAGATAAAGGGAGAAGCAGCCTCCCTGCTGAGCAAGGAGCCCTGTGTGGGGCTCATCCCAAGACCCTGAGATCATGACCTGAGCCAAAGGCAGATGCTTAACCGACTGAGCCACCCAGGCGTCCCTAGCTAACTACTATCCTGTGGTTCTAGTCTCCCTTTCTCTCTCTCTCAATCTCTCTCTCTCTGTCTTACACACACACACACACACACACACTCACAGATGCCTTCATGTTTATTGGTATTTGACTAATAATTAGCCAGTAGGATAATAAAATTAATCTTGATGGTACTTTGTTTCCTTTCTTTAAAGTGTTACAATCAGACTTTCTCCTTTTAACATCTTTCTTTCTCCTCAGTTGGTGCACCTCTTTTAGCCAGCTTTCCATTTCTCCTGCTTTGCCCATACTTCCAAAGGGGGCGCATTCCCATCTTCATTCCTTAGAACTGGAATAATTTTCCATAATTGATTGAAGGGCTATGGATGCCTGCTTCAAACGTTGAAACAAATTTCCTCATTTGTAAGTTAAAACTCCACACTCAGTGAAACCGGACATTAGGATGCTCTTGGTGATTGTTGGGAAGAGTACAGTGGAGTCAAGGACAAGCGCTGTGTTCCTAAGGTGGAAAACGTATCCATGTCTGTATCTACGTGTACATCTACATCTGTCTGGATGCTATGAACTGACTATAATCCTTAAACCTGTGACAGTGATGGGGCACCTGGTTGGCTCAGTTGGTTAAACGTCTGCCTTCGGCTCAGGTCATGATCCCAGGGTCCTGGGATCAAGTCCCACATCGGGCTTCCTGCTCAGTGGAGAGCCTGCTTCTCCCTCTCCCTCTGCCTGCCTCTCTGCCTACCTGTACTCTCTAACTCTCTGTCAAATAAATAAATAAAATATTAAAAAAAAATGTGACAGTGATTTTCTTTGAAATTCTTTGTAGACCTGGAAAACTACTGGCTTTCAGTAAGTGGCAGAGCTGGGGTCTGAGTGCAGGGCCCACATTCTAAGTACATGCTGCTGGTGTTAGGTTGATGGCCATCAGGGAAACTAAGAGTGTGACTTCGGGGGAGTCACAGGCAAAGCTTCTGGGCCAGGCCTCTGGAGACCCTGGCTTAGGTTCTTACATTGGGAGTGTTTCAAGTCGATATAAAGCTTGTCATCACTCAGATTCCTGGAGTGAGGCCACACTTGATGGGGAAATCACCCTCCCTTTGGGGAAGCAGGTGCTCCCAGGTTTTGCATGGGAGCTGCCCACACACTGCAACGCAGAGGGCCTGCAGCACTAGAAGAGTTGCAACTCAAGGAACCCCCTTAGGAGAGAGGGGAAGGCAGCAGCCCCTTCTTCCTCCTCCCTCCTTCCACCTCTCTGGCCCCCACGAGGGGGCCGGGAATGCTCTGGGCAGTATAGAACTGCAAATGTTCTAATGCATCTCAGTTGACCTTGGTGAAGTTGCAGGGTGAGCTTTTTGAGAAGGATTAATGTTTATTATAAGCTGGGAGATCTGACCTCATAACAAAACTGTGTGGGTGCCAGAAAATGGCAATTTAAAAAATGGCATTTCTATAGAGCTTCAAGCTGGCCAAGTACTACCTTCACGTATGGTTTCTCTCTTGATCTTCCCTGCATCTCATTTTCTTATTTTTAGGATTATGTTCCCATCTTATGGATGAGAAGCTGAGATCTACAGAGTTCAAATGACTTATGGATCCCTAGGCAGTAAGTTCTGAAACTTTTGGAAGAATTGGGCTCTTTTTCCTGAACACAGTCTGTCTCTGAAACTCAGGACCAGTGGGCTGGGCCCAAGTGTAGCACAGATTATAACAAATAGGAAAATTAGAGGGACCCAGTTGTCTATTCCCAGGTCCTTTCATTTTCTCCCTGATTGATCTTCCTGATACTTAATTGCAAAGCCTAATCCTGCCGCTCAACACTCTTCATACTGCAGACACAAAAGCACTTTCCGTTGAGTTCAGAAAGCACCCCCCACCGACTCAGGCTCGCCTGCAATGCTTGGTGTCCTTACTATCCCAGTGGGCGCTTTTCCTGAGGACCTCTGACCTCCAGGGTCAGCCTCCTCCTCTGTCCTCTCAAGATGATGACAGTAGCCCACATAAGCCCACACAAAGCACCAAGCACTTGGATAAGATTTTTCTATGTTTTATTTTGTTTAATCCTAACATACACATTATGATATTGGTGATATCATTGTCCCATTTCATAGTTGAGAGACTTGGAGCTTAGGATTTTAGCTCAGCTGCCCAATATCATGGGGTTGATGCGTCAGAGCCAGGATGCAGGCCCAGATCAGTCTGTCCCAAGAGCCCCCTTCTTGGGCGCCTGGACAGGTTCTGTCTCCCTCACTGGAGACCTTGGATCACTTGGACACTGCCTTCCACTCCAACTGAATGATTGGCCTGAATTCCGTTTAAGAGAATACCATGAGCATACCAAACAGATGATACCCACACTCCTTGTTTGTCACCTCTGCTGCCATCAGCCAAGAAGGGTGATTTCTCCTTCTAGAAGTCCTTTTTCTCAATCAGCACTATTTCCCTACATAGGCATTTACACTATCATAATTTACCTGCTTTTGCTCCTCATGTTCCTAGTCATAATTAATCCAGTCCTTACATTTCTCCTTGCCTCTGCCACATCCCTACTTTTCCTCTGAAATTCACAAATGTCACCTCTCTCAGAGTGGAATTCCAAGCTGATAGCAACCTATTATTGTTATATGTTTCATGAATCAATCTATATAATATCCTTAAATTAATATAGGACCCTGTGGAAATAACACAAAACATGTGATTGAAGGCACAATTATTCCACAAACAATTAAATAATGGGTAGTATTTTTAAGCTAGGCATTCATCAAAATTCCTGATCTAAGTGACAAAATACATTTTTTGAGCCTTGTTCTCTATTCTGGCTACATGTCTGCATTTCTTTTTGTCTGCCACCTATCACATTTATGTACTCAAAAATTGCTAAATGATGAAGTCATAAATGAGTAGCTAGAATTTTTTTTTATTATGTTATGTTAATCATCCTACATTACATCATTAGTTTTTGATGTAGTGTTCCATGATTCATTGTTTGCATATAACACCCAGTGCTCCATTCAGTACATGCCCTCTTTAATACCCATCACCAGGCTAACCCATCCCTCTACCCCCCTCCCCTCTAAAACCCTCAGTTTGTTTCTCAGAGTCCATAGTTTCTCATGGTTCATCTCCCCCTCCGATTTCCACCCTTCATTTTTCCCTTCCTGCTATCTTCTTCTTCTTCTTTTTTTTTTTTTAACATATAATGTATTATTTGTTTCAGAGTACAGGTCTGTGATTCAACAGTCTTACACAATTCACAGCGCTCACCATAGCACATACACTCCCCAATGTCTATCACCCAGCCACCCCATCCCTCCCACCCCCCATCACTCCAGCAACCCTCAGTTTGTTTCCTGAGATTGAGAATTCCTCATATCAGTGAGATCATATGATATGTCTTTCTCTGATTGACTTATTTTGCTCAGCATAATACCCTCCAGTTCCATTCACGTCGTTGCAAATGGCAAGATTTCATTCCTTTTGATGGCTGCATAATATTCCATTGTATATATATGCCACTTCTTCTTTATCCATTCATCTGTCAATGGACATCTTGGCTCTCTCCATAGTTTGGCTATTGTGGACATTGCTGCTGTAAGCATCAGGGTGCACATACCCCTTCGGATCCCTACATTTGTATCTTTGGGGTAAATACCCAGTAGTGCAATTGCTGGGTCATATGGTATCTCTGTTTTCAACTTTTTGAGGAACCTCCATACTGTTTTCCAGAGTGGCTGCACCAGCTTGCATTCCCACCAACAGTGTAGGAGGGTTCCTCTTTCTCCACATCCCCGCCAACATCTGTTTTTTCCTGACTTATTAATTTTAGCCATTCTGACTGGTGTGAGGTGGTATCTCATAGAGGTTTTGATTTGGATTTCCCTGATGCCGAGCGATGTTGAGCACTTTTTCATGTGTCTGTTGGCCATAGAGATGTCTTCTTTGGAAAAATGTCTGTTCATGTCTTCTGCCCATTTCTTGATTTGTTCTTTGGGTGTTGAGTTTGATAAGTTCTTTATAGATTTTGGATACTAGCCCTTTATCTGATATGTCATTTGCAAATAACTTCTCCCATTCTGTCGGTTGTCTTTTGGTTTTGTTGACTGTTTCTTTTGCTGTGCAAAAGCTTTTTATCTTGATGAAGTCCCAATAGTTCATTTTTGCCCTTGCTTCCCTTGCCTTTGGTGATGTTTCTAGGAAGAAGTTGCTGCGGCTGAGGTCGAAGAGGTTGCTGCCTGTGTTCTCCTTTAGGATTTTGATGGACTACTGTCTCACATTTAGGTCTTTCATCCATTTTGAGTCTGTTTTTGTGTGTGGTGTAAGGAAATGGTCCAGTTTCATTCTTCTGCATGTGGCTGTCCAATTTTCCCAACACCATTTCTTGAAGAGACTGTCTTTCTTCATTGGACATTCTTTCCTGCTTTGTCAAAGATTAGTTGACCATGGAGTTGAGGGTCCATTTCTGGGCTCTCTATTCTGTTCCACTGGTCTATGTGTCTGTTTTTGTGCCAGTACCATACTGTCTTGATGATTACAGCTTTGTAGTAGAGCTTGAAGACCGGAATTATGATGCCACCAGCTTTGCTTTTCTTTTTCAATATTCCTCTGTCTATTCAGGGTCTTTCCTGGTTCCATACAAATTTTAGGATTATTTGTTCCATTTCTTTGGAAAAGGTTGATGGTATTTTGATAGGGATTGCATTGAATGTGTAGATTGCTCTAGGTAGCATTGACATCTTCACAATATTTGTTCTTCCAATCCATGAGCATGGAACGTTTTTCCATTTCTTTGTGTCTTCCTCAATTTCTTTCATGAGTATTTTATAGTTTTCAGAGTATCGATTCTTCGCCTGTTTGGTTAGAGTTATTCCTAGGTATCTTATAGTTTTGGGTGCAATTGTAAATGGGATTGACTCCTTAATTTCTCTTTCTTCTGTCTCGTTGTTGGTGTATAGGAATGCCACTGATTTCTGTGCATTGATTTTATATCCTGCCACTTTACTGAATTCCTGTATGAGTGCTAGCAGTTTTGGGGTGGAGTCTTTTGGGTTTTCCACATAAAGTGTCATATCATCTGCTAAGAGTGAGAGTTTGACTTCTTCTTTGCCGATTTAGATGCCTTTTTTTTTCTTTTTGTTGTCTGATTTCTGTGGCTAGGACTTCTGATACTATGTTGAATAGCAGTGGTGATAGTGGACATCCCTGCTGCGTTCCTGACCTTAGGGAGAAAGCTCTCAGTTTTTCCCATTTGAGAATATTCGCTGTGGGTTTTTCATAGATGGCTTTTATGATATTGAGGTATGTATGAGGTATGAGGTATGTATCCCTATACTCTGAAGAGTTTTGATCAAGAAAGGATGCTGTACTTTGTCAAATGCTTTTTCTGCATCTACTGAGAGGATCATATGGTTCTTGTTCTTTCTTTTATTAATGTATTATATCACATTGATTGATTCACAGATGTTGAACCAACCTTGCAGCCCAGGGATAAATCCACTTGGTCGTGGTGAATAATCCTTTTAATGTACTGTTGGATCCTATTGGCAAGTATTTTGGTGAGAATTATTGCATCCATGTTCATCAAGGATATTGGTCTGTAATTCTCCTTTTTGATGGTGTCTTTGTCAGGTTTGGGGATCAAGGTAATGGTGGCCTCATAAAACGAGTTTGGAAGTTTCCTTCCATTTCTATATTTTGGAACAGTTTCAGAAGAATAGGTATTAATTCTTCTTTAAATGTTTGGTAGAATTCCGCTGGGAAGCCATCTGGCCCTGGGCTTTTGTTTGTTGGGAGATTTTTGATGACTACTTCAATTTCCTTAGTGGTTATAGGTCTGTTCAGGTTTTCTATTTCTTCCTGGTTCAGTTTTGGTAGTTGATACGTCTCTAGGAATGCATCCATTTCTTCCAGATTATCTAATTTGCTGGCATATAGCTGCTCACAATATGTTCTTATAATTGTTTGTATTTTTTTGGTGTTGGTTGTGATCTCTACTCTTTCATTCATGACTTTATTTATTTGGGTCATTTCTCTTTTCTTTTTGATAATTCCGGCCAAGGGTTTATCAATCTTGTTAATTCTTTCAAAGAACCAGCTCCTAGTTTCGTTGATCTGTTCTACTTTTCTTTTGGTTTCTATTTCATTGATTTCTGTTCTGATCTTTATTATTTATCTTCTCCTGCTGGGTTTAGGCTTTATTTGCTGTTCTTTCTCCAGCTCCTTTAGGTGTAGGGTTAGGTTGTGTTTGAGACCTTGCTTGTTTCTTGAGAAAGGCTTGTATTGCTATATACTTTCCTCTTAGGACTGCCTTGGCTGCATCCCAAAGATTTTGAACAGTTGTGTTTTCATTTTCATTTGTTTTCATGTATTTTTTTAATTCTTCTTTAATTTCCTGGTTGACCCATTCATTCTGTAGTAGGATGCTCTTTAGCCTCCATGTATTTGAGTTCTTTCTGACTTTCCTCTTGTGACTGAGTTCTAGTTTCAAAGCATTGTGGTCTGAAAATATGCAGGGAATGATTGAATCTTTTGGTACGAGTTGAGATCTGATTTGTGACCTAGGATGTTATCTATTTTGGAAAATGTTCCATGGGCACTAGAGAAGAATGTGTATTCTGTTGCTTTGGGATGGAATGTTCTGAATATATCTGTGAAGTCCATTTGGTCCAGTGTGTCATTTCAAGTCTTTATTTCCTTGTTGATCTTTTGCTTAGATGATCTGTCCATTTCAATGAGGGGGGTGTTAAAATCCCCTACTATTATTGTATTGTTGTTGAAGTGTTTCTTTGCTTTTGTTAATAATTGGCTTATATAATTGGCTGCTCCCATGTTAGGGGCATAGATGTTTACAATTGTTAGGTCTTCTTGTTGGATAGACCCTTTAAATATGATATAGTGTCCTTCCTCATCTCTTATTATAGTCTTTCATTTAAAATCTAATTTGTTTGATATAAGGATTGTCACCCCAGCTTTCTTTTGGTGTCCATTAGCATGGTAAATTGTTTTCCACCCCATCACTTTCAATCTGGGGGTGCCTTTGGGTCTAAAATGAGTCTCTTGCAGACAGCATATTGATGGGTCTTGTTTTTTTTTATCCAATCTGATATCCTGTGTCTTTTGATTGGGGCATTTAGCCCATTTACATTCAGGGTAACTATTGAAAGATATGAATTTAGTGCCATTGTATTGCCTGTAAGGTGACTGTTACTGTATATTGTCTCTGTTCCTTTCTGGTCTATGTTACTTTTAGGCTCTCTCTTTGCTTAGTGGACCCCTTTCAATATTTCTTGTAGGGCTG
This sequence comes from Phoca vitulina, assembly GCF_004348235.1. Lineage (NCBI taxonomy): Eukaryota > Metazoa > Chordata > Mammalia > Carnivora > Phocidae > Phoca > Phoca vitulina. The sequence continues at coordinate 15,791,761 of NW_022589728.1, read as the reverse complement.
GTTTTGTGTTTGCAAATTCCTTTAGTTTTTGTTTGTCCTGGAAGCTTTTTATCTCTCCTTCAATTTTCAATGACAGCCTAGCTGGATATAGTATTCTTGGCTGCATATTTTTCTCATTTAGTTCTCTGAATATATCATGCCAGTCCTTTCTGGCCTGCCAGGTCTCTGTGGATAGGTCTGTTGCCAGTCTAATGTTTCTACCATTGTAGGTTACAGATCTCTTGTCCTGGGCTGCTTTCAGGATTTTCTCTTTGTCTCTGAGACTTGTAAGTTTTACTATTAGATGTTGGGGTGTTGACCTATTTTTATTGATTTTGAGAGGGGTTCTCTGTGCCTCCTGGATTTTGATGCCTGTTTCCTTCCCCAAATTAGGGAAGTTCTCTGCTATAATTTGCTCCAATATACCTTCTGCCCCTCTCTCTCTTTCTTCTTCTGGGATCCCAATGATTCTAATATTGTTTCATCTTATGGTATCACTTATCTCTCGAATTCTGCCCTCGTGATCCAGTAGTTGTTTATCTCTCTTTTTCTCAGCTTCTTTACTTTCCATCATTTGGTCTTCTATATCACGAATTCTCTCTTCTGCCTCATTTATCCTAGCAGTTAGAGCCTCCATTTTTTATTGCACCTCATTAATAGCCTTTTTGATTTCGATTTGGTTAGATTTTAGTTCTTTTATTTCTCCAGAAAGGGTTTCTCTAATATCTTCCATGCTTTTTTCAAGCCCAACTAGTATCTTTAAAATCATCATTCTGAACTCTAGTTCTGACATCTTACTAATGTCCGTATTGATTAGGTCCCTGGCAGTCGGTACTGCCTCTTGTTCTTTTTTTTTCCATCTTGTCATTTTGTCTAGAGAAAAATAGATGAATGAGAGAACAAAATGCTAACAGGGTAACAATCCCCAGAAAAATATACACTAAACAAATCAGAAGAGACCTGAAACAGGGGGAAAAGAAAGGGAAAGAAAGAAAAAAGGAAAAAAAAAGAAAAAAGAAAAAGATAAAAAAACCCCAACCAACCAACAAAACAAAAATAACAGAATATGATCAAATATGATCAGGCTGGTGCATAGATCAGTGCCACACACTAGATTTTAGGCATATTTTGGTCTGTTAGAAAAAAAGTGCCTCCCAAAATTTTAAAGAAAGAAAAGCTTATATATGTACAAAAATAAGGGTAAACACGATGAAGGGATGGAATATGACTGTAAAGATGAAAATTATAAAAGATTTTATAAAAGGAATTGATCAGATAAGAAGTTGGTTGAAAAAAGAAAGAAGAGGATTAAAAAAAAAGGAAAGAATGTGATCAGGCAGGAGACTAGAACAAAGACATACACTAGAGATTTGGGGTATATTTTGGTCTATTAGAAGAAATTGTATCCCAAAATTTTAAAGAGAGAACAACTTATATATATATACCAAAAATAAGGTTAACTAGTATGAAGCGATAGAATATGACTCTAAAAATGAAAAATAAAAAAGATTTTTTTAAAAAGGCATTGATAAGATGATAGTTGAAAAAGGGAAAAAGAAAAATTAAAAAAGAAAAAAAAGAAAAAGAAAGTTAAATTAACTTTGAAAGACTAAAGAATTATGGGAAAAAAAGCCATGGATTCTATGTGCATTATTCCTCTAGCGCTGGAGTTCTGCCGTTCTCATTGATCGGTGAACTTGGTCTTGGCAGACTGTTCTTGCTGATCTTCTGGGGAGGGGCCTGTTGCCGTGGTTCCCAAATGTCGCTGCCGGAGGTGGAATTGCCCCGCCCATGCCGGTCCGGGCTAATTAATCTGCTCAGGTTTGCTCTCGGGAGCTTTCGTTCCCTGCAAGCTTTCCGTACCACTTTGGAGGATGAGAGAGAAAATGGCGGCCTCCCAATCTCCGCCCTGGAGGAGCTGAGAACTCGGGGTCCCGCTCCTCACTGTGCCCCCAGAGAAAAGCAGTCAGTCACTCCCGTCTCCCCGGTCTCTGGCCACACTCCGTGCTCACCCAGCCTGTGACCGCGCATTTCTATCTCTGGCACCTGACCCCATGTGGAGTCTCCAAACCCAGCAGATCCCTGCAGTGCGCTCCCCCGCCTCTCCTCCTGGGGGAGGAAGGGGAGTGTCCCCGGATCTGCCGCTTGTTGGGTCCCTGCTGGAAGAACAGTGGCCCGACTGTGCCGCGGATCATGGTTTATGGCAACCCTGAGCTGAGAGCCCACTCCTCGGCTCCGTCTCTGCAGCGGCCTTTCCCGCTCCGATACCTGGGAGCTCTGCCGCACTCAGTTACCCCCGGTCTTTCTGTGACGCTGAGGGTCCTGACACCACACTGTCCTAGCAAGGGTTGCATCCCCCCGCTTGGCCACTGGAGCGACATCCCTCAGCGGAGCCCACTTCTAAAAGTTCCGATTTTGTGCCCTGCGGCTCTATCACTTGGCAGATGCGGCGGACGGAAGCCCCCCCCTCCGCCGTCTATCGTCCTGAATATTGCCTCGGATTCACTTCTCTGCACGTCCTACCTTCCAGAAAGTGGTCACTTTTCTGTTCAGAGAGTTGTTGCTATTCTTTTCTTCGATCTCCTGTTGAGTTTGTAGGTGTTCAGAATGGTTTGATCCCTGTCCAGCTGAATTCCTGGGACCAGACGAAATTTAGGTCTCCTACTCCTCTGCCGTCTTGCTCTTCCCTGGTAGCTACAATTTTTTTATAAAAACATTTTCCCCATAAAATCCAAACTTGTTGATTAACTGGTAGGACTAGTATATATATGTATATGTGTGTATATATATACACGTGTATATTACACATATTTATATATATGATTTTATATATAAATGATAAAAATTATAAAAAACATGTATGAAATAAAATAAATGTTAACATATAAACATATATGTAACAACCACATATGTGAGATAAATATATCCTATATAAAATAATATATGTATAAAATATATGTATAAAATTATAAATATGACATGGATTTTATATGTGCATGATTATATATACTTATTTCATATATACAGTTTTATATGTACATATGATTTTAACATTTTATTTATTTTTTTAAGATTTTATTTATTTATTAGAGAGCAAGAGCACAAGCAAGGGGAGCGGCAGAGGGAGAAGGAGAAGCAGACACCCAGCTGAGCAAGGAGCCAGATGCGGGACTTGATCCCAGGACCCTGGGATCATGACCTGAGCTGAAGGCAAACATTTAACTGAGCCACCTGGGGATCCCTGATTTTAACATTTTAAACAAAGCCTAGGGTTCCCTTGTAGCCTGGAAGTGTCATCTCTGAAGGAATAATCAGAGTATTCTGTGGTCTTCTCTCCTAACACTGCCTGCCAATTCTTCGGCTGCTAAGCCAAGAGTGGGACCAGGAGAGGTTCAGAGTGGATTCTGGGTGTGAGGTCTGGGCACAGCCGTGTAGATATTTAATGAGTATTTAATGAGTCTTCCCATTGGCATGCCAGGCCAAGTCTAAATGATTTGGGATAGTGCTCGCTCCTTGAGGGCGGTGGTAGTGGTCCTCGTTTGTGTCATGGCCCCCGAGCTGCAGTGTGCACTCCAAAGCTGACCTCATTTGCTCCTTACAGGGACGTGCTCAGGCATCATCAGAAGCATGATTGGCTTTATTTTAAAGAAGGGGATACCAATATCTCCTTATGTAAATTGTAAACTGACTTGTCGTGATATGGCTAATAAATGCCAGATAAGGATTAGAGCTTCGTTGTTCTGTTTCTTAGTTTATAGCTTCTCCTCCTACCCCTTGCTCCATCTTGCTTTCCCTCCAGTTGTTAAATATGCCTCCTACCACTCACCGGCAGGATGGGCAAGCTCGCTGGTGCCGTGCAGTTTAGACAATGTGTGTGTTACCCTATTTTGAATGGTGTAAGTATGCACCACAAATAAATTCTTTCTCCTTTAGATGTCATGGTTTAAAAGTCCTATCCTGGTTGGCAACCTGCTTTCAGCCTCATGTCATTTTATAGGGTTGACGTATGAGCCCATCTCTCCTTCTTGTCCTCTCCCCCCATCCCTTCAGTAAATTGGGTTTATAATAGAAACACTAACTCAACGTTAACTAAAGTGATACTGTCAAGTGATATGATAAGACTGCTGGGTGATGTTTTATGGTAATAGATTCTCTTTGAGCTTTGTTTCCGAGATCACGAGATGGTGCCTCATCCCTTAAAGGGCATATAGAAAGTGTGGAAGCCACTGCAGCAGGAGATCCACGGCAAGTATGTCTCCATTGCATTTTCATGCCCAGCTCAGTAAAACAACAGTAACAACCCCAAAACCAAAAAACCAACAAATGAAAAACAAAACTGATGTTCTGTGAAAACAAAACCCAGACAAGACTTTTTTAGAAAAAGAATCTCTATGTAGGGAGATGAGGCCTATAAAATGAATCATCGTGTTGGCCAACGGTCCAGTCTTAACTTCTCATGAGGTCGGTTAGCATAGCTCGTGTGGTCACGTTCCTATGAACAACTTTATTTTAATTCCTTAGTGCTGGAAGCATTAATCCCTTCCTTGGTTTCTCTTACCTGGTTTAAGACAGAGTTTTCAAAGGGAAAAAAAAAAGGAAATCAATACACAAAGAATGTGAAGAGATGTAAAGAGTATTAGAATAGTGAGCCTTGAAAAGATTTCTGTTCCCGTCTTAGTAAATTCTAGTGCTAGGACTGATAGAATTCTGTAGCTACCTGGCTAAGCTATGGTCTTTCTAAATTTCTCCCTTATGCCAGGCATCAACTGAAAACTTGGCTTTAGCACAAGTTACAAAACCTCAGTTATTTAGTTTGACTAATGGGAAGAATAAGAGCATCTACTCCATTGGATTGTTAGGAAGATTGAGTATTTTTAAGTACTTAGCATAAGCCTGGCATAGAATTAATACTCATTAAATATTACCTATAATTATTGTCATAGATCTTCGTGGATAAAACCAGGTGCCTGAGAATTTAGTCATCTTCTGTGATAATGCCAAAAAAGAGAAGATGCTAGATTCTCAGCCCCTCGAGACCAACCCATTTGGCTTTTGCTTCTGGTCAGAGGGATGTATCCTTCTCTTAGGACTTTAGTGATGCAATGAATGATTCCACCGGTTAGCCGAAGTCTCTCCCTTCTAGATACTGGGGCATGGAAGCTTGTCTTATACTCTGCATAGCTCTGTATAATGCCCTAAGAAGCCAAAGACCATAGAAGCAACGCAGAAAAGAACTGCACAAATTCAACAAACCAAGGGTTACTTGCTCAGTCTCTACAAGCCACCAGGCCTTGTTGCAAGCACATAAAGCAACGTTTTATTTTTAAAACTATGTATTTGTGTTATGATGCATGGCATAGAGAAACATTTAAAATTTGGAGGAAGATTTTAAGAATCAGGTAGGAAGCATATTGGGTTATTAACTGATGAAGGATTTGGAGAAAGAGGATAGCTATCATAGGGTTCAGTCCTAAAGTTATATTATTACACTGTTGGATATTGGGTCAAACAGACTTGCTCATTTTTACAGGCCCATATGTTGAAGGCCCAAAAGACACTGGCCAGAAAATAAAACTGAGTCTTTAAAAACTTGCAGAATTTTAGAAAACCACAAGTCTGTGACCCACACCACTGCTAGATAGATACCCAAGCTACTGACTCACCGGCTGTGCTTACCATGTGTACTTACTGCATGGGGCTTCTTGAGAATTATATGTGTGGCCTCAAGATTTGGGGCCATATATCATTTCTGGGCAAGAAGCAGAAAAATATTTCAAATTCCTTTGTTTTGTTTGTTTTTGTGGTGAGCACAGAATAGATGTCACTGTAGGAGATAGCAGAGTGGCCTGAAAATTGTGTTTGGAGAGTACAGTAAGTATAATGGTTATATATCCATACTTGGGCCAAGAATCATTCTGTTTGCACATGTTAAGTCTGGGAAATAAGGGTCAGTGGGTTGCGTTAGAAAGAGGGCAGATGGCTGGATTTTTCCCGGCTAGCAGATTGCTCGCCCTGCAAAGGCTTGTACCTGGTTGCCCTGCTGTGGGGCTATCTGGAAGTCTCTTGGATGACTTGGTCACTCCTACTCCACAAAGATGGCGATGCATGTGTGCACTGCATTTTCAGTCTGGAAAAGGATGTGGATACTTTCAGTGGATTTGCATCTAATCTGAGGAGAAACCTGATTCTTAGAGCAAAATACTGCTGAGCAGGTAGGTGTGTGTGCTTCTTTATACAATCCAAATGGCCAAGATTCTTCTCCAGATTTTCGAAAGAAAATGTGACTGCTATCCAGACTCACCTTTAATTTAATTGTTTTGGAGATCTGTTTCCTTCTTTTCTGTGCAGAGATTCTTTACAAAGTAAAATAATACCCTAAAGGTACCGCCCGCCCAAGGCAATATAGAACTCAATTTAGACAAAGCCACTGTGACCAAATTCACCTTCACGAACTGCTCTGGTTGCAACTATGTTACCAGGGCTTGAGCCTGGAACATTCTCTCTTTACTCAGCTGCTCATGACAGCCTCTCAAAGGAGTAGGTAGTCTGGCAGGAATTACTGAAGGGGAAAAGATGATGGATTTAAGAACCAAAATTGTATAGCTTTGTGGTTCTATGCCTTTCACGGAAGCAGAACAAGGAGGCTTCAGGATGGAGTCCGAAGTGTGAGGTCTGTGACATAACAACTTGTCCCAATATAAAATAAGACTGGGCATCACTATAATCTGTCTGGGACGGCAGCTGAATTAGAACAGCACAGTGGGATGGCACCTTGGTGGTGCCAGGACGCAACTCTGAACGAGCCACACTGATCACTGACACCGCGGTACTGGAGAAGGGGGTGGGGAGTGAAGGTGGGCTGGGGGCCAAGCACAGAGATTCTTGCCTGGGCCTGCCTCAATGCCACAGACAAGAATTCTCATTCTGGCTAAGGTTGCCTGGCAAGTAATTGCCAGGATGGAGTGCTAAGCAAGCAGCCGCAGTGTCAGAGAATCTGACCTTGGGAAGATAATGAGACAAGGAGAATTCAGAACAGATGAAAGCCAAGAGCACCTACTTTATCTACTGACAGCCAGAGAACACCTTCATGCTCAATCAGTTCCCGCTAATGAGACAAGATGGGGCAAGATGGTAAAACAGCAGTAACAGGCAAACTTTTTTTTTTTTTCAGCTTAATGATCTATAACTTAGTTAGATAAAATTGTCTTTTAGGTCAGACAGCAACATAAGTCTGAGCATAAAAAATACAAAAGCAACACCTGAATCATTTGGGTTTTGTTTACTTTGTAAGGGGAGTGCCGAGGTTGAAGGCAGTAATGAAGTCCCTGTACACTTGGACCATGCCATTTCTTAATCGACTCTACTAGAAGGACAGCGTTTTAATATGGTGGTGCCATGGCTGGTGAATTCCTTAAATCATCCTCTTTTACAAATCCTGTCACTAGCTGTTTTAACGTTCAACAGGAATTTTAACATGCACCTGACACTTTTCATTAATCACTGCTTTCGTCTTTCTCTGCTGTGCTGTAAGTTATTACATACCTCTGGACAGTACAATTCCCATAAAGATTCGAATACCCTATTGGCAGGGGAGTTTTGGATGCCTCCTACTTTCATTGCAGTGGCAGAAATGGTGCCCAGGTCACTGGAGAAGGGACTGTTTGCTGGGTAACTTTCATTTGCTGGGTGCCAAAGACATGGTATCATCTGACCTGCCCTCCAGCCCTGAATTCTTACTTAGCTTTGTTTATTGATGAGCAGCCGAGAGCTCCACAGAAGTTGTGAAATTTCTCCAGAACCTGATGGTTAGTATATTATCTTTGGTCTTCTTATCGTCAAAGTTCCTGTCCTTTTCACCGCATCTTGATGCTGATGGGCGATTTTTCAAGATAGATACATGGGAAGAGATGAAAGGTAGAACCCAGAAAAACAGAATCAGTGTTCTGAATTGATTTTTTTGGAGAAATGTACAGTGTTTTTAAAGGAGTCGGATAAGACATTAGTATATTGTCATTGGCAATACCAGTGACACCTCGTCTGGGTCAGAAGCAGGTTAGTGGGTTCTTAAGCAGCTGAAGACAATGTTCTTACTTGATGCTACCGAGGTCTGCATGAGCGTTTCCTTGCCTTGTGAAGAGGGGAAAGGCTCCCCATGGCCTTTATTCTCTCTACCTGCACAGCTCCTCCCTCAACACAGACACGCATGGGTGTGCACGCATGCACGCGCACGCACGCACACACACACACACACAGGTGAAATCACAAGTAAGCTGAAGGCTTCTCTCAGGAGGAATAGATGAAGGAAATCAGGGCTCCTGTGGAGACTTTGGAAGTGAACCTACCTTCTGCGTGGATTCTCCCCTAAGACGTGAGCTGGGTCTCATCTCTGCAAACCTCAGACAGACTGAGCCTTTGCAAGCAGTTAGTGGTTTCTTTATGTCAGTGAAAGATACCATCTGAGGAAGTGTTTTTAATAACGGGAAGGTGGCTGCTTTCTGAGTGTGGCTCATCCTGACTCTGCTCGGGGGTGTCACAGGGTTAGCTTTCATAATAAAGTGACACCGTGACATGGCCTTGGGCACCATGTTCAAGCCACTACTTATTTTTTCTCATTTGCTTACAGAATCTGCCCAAGCAGCCTATGCATGGGAGGGAGATGGTATATTTGACCATAATTACTCTTCTAGGTGGTAATCATTGTTACAGTTGTTAAAATGTGTTGTATAGTCCTCTATTCCTAGTTCAATTCACATATACTTTTCTCCACACACATATGTAAACAAAGTGAAACAGTCAAAGTTCTTTTTTTGTAAACTGTCTCACCACTTTATATATGTGAACCTCTTCCATATCAAGAAATGTATTTCCACATAAAAAAATTCCACATGACATTCCACAGTATGGGAATATCATACCCCATTTAATCAGTTAATGAAATGTTAGGCTGTTCGAAAACTTCTGATCCTTTTCAATAAGGTAGAGTTTCTATCACTTACTACTTGTCCAATCAATTCCTCGGAATAGATGTCTTTATTTTTTTTTTTAAGATTTTATTTATTTATTTGTCAGAGAGAGAGAGAGAGAGCGCGCACAAGCGGGGGAGTGGCAGGCAGAGGGAGAAGCAGGCTCCCTGCTGAACAAGGAGCCCAATGTGGGGCTCAGTCCCAGGACCCCAGGATCATGACCTGAGTTGAAGGCAGATGCTTAACCGACTGAGCCTCCCAGGCGCCCCAGAATAGAAGCCTTTAAATGGAATTTCTGGGTCAAAGGGTATGCACCTTAAAAAGCAATTTTCCTGTTTCCTGAAAAATTACAGAAAACTGGGTTTCCCATTGTTGTTTCCATTTGTAAATCCTGGGAAGTGCTGCCACACGGGCTTTGGGCTCCTGCAGCAGCAGGTGCCCACTTCTCTTCCTTTGAAGCAACAGCCTTGGTCCAAGTCAATAGTCTGCACACTAGGAATCCCACAAGGAGTTGTTCTCTGAAGGAGACTTCTCGACACACAACTCCTGCAGACATAGATGCACATGTGTGTGGCAGGGAGGTGAAGGGATGGTGTGGATGGGAAGTGCTAAATCCTGCAAGGGGCCACACAAAACAAAAATGAATGAATAAATAAAAAATTCAGTTACAGTCCAACTCCCGGCAATTTATATTCCCAGTAGCCGAGAAAGTTGAAAAGATAGTCATCAAAAAATTAATAATCTTATCATTCAAATGCTTAAAAATTGCTAGGAGGTCCATGACGGGAAAATGATTTTTTCTTAATTTTAAACAATTGTTCATTGTTTTCTGGTTGTTTTGTAGATCCATTTTTCCTTGTTTCTTATCCTGCTGTCTCTTTTTGTGTGTGTTTTGATGTCTTCTGCTGTCAGTATGCTTGCATTTGCAGTATTGTATTCTTCTGTGTCATTAGTACAAGATTTTCCCTTGGGGTTACCATTAGGCTTACATAAATTATCTCAAACTTATAACACTCTATTTTAAACTGATAACAATTTGACCTCAATAGAATTCATATACTTTACACTTCTGCTTCTTCTCCCCGTCACATTTTAGATTGGATAGGACTGCCAGCTTGGTTCCCTACCCAAGTGAGGCTGTAGGATGGGCTCTGCAGTCTGAATTCTCTGGTCAGGCTCACCAGGTGGCTGGGACTGGGTCCTGCATTCAGTAGTATGCGGGGCCGTGAATTAGCTTCCCTGCCCCAGCAGGGTCTGTATGGCCTGTTGTTTGGGGGCCCGTATCAGGCCTGAGTTGCCCTGAATTCCCCAATTAGGTGAGGCCACCAACTGGGTGAAGCCGTGGGCTCTGCTCCAGAGCTGTTGACTGGCTCCCTCGCTTCCTGTGGGCGCTAGTCAGTTTCCTGGCTGGAGGGGCTGAAAGCTGTATTCAGTCGTGAGTGGGGCTGCAGAGTAGAGGGAGAAGCAGCTCTCAAATCAGTAAAATCCTTTGTTTGCTGTCTTAACTCAAGCTGACTCTCACCCCAAGTTCCCTGACTGAAAAGGGCCCCTGGCTTTGCTCTGAAAACTACTGGCTCTGTCTGCCCTTCTCTCAGTTCAAGAACACTGGGTGTTTTCACCAGCCCTTCTAGTTACATGGGGCCTGAGGACTCTCTCCACGAAGGCGGGGCTATTCTCAGCCCCCTTGCCTGGGCCAGCGGGAAGGGGGCTCTCCAGCTGGGAGGGGCCAGGAGCTTCCCTCAGCCTGTGCTAAGAATGAATGCCCTGTCTGTGCTTAGCATAGGAAGCCTCCATGACTGGCTTTGCCTCGGGGGTGATCAGCTCTGCCTGCCCACCTCTTGGCTCGAGCACCACTGGGCTGGGCTGCACAGCTTCCAGGAGCTGTAACCAGGCTCCGGTCAGACGGGGCCAGGAGGCACTCTCCACAGCGGGTGGGGCTGTGACTTAGCACCTTGCCTGGGTATGGGCAACCAGACTCTGGGGCTGGCAAAACTCCTTGTTTGATGTTCTCAATCAGGCAGATATGCACCCTGCCAAGTTCCCTGGTCAGAGTGCACCTCCAGCTTAGCTCTGCAGATGAGTGAAGCTGCTGGTTGGGATTACTACTTGGACACTGCTGGTATGAACTCTGTCTACCAAGATCCATGGGCTGCTTTTCACAATTCCCTTTCCCCCTCTCCTTCACAGATTCCCAGTGGTTGAGCCCCACAGGTTCCCCTGCAATCCCTATGGTGCAAAATCACAGTGGGGTCTCCCGCAAAGTGATCCACCATGCTGGAGGGTGCTGGTTGTCCCTCCTTGGTTCTCTTTTCCCACCTGAGGAAACAGAGGCTCAGGGAAGACCTTTCCGCTTGGTGCTGTGCTGTCCTGGGAGGAAGGTGAATGCGGTCAATGTGTAGGCACTTCTCTTACTCCTAATGCAGTCTGACTTGGTCTAAGGTGCAGGGGGGTGGTGGTGCATCAGCCTTACCCCCATGTTCTAGGATTCTCTCAATGGTGTCTTGTTCTTCAATAGTTTTTGTTCTTGTCTTGACGAGAAGTGATGTTAAAAACGCCATATGTCACCATATTTCCTCCTAAAGGAATTAGCTTTTTAAACATCTGTAGCATTCTGAAAATGGCATCCATTGACTATGGAGTAATGAGTTAGTTGCCACCCTGTTTATTGAAATTTTATTCTCTGAGAGATTATGGAGAATATTTCTGCATTTGGCGAGGGATTGTTCTAGATTACCACTAAAGTTTGTCCAAATTAAGGTTCTATGGCTCATTGGTAATGTTTTATGAATGCCATATATGTATTTTCCATCATAGAATAGATATAAAAGGGGTCTAGGCTTATTTTTATTTCCTCAAAAAATAAAAGTTTTACATTTTATTTTCTCCTTATATCTACATAAATGTTCTTTAGTGTCGATAAGATGCTGTCTTTCTGTCTGACTCATTTATCCATTTATTATAGTATTTTTTCCCAAATTTTTAAAATATGTGCTGACAAAATAAAAACAGAAACAAAATCCAAATGAGTTGAACAAAAGTTGAAGTCAGCAATGCATCGGGTCAGCATCACCTGAAAGGAATGACCAATAATCAGTGAACTATGGGGCAGAGTTAGGACCAGAAGGAGGACCAGCAAATAGTATTCAAGATTTTACAAAGTGGAATCGAAAATCTCTCCATGGAGTTTCCAAAACTCTGCTGCAGAATGGAGACACGTACAGGAATCAAGGAACACAACCAAATACCTGGTTAAGCAGCAGGGCAATGGAGAACAGTTTAATTCTGTTGTACATCTTCCCAGTGCCCTTAAGATATTGTTATATTGTATTGTATTGAATTGTATTATATTATATTATATTATATTATATTATATTATATTATATTATTATATTATATTATATTAAAAAGTATAGTGGGTTTTGTCCTTGTGGCAGCTGGACGGCTTCACTCAGTCTCTAATAATTTCATATTTCCACTGCTTTCCTCTAAACATGTTATCTTATGTTGATAGCATGTGTGCTTCTTATATAGGCACTTATTTACCCATATGAGTCCTTTTGTAGTTTGGTTGAAGGAAACTTAGACATTTTTACAGTTGTAATTAAATCTGCTTCTTCCAGTTGTTAAAATTTTGAGTGTTATTTCTCGCAAACTCTAACCACTTAACTTTACTACTGCAGCATTCTCTCTGTCACCAAGGGAATTCAATTTTTATAATAGCTTTTGATGTGGTCCTTGTCAATACTTTTCTAACAGCCTTTATTACTCTAGTGGTCTTCTCCCTGTGTATATACTCATTTCCTCTCATGCTTCAGAAAGCATGATGCTTTCTGAACTAGTGTTCTTAAGAAACTGCAATGAAAGGCTTGATGGTCTTAGCATCTGTCCTAGTTTCCATTTCCATAGAGGAATAGAAATGGAATGGAAATGGAAAAGCCTCTTGGAGTGTTTACTTCCTAGAACTCTGGTGAAGCTCAAACTCTCAGCTTAGCTCCCCTTGGACTTTACCATGGAGGAGATCTACAGAACAAGAGCTGAGAGGTAGAATCTTCTTTGTATGTGTGAGTCACACATGCGCACTCCCCTCCCCCCACACCGCTGATCCTACCTGCCTGTTGGTACCACCTTTACGTTGCGTGTTCCCTCCCCTACTCCATCCCTCCAAAACCTACAAGTCTCATAATCAGAATGTAGAAGGGAAGATTGCTAAATGTGTTTCTTGCTTCAATTACTGAAGAATATTTTTGCATTTGATAAATGTGATGTGGATAATCAGTTCTTTCAATCATGAATGACATCATTTTGAGATCACACATTTCCACATACCAGCCCTGCATTGTGTCTAAATTTTACTTCCTGCCCTATTCACGATTAGTGTTAGATTTGAAGGGGTCTTAGCATCCAGGGGTGGAGCAGTGGTGAGGAATTGAGAGGATATGGGGAAGTCTAGGCTTTCTACAAACTATGCCAAGTCCCTTTTCTTTTATGTCTCTTAAGAGATATTTCTCTTAGGGCGCCTGGGTAGCTCAGTTGGTTAAGCATCTGCCTTCGGCCCAGGTCATGATCCTGGGGTCCTGGGATTGAGTCCCACATCGGGCTCTCTGCTCAGCGGGGAGTCTGCTTTTCCCCTCGCTCTGCTGGTCTCTCTCTCCCTGTCAAATAAACAAATAAATTAAAAAAAAAAGAGACATTTCTCTTAATTTTTAAATAATTAGAAATAGAAGATATCTCTTAAGTCAATCAAAAGCTGACTTTATCCCCTCACTCTATTATCTATGGAAGCACTTTAAAGTTTATTATAGTTCTTAATCAGATCATATATTCTTGTTCTTTTAGACTATAGGCGTTTTGAAGGTAAAGCTGTGTTTTGCCAAACTTCTGGCATCATAGGCCCCCCCTTTTTAAGATTCTATTTATTTAGAATAGGCTAATCCTATTAGGGGCTCAATCCCACGACCTGAGATAAGGACCTGAGCTGAAATTAAGAGTCGAACACTCAACCGACTGAGCTATCTAGGTGCCGAACATGGTAGACTCTTAATAAGAGTTTATTAAACAAATGAATGACTATTGTTAATCAGTTGTGCTCTGGATATGTAGCAGAATGGACCTTAGGCTGGGAGGCAGTGAATCTATGCTATAGATTGGATGCTTCCAGTAACTAGCTGTAGAATCCTCAGGAATTTACTTCACTTTTCTCATCAGTTTCCTCAGTGGTATAATAAAGGAATTGGAGTAGCTATTCTCTTCTAGAGCTCTTCTATGGCCTATTTTTCTTAGTGACATTTAAAGTCATTCTCTATCAGCTATGATAAATGACTCTTTAACAGAGGAAAAGGACAGGTAGTAGGAGGTAGGGCTGAGAAGTGGCTCCGATAAATCTGGGGCAGTGGACAATCCCCAAATCCTATTCCTTGCTTTTATAATTCAGCAGATGACTTTGCCCCCCTCCCTAAGTTTTCCTTTCCTAATTGCTTATAAAAATGTGGAAAAGATCGTATTTTTCATTCCTTGAGTACCTGTCACTAATGTCAGGGGAAGGTGACTCAGAGTCCTGCTGGGTGGCCAGCAGAAAGAAGTTAGGTGAGGATTAAAATGTGGCCACTACTCAGACATTGATTTCTAAGCCTTTGTTTTAGTAAAGTGATTTTAGCCACCTGGATAAGAGCTATTTTTTAAAAGCTCTCTTTGTAATTGCACCTTCTTAGAGGCATGATGGATGGTCAGGGTGACAGGCAACATCTGCCCCTGACGGCATGTGATGTTGTCCTGCAGAGAGCCAGTGTGACCCAGTGGACCTCTCAGGGTGGGGGCGAGTCAGAGAGTACAAGTTCTAACCCCAGCTCTGTCCTTCAAACTCGTGGGATGACCTTACGGAAGACACTTAACTAATCCGTAGCTCTTTTTTTTTTTTATCATCCATAAACATATAGGAAATAACAACTTTTCAGCCTTTAGGCGAGGACTGGCTAATAAATCATTAGAACGTGCTTGGCAATAAAATGCTCTGCCGAAAAGCAGAAGACTAACAGCATGCAAATGGAGTAGAAATGGCATTTGTCCGGGAAAAGTAAACTTTGCTCAAATCTGCATGAGGGGAAATGAACATATTCTCAGCAGAACACCTGTGAAGTGATGAACCAAAGTTTTACTTGATCTGCCCAGCTCCCTGGAGAGAATGGGCTGGCTGGGGGTGGGTTTCAGCATAGCCTGAGTTGAAGAATGTGGTCCCTTAGGTAGTATATGTGTTTGTTGGAGTTCTAATTCCACTACAAAGAAGAGTCTCAACTCAGATGCCTTTTGGCTAAGCTCAAGTGTAAACTCAGATGCCAGTTCCCAAAAGTCAGTGTAGAGCCCGGGAGCAGGTAGTCAGGGCAGGAGCAGGGGACAGGAGGCCTTTGAAGGAGAGAGCGTTAGCTCCCCTTGGAGCTTCATCCTTGTGCTAGCGTGTCTATACAGCCCAGAGTTTCTCAGATTGAAAAAACTGCTACCTCAGGCCCCTGGGTGGCTCACTTTGTTAAGCGTCCGCCTTCGGCTCAGGTCATGATCCCAGGGTCTTGGGATCCGAGTCCCACATGGGGCTCCCTGCCCAGCAGGGAGTCTGCTTCTCCCTCCCCCTCCCCCTGCTCATGATCTCTCTCTCTCTCTCTCATGCTATCTCTCAAATAAATAAATAAAATCTTTAAAAAAAAAAGACTGCTACCTAAATAGGGTTTTTTTAATCCAATTATGTCCCCACCTTAAACTTTGATGTTTAAATTTCTTTCTATCCCCGCATAAAATTGCTTCCTTTGCTGCCCACTTCTCCAATACGAATACCATTCATCCTCAGACCCCCTGCCTCTAGTTGTTTCTCCCAACTATGCCAACTTTGGTCTTTATTTTGATGACTTTGGACTCCAAAGGGCTTCCGTATTTGGCCTCAGCTCATCTTGCTAATCTTGATGGCCACTAGCACATGTAGTACCTTTGTGCAAATTACAGAAAGGCTCCCCACCCAGCAGATGAATAAACTACAAAGCTCCACCTGCTCTACTCCAGCCCCCTTTCTTCCCTGACCTCCTCACCTCCTCTCCTTGTCTTCTTCAGTCTCCACGTTTAGTGCACAAACTGCTAGGTTCTATGTGGGGCTCTGGGTGCATTATTCTTACCATCTCTGGTCCTGTCAATGTGTGGCTTTCTGGTGTTTTTTTGGGAGCAGATGCTGAAGATCATTTCTCTGCAAGCCCAGCTTCCTGAGGTGTCTGGGCCGGGGCTGACCAAGCCTGGTGGACTTGCTGAGGAGCTTGTAGCTGCAGGGCTGATCGGCATTAAGCCCACGTTCTTGCCATCATCCCTGTCAGTCCATGTCTTCTAGTCCTTATGGTTAAAATATGGTCTTTTTATCCCACCCCCCCCATTTTGCTCTTGTTGCAGAAATAATTGAAAAATAAAGGGTACAAAATAGAAAATATAATTCATACAGAATCCCAACTCCCAGACCATTTTGTGTTAACTTTCTAGACCTTTTAGTGTTGAGCACATATGCGCACGCACACACATGTGCGCGCGCGCACACACACGTATCAGAAATGAGATCATCTAAAATGTTTATTTTATATGCCAATGTTTTTCATTTAGCATGATGTTCTCAGTTAAGAATGGATAGTACCGTTCATGCTTATTATTAAATATGATTGGGAAAAAGTGGTTTTGAATAGCTACATGGTATTACTTTATATAAATGTGTCAAAATTTATTGTCAAACCCCTAATGTTAGACATTAACATTGTTTCTAACTTTCTGCTCTGGTACATGAATATAAACATAAATGTGTCCCCAGTCTGTCGGCTCTGCGCATCTCCACTGCCACCCCCTAGTCCAAGTCCACTGTTCCTCGCATGCGAGACTTCAGTACAGCGCAGTGGTTCAACTCGGGCTAGAGCCCAAATGCTTAAGAATGGATCCTGGATCTGCATCTTAGGACTGTGGCCGTGGGAAAGTTATTTGGTCTCCCTTTGCCTCGGTTCCCTCATCTGTCCTATGGAAGTATCACTGATAATGGTACCTGCCTAAAGAGGTGTTAAGAGAAACAAAAAAATACCGTCTATGAGGCACTTGGAATAGTGACGAGAATTTAAGAAATTTTCAATAAATACTGTTTCTTCAACGACTCACTCATCACTCTCATCCACTCTTGCCCGGATGTGCTCCCGTTCTCTACGTGGTAGCTAACAGCCCATCCATGCACTTACCCAACCAAACTTTACGAACTTGTGCGTGTCCCCTGGATATATGCAGTATAGCTCCTATACTCAAGTATCCATATTATCGAGAAGGAGGTTATTCATCGCCCTATGCTTTCAGAGAAAAACATAAGTTACAATTTGAAGCACTTTCTTGATGTTCATTAGGCTTAGAGTAAAGCAGTAGGGTTTTGTTCTCTGCGTTTTCCAAACATTATGTCACATATCACCATAATTTGTCCCTAAACTCACCCCCACCTCAGACAGAAGTTTCTCATTGAGGTCATTAGGAGTCTGTAGTGATTCACTGAGAACTTTGTGGGAAAAAGCAGCCCAGATTTTATTTGATAAATTCTTCAGAACATTAATTTAACATCTTGTTCTCTAAAATATGTTCTCTTTGGTGGTGATAATTATTGCGGATGTGAGCGAAGCTGAGTTTGAATCATTTAAGACCTCAACATTCACAAATAATGCCCAGTGGAGCTTATTTCTGAGATTGATATTTAGGCAGTAATTCAAATAATGAAGTCTTGTTGCGTTTCAAGAAAATCAGCAACCAAGTAAACAGTTTGTACTGTGGAGATGATTAAGTATAGGGGCTCTGTAAAGACGGACATTCTCTCATTCAGTTATGGAAACATTTTGGGATTTAGAAAGTGTGTAATCTTTTTTTTTTTTTTTTCCTTGTTAGGAGATTTGAGTTTTATTCCCAGAAACTGTGTAATCTTTTGAAGAAACATTTGTTTGGGAATAGCAGGATCATGGGAGAAATTTGAGTCAAATTATAAAATCTGTCCTCAACGATAAGCCTGTGAAATTAACCAAACGAAAGGGCACATGTAATTGCCAATTAATACTAAGGGATGACCCTGATTCATGCTTTTAACACAGCCTCTTCCACCAAGAGTGATTTTTATCTAACTTTTGGGAAGTTTTTTTCCAACAACCTTAATCTCTTGTAGGGTTATGGTATCATTCTTTGGGTTTTGAAGAGTCGACGATTTTCTAAAAACAAATCAAATGGTTAGAAAAATAGGGCAATTATGAAGATTAAGCATAGCATATACTTCACTCTTTGTCAGGGGCTGTGTGTGTCTGTGTGTGTGTGTGTGTGGTAGTGAGACCATCTTTTGGGTGGGCATGGTGTGAACACGCCAAGCAATGTGGCCTGAGGCCATTTTGGTGAAGTGCCAGTTAGATAATTTTGAGCAGGAAGGGATAAGTTTTAGATCAATGGAGTCAATGCTTTCATTTTGCAAGTAGAAAGACAGCTACAGGGAATTTAAAGACTACTCCAAAGTCACACCTCATTTGTGACTTAGGGTAAATGGAAAAACAGGATGGCTTACCAAAATTAGGAATAGTCAGAGGATCACAATTTCTGAATTTTTTTTTTTTGTAAAATTAAAAAAAGAACAGGAACCATGGTAAAACTGTTTCTAGTATGAGCTGTTCAGACTAAATTCAGGCCCATCAAATTTCATGTGTTCCAAGGCAGCAATAGCCTCTGATCAAAAAACTAGGGCAGGCATTGTATCCCTGACTCGCCTTGGTGAGGAATAGGAATCATATTTCCAGAAAGCCAAATGGAAGGGAAGTCTATAAGCATGTAGCCAGATGTGGATGTTCAGACTTATTTTCATACAAAAAGTTTTTTCTCCTTTCTTTGCTTCATTAGAGGAAATTGAAGTTTAAATCACCCCCCCTCCCTCTGAGGAAAAGAGAGCCAGTTTCAGGCTGATTTGGGGCCTTTAGATTACAGGGCCATCAGAGCCTGCTGGGCAAGAATAAAGGGGCGGTGCGTTGAGGAGCAGGTAACTGAGAAGGAAGATGAATTAAGTGGCACAGACATGGTATCTTAGGGAAGCAGTGAGGAGAACAGGCTCTCCCCCTCAGCTCCTGGACTAAAGCGCTCTCCCCAAACCTGGGAGAAGGCAATATGAGAAAGACGCCTGTGAGTCTGTGGTCCCTGGAGCCTTGAGGCCCCGTGTCCCAGCAGCACCCTTCCAGAAGTGAGGAGTTCTTTTTTTTTTTTTTTTTTAAGATTTTTATTTATTTATTTGACAGAGAGAGACACAGCGAGAGACGGAACACAAGCAGGGGGAGTGGGAGAGGGAGAAGCAGGCTTCCCGCTGAGCAGGGAGCCCGATGTGGGGCTCGATCCCAGGACCCTGGGATCATGACCTGAGCTGAAGACAGACGCTTAATGACTGAGCCACCCAGGCGCCCCCAGAAGTGAGGAGTTCTGAGGGAGAAGGAGAGTTGCAAGGTACAGCTGGGGTGATCAGGCCAGAGTCTTTGCAAAGATTCTTAGAGACCTGAGTGCCGAGAAAGTGCAGAGGTTTGCAAAGCTTTTCAGCAGAGTCCCCGCTGTCTGCACCACGGTCTTGGCTGTGCTTCCTTCTCTCAGGGGCCAACGAGGAGTTCAGCTCATCAACAGGGTTTAAGCAGAGAACTCTATATGACAAGCAGAGTTGGGTGGACCCTGGACCCCGAGTGGAGTCAGGGTGGGGTCTGGAAGGTTCAGAAACCTTTCCCTTTGGCTTTGGAGAGGCTGAGCTGAGCTAGCTCAGACCTCCTCAGTTGGAAGTGAGGTTAGTGACACCAGAAAGAGAGGACCCCCAACTCTGGGAGTATCTCAAAAAACCTGAGATAAGTACTGACAGCTTCTATAAGTCACTTTGGTATCTCCTAAATTCACAGACTCTCGGGCCCTGAAAAAGTGGCATTTCTTAAACAATGAAGAAAGATGAAGATCTCATTATTGCATATCAGTGAGGCAGACTTTCTTCCAAATCTCCAGCTCAGACTCTTTGTGCAAACCTCTTTGGAGCGTCTACACTAAAAAGGTAGAACTAGCGAATGGAGACACAGGCGTAAACAAACAGACCCTGGGCTGACTCGTAGCTCCATCTACTCTACACTTGATCTTAGCCAAAAGCACCAAGAAGCAATATGTCTATTTACTGCAGTTCTTGACCTTCCTTTCACCGCTCATCTACTTGGACTTGCCCAAGGCTTGCACCATAGTAGCTGAACTTTGGTATGATCATTTATTAGCTTTCTTGACATATGTTCCTTTCAGCTGCAGCAGAAACAGGGAGGGTGAGATTATACAGACTCCTCCGAAACACCTGAGTGTCCCGTGACTTTATCAAGTAGCCAAAATGACAAGCGTACGTCGGTGGATGTCTGTGTGAATAACAATGAGGTAAAAATATATTGATATACTGTATTCAGAATTTGGGATATTCTACGCATTCTACAGGGCAACTGACCTGGTCTTCTTAATAAAGTAATGGCATGGAAAGGAGGGCAGCTATACATTTAAAATGACTTAAAAGCATAAACAGTGTGGGGGTGGGGGGGGTCTTTTTTTCTGATATTGATTCAAGCAAACTAGCTGGAGAGAGATCGTTGTAGGACAGTCGGAGGAGTTTGAATACAGATTAGCATTAGGTGATATTAAGGAATTGTTAATTTTATTAGTGTAATAATGATATTGTGTTCATACAAGAAAATAACTCCCTAAGAAATATTTATAGGAGTACTTATAGATAAAATGCCATGTTTAAGGATTTGCTTTAATCTACTTCAGCAGATAAAAAGATGCAAATATGGGAAATGGTGATCATTGCTCAGTGTGGATCATCAGTTTATGGAGATGAACTCTACCATTCTCTCAATTATTACTTCTATTTTTAAATTTTCAAATTAAAAAGTTTAAAAAATGTGCGGACACTGATTTTCAACACTTGCTAATGTGAAAACCCAGTGAGGCACTTGATTTCTTCAGTTGTTTCTGCCCAGTGAATTAACTGAAAAATAAACGTTATTTTGTCTGAAGCACTTTAGTGCTATCAATATTTACTTCGCCAAACATTTAGTACCCATTATTCATTTGTTCATTTATTCAGCCAGCCCAAAAGGATTAAATGTCGGCTATATGCATGAACGGAATGCTCTTCCTTTTCCTCCTTCAGGTTCTGGAGCTCCGAGAGTGATATTCTCCCTCCTGCGCTGTTATCAACCATTTCCTCTCCTAGCTTTGTTTCCGTTCATATTAACCACAACTTGGGATTTATTCCTTCTGCATATTCCGTTTGAGTGGGGAAGGAGGCACGGCAAAATAAAAAAGACAATGAGCTTTAGAAGTAGATCTGAATTCAGTTTCTGGCTCTGCCACTTCCTTGCTCTGTGCCCCTTGGGTCCCTGTCCTATCTTCTGAGACCCTCACCAGTAAAGGAAAGGCAGTGCCTGCGGACTGCCTGGGGGGGCCGATGCTGCAGGCACCCCACCCGGCTCCCACTGTGCTCGTGTTCCCAGGCTTCCCACGGCAGGTGTCTGTACGTCTGCTTGAAGGCTCCCTCTGGACACAAAGCTTTTCTTTCTTGTGCTTCAGTTTCCCTTATGTTCCCAAAATATGAAGTAAAATTTTCTTAATTACTTGGGGCCTGAATGGATGGTTAAGTGAAAAAGTGGGAAGAAGAGATTGGGAAAGCAAATGTAGCAATGGTCCAGAGCAAGGGGATGTAACTGACAACTAGGATTTGCAGATCCCAGTCCCAGGGAATTCGTGGCAGTATCTGGGGAAGGACTCTAAACTTTCTGCCATTATATAAGAGACGGCTATGGATTTCTTTTCCTTTGGAATAGGTGACTCTGTAATCCTAGAAAACTTGGGAACATAGATCCCACCAAGTTTCCAAAATGAACACATTTGTCATAATTCAGATGATCTAGTTGTAGAAATTCTGAAACCTCTCCAGTGGATCAGTGAGGTGCAAGTACTTTCAGCGATCAAGATTTAGCTGTTGAGGGTGGCCAGCAAGCCAAATCAGTGTCTAAGAGAGTATGATCTCATGGGTAAGGCAGAGCAATAAGCATTTCTCGAAAGTGGGAACATTGCTGAGAATACCCATGTGGCTCCAGGCAGTACATGAAGTTTGAAACAGAACTCCAGTAAGCAACAATGTTCTTCCTGTGTAAATTAGTAGTTTAACTAATTCTTTCTTCGTAAATTAATAAAAAAAAACAGAGATAATAATAGTACTACCTGTGTAGTAGAAATACTGTGTTGACAATTACATGAATTTATATATGTGAAATACTTATAAAAACACGTGGCACCTAGCATATGCAATATAAGCTTTGGGTAGTTACTGTATTATCATACAGCCTGCTAGGAGAGGGGTGTGGGAAAAGGAGGAACAGTTTCTCAAGGTCAGACTCTGGTCCCAGTGAGGGGACTGATGCATTTATCAGGGAACAGAGGTAGAAATCCCAGTGCGTAAACTAGGCGAATTGGCCAGGGTTGGGAGAAGAATCAGTAACGCTATGATTCCTAACCATATGGCAAGGTTTGTCATATAGACACTGTCTTCATAACTTTATCCTTAGCGCCTCACACAGAGTCTGGCACTTAGTGATACTCGGTACATGTTTTGCTGAACGAATGACTGAATGAAATGAAAGTGTCGGTGGAATGAATCTTACACAAACATAGCAAAATGTTTCCAAATCTCGTTCCTAGTGTATTTACTTCAATTTCCTAGGAGTGTTTGGAGGATGGCAGCTAAATGTTACCGTTCAAGGCATCCTGGCCTCCAGGTGACAGGACTTGTGGAAGGTGGGAAAACAAAAGTTCTCTCCTTTCTGCCTTTCTTGCATATCCCCACTCTTTATGGTTCTGGAAATCTCTACTATAAATCTTATTTTAGGAAAAAGGGTTTTATTTCCCTTCTCTCAAATCAGCCAACTCAACGGTGCTTTTTTGGATTAGGGCCCATACTGAGCTGCCCAGAGTAGCCTCAGTTCGTTTGGGGTTTGGCAGTGCTTCTGGCACATCCAGAAAAATCTCTTCACATATATGGATATATCCTCTTGTCTTCTAAGTCACCTCTTTTAGTGAAGATGGTGCATTCATTTGGGCACCCCAGATTTGGTGTTTTGCACATGCTCGCGCACACACACCCACACACCCAACCACACTCACCTCCCCCCCCCCCCCCCCCACCCCATAGAGAAGCTCCTCGGGTTTCTGTCTGCATTCAAGGTCTTGGTTCCATACTCTCACATCCCTGAAATCATTTCACTTTTTAACTTAAACTAGTTAGAGGTTTTTGTTTTTGTTTTTGTTACTTGCAACCAGGTGAGATTTGACTAAGTTGCTCTCTGAAGTGTTATCACTGAAAACACATTTCTTGCCCTTCTTGGTGAGATGCTGACTTCTCCCTGGGAAACATTCCTAAACCTTGTTTCTCCGGAAAATGGAAAGTACTACATTTCCCATTATCACATCCTTCCCCCTGCCCTACTTGTTTTAAGTCCTTTTGTCCTTCCTGATCTGGTTCATTTGATCTCTTTTAGTGCATATTCGATGTTGTCAACTAACAACCCGGTCCCAACCTTAACTGAAGCTTTTGGCTTTTCACCTATTATTATAATTTACCCATTATTCGCCACATATTAGGGTCGCATGACACTGGTGGGAGTTGCTACCATCCAAGAAGCCTTCCTACCAGCTGGAAATTGGTTTCTTCCCCCAGGGACTCCTGACAGACTTCCTTTTTTTTGTTTTAATGTGACTCTGCTTTAAGACATTTGCTTCCAGACATAACTAAGTGGCTATATTGGTCTAACCTTCCCACTGGAAACAATTATAAAAGCTAGAGAAGATAAATAAAACACATATTTGAAGGCACTTGGGAGTCACCAACACAGAAAGGACATGAGGCTATGATTTCTGAGAGGGGGAAGCAACGGGGTAAGTGTCGCATTCACACCACAGTTCCCCCCCTACCCCTCAAAGCATTTTCCAGTTTCAGCCCAGGGGGATTCAGTCTCAGCAGAAACCAATGGGCTGAGCAACAGAAGTGTGAATTCCGAACTTCTAAAGCAGGTAAGACTAGAAGAGCAAAATCTTTGAGGGGAGAAAACCATAGAGAATTGCGCTAAAAAATCTGTTCACTATTTCCCCTTGAACTCTGTAGAGGGAGACTCCAAGCAACCCAGCAGAAAAGAGCACCTAAAAACCTGAACTGCTGAGTAGATATTTCAATAGCCACGTGGTGCTGGAGAGACAGAGGTTGATGTCCAATTTCTGCCCTGGTGGATCGGCTCTGGCAAGCACATCAGACTTTTGCTGGAGATCTCACAAGGGCTATGCCATAGGAATAAGGGCAAAATTGCAATAAACTAACAACTAACAAAGCCAAAAACAACCCTTGACAAGATCTAAGTGATCTGGTACTTCACATACTTGCCAAAGAAACCGTAAACCCTTTTGTAGGAAGAGGACATCATTTAGCACCATCATACTTTTTCATATGCAATGTGTGGCGTTTATACAAAATTATTTGTCATGCTAATAAAACAACAGAACCAAATGACCACGTGACTCCATATTAAAAGAAAAAGCACAAATTAAAAATAATACCATGGGTGATTCAGATGTTAGAGTTATCATGTAAGAACTTCAAAATTACTAATTAATATGACCAAGAAAATAGAAAATATAAAAAAATTATGGAAGATACATGGACCCTATAAAAGTAAAATGGAAATTCTAGAATTAAAATGTACAATAACTGAAATTAAGAATTCAATAAATGAGTCTAATTAGAAAATTGGACAGAACAGAACTGAGGATTAGAAAACTAGAAGTCAGGTCATTAGACAGAAGAGAGATGGAAAATATGGTACAGAGCAGAAAATACATATGGGATATTGTGAAAAAGGTTACCATACATGTCTTGTAATTGGAATCCCATAAGCAAAGAGAGAGAACTGTCCAGACGTAACAGTTAGATATAAAAACCAGCCAACAAACAAAAAGCAACAAAACAAAACAAAACAAAAACTGTACACACTTAATTACATCAGAATCAAACTACTAAAAACCAAAGGCAAAGACAGAACATCGTAAGATCAGACAGAGAATGGGGAAAAGATATTATTTTCAAAAATTCATAGCTAACTTTTCCATAGAAGCAGTGGAAGCTAGAAGACAGTGGAATATCTATATTAAGAGAAAATATCCTTAGTAAATATAAGTGAAATAGAGACATTTTCAGACAAAAACTGGGAATTAGTCGCCAGTAGACTCACACTAAAAGAAATATTTAAATAACTTTTTCAAGTGGAAGAATGTAATCCCATAGGGAAACGGGTGTGCAGGAAGGAATGAAGGACACTAGGAGAGTAAATATGTAGATAAATATAAATAAAGATTGACCATTTAAAACAATAGTGATGTCTTGTGACATTCAGATAGATGGAGAGATATAAAAATAATGCAAAAGGCAGAGGGGTGATAAATAAAAGTAAGCTGGGGCAGGTCCTTGTAGGTTTTTTGGAGGGACTGGTAAATGTATTAATTGAAAGTAGACTGCACTAAATACTCATGTTGTAATCTCCGAGGTAATAATATAAATGTTCAACCAATAAGCCAAGCAAATTTATGTTTGGGAGGATGTCCAGCATACTGTGGGGACTAACAAAAGGTAGACCTCGAGTCAATTCTCCATGACCTTCACTGGGTAAGAGAGGGTATGCTCACTCACCCACACTCGGCTTGACGTTGTAAGGAAGCGCTGTACTCCCATAACTCCCCAAATAAGTCTTCTCTCAACCTGTGTCAGTGAATCTTGGCTTTTCCTACCATGGTGGTGGGGGAGGGGCTAAGGTTGCATAATTGATTGATAAGCCTTGCACGGATGGCCTAGGACTTCTCTCTAGACTTAGGAACAAGAGCACCCACTTCTCAGCCTTTTCCGCCTAACTGAGAAAGCAGGTGAAATCTCATGTACTAGTCTGCTCTGTCCGGTGTGGTGCTCTTCCTTGCTCTCTCATTTGGGCATGTTTGTATAGCACAGCAGGAACACAACCAAGTCCCCGGATTTTCCTACTATGATCATCTACACTAAGGTCATTCAGTGAAAATGAAAAGGCCACATTATCATCTTCCATTTGGATAGTAATTTAAAGCTTATCATGCATTTTTCGCATTTACTAGCTTATCTGAGCCTCGTCATAGCCCTGTGAGGTAGTCGGAGTAGTTATGATTGTTTCCTATATTCCAGATTTGGTTAGCAAATTTCAGAATATCTAAGAAACTTGTCCCAGTTTGCACAGAAATAGGACTCCCAGGCCACCTGTTTGGAGTTCCAATAAAGACCAAATGAGAGAAGGAGCTTAAATAGTAGACCTGGTTGAAACATAACATCCCACATGTCCCCATGATTCATGCTTCCTCGCGGACCCGCCAAATCCTAGATAATTGGGAGTCAGTAGTGTTTCTTCTTTCCACATTTGAACCCAGGACTCCTCCGAGTTTGTAGTTTCATGTTTTAATAACTGGTTTCTCCTGTCCATGCAATTATCACTATCTTTGATAGTGATTCCTTCTACTTTAAAGTTCCTCTGTTTTCACAAAATATCTTTTATTGGATATTTTTTCCTATTTACAAAAGAAGTCCTTTTCATTATATCAATTATCGAATCTCACTTCCTAAAAATAACCATTGTTAATATTTGGATTTATGTCAAAAATTTATACCAGAAAAATGTCTTTTTTCTCTTTGTAGTACACTATATATTTTGTTACAAAATTTTGATCATGGTTTCTGTAACCACTTTTTTGTTAAAAATATGTGAGGGGTGCCTGGGTAGTTCAGTTGGTTAAGCGTCCAACTCTTGATCTCAGCTCAGGTCTTGATCTCAGGGTCATGAGTTCAAGTCCGTGTTCAGCTCCATGCTGTGCATGGAGACTACTAAAAAATAATATATATATATATATGGACAGTATGGGGACCTTTTCTTATGTCATTAAGTATTCTCGGGCAATATTATTTCAATAATATTAATGATAAAGAAAATTGCCTTATTTCTTATCTCTATTATTAGACATATTTGTTTTTTGCTCAGTTTTTGCTAAGGGTAAAGTAATGAATGTCTTTATATACAAATTTTTAAAGCTTTAAATAGATGAATAATTACTTCATCAGGTTGAATTCATAGCAGTGGAATTTATGAGTGAGCAATACCTTAGCTCGGGGTGCTGTAACAAAGTACCACAGACTGGGTGGCTTATAAACAGTAGAAATGTATTTCTCAAAGTTCTGGAGGCTAGAAGTCTGAGATCAGAGTTCTGCTGAGGACCCTCTTTCAGGTTGCAGACTACCAGTGTCCCACTGTATCCTCACACGGCAGAATGAGAGTGAGCTAGTTCTCTGGCCTTTTCTTACAAGGGTACTAATCCCATTCCTGAGGGCTTCTCCCCCGTGAACTAATCCCCTCCCAGAGGCCCCACCACCACCTTTAATACCATCGCATTAGGGATTAGGACTCAAAATGTGAATTTGGGGCTGCAGAGGACGGGGGGGGGGTCACAAACAGTCTACAACAAACAAGAAGACAATTCTTTAATTTTATTTTTTTAGTGGGCAGCAAAGCAAAGTTTATTGAGCAATAGCAATGTGATAGTACAAAGCTCCCGAGGAGGGAGGGGACCCGAGAGGATTGCCCCCCCCCTTTTTTTTTAAAGATTTTATTTATTTATTTGTCAGAGAGAGAACACAAGCAGGGGGAGCGGCTGACAGAGAGAGAGGGAGAAGCAGGCTCCCCGCTGAGCAAGGAGACCCATGCGGGACTCAGTCCCAGACCCTGGGATCATGACCTGAGCCGAAGGCAGTCGCTTAACTGACTGAGCCACCCAGGCGTGCCTAAAACAATCTTTATACAGATTGCCAAATAGGCCTCCAGAAAGGTGGCACCAATTTACAGTCCCATCTCGTTTTTTGTGTGTTTGTCTGTTTTTAAGTTCTTCCCCTGATGTTGTTTTCTCATTGCAAAGCTCTACCTTGATTTTCATTGTTTTCTCTATAAAATAATGAGATGAGAAAAGTAAAGTGATATTGAAAAAGCAAATATGAAAACATATTCTTCTACTGTTGGATGTCTCTGTCAAGTGTTGTAGGGGCTCAGACATGCTCCAGGCTCAGTCACCACAGTCTGCCTTTCAACTTCCTAGGGTCAGTTCTTAGCGATCTATTATGGTTCTTAAAACAAAACAAAACAAAACAAAACAAAACAAAACAAAACAAAACAAAACAAAACAAAAACAAAACAAAAAAAACAAAACTGAGGGCTCATGTGAATGCTGAGAACAATAATTCCAAAGACTCATTTCCCCTTTCTGTGGTTTTCCCACAGATCTCCCATAGGTCAAAAGCTGCAGTTCTCCCAATTGACCACTAAGTGTCAGGCAGGGAATAGTCAATCGCACATGTTTTGATTATTTTTCCAGACTTGCAGCCTCTTTCACATGGACATGCTCAGTGAGAAGCACATTATATAAGCACACACTGAACTTTCTCATCCACTTCTCTTTAGATCCTGAGAAGAAAATAATAAACTAGTGCTCTTCTCTTAAAATTAAAAAAACAAAAACAAAAACAAAAACAAATCACCTTTCTAGTCACCAAAATGTCGTTCTTAAGCTGCTTTTCCCCTTTTTCAGTTATTTGGTATTTTAAACATTTTTCAGGGATAAATCTTCATTGTAGTGTTTATATTTGCAAGAAACACATCACACAAGATTTTGCAAATCAGGCCCAAGCACTCCAAGTTAATAAACTCTCTAAAAATAAAATACTTACTCAACTCCAACTATAGATTTGAAAGGACTAAACTAAACCATCATCCCCCATCATTACCACTCAGGATTTTCCTACTAGATTATATCAAAAAAGATAGTCTTGTCAGGCGGTCCATAAAAGGAGCCATGATTCAAATTAAAAAAAAACACATGGCTCAACACAGCATTGTAGTCAACAATTTCATAAATAACTTTTTCTGGGAGATGTGAGAGCCCCAAAGTTATTTCCTGCTGCTTAGAAATATTTTTTACCCACATCAACTCCTGATTCCAGAGTGGAGACACTGACAAGTATTGTGGGAAATTCATACTTTAAGAAACATCCAGAGAAATTTAAACACTTTGATCAAATAGTCAAACAGCCTGTAGAGTTAAAAGCATTCTATTATTTTGATTTGACTTCAGCACACATTTAGATCTATTTCAAGATTTACTTTTGTTATGGGTTGAATTGTGTCCACCCAAAAAAGATCTATTGAAGTCCTTATCCCCAGTACCTCAGAATGTGACATTATTTGGAAAGAGGGTCATTGCAGATATGATTATAATTCAAGATGAGGTCACACTGGAATTGGACAATCCCATATTCTGGTGTTACTGATGTCTTTATAAGAAGATGACCATATAGGGGCGCCTTGGTGGCTCAGTGTGTTAAGCAGCTGGCTCTTGATTTTGGCTCAGGTCATATTCTCAGGGTCCTGGGATGGAGCCCTTTATCAGGCTCCCTGCTCAGCACTGAGTCTGCTGGAGGGTTCTCCTTCTCTCTCTCCCTTGGCACCCCCCATCCCCATTTGCACACGCACGCACTCTCTCTCTCAAATATATAAATAAATCTTAAAAAAAAAGAGAGAGAGAGAGAAAAGATGATCATATGAAGACAGGCGCACAGGGAGAATGAATGCCACGTAATGACGAAGGAAGAGATTGGAGTTGTGCAGTTCAAAGTCATGAAATGCCAATCCTGCAAAGGATTCCTCCAAAGGAAGGATTCTGCTACAGGTTCCCGAGGGAGCATGAACCTGTCAGCACCTTGATTTTGGACTTTTAGCCCACAGAACTGTGATATAATACATTTCTGTTGTTTTAAGCTACCCATTTTGTGGTACTTTGTTAAGGCAGCCCTGGGAAACTAATTAAGCTGTCTTAAAAACAATATAAATTCATTAAAACTGCTTAACATTATACCCATTTATGGGTTGGGGAACTAGTTCAAGAATTTGCTAGAGTTAATGATTAACCATACATAATATACAAATAAATATATATCCAGCATTTTGCAAATAGTACTAAAGGGCATTCTTCTCAATTTGTTAATGAATTTGTTTTGTAATGATATAACTTTGTACTCTGATGGACTGCCATCTCATGGTGGTGGGAATCAATAACCTTACAGCCTGCCCTCGAATGGTGGGATGTCCATTTGGTGTCTCTTTAGGTTTGCTTGTCCATGTGCTAACATGTCTCTGAAGACGATGATCCTTCAGAAGGCCTTTCAAGGCCAATTTTAAAGACTGCTGAGAAAAGCCCAGATCAAGTGTGCTGCTGGGATCATGCCATTCCATACACAATGTCTCAAGTAGAGATTTAGACTTCCAAGATGGCCCATAAATATCTGTTGAATGTAATTTAAAAAGGAACTAATTAGGAAAATATTTCACTGAGGTAAAACATGTTTATTAATTTATTCAGTATGTATTTATTGAGTACTCTGACAAGGTTTTTAGCCAAAAAAAAGAAAAAAAAAAACCAAAAAACCATGATACTATTTTAGAACAACAACAACAAAAAGAAAGCAGGAGGGAATGTGGATCAGCCACACTTTGTGACTTATCCCCCTTGCCAGTAAAGGCCACATTCACTCAATAAATAATTGATGACTTGCTGCCTAAAATTAATTGTGAGGGGGGCGCCTGGGTGGCACAGTTGGTTAAGCATCTGACTCCTGATTTCAGCTCAGGTCATGATCTCAGGGTCGTGAGATCGAGCCCTGCATCAGGCACCACGCTCACTGTGCAGTCTGCTTGAGATTCTCTCCCTCTCCCTCTGCCCTTCCCCCTCTTTCTCCCGTTAAAATAAATAAATAAATATATATTTAAAAAAATAAAATAAAATTAATTGTGAGGTATAACTTAAGGATGAGTTAGCACCATTATTTTAGGTGAATAGAAATTACTGATGTTGCATTATTTCATAGTATCATTGTTGTCTATGAGTTTTCAGAGTGTTGATGCTCAAGAAAAATTCATCAGACTCCAATTTCTGAACCCCAAATTGGCTATTTCTTAACCTCCCCCCAAAAAGAGGGTATCTTTAACTCTATGCTGTGAAAATGAAATAAAACTCACAATTTTTCCCTGAGTGGAAAGTTTATATATGTGAATGATCAGGAATTCTTTCAAAGGACCCATACAAATCCAAATTATTACCCTAATCAGAAAAGCAACTATTCATTGAGGGCTCACATACCCCAAGCACTGAGGTGGATTACTGTTTCTTACCACGGCCCTGTGGGAAAGGTGCCGATATGAAAAGCCAAGTGTGAGAGCTAGTAACTCCACGGGGTCTGACAACTTGTCAATGCTGCAGTGGGGACTGGAGCAGTAATTCTGACTCCGAAGCCTGTGAGCACTTATGGTGCGCCTACTGCATGCTGAAAGTACCACAGTGAACAATGCGGAGGACACACCGGGAGTTGGAGTTGACATTCTAGCAACCTAACCACTGCAGTAGAGATTGTCATTTTCTTCTCCAGGGATTTTTTTTCTTTCTCTCATTGAGTAAGCTGTCTCGCATTCCCAGCGTGCCATCAGCAATTGTACTGATGTGGGTGGTTTTGCTGTTAAGATATCAGGTGTTCCGCGAGTGTCATCGTTTGTGGGTCCCTGACTGCGAAGTTGACGGCACCAAACCTTGGATCTAACTTGTTCAGACTACAACAGTTCATTCACAAAGCAAGAAGCACCATCTGACTAATGTTTTGCACATATCGTTTCACTTCCAAATGTCAAGTACTATTTTTTTTAAACTGTAAAGTAGTTAACAACACACTAGAAATCCTTCAAATGTGTTACAGTTGAGGTATTCACATGCACATAAGTTGTGGCTGCTTACTCACTTTTCACATGTTTGACAAACACGGTTTTACTACCAAGCTGCAATTCACTGAAACTGACCTTAATTCCAAAAGGCTCCCATGCCCGTTTTTAACAATGGGTCTTTGTCCGGTGTACACAAAGTTATGTCATTGCTTTTTTTGTTTTTTTCCCCCACAATTGGCAACTGTTCTTGCTTAGGTCACTTTTAACCCAAATTTCCCCTCATGTTTTCAATTCCTGTGCTTTCTTTTTGCATTACGAGTTCAAATTAAACTGAGCAAGTTGATCTCCTACTCTTAGGAAAAGATTTCAAACCAAGCAATGTGCATTTTGTTCATGGGAGCAGAATCGTTCTCCAAACCCTAGAGAAGGTTTTTGTTTTAGCCAAGACATACCTGCATTTTTGGATTACCAAAAATTTGATAGTTTTTTGTTTTCTAAACTGACTTTGGTCCATGATTTGTCTGCCAGACTCTTCTGGTGGCATTTACCTTTCTTCACCCAGGCTCGCTTCTTTCCCTCCGTCTGGTGTCTTTCCCCTTTCTAAGGTATTGTTCTAGTTGGAGATGTCTGCATGGGTAATGTGATGGTCATGCGTGGTCAGTAGGAAGAGACTCAGGTAATTACATGTGAGTCTGTAGGAGTGTGCCAGAAACCTGGATGAATCTTCTGGAAAATCCAAATTGTGAATGATATCATCATCCCTTTCCCAGATATGTCCCGTTCCCATTAGCATTCCACCTGGACTTATTTACCTGTGTTTAGACATAGTAGCACCTGATTCTTGAAAATTTCCCCTGATGGTGAAATTACAGAAAGGAGTCATTTTTTTTCATTGAAGATCATAAAGAAAGGTAGGTTAATGAAATCATTTTTTTCTTAGCATTACCGAATTTAGTACTAAGAACAGCCAATTTCCTAACAATTTAGCACATTCATTCTTCCAAGTCAAAGAGCACATCTGAACTGTCTTTAATGCAAAGTTCTTAATGTAGGGCCAAGCACACTCTGGCACTCGATAGCTATGACTGACTGATGGACCACCCTACAACTGTTTGTCTGAGGTTGCCAAAAAGGCTTGGCACACATGTCCTCAATTAACAGATTGGATAGTTGCTAATTATCTGGATGAAGGATTTGGCTCCCCGAGCTTGCCTTTTCCTGCAAACAGGAAGAAAGATTCCACCATAGTTTTCTGAATTATTGGAATTCTCCCCTGTGGCCTATAATGATGTCACACTGACATTTTCTCACAAGAAATTTTTGAGGTGAATTTGGAGTCTAGAAAATTAGCCTAATGGATTAAATAAATGACTGAGTTTTGAAAGAACAATAACCTGAATGCTTTAATGGAGATGAAGACTTGAGAAATGCAGGTTGGGGGAAAATGTTATTTTCAGGAAATTGAATTATTTCCATGGTTAACTACTGACAATCCCTTTGTAGACTGCCCACTAAGTGGGTTGTCCATGACAAGTTGTTTGTCTAAACTGGTTTCCTCTGCCACCCAGGGTACTTCTGATGCTTCCCAAACCACAGCCCATCCTCATCAGCAGGACACTCATTTGACATGAGCACAAGGAAATTGCACTGCGAAAGGGAAAGTTTTAGACAAAATACAGAATACGTTGCACACACATAAACATCTTATGAAAGTTATTTAGAAATTCCTTTCACTTTTAGTTATTACAGATTGTTTTTAAAAACATATAGAGTATAGTGAACATCTTTCTTTGATGACCAAGAATCTTACTGAATCCCAGAGAGTTCAATTTCAACATCAATTTTCATCATAGACTCCCACAACTGTGTTAGAAGATAAATTAGATCAAATGCATACCAATTTCAATCTTTGACAGTTTTTTCAGAGAAAACAAACAAAGCAGCAACTACCCCAATGAAACCCAGATAGAATGTTAATTCCTAAGCCAGACTTCCCAGGATTGAAAATGGCTTTCCCACTTCCTAGCTTTGTGACCAAGAGCAATTACTTAAGCCTTCTGTGCACTGATATCCTCATCTGTAAAATGGGGATGATAATAATTATACCAACTCATAGGGCTGCTAAGAGGATTAAATGAGTCAATTAATATAAAGGACTTGGTGCAGTACCTGATACATCATGTATGCTAACATTAAGAAATGCCAGCTGTTATTAATTTTGAATTTTTTAGTTATTTTATTTGTTTTTTTATTATTTTATTTGAAATAGCCAAGATCATGCTTTTTTATACATATTTTTAAAATTTTAATTCCACTGTAGTTAATATACAGTGTCATATTAGTTTCAGGTGTACAATATAGTGATTCAACAGTTTCATACATTACTCAGTGCTCGTCAGTATTTATTTAAGTTTTAAGCATAATATGAATAGCTAATTGCCAATGTAAAGTAACTTTAATTTAAAAAACTTTTGAAAAGATATATGCACCCTACGTTTATCGCAGTGTTATTTACAATAGCCAAGATATGGAAGCAAACTATGTGTCCATCAATAGATGAATAGATAAGGAATATGTGATATTGTAATGTGTGACGTGTAATATATACATATATACACACACATATGTAAAATACTATACAACCACTAAAAAGGATGAGATCTTACCATTTGTGACAACACGGAAGGACCTAAGGGAATTATGTTAAGTGGAATAAGTCAGACTGAGAAAGACAAATACCATATGATTTCACTTATATGTGGAATCTAAAAAACAAAACAGAAGAATAAACAAACAAATAAAAAGCAGAATCAGACTTACAAATACAGAGAACAAACTGATGGTTGCCAGAGGGATCAATAAAATGGGTGAAGGTGAGTGGAAGGTACAGGCTTCCAGGTATGGAATGAGTAAGTCATGATAAATAAAAGGCACAGAATAGGGAATATAGTCAATGATATTGTAATAGTGTTGTACGGTTATGGTGACAGATGGTAGCTACACTGGTGGTGGGGGTAGCAGGATATATAGAGAAGTTGAATTACTATGTTGTACACCTGAAACTAATGTAACATTGTGTGTCAACCATACTTAAATAAAATTTTTTTTTTTAAATTTAAAAAGTCTTTGGGCCCCTGGGTGGCTCAGTTGGTTGAGCATCTGACTCTTGATTTCGGCTCAGGTCATGATCCCAGGGTCGTGAG
The DNA here is from genome assembly GCF_004348235.1 of Phoca vitulina. NCBI lineage: Eukaryota > Metazoa > Chordata > Mammalia > Carnivora > Phocidae > Phoca > Phoca vitulina. The sequence continues at coordinate 15,756,691 of NW_022589728.1, read as the reverse complement.
ATCAAGCCCCGCATCAGGTTCCATGCTGGATGTGGAGTCTGTTTGAGATTCTTTCTCTCCCTCTGCCCCTCCCCCCCCTTGCACGTGTACTTTCTCTTAAAAAAAATTTAAAGAGTCTTTTTAGAGAAACAACCTTTTAGAAAGTTGTTAGCAATTTCAGTTTCTAGAAATGAAAATATTATTAATTCATGTTGATAAACTCTCCAAGATCAAGAAGCCTTTTAGTCAAACATTGGAGACTTTCTGGAATGCACTGAGAAGCTGTGGCCTTGGTTAACGTTCATTGTGCTTAGAGAGGTAAATGGTATGCATCACTGCCTATAGTTTTCAAGGCAGAAGAAAAATGTTGTCCTGAAAAAATTGAAGGTTTGAAGTTCAAGTGCCCCACACAAGCTAAAAATCCTAGATCTGGAAAATGGGTTGGGACTATTACTGTTGCCTTCTATAGACTGTTCAGGCTGCCTCCAGCCAGTAGAAGAGTGGTTCTGGGGAAAGGACAGTGTCAAGGCAAGGGGCAAACCAGGTGGGAGTTCTGGTGCTGCCATAAATGCTAGTGTCTCTCGACTTGGCACCCGGGGAAATCAGTGCCTGGCACAGGGGGAGTGACTTCGAATAGATGTGGGCTCCAGATTTCCCTGAGTCCTCGGGTCCCGGGTAACAACCTGAAGGGACAGCAGTGGAGAATGAGCGCCTTTAGTAGACCAGCTAGACCAACAGGTGGTAACACAAGTCCAGAGAGTTTGAATGGCTCTCTAAGTCTGCTCAGGTAGCCAGTGGTGAAGGTAGAGCCAAAGCTCTGGTTTCGTAACTTCTGGTCAACTGCTCTTTCAGTTTCCTTCCAAGTCCTTCTAGAAATGTAAATATTGGGTTAGAGCTATAACGACACCTGTAACTGTTAGATGGCTAATGTTGCAAACCTTTTCACTGTACTATGCCTTCTTCTTCAAGGGGATTCACATATGTCTGGGTAGAAACTACCTGGTAGAGTGTAGCCTCAGATACACAAATCAAGAGCTGTGCTTGACAATGTGTGGAATATGAAATATGCTTTGGTCCACTCCTGCTCTCTAGTTATACCACTTCTATTTCTGTGTACTGACAAAAGCAGGGGGACACCAAAGGAAGCTTCCTACACAAAATATACAGGAGGGTGGTTTGGAGCCTGTTCCCCTAGAATTAGGGCAGGCAAAGGTGTTCTCAATGTTTCTTCCTGAGTTATCAAAATGAGGATCTTGAGCTTTCCCCTCCAGCAAAGACTGTCTGAAAGTACCCAAAGTACTTTCAGATTTATTGTGACAAGTGATACAGTACCACGTTCAAGGAAGAATTTTGGGATGCGTGCCTTGGAAACTTTTTTTTTTTGTTGCCCATCTGTTTTGCTTGTCGCAATTCCTGTTTGTTTAGGATGCATGTGTGCCAGAAATGTGGAAAGAATGTGTGTAGCGGCAAGTGCTATCGAGCCATGTTCACACTGGACTTATGGGAAGCATGTGCTGCCCATCTGTGAAGTTCTCATTTTATGCAAATTTAGAAAATATATTCTTATGTCATGTTGCCTTAATGCCCAGGGGTAAATTGGAACATACATAAGGAGAAGAGAGACAGGGAGGAAATAACATCACGCCCAGCGACAGGGTGGCCTTGCTATGACTAAAGGAAAGTCTGAGATGCGTGTTATTTGTCAGAAAGTGGAAGGCCAAAGGGAAATTTTCTCCCCAAGAGTGTTGCATGCAGTAAAGCAGTATGTCTTTAAGAAGATTGATTTTTAATCTATGAATGAGATTATAGGAGCCCCTATCTCAAGAATCTCTGAATTGGAGAAAGAGAGAGAGAAAGGGAGGGAGTACATGCTTACCTGTGGGTCTTTCCTATCTTTTGGAACATTCTGTGATTATGGCCTCAGATATACTCTGAGTTCTAAAGCAGAGTATTTTTAAGGAGGACATCAGTGATTTTCAGGTCAGTAAGTATTTCTGAGAGGTTATTCTCTGTGGACCTTTGGGACTATAATTCCAATCATGCACCAGCCTAGTCAAGAAGGATGTTAGAGTAAAGTGACCGTAAGTAAGTGGGGAAAGAAACTGCTCTTAGAACAAAGCCCTGCAGATGTAATGTGGATTAGAGAAGCTACCTGAAACTCTGACTGCTTGTGGGTTGTCCTGAGACAGGGTCAGGTGAAGGGTCTCCTTTTCGAAGAGTACTTGCTTCATTAGTATCTCCACCTCCGGTGTTGGGTGGAAGGAACTCTTCATATTTCATGTCAGCGTGAACAGAACTACTTAAAATTGATCAGAATCTAGTCTCAGTCTTCAAAACAATAGGACAATAAAAAACTGAATATAAATGAATTTTGTATACAACTAAGACAGTGTGGACTCTAAGAAACAGATGGTGAAGGGGTCTCAGGAAAGCAGCTAACATGATGAGTGCAGTTAGTGGTATTCAGGCTGCGCAGACAGTGCTCTAAACCCAGAGAAGGACTGAGCAGGAGACCAGGGCGGGCTTCAGGTGTGCGCGACCTGTGCGGTCCCACAGGGTCCCGTCCTTGGAAGGGTCCTGAACGTGGTTTAATGCCCTGCTGTCACCATCTTGAAGTTATCAGTTATTTTTAAACAGGGTGCCCCCTCATTTTCATTTTGTGCTGGGCTTTGCAAATTACAGAGCTTGTCCTGCGGAAGACAGATACCAGCAAATATTAGCAAACCCAAGCCGAGCTTGAGAAGGAGAGTTGAGACTGACAGGTCAAACCTGATGAACAGGAGGGCCAAGTGTAGCCACGGGTCTGCTTTCCCCTCACTTGGTCCTCAGTATTTGGCAGCCTCCCGTATGCAGTGGGGACCTGGAGATTGAGGCCATGTCCCTCTGTGTGGGCTTGTCGGTGCTCATCCTCACAATCATGGACTCCTCTTAGTTACTCCCAGCTTGGCCTTGGATCAACAACTGTTTTGCTTCCGGTGATTATCTGGAACCCCTCAACACAATGCTGCCTGTTAAATGTTGCCCCACTTAGCTGGTGGTGGTGAGAAGGGTATAAAATGCAAGAATTCTGCTTAAGTTGTTAAGTTTGAGATGTCTATTCATAAGCTAGCATAGGGTAGGGGAATAATGCAGGTGGCTGGATGTAAGTGTCCAGAACTCAGATAAGTTCGGGGGTCCCATAATTGAACTTCTTAGTATCCATTTCCTTTGGTATATGGTGACCCAAATACAGATTCCAGATGACCCCTCCTGAGGACTCAATTAAGGCTTACCCAAGGTTTTTTTGGGTTTCATTTTTTTTTTTTAACTTGTCTAGGCAGGAAGAAGACCAAGGGTCCCTTTAATCATCCACTTACACTTATTCTGTGTGTATATAATGATAAATAGGTCACTGGGTGACAACAGTGAGTTGGAGATGGCATGAGATAGAAGTGAATATTAAGATGCAAAGGGGCAGCTGGAAGTAGCCACACTTGGCTGAATATTTTTAATTGCCATGACCTGACTCTTTTACCAGCCCACTGAGTTTGGCTTATGGCAGACTTGCTGTCTGAGAGTGGGTCAACTAGCTCAGAGCTTGGCACATACCAGGAGCTCAATAAACATCTGTTAAAATCAATGGCATGCCCTCAAAAAAAAAACCAAAAACCAAAAACCAAAAAACTTTCTTTAAATTGAATACAGGGTAAGTTACCTAGGGTCACCCAGACCCTAGGAGACCTAGTCATATTCAGAGCTTCTGTCTCCATAAGTGGAACTATGTTGCTATTATTGTTGATACTATCCATTATTGATTTACCTCATGTGCCGTGATTGCTGAAGCCAGACACACACACACACACACACACACACAGAATGAAAGAACACTAGTAAATAAGAAACACTTTTTTCATTTTTTTGTACTTCTCAGTAAGGCTTCACCTTTAAAAATGCATCTGCAGTAAATTTCAGGAGAATATCCACCACCGCCCCCGCCACCAAGGAATGAGTTGGGTGTGCCTCTATTAAATACGAAACAGAAAATGGACAGGAAAGAACAGCACATTTTTTGTTCACGCACAAATAGCACATGTTGAAAAACCAAATTTGGAGTCTCTATAACACGCAATTTCTAAAGCCAAGCTTCTATTTTGTTCTACACAACAATTTATGACCTCAGGATGGCACTACATTCTACCCATTTAAGCCAATGCCCTGGAAGTAACCCTTGATTCTCTCATTTTCTAAAATTTAATCCATTAGCAGCAAGTCCTATTGGCTTTACGTCTAAAATATCTCACAGATGTTCACTGCTCTTTATGTTCCTTTTCATATTCTTGGTCCAAGCTACCATCATCACCTCTTGCCTGGACTTTTGAAAAATCTTCCTAAGTGATCCCTCTGCATCCACTTTGCCCATCACCTATCCATTTTCCATACAAGAGTCACAGTGATCATAATCATCTGTGCCACATTTTTCTCTTGTGTAAAATGGAAGCATAAGTACCTACCTTATAAGATTTTTGTAAGGATTCTGCAAGATCTGGTATAAATAAAAATAAATAAATGTAAAGCACTTAGTACAGTGCCTGACACAATCAATTAGTTGTTGTTGTCGTAATTAAACCCTTAAACAGCCTTCTTTTTATCTTGTTCTCTCTAATCTCCTATCACATATAACCAGAGAAATTTTTCTGAAATGTACATCTGATCCTGTCATTTCAAAAGCTTCCCATTGCCTTCAGGATAAACTCAAATTTCTTAGCCTGACATGTATGGTCCTTTGTGATCTATTCCCTGCCTACTACCTCTCTTCCCTCACTTTCAGCCACAGTTCCTTCCACTTGTCCCCATTCCATGCATACATACACCGGCACCTCTCCCAACTCCAGCCCTACCAAACCTCAATGCCAGTTTTCAAAAAGGCAAAGGATACTCTCTCCATCCAGGTCTTTGCAAATGTTTTTTTTTTTTTCATCTGCCTGAAGTGCCTTCCTCCCCTTTCTCTCCTTTCCCTTCCCCCACCATACACCAGTGTAGCCATTCACTAAATTCACAGAATTTAGAACTTCACTGAGATAGTATATTTCAGGTCACATCAGTTTTCCCTGAGCCCAAGAAAGCTGAGTTCAGTTTGTCTCTGATGTGTTCCCATAATAGCCTTTATATACATCTTTATGTCGGTACACTCTATATACCTATATAAAGAACTATAATAGGATGTTAAAGTGGAAGATGTGGTTGAGGCCAAAGAAAACAGCTCTGAGTCCCATAGGAGATCTAGAAGATGAACAATATGTACAAAGAGGTATTTGAAAAATGGTTACCTGACTTTTCAACCCCCTCATCTATATTAAAGATCCAAAAGTGTTAAGAATTAGAAATTAGAGGAGGACTGGGGGAATATTGCTCTGTAGAGGGTGTTGTGCTGTAAATCCAACTTCCTCTGCACAAAGGAGGAGCGAGGGCGGATGGGAGGAAGAGTTGCCAACAAAAAAGCATATAACAAAGAAGGCACTGCACAAGTTCTGGAATCCAGACTCCATGGTCTCATCTCATTACTCACTGTATGACTTTGAAAAAGTCACTAAGGTGTAAAAGGGCAAAGTTAACTTAGATCATTTCAATGGGGTTTTCAAGCTCTAACATCCATAATCTATAGTCTAAGTGAGGAGAAATTGATATCAACAGGTACTTTAAACCAGAGGATTATATGAGATTGAATAACTTACTGATTTCTTTTTTCATTTTGGGAGAGAGAGAGCTTGAGTTTCCTAGAAGAAAGAACTTTGAGAACTGACTCTCCAGTTCTGACTATGTTGTAGCCAGATGCCAGCTTGTCCTGTTATTTTGCATGGCTTTTCTATCATGAAAGGCTCTTGCTCTCAAACTGTCTTTTATTGCCAGGAACCCCCTTGTAGTGAGTTGAATGATGCCCCCTAAATGATATGTCCATGTCCTAATCCCCAGAACTTGTACATGTGACCTTATTTAGAAAGGGGGTCTTTGCAGATGTAATTTAGCTAAGGAACTCAAGATGAGATCATCCTGGATTATTTGGGTGGGCCCTAAATCCAATGACAAGTGTCTTGTCAGATACACTGGCGGAGGAGAAGGAGGCCCTGTGAAGACAGAGAAGAGGTTAGAGTTATGGGGCACACAAGAAAGAATGCCTGAGGTCACAAGAAACTGGAATAGGCAAGGGAGAATCCTCCCCTAAGCACCTTTGGAGCTAGCATGGCTGGGCTGTCACTTTGATTTTGGACTTCTGACCTTCAGATCTGTGAGAGAATATGTTTCTGTTGTTTTCAGCCCCACTGGTTTGTGGTAATTTGTTACAGCAGGCTTGGGAAACTAATACACCTCCTGTGATGTTCATCTAAACAGAGCTTGCATTCTAGAATCATTCTTCACTGTACCTCACCGAAGCTCCAATTCTCTGGTGATATGGTGATATTCCAAAAGGAGCCAGCTACATGAATAGCTGTGCCATCTGATAAACCAAGGTTTATCTACAGGTCTTGATAATTGTGGATAGCAATTGCATTTCTCTAGAGATTTTTCTGCCTCCGTGAAAAATAATATAACATTTGTATAATGCTTTGTATATCAAAGTACTTTCAGGAACATTACCTTGTTTCTCCAGTATTCCCCATTAGACAAATTAGAGATATCATCCTCCCCCATTTTGCATGTGAGGAAACCAAGCAACAATAGAACAATAGCAACAATAAGTGACTTACCCAAGGACACCCAAACAGTAATGCTCCAGGTAAGACTGGAACCCAAGTCTTTGGTTCAAAGGCTACTAATCTTCTCATTAGAATGAGAAGACCAATCGAGAGATATCCTGAAGACAGTAACATATGAATGCTTCTTAAATCATAACAAAGAGGTAATTATCTAGGCTGGTTACTTGCAAAGCTGCTAACTATTAAATAATTAACCCTGTACCCATATTATGGAAGTAATTCCTGTCTCACTTAGATGGAAAGTCAAATTCTTAACAGTGGTCCACAGGATCTGGCCCCACCTCTTACCACAATCTCTCCTCTCTCCCCTCGACCTCTGCAAGCTTCCCATTGCCATGGGCCCCGACTGTCCCTCCCAAAGTGCTGCAGCCCCCATGCTGGCTAGACGGGGGCCTTCGCCTGCCCTCAACCTGAATACCACCCTCCTGTGGTCCTGATTGCCAGCTCCCTGGCTTCCAGATCACCTTTCCAGTGAGGTCCACCTCAACCCAGTCTGATTAGAATTGAATCTTATCCCCCTTCCCCCCTCCCCCACTACCCATTGTGTTTTGTTCTCCCGCTTTATTGCCCTCCGGTCACCCTGTATTCCACTGGTTCCTGAAGGATGAGTGAGACTACAAAAGGTAACATTAAAAATAAGAACGAAAGGACAGTTGTATCCATGAAAACATCATGAACAAAGGAATGGGGGAATAAAAGTCGGGGGTTGTCCTGGAGTCTACATAAAAGGCCAGCTGTGCACTTGAAAGTTTCTGTGTCGCAGGATATGTGCTGCTCGTGGCCAGGCTTTGCTTTCTACCCTTAGAGAGCCAGGCAGGTGGGATGCTCTGGGCCCTGCTCTGCCTGCCTCCAAACCAGAGCATCGGTGGTAGCCTGGGAATATCAAAACAGCATCCCTGAATGAGAAGTAAATAATGATTGAAGAAGTCTCCTTCCTTCCTTCCTTCCTTCCTTCCTTCCTTCCTTCCTTTCTTCCTTCCTTCCTTCCTTCCTTCCTTTCTTCCTTCCTTCCTTCCTTCCTTCCTTCCTTCCTTCCTTCCTTCCGTCCTTCCTTCCTTCCTCCCTTCCTTCCTCCTTTCCTCCCTTCCTTCCTCTCTCTCTCTCTCTTTCTTTTTTTTTGTATTTACAAGGAAAAAATAAAATTCATCTGCAAGATAATTGCAGATTAACTGCCAAGTTATTCTGATATAAACAGGAAGTTGGTCTCGGGGACTAGTGACGGGATTCTTTCTGCCGCAAGGGCAACGGTCCCACCTGCCGGTGGCCCCTGGTGCAACATGGAAGACAGCATTGCACCTCACCCTCTCCGCAGGACTCCGAGCTCGCTCAAAGAGAGGACAGACGTGGAGTATGGGTATGGTAAGACAAAATCAAGTTTTAGTCAAGGAGGGGTGTGTGTGTGTCTCAAATGTCTGCCAAGTTCAAAATGTTATTGTTAAGACTTTGACAGAGAAGTTTAAGGCTGACAAGTTAAAAATGAAAATAAATGAGTTTCTGCCATCTCTAATAAGGATTTGGAAAGAGACCATTAACTCTCCCTGACCATGTGGGTTGGGGAATAATGAACTGAGTCCTTCTTTCTGCCCTCCGGTCCCTCCATCTTACCCTACCTACGAGAATCTAATCATGGTGGAGAGGAAAATGCATGAACGTTAAAAAGCAAACCACAGTCCCAAGGTGGAGCCACTTACTCCTAGGACAGCAAACCAAGACTTAATTGCAGTTGCAGCCTCTGCTGGCATGGAATTTTAACCAATCGATGAAGAATTTTCTGGTTGGCACCAATGAAGTAATCTGTCACATGGGCTCCCCCATCCCCCAGAGGAAGATGTGATAATCCACCTAACATGACCTCCCACCTTTTGCCCTAAGGGAAGGTGACTTTGCCTGAAGCAAGCCTTTCCTTTCTTTTCCTAATAACTTCTTGCCCCACCCTTTTCCTGATAAAAACCTTCCATTTTTGTACCAACTCCTCAGAGATGCCCTCTACTTGCTAGGTGGGACTCTGCCTGATCTCATGAATTGCCTAATAAAGCCAATTAGATCTTCAGATTTACTCGATTGGATTTTGTTTTTTTAACACTAGACTGGAGTGCGACAAAGCACATGGGGCTGGCTCACAGCCCTGCATTTTTACTTTCCAGGCGAGTGAGTGAGTACAAGCCCCAAGCCTCTCCTGGCCTACTTCCTCATCTCGAAATAACACTCATCTCACCTGCCTCAAAGTCTTGTAGTAAGAATCCAATTTTACCATAAATGCTAAAAAGGGTCATCGTTGAATAGGGGACACGTCAGACTATCTCAAGATCAGCATGCAAATTTCTGCAAGTTGTTTAAAATCCACAAAACTCCGTATTGCCCCCCTGCAAAATCGGGATAATAGTCCCATCTTCACAGAGTTGTAAAGATTAAAAGGATCCATGAACTGCTGCTTAGAACATGCTTAGAACAAACTCAGTACATATTATAATCACTGTAGCAATTGTTGTTCTAATTGTTGGCTAATTAAATAATTGTTATAACTGTTTAGCGTAGGGCTTGGCATGCAGAAGGTGCCCAGGAGATAACAGTGGATAGGATAAATTTTGCAACTAGTCACTTCCAGCAAAAAGTGCTTCTTTTCTCCCTAGAGTACTCCAGCCAGAACGAAGTCTACTCACTTCGAGTTTCAATAGAGACAGTAACATGTCAGATGCCAGAACAAGCAGGAGCTCTGTGTTGCTCCAGGATTTGTGTTGGAGAATCAATATGTTTATTTATGTTGGGGAGGCAATGCATTGATAAAGATCAACAGTTCTATAAATGAAAGGCCCAGAGAACCGTGTAAATTTCCTTAAACACGGGGGATTTAAAGGTGCTAACCTAGAGGCCACTTAGGATAAACCCCTGGGCAAGACCAAGGTCCCTGCGTTTAAAAGTGCTAATCAGCGTAACTCTGGAAGTTAGGACAACTATGTAAATGGTGGAAGTGAAGACAAAACTGTAAATGTTTCAGGTAGGAGTCTGATTATAAATGGAGGAAGTTCCTGCATTCAGAGGTTCAAAGGAGAGAAGTCACATGGGGGTGGGGATCAGGATAAGCTTTATTGTGAGCTGGTCCTAGAAGGGATATTGCATTTTCCTGGGCAGAGGTAAGGGCTGGCCGGAGATGGAGAGAGAGAGAGAGAGAGAGAGAGAGAGAGAGAGAGAGAGTCAGCCTTTCAGGGAGAGGTAAACAGCACGCCACACCAGGAGGCGGTGAAACCTGTGTTTTCCCCGAGCTGCCACTTGGTGGCTCTGTTACTGGCGAGTTACTGATCTCAGCCCTTCTGGCTCCCAGGGGTTGTGAAAATTAGGGGCAAGCATGCCCAGTGCCTCATCCAGTGATGGTGTTACTATGATTTCTCCAGGTAGCTCAGGGGAAGAGGCACAAAGAAGAAAAATACGTGCCCTCCTTAAGGGCGTGCATAAGAATAGAAATAACATAGGAAAAAATGAAACAGTTAAACAAGAAAGAAAATTTGCCTCTACGAATACACACTTGTGAGTGTGTGAACATGAACCCAGACACGTAACAAAAACACAGGAATATTTCATTGGTATCTCTGGAGTTGGCAGGGCTGGAGGCCATTTTTACTTTTAGGAATAAAAATGATGGCTACTTTGCTGACTGCCTTCTTTTTCCTCTCTGGAGACCTATCGGGACAAGAAAAAGAAGTACCTTCCCCTGTCTTCAAATTCTTTAGTCAGACACTCGCCAACTCCAATGAAACGTGGGGTCTAGTCAAGGGGGCTGATCCCAGAAACGTGTCATATTTCTCACGGCCACAGGACTAAAAAAAAAAAAAGCACTCCAAAACAAGCAGCAAACCCAAAAAAACAACATATTGCCATCCTGCAAAAAAATTCAAGTGTGCTGAAAAAACAACAACATATGGCTGGGCGGGGTGTGACCAAAAGGAATATAGTTATCACGTTTTGAACATTCCTTTTACAGACTTGAGTGAAAAGAAATTTTCTAGGACAGAACATGGAGTAGTCCCAATGCCTGTCTTTTTTTGAAAGCACAATTGGGGACAGTGAAAGCAAAGAAGGGTTTGTTCCAGGTGACTTACAGCTGAGAGCCAGGAATGGAATCTAACCCTTGACCCAAGAATATGCTGAAAAGAACCAAAGCAGACAGGAGAGGAAGAGATAAGGCTGGCTCACTGCTTTGTAACCAGAGGGCTGTTGAGATTAAAACAGAAAGAGGAATGGAATGTACTTGAACATGCTCATTATCAACACCAAAGCCACAATATACACATTGATAATAGCTCTGGGGTGCCATCATTATGTACCTGGAATCTGGGTTTCATTTGAACAAAACAGAATCAGCTTCAAGTGCAGTGCTCTGCTGGGGATTTCTATTATATAACTGTTTCATAACTCAAGGTGAAGTCACACAGCAAGGCTAGAAGAGTGCGGCAAAATGAGTTTTCAAACTTTGGGACTTCTGCTATTTATCTAAACCTGGCCTGTGGACCCACTAGTTATACAAACTGAGAGTAACCTACAACTGAGCCGCTCTCTGTAGATTGGTACCCCGATGGGTCATTCGTTCATCAGAAAATTATACAGCACCTCCTTTGTGCCAGGCCTGGAGATAGAAAGATACACAAGGAAAATTCCTGCCCCCGGTGAGCTTGAAGTCTAGGAGAGAAAGAGTGTTATGAACAGATTATTACGATGTACTTACTACGTATAGCGTGATCCCAAGTATCCACTACAATTCCAATGTGCGATCTGAAGAGGAATGCTTTCTATTTTTAAACTGACCTCAGCCAGTTCTTGCCTCTCCTCTTCTGTTCTACCTCAGTTCCTGCTTGGTGGTGGAAGAAAGAAATTGCATTTGTCCATTCAAGGTATCTTATTATCTTTTGGGATAAACAGTGTCTTTAGGATAAACTCAGTCTGTTCTAGATAAATATCAATTCAGGGAAGTTGTCTTACTCTGTTTGGGCTGTTGTAACAAAATACCACAGACGGAGTAGTTCGTTAACAACAGAAATTTACTTCTCACAGTTCTGGAGTCTGGGAAATCCAAGATCAAGGTAGCAGCATGGTTGGCTTCTGGTGAAAGCCCTCTTATTGGTTCACTGTGTCCTCACATGGTGGGAGGGGCTAGGGAGCTCTCCCACACTGTTTTTATAAAGGGCTCTAATCCCATTCATGGGGGTTCTGCCCTCATGACCTAATTGCTCCCCAAAAGCCCTGCCTCTTAATACCATCATCTTGGATGTTAGATGTCAACATACGACTTTTGGGGGGACACCAACATTCAGACCATAGCAGAAGCGAAATATAGTGAGTTCTGGATTCCCTGCCCCGTCCTCCCAGCCCTTCTGTCTTCCTCTCCGGGGTACTGATAATTTTGAAGTGGGGAGGGGGACAGGGGTTGTGAGAGGCTGTATTCAAGTAAAGTTTTGTTCCATGAAAGGAGGAATACCTGATGCCTACTTGTGATGTCTCTACAAACGATGTCCTACTGGTCACTGAGTATCCTATCTGGGACCACTGGGTGGTCGCCCCTATGGAATGACAGACATGGCTGTGGCTGAAGACTAGAGTTCTGAGGTCTCCAAGACTCATCAAGGGTTTTTTCCTGTCGCTAGCTCTCTTAGCATTTTAACATTCTCCCTAGGGGTGTTAGATGTACCGCTGCTATGAAGGTGAATGAGGCTAAGTCTGTGCCCCGAGCCCCTTGGGGAGATGCCTCCCTCCGCCATTCTGAACTACCTCCTATGCGGCGCCATCTTTCTCTGAACACAGGAATCCCCTAAGAGACTTGAGATTTTTCTAGGCTTCTGTAATGAAAGGAAAATCCTCTCTTCTGTGGATTTCCCCAAAACCCTCTGGTTATTTTTAGCTATCCACCCCCACAGATTCAGCACCAAGGCTAGGGAAGGCTCACATCCACCAATTATTGCCCTTCCTTCCTCCATCTCACTGGAAGGGTCTTCAATCCTAGGGCAGGAACTCCTTTTCTGTTGCGTCCTGACTTAGATGCCATTTGTACTCTATTCCCATGAGGCAACATGTTGGGAGGGTTACAAAACAAACAAACAAACAAAAATACCAAATTACTAAAGCAATAAAATACATTAGGAAGTTTTTTAAAAAATAAGGCCTCTATAACACTGCTGTGATAGATCAGACATTTTGAGGCAGATGCCCTAGCAATTCTGCCCCAAAGTGGCATTTGCAGAGAGCTGGAACTGAAACCATTTGCTATTACTACATAACTTTTCCCCAAGATAATTAAAAAGCACACTATCATCTCCAGAAGCCCAATGCCTTCAGCTGCATAAAGATTCTGAGAATTTGAATTTCACAACTTTTGGTATTATTAAAAAATTGCAACGTTTAAGAAAGGAAATTTTATTCCAGTTATATTAAATTATAACTGTCACATCACAATTTCCAAAGGTATCTCCCATCATGCATACTCTTCAATATGACCCTGTCTCTCCTCATCAAGATGTGAGGTTAATTCTCCTGTTCTCGAGTCTGGGGAAGGTTGTGATTGCTTCAACCAATGGGATACAGTGGAAGGAAGAGTATGTGGCTTCTCAGACAAGGACATAAGAGGTCATGCATCTTCTGCCTTGCCCACTGTATCACTCATGTTTCCTGGGTTCCATGTATGACATCCAACTACCCTTAGGCTGCCATGTTATTTGGAAGTCAAGATAACATGGAGATCCTAGGCTCCCCTGTGGTCTGCAGCCCTAGTCTGAGTCATCCGCAGCCCTAGTCTGAGTCATCCCAGCCCATGTGAGTGAGCATGCCTTCATGTAATTCTAGCCACTACACATTAGGCCAACCCCAGCCTTTGGGTCTTTCCACCTACTCCCCAAACTATCGTCGCTGTTCCTTATCCTAATTCTTGACCCACAAAATCAGTGAGCATAAAAAAATCGTTGTTTTAGGCAACCACATTTTGGACAATATGTTAGGTAGCTTTAGTAACTGGAACAATGACTTAAATTATATATTTGTGTATTTGCATATTTTCAGAAGTGTCTCAGTCGAGGACTTAGGAACCAGATTCTATTTATTGAATCCAATATCCAAATGGGAGAATGAACCACTGAATTATGTTTCATCTATTAAAGAAGGCAGGAAACACCTTGCGTTTCTGTGAAGTGCATAAATCAGAGTTTGGTGTGGGAACATTATGTAGAATTTTGGACAATTTGTTTTTGGGATAACCCAAGTTAAATTTTCTACAATAACTAAAACTAGATGATACTTAGTGGGGGAAGGGAGACTATAAATAGCATGTATTTTTTTTTTTTTTGGTCTCAAGTAAAGATCTGCAGAAATTATTAGAAATAATTCCATATTATGAAGCTTCTAATAGGGATTGCAACACTTACAGGACAAAGTTTCACTCCATTAATTTGGGCTAGAGAAGGCAGAGTAAACTACATGAGGCTTTGACTAATGTTTCAATTACACTGAGACCATATATGTTTTAGGGGTAAGAGTAGGAGGAAAGGCTTTATCGCAACCTGGGTGGAACTTGCACTCTAACAAGAGAGTGGAAACTTTATATTCTGAAATCATTGATTCTAATGGAAGGGAGGGGGCTTCCCGAGTCTAGTGGGATCTGCTCCTCCTTCCTTTCTGTGTTTCATTGGGCATTTCTATAGACATAAACTAATGAACTATGATGGGCCAAGAATATATGCAGTCTTGGGGTTAGGAAATACCACTCATTCTCTGATAGATATGAGCCTTATGTGACTCCTGGGGAACCAATTTTGATCCTAACAGAACTGTTCCAAGGATCCAACCCAATTCAATACTTAATCCCTGCTATGTGAGAGGCAATGGCCATGACACTTGAGGACTCAAAAATGAAGAAGAAATGTTGTAGGTAATATAAACAAATAATTACCCTAGAAAGTGATTCCTGTGCATATCTTTATGATAACATTTATTACATTGTGTTGAAATTGTCTGCATATGTGTCTGTCTCCTTAACTAGGGAAAACATTCTGTCTCACTCATCTTTCTATCCACAGCATCTAGCATAGATTTTGGCTCAGAGAAGGCACTCAATAAATACCCTATAAAAATAATTGAACCAGAAGTAAAATAATAGAAAAAGAGGCATCTATATGGCATAGAAATTCTGTAAGCAGAAATCTGAGAATTGCGCTAAACTGCTCCTCCTTTTCTTCCAACTCTCACATCCACCTGTCCACAAGGCTTTGATGTTTCTCCGTCCTAAAATCTCTCTAGAATCTCTACTTTTCTGTTTCTTTTCCACTGCTTCTGCCGTAAGTAACATTCTGATCATCTTTTTCTTGGGCTGCTGTAATAATAGTCTAACTTGTCCCCCACTCTCTATCTTGCCTACTCCAATTCATTCACCACATTGCC
Organism: Phoca vitulina; assembly: GCF_004348235.1. Taxonomy (NCBI): domain Eukaryota; kingdom Metazoa; phylum Chordata; class Mammalia; order Carnivora; family Phocidae; genus Phoca; species Phoca vitulina. Next base: position 15,741,569 of record NW_022589728.1, on the reverse strand, counting down.
AAGTTTCTAAAAGGTAAATCTGCTTATGTTATTTCACTGCTTAAAAACCTTCAAGATCTTCTCTTTGTCTATAGGCTCCAGTCCAAACCACCTTGAATAACATGCAAGACCCTCCAGATGGGACCTAGAGCCACTTCTTCAGGTTCATCCCCACCCCCCACCCACACACATGTCCAAATTCTTCTCTAAAGTTGGTCAAAATGATTCTTAGTCTCACCAGTGTTGTTGGAAATAACACGGTTTGCACATCCCGTTCTTCTGACTATGAATCCACTTCCATCCTCTCTAGTACTATCCTCATTATGTCTGGCAAAGTTTGACATATCCTTCAGGGCCCACTCCAGCAGAGCTATTACCTTCTTCGTACTGTATCATGGGTTGGGGGGGGCTTCAAGAATAAATGGTGGCCTCTAGTCTGAGGCTGCCTGGGTTCATAGTCTATCTTCAAGACTTACTAGCAGGGTGATCTTGGCCAAGTGCTTGACATCTTGGTACCTTAGTTTCTTCATCTGAAAAATAAATCTTCTGGGTCTCTGAAGGCTGGCTTTCATGGGCAGCCTCAGTGGACAGTACTGCCTTCTGCTAGCATTTAGCCAATAATAATTATTACTGGAGCACAAAGCATATTGGGCTCCTATACAAGCTTTGTTTGGTACAAATGATTCTGTTGCTGTTAAAATGTTTGAAATCACGGTCTTAACCAAGCTCCTCGCTTTATAGATAGGGAAAATAATAGCTAGTAAAGGATAAATCTAGTAAAGGATAAAGGATAAATCTAGTAAAAGGATTGTCCAAATTTGCTGTAAGCCCTTTGGAGCAGTGCTCACTTATGACAGAGAAGTTCAGGTCTCTCTACTCCATCTGTTACGTTGAGTATACTAAGCCCTGGAAAACCGAAGAATTTGAGCCCATAGAGTGCAAGGAGGAACACTACAGACCTCGAGGCAAACACTTTAATGAGGCCAAGCTCACTGCTTTGTTAGAGGCATGGCTTGCCAAATGGAGTTGGCTGTGTAGGGAATGCTCTGGGGCAGAGCCCTGGGGAGACTAAGGACAGTGCATTGCAACAAGCAGACACAATTAGGCCTCCATCCATTCTGCATGGTTTCCTTTGCCAGAGAGCTGGCAGTGGAGACCAGATTTCCAGGGGTGGGTCAGATGGCGGTCATGTAAGATGCAATCATGAGGTTCGGTCCTGTAGATGCACCTCATTGCTGAAACAGAGACACAAAAACTGAAGAGTCTACTATCCAAATGGCAGGAGAGAGCTCCCTGCAGGAAACCACACACTTATTCTTTCTAACTACTTTCCTCTGTGTGCTTGCTAGTAGTAACTTGGAGAAAAAAAAAGAAGCAGGCTGGATGTCATTAGCAATGTGGTAGTAGCGACCATCTCTTACTCCCTCAAACTTCAGTAAGTAGTAGTATGTGGGCTAGCAGGTGCTCAGCTGAAAGTATTAATGAATAAATGAAGGAAGGAGTGAATGAAAAAATATCATGTACCTCATCTAAGCCATTTGGATAACTGTCTGTTGGGGACTGAATATTTGTGTCCTCCCTAAATTCATATGTTGAACCCCTAACCCCCAATATGATGGTATTCGGAAAGAGGGGGTCTCTAGGATTAGATGAGGTCATGCAGGTAAGACCCCCATGATGGGATTAGTGTCCTTATAAAAAGGGACACCAGAGGGTTGGCACACACAAAGAAGAGGTCATGTGAGCACACAGTGAGAGGTGGCTTCTCTGCAAGCCAGGAGGAGTCTCACCAGAACCTGCCTATGCTTTCACCCTGATCTTGGACTTCCAAAGCCTCCAGAACTGAGAAAATAAGCCACCCGGTCTATAGTATTTTGTTACAGCAGCGGGAGCTGACAAATACACTGGCTAAAGTTGCCTCGTTTTTGTTGCTGTTGTTAAAGAAATAAAATGACTTTCACTTGCCAAGAGGGAACAGAATTATTTTGAGAGTGAGATGCAGTGAAGAAGTTTGCTATTCCAGTGATGTTCAAATATTGACTCTAACATTCAATATGCATTACCATCTAAGGGGTTGGGCCTTATATTAAACTTTTTAGTAGTAGTAAAACAAGCCCCTAATCCCTGTCCAAAACCCTAGAGACGAGCTCTGTTTCAGAATTTGGAACTTTTGAATTTTAGAAAGATGAGGGGCATCTACCATCTATTTTCTAGTACCCTCAGTGGGTTCTGAGCAGCACATCATAACCAATCATACTGTTATTTCTGTAGGAAAGGATATATGCATTCATGCTAAGTGGAATGAAGACTTTGATTGCAGCAGCTCAATTCAGGTCATGTTTTGACACCAAACATTTTGCTAAAAACTTTTGATTTTGAGAGCTTTTGGATTTAAATTAAGGGTAAGAGCTCGTGGACTGGTAGTAAGAATAGCTATATTCAATGCTTCTTGGATGTTAGGGCTGTACTAAGCACTTTACATGTATTAGCTTGTTTAATCTTTAAAGAAGAAAGGCAACTATGAATAGATTCATTCTATCTAGGTTGAAAGCTACTCTCAGAGAGCTTTATAACATGCCTTTCACCACATAGCTGGTCACCTTGTAGCTACCAGTCCCCATTGCCTCCTGCTGTCTGAACAGAGAGGTAGAGAAGGTTGGTCTGCCATGAGGTAGAGAAGATTAAAGAAGATCCAGAGACAAGAGATAGAGAATGAGGAAATATTTTTTATTTTCAATTTCTGGTTTTAGCCCTTCTTGAGGTTTTCCTTCTTTTCTGGGTTGTAAGACATCCTTGTTTTCTGAATAGACTCTTAATTTTTACTTAATCTAGCTTAAGACGGTTTCTATTACTTGCTCATAAATAGTCCCAACTGATACTATGTGTGGCCGATATTTCTTATGCAATTTTGATAGGGAGACCATTGAATCTCATTGAACATTGAAAAATTAGGGGACCTGACAGCAAAAACCAGCAAAATCAAACAAAGGCCCTCTACTGATTAGTGGTCAAGGTGGTTCTCACACCGAGGTTGTCTACCTGATGAGCCTTTTCCACTACACGATGTCGCCTTTTACTACGTAAGAACAGAAGTTTTCCAGGTGACTAGCTGAATATTATATTTGGTTAAAGGTTTCATGGTGCAGCTTTATAAGCTTAGAAAGAATGTTTTCAATGCAGAACCAGTACATATGGAAGAATGACAGGTAAGAATGTTGAAAAGTTTCATCACGAATCGAACTAAAGAAAATTGAACAAGGTGAATGGGTTGTAATTCTCAGGGTTTGAATGTGTTGGACAGACGTGGAGGGGGTGAAGAGAATAGCAAGAGCAGAGCTCTTTGTCAGTGTGAACAATATCCTCTGAGTTGGCCATTAGCTCGAGGCCATTTCCATAATGAATGGTGACAATATTGCCAATTGCTCCTGGGGTGACCGTAGATCTTCTGTGGATGCTGTAGGTCTTAGCTCCTCTTTGGCAGTATAGATGTTTCTTTTATTTATCTGGGCTATCCTATACAATATACTACCTAATTCACTACTTGAGAGCATAACATTTAGCAGGCAAGCCACAAAACACACATTTCACTGTAGCAGTTGTCCTACGGCCAGAGAAGTGAACTACGGTGCCAAATACAATACTCGACACAGGCAGGCTCTGGTTTTGTTTGTCTTTGAAAATGGCCATGGAGTTTATGGCCATCCTTAGAATGGACATTTTAACCAAACTGCATCCCTGTGTTCTACAGACAAAGCTTTACTAAAGACTTTGGTTTAATCCTACACCTATTATCTTATTAGTGAAGTTTGGTAAGGGAGTATACTTGTGGGAAACATGGTGTATGAGGAAGAAGTACATTTGTTAAAAGGACCCCTGTTCTAGGTGGGACTCGGGGTTCAGTCCAGACTTGGCTATGACCTTGAGTAAGTTACTTAAAATCTCTGGGACTCTGTTTCCTCACCTTGAGAATGAACAGATAGATGATTTTAAAGGTCCTTCCAATTTTTAAGCTTGAAGATTTTAGAGTTCTTGGAACTCTTTAAGTGTAAAGAATTTAGTAAGGTTGGTAGAAAAGGCACAGAAAGTAGACTAAATTAATAAAATCTGGACAGCGGCAAGTCGGTGAATTACTCTGAGAATTCGTTTTCCCAAATAGAAACTCTTGGGATCATAATTTCAAGATCACAGAACTATTGTGTGAAGCTAATTAGAAAACAAATGTTAAAGTTCTTAACACTTTAGGAGATCTTGCTATTGGCGTATTTTTAAATAATGCCTAACCTTTATGACTGCCACCTAGTGGACACAATACTAATTACATGAGGCACTTTTTTACTTGGGCTCCTGAAATCCCTCACAAATGGGATTCGAGAGTATGGTTTCAGTCAGTTCCCCCACCAGTAAATGCCAATTTTAACTTAAATTATTTAATTTACATTTTTAAAGAGAAGTATCTCATTAGAGGCATTAGAAGTATTTGTTGGCTTTTTAGCTAGTCAGCCTTCTTCAAGTACTTGTGCAAGATTTCTTTGGGGGGAATATTTTTTCCCCCTGGGAATGTGATCCAAGCTAGAATGTGGATCTTGAACAGAATGACTACGAGACTGAAAGTGGTTAAGTGTCTGCACATGCCTGCCAAAATTGTTCTTGCACCTTGCACCTACAAATTTACCTGTTACTTCTCATTTGTCTCATTTGACCCTCTAGTTTTCCCGTTAAGTTTTTAAAGCCTCCATCCATTTTTAATAAAGTCTCCATTGTATGTATGGGAGGCAGATTTTATTTTGTTCTTTGTAACTCAAGGGCCTTAACTTATATATTAAGGGGCAGAGCATATAAGGCAGATAAGACAATCTTGGCAGCAAAACAGTGGTCCTCATTTATCACTCTTACCTATAGGCCGTGTGCCAGGCTGAATTTCTGCCATGTACTCTTCATTTATGCATCACAACCATCATTTGAACTATCACTATAAAGCCCCATTTTAAAGGTAACACAAGTAAAGCCAAAAGAGATGAAGAAATTTGCCCAAGCACATGAAGTTAATAAAAGGCAGAGCCGGGGTAAGTAAGCTCCAGGCATTTCTGGTGACCAGCAGAAAGCACAGTGAGACTACTTTTTTCTGTCATCTGTAATGTGGACATCAGGTTTCTCTGCAAGCAGCCTGGAAACGTTAGAAGCCACCCACGTTACATTGTGAGCTTAATTGAATTTGTTAGCCAAAACCCTCCCTGATCTTTCATTTGAATTGCTATCAAGCACTTCCGGGTCATGTAGCATTGCATGGTCCTTCCTTCTTAAAAGAGAGCACAGAACACCCTGACAGAAGAGGGGGAAGGGAGCCTTCCCCTCTGTTCCCTGACTTTCCATTTGGCCTTGGAGTCATTCTGATTCATACCGTCCACACTAGATCTGGCCCCCAGGGGTGACTGAAGCCAAATTTAAATGCTCTAATGGAGAACAGCCACACTCCCCTTTCTAAAAACGGTGACATTTTAAAGAAGAATCTAATTATCTACTGATAGTAAAACAAAGACAAGAAATCCCCAAGGGACAATATGAGAAGGCTGAGTCAGAAACCTTATAGAGTTAATTGATCCTTTGTTAACTCTATTAAAACAGATCCTGTTCCACTCTCCATCCTGTCTGAGGGCCTATGAAGAAAACGATACCTTTAATTCTGAGGCTTTCCCCTTTTCTCTTCTTAACAGATATCATGGCCATACAGATTTTTAGGAGAAAATAATAAATGTATCCACTTATCAAACAAATATTGATTAAACTATAACAAATGCCTGAATAAGTAAATGGAGACTTCAAGTCATTTTTATTTTTATTTATTTATTTATTTTTAAGATTTTATTTATTTATTTGACAAAGGGAGACACAGCGAGAGAGGGAACACAAGCAGAGGGAGTGGGAGAGGGAGAAGCAGGCTTCCCGCAGAGCAGGGAGCCCGATGCGGGGCTCGATGCCAGGACCCTGGGATCATGACCTGAGCCGAAGGCAGACGCTTAACGACTGAGCCACCCAGGCGCCCCTCAAGTAATTTTTAGAACCAGCCAATTTTTAGGGCACGTCCTGTCCCTCCACAGAAACCCCCTTCTCTTCAGTTCTCACTGCTTCTCTGAGCGGTTCCCAGCGGCAGGAGAGAATGCCTGCATACTATCCCAGAGGAAAGGCTCTGACTGTGGGAGCTTAGAAATCAGCAGCACAGACTTTTCTCTAAGTAAAGCCGATCGGTTTCCAAAGGAGTTGAAATCTGATGCCGTGCTCATTAGCACCGGCCTGTGAATAACTGAGCCAACTGGGCCTTCCAACATCGGTGCTCCACTGAGTAAAGTGGTTCTCTTGTGGCCTGAGGGGCCTGACCACGCATGCATCAGGGACCCTGATTACCTTCGGGGGAAGACCTGTAATGGCTGCCACCATCTTAGATCCAGTGCCATCCCAGGAGCAGCAAGGAACACTGTCACCATTCATTCAGAGCCAGCAAGAAGTGGATGACAAACCCAGAGGCCTGCTTCACATCGACAAAGTCTCCACACCCTAAAACCTAAAATTGGCTTGACCTCCATGTACTTCTCAGCAGCAGCACTGGTGTGGCACTGATGAACGTGGGGCCCGGGAGTTTGCACCCCTCTTAGTTGTCTAACTTACTGCAGAGCCTCATAAGAGGAGGCTTGCCTTTCTCCTACTAGTTATTAGAACGATAACCACTGAAAATAAAATTGACAGTGAAGACAAAAATGCCTTTGCTTGTGACTTAACAAATGTTTCCTTTTCTCCCACAGCCTTGCGCACTTCAAACAATGTAATCCGCTCTTTTTGTGCACATTCTATCTAGAATAGTCTAGTGGTTAAGAGCCTCAGCTTCAATCAGATGGACTCTTTTCTAATTGCATGATGGTGAGCAAGTTACTTAAATTCCCTGAGGCCAGATTTCTCATCACGAAGTGGAAATACTAATAGCTCTACCTGTAAGGTGGTTGGGAATATTTAAATAAGATTATTTACATACATATATATATGTATATATATATATATATATATATACATATATATATATATCGTGCTTAGCACAAAGTCTAACCTAGTAAATGCTCAATAAATTTAAATATTACTATCATTAAATGAACTCATAAGTATACATATGCCTGGGGTCTAGTTTAGGTGATTAACAAATGTTAGGAGAGTATTTGTAAACTATGGAGCACTATGCAAATGTAAGATCTGAATATTGTTAGCACTTGTGTTAGTGATGAAGCATTCAGTTCAGACATGGTCCAGTAAGAGCTGAGTCAGAAGGAAAATTAGGGCACACAGCAGATGGCTTTCCCAAGCATATGACCAGCTAGGTCTTGAAAATCAGCCTAGGCACTGGTCAGCTAAAATCCTGGGGTATTTTTCATTTGAATTTCTATCACGTATTTTCCTCTCTTGTTGTCCTTGCTAAAAGGTATGACCTTTTTTCTTTAAAACATGGAACACGCCAGGGAAGTGTTAAGAAGAAAAAGTTCATCTCTGGTCTTTGACCTTGCCCTCCTCTAGAGTCATTTTCATTCCTGCTGCCTGCATTTTAATCTGGTCCATAGGAATGGACTAGAACTCAAGTCTGGGTATGGCCAAAGGCCCATTTCTTTAGCTTCCCTTTGGACATCTGAAAGCAGATGAGCTATTCAAGAAAAACTTGACTGCAAACTAATGATTCTGGAACCCATTGACAATGAAACTGTGTGTTTCAGAATGGCAAAAGAACTTCTGCTTCTCTTTCCTGATTATTTTCAGGTGTTGTTTTGGGTCCCTCTCATTGGACACTGTATATGTCAGATAATGAGCAGAGCTTCTGACAGGTCTGGGGTACAGCAAAAGAGGCCAGGATTGATGAAGAGGCACGGCTAGCTTGAGCTAAGTAATTAGGTGGTGTTAGCACATGCTTTTGATCCTGTTTAGATGTGTCTAATTTAATAAGCTCTTGAAATCCTTTTCAAGGTTGCAAATAATTTATGGCACACTAGAACTCCACTCCAGCAGTTCCCAAATCATGGTTTGTGCATCTCTGGGGGGCCCTGAGACTCTGGAGTTCCCTGAGGCAAAAGCAACTGTCATAATAATGCCAAGGTATTATGGGACCTTTTATATTGGGTTAACATTTGCACTAATTCTGCAAAAGCAATAGTGGGCAAAACTGTGTGAATCGAGATAGTGGTATCTAACTATTTTTTTATTTGCCACTGTGTTCTTTTTTTTTTATTATGTTATGTTAATCACCATACATTACATCATTAGTTTTTGATGTAGTGTTCCATGATTCATTGTTTGTGCACAATACCCAGTGCTCCATGCAGAACGTGCCATTGTGTTCTTCAACATGATACACTGACAGAAAAAAAAAAAAAGGAAAATGTCAGTTTCACTTAACAATACCATTAAAAGAGCAGAAAAAAGTATCAGTTTTTATTAAATCTAGACTTTTGAGTACATGAAACACCATTTTTACTTAAAAGAATGACTGACAAACTATGGTTATTCAGACTTGGACATTAGGCAGATAATTTCTTAAAAAGCTGAAGAAGACGAATCTATCACTTGAAGGAAAACAACTCACAGTATTAGTTGCCATTGGTAAAATTGGAATTTTCATTTGAAAACTTGAATCTATACTGTGGGTGTGAAAACTTTCTAATACTTAAAAATGTTTCTGATGAGATAGGTAGTGATATCAACAAATATGACTTTTTGATATTGTATAATAAAATCTGTGAACATTTGGGAAATTTGCATGACTCAGTGAAGAAATGCTCTCTAAGTGACCAAAGCATGGTGTTAAAATGGTTTCTGATTCCACATTGTAGCTTTTCAATGAGTTTTGGTGCAGTTTTAAAGAGTATTTAAATTATCTGAAAAGGCTATTAAAATACATCTTCCTTTCCCAACTACACATCTGGGTGATGTATACACATTTCTGACCCAGCACATTTTCTGATCCCTTAAGAATCTGTTTGGCCTGTTCTTAAATTAGCGGCCATGTGGTATAGGAGCAGATGTGCTCCAGCATCCTATCCTACAGGCATTCTGGATGCTTCTCACAGATGTTGGTGGAGGTAAAGCCTCACTGTCTACAGTGGCAACCTTAGTAATGCATCCTTCTCTTGGCTTTGCCTCCTGGCTTGCCCCTCCCTCACTCTCGCTTCCTGGGGTCACCTCCCAAATAAACTGCCTGCACCCAAGTCATAGTCCCAGGATCCAAGACAACCTAAATCGATAGGCCTGTTAAGTTTAGATACTGTGCAAGTAGCTGAGGATATAATGGCAGATGAAGCCATGTTGTAACAGTGAATCTCTACCATGGTGGTGATGCGGAACTACTGAGTGATTTGGGGCAGGATAATAATATAATGAGATTTCTTCATTTTGCAATGTATCATCAATTCCAATGAATGCATATAATCTTTATATGCAGAAAAATAACACTCATGTACTTTTTTATTATTATTATGTTATGTTAATCACCATACATTACATCATTAGTTTTTGATGTAGTGTCCATGATTCACTGTTTGCGTATAACACCCAGTGCTCCATGCAGAACGTGCCCTCGCTCATGTACTTTTTACCCACAGAAAGAAATAGAACAATAGCAGTGCCTCAGAAGACCTCTGTGTGTCCCTCTCTTGCATGATCAGATTTTAATTTTTAAAAGAGCACCCTGGTGGCTGCATAACTAACGGATGGGAGGAGGATCAATAAACACCCACTCATATTTCAAGTCTTGGCCGTATCATCCCATTTCTATAAAGTCTTTCTTGATCTTCAGGTTGAATTCCCTCCTTTCTAATCTTGATGAACTCCAGAGTTTTATGGTGCCAACTGAAATCCTTTACAGTGCTTACATGACTCTGCTTTAAGAAAAAAACAAAAAACAAAACAGAGCAGTTTTATTGAGGTATAACTAACATTCTAGACAATTCACCCATTGAAAGTGTACAATTTCAGTGTCTTTTAGTATATTCACAGAGTTGTGCAACCATCACCATAATCAATTTTAGAGCACTTCCATCACCTTAAAAAGAAGACACATGGCCTTTAGCCATCACCCTCTCCTATCTCCCTGACCCCATTCCTACTCTTAGCCCTGAGCAATCACTAGTCTACTTTATGTCTCTATTGGTTTCTCTATTCTGGACTTTTATATGAAGGAAATCATATCATGCATGGACTTTTGTGACTGTCTTCTTTCACTTAGTATGTTTTCAAAGTTCATCCATGTTATAACATGTACCAGTACTTCCTTTCTTTTAATGGCTGAAAAATATTCCATTGAATGTATATAACATATTTTGTTTATCCACCTGTCCATTGATGGGCATTTGGGTTGTTTCCACCTTTAGGCTATGATGAATTCTTCTGCCATATACATTCATGTACAAGTTTTTGTGTGGACGTGTATTTTTAATTCTCTTGAGCATACATTTAGGAGTGGAATTGCTGGATCATATGGTCACTCTATGTTTCATCATTTGAGGAACTTCCAGACTGTTTTCCAAAGTGGCTGCACCATTTTAATTCCCGCCCATAGTGTGCATGAGTCTTCCAGTTTCTCTACATCTTCACCAACACTCCTATAATCTGGCTTTTTGATTCTAGTTATCCTGATGGATGTAAGACTGTCTTAAAAAAAAAAAAGACTGTGAACTTTTGGAAAACTGGAATCAAATTTTCTTCATGTGTACATTTCCAGTGGCTAATATTGTGCCTGGGGCATGGTAGGAAGTCCATTTATTTAGTGACTGAGTAAGTGAGCAGACAGAAGTTTGCAGAAGTGAATGAAGGCAATTGTGATGGGGAATTAGAGAGGGATATTGAGGGGGGAGGGGTGGAAGCCATAGGTTTTAGCCACTGGCAGTGGTAAGAATCAGGGTGAGCATGGATTAATTGTACTCTCATTCTCTCTAGTGGTATGACTGGAGAATACTCCCTCTGCCCCACTCCAGCACAGATTCCATGGTTCTAATCTGGGGGAATCTGTGTCTCAGTTCCCTCATCTGTAATATTAACTTCTTACAGTTGTGTAACACACAGTTTACTTTCATATACATTGTCCTGTTTTGATTTTGATCTGTGTATGGTCATGAGACATGGGTATATTTATCCTTATTTTAGAAAAAAAGAAACTTAAACTCAAACCTCCCTCCTAAAGAGTGGTAGAGTTAAGATTCTATGTGAAGTTTCTTGGCCTCAAGTAATAGATATTTACTCCCTAACCCCAGGATGCCTGTGGATGACCTCTGAAGATGGCCTTTTTTAGTCCTATGTAAACTCAGGGCTCTGTAATCAGAATTGGCTATAGAGTATTGCTAAAAAGCTAGGGAAAGTCTCTTTTAAGTCAAGTGTTTCCCTTAAATTTAATATCTTTTCATATCTATAATTTTGGCTTTTCTTAAGGAGGTTTCAATCTATAATCATATATGTCAGGGTGGAAGTGTATTGGTAAAGAATCTGGCCTCAGGGGCGACTGGGTGGCTCAGTCGTTAAGCGTCTGCCTTTGGCTCAGGTCATGATCCCAGGGTCCTGGCATCGAGCCCCATATCAGGCTCCCTGCTCAGTGGGAAGCCTGCTTCTCTCTCTCCCACTCCCCCTGCTTGTGTTCCCTCTCTTGCTGTGTCTCTCTCTGTCAAATAAATAAGTAAAATCTTAAAAAAAAAAAAAAAAAAAAGAATCTGGCCTCTGCAGTCAGGTAGACACAAGAGGCATCTTGAGGATTTTCTCAGTTGTAGATTTGGTATTTCTGAAGGATATGCAAATTTTGGAAAAATTCCAGGAGGGAATCATCAAGATAGCAAGGTATGTGTAAATAATTTTGCATGAAGAATAAGAAGGAACTAATAATTATTACTCTGAGGGAGAAAGGGGAACACAATTGTCATGAAATGATAGAGAATTTATCTTGTAAAGGAAAAGGTTCTGGTATTCTCTAAACAGGACTGGAGTGAACAAACAAGAAATCACAGAAAGATAGGATATAGTTAATCTGGTTAATACTTTATAATATATATTATATATTATATAATAAATAGAATATTTAAAAATATATAATATATAGATATTATATCCAAAATAATATAGTAAAGAGAATATCCAAAAATAAAATGGTTGGCCTGGTGATGTACTGAGCTCCTCATCCACAGACATATTTAAGTAATCAGTGTCTCCTTGTCCCTATTAGGGATGCTGTATCATGGATTCTGCCTTCATGAGGATGGAATTTCATTATTCTGAGCTCTCTCTCAGATTGCAGGTCCTCTGACTCTAAGTACAATTTTGTGTACTGTTTGTATAATTTTGATAATATAGGCTGGGTTTGTTTTCTATGTTTTTCAGGACAACATTTCTCTTGCAGGCCAGTTCTCTCCCCTGCTTTTCATCTATCTGCTAATTTTACATTATTCCAGTCACCTGGGCTTAAAAAGCATATTGACTTTAACTCTTTCCCCATCTTCTTTTTTCTTTTATCCCCAAGTTCATCTATCTGCTAATTTTACATTATTCCAGTCACCTGGGCTTAAAAAGCATATTGACTTTAACTCTTTCCCCATCTTCTTTTTTTCTTTTATCCCCAAGGTTGCTAAGTTCTGCCAATTCTACCTCTGCAATATCTGGTTGGTCTCCTCTTTTCCATTCCTAATTTGGTCCTAAAAGGATAGCCACCATACTGGTCACCCTAGTTCTCAGCTCTCTCCTTTGTTCTCCATCCTATCACCATATGGATATATGTGGCTACTCTGTTAACTGTCCTAAACACTGCTCTCCACAAACACCCTTTCTTATTCACAATTTTCATCAGTTCCATTGACTGGCCTGGTATGTCATTGGGACCCAACCCTTATTCATGATGCAGGTAAACTGGTCACTTAGTGCACCATATTCACAATTTCATGATGGAATGCCCTTACCTCTCATTTCTCTCCTTTGGAATCTTTTATCCCTTCTTCAATGTGTAGGTTAATGGAAATGCTTTAAAATGTCCCCACTCCTTTCCTGACTTCTCAGCTTGCTGGGATTTTTGCCTCTGAATTCTACAATCCTTATATATATTTCTACTACTTAACCTTCTATTGGCAAATGCTATTCTTGCTTTCTCTCAGAGGGAGTTCCTTGAGGACAAGGACTATGATTTCATCATCCTGAGTATAATGGCCTATGTACAATAATTGATGCATATTTGGGAAACTAATCACTTGGCAAGCAAACAAATATGCAGATAATTTTAACTATGAATCACCCTTATAAAAATAGCATGAGAAGGGAGTATAGTGTGGTGGGGGCTCCTCACTTCCCGTGGATGACTCCAACCATTGCTCAGTTAACTATTTGGAAAAGCCATTGCTCATCAGATGAATGGGACAGGAAGGTGGCAATGACTCAGGATAAGCTCACCCACAGAAACAGTGGAACGAAACTTTTTTTCTTTTTTAACTGAAAACTTTTCAGGAGCACAGTCCTCTCATGTTAGAGAAGCTCATCAAAACCTCACTGACTTTGTCTGTTGGACAATGTTATTACTTGCCCCGACTTCCCTTCTTAATAACAGCAGCAGCAGAAACAACAAAAACAACTGAGTGACTCAAAACCTACATGGTCAACAGCCTTGTGTTCCCTTATAGGAGGCTAGAGGTTAGACAGCATCTTGAACTATGGACATTTTGTGGAAGACGGACCCTCTAACAAAGTCTCAGGGTCTCCCAGGGCCACTGCAGATTGTTGCATCTGTCTTCCCACAGAAACTCCATGTATGCTTAAATAGCAACCCTGTGCATTTAACCCTTGTTCTTTGTAGCACTTAGTGCCAACCGGACAGATTGTGCTGATGTGGGCTTAACACTAATAACAAAGTAACAAATTAGGGTGAGAGAAACTTCTTCAGAGAACTCTTTATGTAAATACAAACGAGTTTTCATTCAAAGGCCTAGAGGGGAAATGTCTGCAAAGAAGAAAGTCATGGGGTTTCAAATTTGGAACTTTAACCATTCTAGTTCCCGATGATGATATGATGATGATGATGATGATGATGAAATATTTTGTGTGCCCGATAAGGCTTGGGTTTCTATCCCCCTCCACCTCTAGATTTTAAAATATAGTAATACTTCATTTTACATAATATTCCCAGAAGAGTGAGAACTTTTGACAATTTGTCCTTATTTCTATGTTTAATCTTTAGTATAAGAAGGATAGATCCAAATCTTTGCTTGCTTGTTTTATAAATCACTATTCAATCTTACTGTGAGATTTTTCCTTTAAATGTATTTGCCATGAGACACATTAGGCATTTTTTTCTATCTCTTGTCTTTGATAACTTAAATTACAGCATAAATACTATGAATATCCAGTTTTCTTAGAGATATCAAAGAAGAGATTGTGTCATTCTGAGTACATTTTCTCAGCCCATCTTTGTTTATCAACTGGATTGGTCACTAGATGGCACCAGCAGCTAAGCTGGTGAATTGAAAACGCTCTTTGTTAAAATCTGCACTGCCAACCCCTGGCAAGGATTGTCATTATCATCACTTTGATGTTTTTATTTTTCAAGAAAAGCCAATAGGTAGAAAGACAATTTTGCTCTCTGAATTTGTTGCAATTATAGGCATATATTTTAAAACTAAATATTGCCCAATTCTAACATTCTTTGCACTTAAATATTCTCTATTGTTTTGGGGCGATTTGAAAATGATTAGCTAACTCTCCAGCTATAAAATTCTCTATAATCATTGAAAAAGTAGTAGACGCAAGTTGCCAAAATAATTAAAGCCAAAAAGTATTCTTATGTGTTGAATTTGTCAGGTAGCTCAGTCTTCCCCTTCCTCCTGAATTGATTCCTCAATCCTGGAGATTATTTGAATTTTACTTCCTCTGCAGTCCTCTGGTTGATTATGGAAGAGGAACTGAAATTGGCAGGCTGTGGTGACATGCATATCTGAATGATAGCACCGTGTGCATACACTGTGACCCTTCCATTTCCATACAGTCTTTGCTCACTGTGGACAAAAAGAATCTGATTCATCTAAGAGCCTTGGGCTAGAATTAATTACTTCTAGAAATCTATATAAGGCCAAGTTTTTACATATTTATAAATGAGTTCCCATTTCCCCAAGAGTTTCTGTAATTGTCCTCTAAGATTTCTTTCTTAGGGAACTGTGTCCACAGGTGAGGTTAATCACCCATGCACTATTCATACCCTGAGAATATGGTTCACTATTATTTCCCACTAGTCTCCTTTCTGAGCACTTTAATTCACTTAGTCTGATATCCTTGTAATACCATACTCAGTCTTTCCTCTTTGCCTTTTGCCTTTACTTGAGCTCCTCCCTCATCTCTTCTCTTCACCAATCCAGCCTTATTTCAAAGGTATTTCTTCAAGATCCACCTCTAACATGAGACCTGCCCTGTCTCCCTCAAACTAATATTTTTTCCTTTGACTTGACTCTCATAGGACTTATATTCTGTAGTAGAACACACAACCTACTGCATTGGTCAAAAATTCAATACATTTTACCATACCTACTATTTCTACGTGCCATGCTGAGTGATGAAGACAGAGCAGGGAATAAGAGAAATACCTCCATCCTCACAAGGCTGAGGCTCTGTCTAATGAGAAAACAGATCATAAAATGTAATTTACGTGAAACAGAATAGAGAGGCTAGAAATATACTAATATACCCGTATAGTCAACTGATCTTTGACAGGGAGAAAAGGCAATACAGTTAACAAATGGTGCTGGAACAACTGAACATCCACATACAAAGCAACGAATCTAGACACAGACCTTGCACCCACCACAGAAATCAACTCAAAATGGATCATAGATTTAATGTAAAATGCAAAAGTATAAAACTCTTAGAGGATAGTATAAGAAAAAACCTAGATGATCTTGAGTATAGTGATGCCTTTTTAAGAAACAACTCCATGAAAGAAATATAATTAATAGCGGACTTCATTAAAATTAAAAATTACTGCTCTGAAAAAAAATCTGCTCTGAGAAAGACAATGTCAAGAGAATGAGAAGACAAGCCACAGACTGGGAGAACGTGTTTGCAAAAGACACATCTGAAACAAAACAAAACAAAACTGTTATCCAAAATATACAAGGAACTCTTAAAACTCAACAATAAGAAAGCAAACAACCTGATTAAAAAATGAGCCAAAGACCTTAACAGGCATCTCACCAAAGAAGATATACAGATGACAAGTAAACATATGAAAAGATGCTCCATATCATATATCATCAGGGAAATGTTAATTAAAACAATGAGATACCACTACACATGTATGAGAATGGCCAAACTTTATAACACTGCCAACACAAAATGTGGGTGAGGGTGTGGAGCAACAGGAACTCTCATTTATTGTTGGTGGTAATGCAAAATGGTACAGCCACTTTGGAAGACAATTTGACAGTCTCTTATAAACTAAAATGCTTTTGCCCTAGGATCCAGTAATCACACTCCTCCTTGTTTACCCAAAGGAGCTGAATACTTACATCTACACAAAAACCTCCACAAAAATGTTTATAGAAGCTTTATTCATAAATGTCAAATTTGGAAACAACCAAGATGTCCTTCAGCAGGTGAATGGGTTAATAAACTCTGGTACATTTAGATATTATAATATTATTTAGTACAGAAAAGAAATGAGCTATAAAGCCATGAAAAGACATGGAGGAAACTTAAATGCATATTATTAAGTGAAAGAAGCCAATCTGAAAATGCTTCATACTAGAGGATTCCAGCTATATAAAATCTGAAAAAGGCAAAATTGTGGAGAAAATAAAAAGATCAGTTGTTGCCAGGGGTGGGAAGATGAATAGGCAGAGCACAGAGGATTTGTGGGGCAGTGAAAGTACTCTTTATATAATAATAATAGATGCATGTCATTTTACTTTTGTCCAAACCCATAGAATGTATAATACCAAGACTGAACCCTAATGGAAACTGTGGACTTTGGATGATTATGATGTGCCAGTGTAGGTTTATCCTTGGTAAAAACTGTACCATGCTGGTGAGTGATGCTGATAATGGGGGAAGCTATGCATATATCGGGGGATGGAATATATGGGAAATCTCTATACCTTCCTCTCAATTTTGTTGTAAACCTAAAACTACTCTAAATATAACGTTTTTGTAGTAGTTTACACAAAGGGTGTGTTAGGAGCAATCAAGGCTGCCATGGCTAATCTAGCCTAGAGATTATAAAAGGCCTCTCTGGGGAAGGCATACTAAATAGGCTCTTAAAAGAAGAGTAGAAGGTAGTCAAATGATTGGGAATTGTAAAGGGAGTTCCAGGGAGCGGAAACTAGGGAGCCAGTATTCGAACCCAGACAGTCCTCAGATCCTGCACTGTAACCACCACACTATGCACTGTTAGTTCAGAGTGTTGCCTGTCAACTCAGCGATACTTGTTACCTAGGCCTGGCATGTAAACCACCATTGTTTCTAGGGTGTACATGGTTCTTCTACTTGGCTTCCCTTGAGTTTTACGTTGAAATTTTACCCCAATTCTCAGACAAGCTTTTGTTCCAGTTCCCTGAGGAAACTGGCTTGTAATTCATTCATTCATTCATTCATTCATTCAACAAATACTCAAAGAGAACCTATGTTCCCACCTCGAGGGATCAGATGGTCATTTCAAAAAGAAAAAGTGCTTCCCTCTTATTATTTTATAATGTAGGGAGAGAAGCAGACATCAATCACAGTAATCTCTTAAATAAAGATAAAGCCACAATGTGATCATTGGTATGAGGGAAAAACACTTTGTGCTCTCAAAGCCTCTGGCAGAAGGATTGGATTCAATCTGAGGAAAGGCTGCCTGAGAAAAGAACTTTTGAGTTGACTAGTCACTGACTGGTGAATTGGTATTAACTGGTGAAAGGGAGAAGAAGCCAGAGCATCCTTGGTAGAGAAAGCAGCATTGCAAAGAGTTATAGCTACAGAGTGAAAGAAAGCCATGGGGGCTGGTTCACTTGGGTAGGGCATATGGTCCCAGAACAGTGACAAGGCAGCCAGGCATTCAGTGCTGTAGGGCTGGGTTAAAGTACAAGAGTGACAAGCAGGGAGACAGTGAGATCTGGAGATGTCCCTTTTAAAATTCACCCTGTGTAGAGACCAGATTGCAAGGGGTGCAGAGCCCAGCTAGGAGGCTCCAGTGACAGTCCAGGGTACATGATGCTAGTGTGACACAGGGAACTAAGGGGGAGAAGAAGAGAAGAGATTTGAGAGATGTCTTCACATTAGGAGGAGACAGGAAACAACAGAAAGAAAAGGGAGTTTGAACAATGTGGAGAGTTTTGGGGTAACATTCAGCTTAAAACATAAGAATTTTCCATTCAAAGCCAGGGAGATTTATACAAACCATTCCACCCTGGTGATGGAAGGCATTCATAGTGGCTATTTTGTCTAAAAGTTTACAGACACATTATGGAATGTTCTTCCATGGGAATGCAACCATACCCCAGCATTTCCTATGTGGTATAGATGTGTATGATACTAAACAGAATGAAAATCACTACAGCAATAAATATCCCTTTGATGGATTCTTCATAGTCAAGGAGGAAAACCCAGTAAAAATCAAGTTTTGAGAATATTGTCTATCGATTCAGAACTCTGCAATTTGTAGATGAATTTAGCTACCAGGAGTCAATCAGTCTCGTGTGAACTAGAATGGGAAAATGATGAATGTGTCATGTAAAAGTGTGATTCAGAACTGAATATAAGGATTCTAGACTCAGTGCTATCTAACAGAACTTCCTGTGAAGATGGAAGTATTTTGTATTTGCACTATCCAATACAATTGTCACGAGCCACATGTAGCTGTGAAGTAATTTAAAAATGGCTAGTGTGACTGAGAAACTAAATTTTAAAATTTCGGTTGAATTAATTTAAATAACCACATATGGCCAGTAGTAGTGTTTTGGGGAACACACAGCTTAACTAATCCCAAAACAAGAACACTACACAAGGTTCTCTTGGCTAAAGTTTTCACCAATAATCCAGTTAAAGCCAGAACTGTACTCTACATTATTTGTTATTTGACACATATGATTGTGTTTGAGTTGACTGTTGATAATTTCACATGACTGCAAACTTCCAGCAGCCATCATCATACCTACCACATTGTAATGTTTCAGTAAATGTTAAATTGAATGAATTCTAATAAATGAAATAATGCTACAAAGCAACTGTCATAGTACTTATCACATACTAAGAGCTCAATAAATATTAGCTATTATTATTGTCGTTATTTATAATGTGCAAGTAAACTTTTAGTCTCTTCTGTGAAGTTGTGAGTTAAGAGCATCTTTTTAAAGAGAGGACTTTGACCTGGCTGGGCAACATTACCAGCCTCTTTGCTGCAGACTCTGCTTCCTTTCCCTTGAAAAACTCCAGAAAAACCTTCTCTCCTGAAGAGCCCAGTCCTGGATTCCCACTTAACCGAGAATAGTTTCACCAATAAAGGTTCCTCAATGCCTGCTGTCTTTGTGTTCTCTAATTTAAATTGAATGTTGAGTGTATAAGCAGTACCCCTATAATTTTACTCACCAGAGGAAAATAAGAATGATAGTAAGATAAGACCAACCAGCAGCCTCTCGATTCCATCTGTTCAGCTTCACGTAAGCACCAGTAATACGGTATTTGGCGTATGAGAGAGCATTCTGAACAGTGTTCAGGAAGTACTGTTTAATAAAGCTGTCTTTTCTGTGCTTCTAATCTTATTGATTATTTTTCAAGTCATAAAATAAATTTCCAAACTCCGCCCAATGCCCTGTTATGATAGTGGAGAGGGTTTCAGGCAAGAATGGAGAAGGAGCAGATGTTGTCTTCTTTGCTGGGCTGTGCACATTAGACTAGACTTACCTTCAGTGAGGTTAGTTGGTAAAGAACAAAGAGACCACCACTTCCTGAGCACTGGCCTCTGTGCTAGGCGGGGTACGAGGGACTAGAAGTTTGCTACAGCTGGGGAAACTGAGGACTGGCCATTCTGAGTTTGTGGAATGAACATAGAAATAGGAAGAACAAAGTTCACTTGAGAAAAATGAGGAAGAGAAGCCAAATTATCCCACTTCCTTCGTTTGATCCTGGGCTTCTGAGAATGGCTCTATTGACATTTGGGATGGATACAGCTTTGTGGTGGGAGGAAGGTGGGGGTGACACTGTCCCATCCATTGTAGGATGTTTAGCAGCATCCCTGTCCTCTATGCATTAAATTCCAGTAGTAGTTCCTCTTCCTCCAATCAGGACAATCAAGAACATTTCCACACATTACCAAATATCTCCTGGGGGTGTGGGGGACAGGTGGTAAAATTGCCCCCAGTTGGGAATCACTGGTTTGATTCAAGTTTCCCTTGGCGCTTGTCATCTTGTGACTTGTCTGGTCACTTGCTGAGTGACCCAGAATAATAAAATAAGGGTAGTGGTCAAGAGGAAATAGTTCCCTGTAGTCCTTACTTATGATAAAGACTGAGAGGCATAATGAATACTAAGCTGGTAAAGTACATCTTGGAGGCAATTTACATCATTGGGGATTTCTTCTTCCATAGAAAGGGGCGCCTGGGTGGCTCAGTTGGTTGAGCGACTGCCTTCGGCTCAGGTCATGATCCTGGAGTCCCGGGATCGAGTCCCGCATCGGGCTCCCTGCTCGGCGGGGAGTCTGCTTCTCCCTCTGACCCTCCCCCATCTCATGCTCTCTCTCTGTCTCAAAAAAAAAAAAAAAAAGAATGGAGAGAGAGCAATCCCATAGAAGTCCGGCTCTTACACAAAGAGCAGGGCTTGGACTTAAAAGGCAAAAGTCCAGCCCATCGCTGAGACCCACACGTGCTTTACACTCCCACCAATAAGGTTTATTCTTCCAAGAAAAATGAATCCTTAGAGGGATTATCTTATTATCTTATATCTTATAATATAATGGGTAACCATCCCAAAGCTGTAGCTATTCAACTCAAAATAAAGCATGGAAAAGCCATAGTTTTTTTTTTTTTAATCAAAATGTCCAATGACAGGATATCAAAAGTATTGGGAAGGAATATACTATATTTTTATTTTTAAAATTTTTTAAAAGAATGTATTTATTTATGAGAGAGAAAGAGAAAGTAGGGGGAGGGGCTGGAGGAGAGGGAGAAGCAGAATCCCTGCTGAGCAGGGAGCCCGATGTGGGACTCCATCGCAAGACCCTGGGACCATGACCTGAGCTGAAGGCAGACACTTAACCGACTAAGCCACCCAGGCACCCCTCGACAATACTTTTAAAATGCAGCTATATATTTAATTTTATATGTAGACATGTTTTAACTTAACAAGTTACTACTGAAAACACTGGCAGCCAATAGATAAAATTATTACCCCATTATTTCTCTTCTTTCCATCACTGGTCCTGATAATCCTCTCAAAATATCCAGTAAGGAAAAGGCAGTTCTACAGAGCCTGGCATGGAAGGATGAGGGGAACTGGGGACATTAGGTACCTCTGCCTGATGGTCAAAGGCTACCAGGCAAAGCTTGGACAGCTGGCTTCCTAGACCACTCAGGCATGGAAAAAAACATGTTTTTGCTTAGTAATTGCTTCTTTTTGAAAAGAATCACTGTTTTTGAATAAATTGAAATCACAGTTTCAATCCTGTGTCAAAAGATGTCTGAAAATAACAAGGAAATGGAAAAGAATCTCTTTATTACTCCCACAGAGGGACATTCTATGATTTCCTTCCCTAAAATTCTTTAAATGCAGGACAGACAAGCAGCTGTCAAGGATGGTATGAATGGATCCTGCCTGGTGAAAGGAAATCTTCAGGCAATCTGGGGACTCTTCTAGCTCTCTAGTTTTAGAAATTCCTGTCTTCCCTGAATGGGAATGAAGACGAGTATGGGGAAGAATACTCAAGGGGCAGTAAGTTCTCATCATGTGTACTCCTAAAGAGAAACAGTAAAGAACCTTAAAACATAAACAGATAAAAAAGCTGTCCTGAAAATCCATATTAAATTCTTACTTCTAGACATAACAGATGTAGGGGCATGGGGTTGGGGAAAAAATAAAGATGCGTAACAATGGTCTGATCTTATCCAAAAAAGGTGTTATTTAAAATATAATAATTTAACTCTAATCTAATGCCTTTTTGGTAAATCCCTTCTGCTGCCTTCTCTAAATTTAGAATGCCCAAGTATAAACAGTTTTCTGGGCTTGTTACACTAAAATTTGATCTCAGACCTCCAAGTCTCACTGGTTTAGAGCACAATGAGGCCATTGTTAATGGCAAAGATATAGTCACCTCTAGCTCTTCCAAGAACCTTCACTCCTCTAACCCCCTCCAGTCTGGTTAAGGGGACTCTGAAGAGTTTCCTCCACTCCACACTTCCACCCAACTGCAGCATGAACAGCATGAACCTCTCTGCATATGCCTTATGAGATGTATTACTCTCTCTTTCCCTCCTGAGATAGTGCTCCCTAATCACTGTGTTGATTTCCTTGAACTCTAACTTGCCTTTTATAGAGCTTTCTAATTTTTTATTTCTTTGACCTAAAGTTCATGAGAGATTCTGATTCTAGATTGAGGGCTATGATCTCAGTTGCCCTGTTTAACACATAAAAATGCAGGATGCCCAGTTAAAGATACATTTCAGAGAAACAATGAATAATGTTTATAGTTTAAGTATGCCCCAAATATTGCTGGGACATAATTCACTAAAAGGTTATTTCTTAGGAACTGGGCATCCTGCATTTTATTTGACAATCCTAGCCCCAATACCCCAGCTGCACTCAAAGTAACCTTTGTTGTTGTTTTTTTCCCCAAGGAACATTCTCAACCTGCCTTTCTGGGGGACTACATTCCTATCAGGTGCAGTATTTGTGAGTTAAGTCACGGTCTTCACTCACATTGCTTCAAGAGTCTTTGTCATTGGTAAACACCCTTCTCTATAAGTATACCAGTCATCTGGCATGGAAACAGAACCCCAAACATCTTATTCCTACTGCCTTTCAGATATCTTCACTCATGTTTTAATTCAGTGGAACTAATGTTCTTAGGCTGGAATCATTGCTACAGAAATATATTTAAATTCTAAATAGAGTCGTGATCTTTTACCTAAAAGTAATAACATCCGAGGACTTAATTCATTATTTCAAAATCCTAACTGCGGATTCTTACCTAATTCATATCTTAATATGTTGTTTTAAAATTCTCCTTTTGATTTTAATAGTGGTGTAACAGCATAATGAATATAGGATTCCCCAAAATTATGCCTAGTGAATGACTCTATATTAGGAAAGTAACATCAAGGTAATATACAAGTTTATGAAAATTTTCTATTGGCCTAATTACTTTTAATAACTGAAAGAAAGTAAATCCTTTATTCTGTAAGAGTTTCTATATTTGATTAGTCTGCATATTGGTTCTTTTTCCCATACAATAAAGTGTGGAATATCTTATAGTGGGAAGTTTTTGATGAGGATAACAGACTGAGCACACACAGCTACTTTTAGTCTTTCTAAACATCTGCAGTAATAGAGTGAAGGGATTTTTTTTAAATGGCATAAACCCATGAGAATGAGAAAAACAGGAGACAGTACAATAACAACAAACCATTGGGAGCCAGAAAATAGAAAAGTAGTAGCTGACTCAGCAGAGACCAAAAAGCTGAATCTTAAGCTGACAGTAGAGAAAACTGAGACCACCCTAATTTGTGCCACAGAATTCACAAAAACCCATGAACGTGTCAATTCCAGCTATCTAGAGACGAAGAAAGGGGAGGCTTACATAAGAAGATGGAGTAAAAGATCAGTCGATTCCTGAAAGCCCATCCCACTCCAAGCCACTGAGAAACTGCTTGTCCTACATCTCAGCGTGGGTTTGCAAATTGATTCTATGGAGCAGTGAAGGGTGGGTTGGGGAGGTCTCTGCACTGGAGACGTTAGGGCTGCATGCCCTACCAAAAATAAAGAAATCATGGGGCACCTGGGTGGCTCAGTCGGTTAAGCGTCTGCCTTCTGCTCAGGTCATGATCCCAGGGTCCTGGGATCTAGTCCCAAGAGGGAGCCTGCTTCTCCCTCTCCTTCTGCTGCTCCCCCTGCTTGTGCTCTCTCATGCTCTCTCTCAAATAAGTAAATAAATAAAATCTTTTAAAAAATAAGAAAATAAAGAAATCAACTTTTTCTATATTGAATACAAATGCAACCCAATACAAACCCAACCTTTTTGCTCCACTCAGGTGCCAGGACATGAGCAGCATTTTATCTATGCAAGAGATTAAAAAACCCTCTTCTCTGGTCACCAGCCCAAGGAAAAGACTTACAGCTCTGAAATCAAGAGGTTTTCCAAAAGCAGCCCACATTGATCACACTGTGCCTAAGCTCAAAGACAGCACACTCCATCTGCTCAGATAGTCCAGGCAGCTGTTTTAGTCTCTCACTCTTGATAGAGAGCAGACCACCAAGGATGACCAGACATTTCAGAAAAGCCCTTACATGAAAGAGAAAAAAAACACACTCACTGAAGAAAAACAAACAAAATAAGAGCAATTCAGAAGAAATAAATTATTTTAGGGCAAAAAACTAAAACGCTATTATTAGAGAAATATAAGTCTACTCTATAGTAAGAGAAAACAGATCAATGGTTGCCTGAGTTTGGGAGTTGGGTGAGAAATTGACTGAAATAAAGCACAAGGGAGCTTTTGGAAGATGATGGAAGTGTTCTGTATTTTGATTATGGTGGTGGTTACACTGGTGTATACATTCATTTAACAGTATACTTAAAATGGGCGCATTTACTGTATATAAATTATACATCAATAAAGTTGATTTTTAAAATCCCTGATATTAGACTATGGACTCTGAGAAACAAACTGAGGGTTTTAGAGGGGCGGGGGTGGAGGGATGAGTGGGCCTGGTGATGGGTATTAAAGAGGGCACATACTGCATGGAGCATTGGGTGTTATACGCAAACAATGAATCATGGAACACCATATCAAAAACTAATGATGTAATGTATGGTGATTAACATAACATAATAAAAAAAAAAGAGGCTGTGATTGACAAAAAAAAAAAAAAATCCCTGGTATTTATAACCCACATCCTCAAAATATTAGTTATTGCATCCATGACACAAGAACAAGATGCTATGTAAAGGTGGAGGAGAAGCATTTAAAGAAACAAAAAACGGGGCACCTGTGTGGCTCAGTTGGTTAAGTGTCTGCCTTCAGCTTGGGTCATGATCTCAGGGTCCTGGGATCGAGTCCCACATCCGCCTCCCTGCTCAGTGGGGAGTCTGCTTCTCTCTCTCACTCTCTCTCTGTGTTCTCTCTCTCAAATAAATAAATAAAAAGAAAAAAAAATCCTTTGAAATTAAAAAGTCCAAATGGAAAAATAAAGTTGAAATCTCCCAGAAAGTTGGGCAAGAAATAATGAAACAGAAAATAGGAGAGGAAAAAATCAGAAAAAAATAATGAAACAGAAAATAGGAGAGGAAAAGAACTTCTAGGATTTGTTTTACCCCAATGGCAAGAATCTCAGAAAGAGAACATAGAAAATAGAGGGGAGAAAATCATCAATAATTCACAAAGACATCCTAAACATGAGTTGACAGTTAAGAAGGGTCTGTCAGGTCCCCAACACAATGAAATTGGAATAAAATTGACCTACACAATACAATTGATCATGATTGTGAAATTTCAGAATGCTAGAGGATAGAGAGAAGTTTTCAAGTTTTTAGAGAGAAAAAAACCCAAACCTTATCAAACACAAAGGATCTGAGATAAAAATGACCTTTGACTTCTCAACAACATTGGAAGCAAGAAAACAATGGAGCAATACCTACAGAATTTCGTTGGAGCCCCAGTTCCAACCTAGAATTCATACCCAGCTAAACAAGCAGCATGAGGGCAAACTATAGACACTTTCAACTATGCAAGATCTGATTAAAAACTCCCATCGACCATCCCCCCCAAAAAAACAATTGGAGGATATGCGCCACTAAGTAAGAGAGAAACCAAGAAAAAGAATATGAGGGATACAGAAAACAGGATATCAAACACTGGAATTAGTGGAAAGACAATCACTAGGAGAATGGAGAGGAGATAATCCAGGATTCAAGGTGTGCACTGGATAACGAGGGCCAGATGGGGTGCATGTGAGAGGCACACAGTCACAAAGCGCTCTCTTCTTAATATGAGCACAGAATGCCTGGTGAGCTTGGCCAAGATTCTTATGCACACTAGGCTTCCTTTGACCACACGCTCATGAAGTTTCTGCTCTTTTTTTACTTGCCTTGCTGCCCTACTTGTGGACCCTTACAAAAAAAGGTGCTTTGAACATCTCCTGAGAGACAGGCTCTGGTGAGCTTAGAAACATAAGATACAGGGCTGCTTGCTTTCTCTAACCAGAGTCTTGTCTGATACCTAGATTTGGTCTGCACTTCGGCCCTGCCACGTGTCCCCACTGTGGTGAGCCCTGTATTTCCCAAGGACTCAGTTGTGACCTTGCTCACTGACTTCCTCAGAAGAGGTTCTAGTAAATTGCCAAAAACTGAAACCAGACTCACAGACTCAGGACAGTTTCTCTTTTTCTGGAAGCTTCTTTCTGACACTGGCAATATTACCTTTTCCTTACATAGCTAGATTTACACGGCTACTCACTTTTTCAAAACTCAGCAGTTTAGGGGCACCTGGGTGGCTCAGTTGGTTGAGCATCTGACTCTTGGTTTAGGCTCAGGTCATGACCTCAGGGTCATGGGATCAAGCCCCTGTCAGGCTCCACACTCAGCATAGAGCCTGCTTGAGATTCTCTCTCCCTCCCCCTCTGCTCCTCCCTATGTTCTCTCTCTCTCTCTCTCTCTCTCTCTCAAATAAATAAATAAATAAATAAATAAATAAATAAATAAATAAAATCTTTAAAAAAACTAAACAGTATTGCTTAGAGATACATGTATAAGTGGTAGAATTATTAAAATAAATCAGAAGAATGAGGCACACAAAAGTCAGAAACATGGCTACCTTTGAGGAAAAGGGAAAAGAATGGTAAGAAAAAGGGATATGCAAAAGGCTTAAGGTAGGGTGGTGTTTTATTACTCAATCTAGATAGTAGAAACACAGTAGCACATTTTATATATTGTTTAAATTGTACGTGTGTACTCTTTTGTGTGTACAATATATTTCACAATTAACACACATCCTATCAAAAATGTATTATGCATTGAGAACTGAGATTAAAAATACTCAGCTCTGGATCTCATCTTTCTAGATACCCTGTGGGCTTCTATAAATGTTGAAGCCTTGATTAGCAGGATCTCTACAAATCAGGTTTCAGACATTTTATTCTCAAATATGTTGGCTTGCAACATTCCAAAGTTGTTAAAGATTTATAATTTGATTTCAAGTGATAAATATTCAAGAATACCTTTATTGTTTTCAGAGGTTGTCAGTTATTTTGTGACTATAAACAAACAACATAGTAATTTAATTTTAATTGATCGAACTACTGTATGTTTCAGATTATAAAACCTCCACTTGTAACTCCTAATAACTTTTTTTCCCCAGAACATCTTTATTGATTGGTCAGACCCAGAAATGACTCTAGCACTCTTCCCTAGGTGATGGGAAGTGAAAGAGAAGAGACTGCAGAGGCTATAGGAGAACCTCAATTAAACTGATGACATGTGAAATAGGAGAGACACATGAGACATTATTAAATGATTAGGTTGGATATTGAAGGGCTAATGTAGCCTGGAGAATTATGAGAAGATGGAGTTCCACATCTTTGTTGAGAAATCAGGATTTATTGGTCTGATTGCTGAACTCATTCGAGTCCTATACTTGTTAAATTTGGAAAATATTTCTCATAGGACTTCAAGAATATTCCAAGCCTAGGGACTATAAATATTTCACAAATTTCTATTTTGATTAAAATGATTTTCCACTTTACCAAAAGAAGTAAGCCCTTACTGAGAGAAAGGGTGTAATAGCATGCTAGCTCTATTTCCTAATCTGGAGGATGGAGAGCCAAAGACAATGTAATATGAGAATAATCTATTCTAACGTAGGTGTTCTTTGTGGACTTCTTGCTTAAAAATACATTGTTAAGATATTAAATAATAAAGTTATTTGAAAGCTCATCTCAAGTCCTTCATAGAATTTCTGTAATTACAACTCATCAGGAAGATGACAAGTGTTTAACTCTAAATGAATGCTATAATCTAATATGCCTTAGATTTCTAACAGAATGTAAACTCTTACTTAATGTTCACTTGTATTTAGATGGACCAAGAACTAAGCATTCTTCTTGCACCCAAATTAGAAAAAAATACTTCTCCAGTTAGCCTGGGACCAAAGACTTATTTTGAAAAGAGAATATAAACAAAATGCAAAATAAAACTCTGAGCTAATTTTCTTGCCACAATACATACTGGAATTGAGAAGACTAAAATTAGCTACAGCTAATTTTCAAGCAAGAGGAGTGCTTTTATGCTTCCCTAGACAATTAGGTTTCATGCTTCTTTTTGTGAGCTCCTCCCAAATTTTAAGTTGCCATTGTATAAGAATGTCTAGAGTCAAAGAAAGGGCTATCTCAACAACTGTGTGCATGTGGCCTACAATCTTCGCACAATATTGTCAAGGGCATTTTCTGGACCCAAATATAAAATTCAGCTTCTAGTTTAATATATTATTTGTTGCAATATTTATTCCATAGTGCTTTACTGAGGTTTCTTTTCCTCCTCCTTATGATACGCTATGCCCATTATTGTTTATTTAAGAAACTTAATATCTTTGGTTGATATTTTTAATGTTGAGAACTCTACCTTTTTAGTACCTTGTACCTTGAGAAATGTTTATTTAAGGTATCCAAAAAGATACAAAAAGCTAATACAATGAATGCCAATATACCTGCCATGTGGCTTAAATAAAAAACATAGTGTTTGTGCCCTTTCTAAATTACATCTCCTTTCCTTCCTTTGCTAAAGATGACCGCTCTCCAGAATAGTTTTCTGTCATTCCCATGGATTTATTCATACTTTTACTATATATTCATAAACAGTATAATACAGTTCCACAATGTTTTCACTTTCATATAAATATTGTATGTACTCTTCTGTCACTTGCTTTTCACCCAATATTATGTTTTTGAGATTCATGATGTTGATATGTGTAGCTATAGTTATTTATTTTCAGTATTGTATAAATACTTCACAGAGTATTTATCTGTGCTCCTGTTGATGGACATTTAGGTAATTTCCAACTTTTCTCACACAAACAATGCTATATGAACATTCTTATATATTTCTTCATTCACATGTAAGAGAATAGAGCTTAAGCCTAAAACTGGTCACAAGTATGTACATCTTCACCATTATTAGAAACTGACAAAATGTTCTCTGTAGTGGTCCTAACAATTTCTAGGCCCTCGATTGTGGATTAGCAGTTCTCTTTTCTTAAAATCCTTGACAACATTTTTACTGTAAGACTGTAAATTTCACCAGTCTGATGGGTAAGTGATGGTATCTTACTGTACACATAAGATTTTCAAAAAATGTGGGGGTGCCTGGGTGGCTCAGTCGGTTAGGGGCGTCTGCCTTCGGCTTGGGTCATGATCTCAGGGCTTGGGGATCAGCCCCGCATCAGGCTTCCTGCTCAGAGGTGGCAGAGAGCCTGTTTCTCCCTCTCCCTCTGCCACTCCCCCTGCTTGTGCTCACTCTCTCAGTCTCTCTCTCTGTTAAATGAATAAATAAAATCTTTAAAAAAAAAAAACGATTTTCAAAAAATGTGGACCATGTTGTGTGAGATTCTCCAAGTGATGATAATTTTGGCATATTTGTGGTTGCCACACATTTTCTCTAACCATGAATTGTCAATATTTCTTTGACACAGCTAAAGATTGATCCTAGAGAAACCAAAAAGAACATAAAATGACATGTTTGTTATTTTTACAACTCTGTCTCTGTCCCCAAGTCCTAATCCTCAAGCCTTGGGAGCAGGAGTAGGAGGTGTTGAATGGTCACCCTAGAGTGTTCTAGATGATGTCAACTCACCAGGCAATGGTACTGGGGATACTTACAATGCTGTTATTGCTTCTTTTCCACTTATACCAGGCAAATTATTTGCCCAAATTATTTGCAAGGGTTAGAAGGATATAGATATATGCCTGCACATTAAATCAGATCTTGTCTTTGGATACTGAAAGAATAGATATAAATAGGATTTTTTTTACAATTCGCTGCAACTATGGCAACTTTAAATGTAAGTGTAGCTTTTATTTTAAGTGGGATTAGACATGTAGAAATATCACCTAGTCTGATCATACATTCATTCAATAAGTATTTTAGAATTAAATCCATACAAGTTCCTTGTGGTATTCCCAACCTAGTGGGATGGAGAGATATACAAACAAATAATTATGATGCCACAAGTCTTTATAAAGGGGATGATGTGTTAAAAAGAAAGAAGGAATTTCCAGGTAGACAAAGAAATGGAGAAGCAAAACACTGATGTATAAAATGATTCTAGGCCATGCTCAAATGAAAGCTGAAGCAAAGCCAAGAACAAAATAAAAGCCAAGGTTGTCCATCAAGTCTAATATTTTGTAGCTAACTAGATGTCTGTGTTCAAATCCCAGTTCCACCATTTACTAGAGATGTGACCTTGGACAAATTAAGTATATTCTCTAAGTCTCAGTTTCCTAACTAACCAAATAGAAAAATAATTCCTGTATATACCTGTTGGGGTTGTTGTAAATATAGTATTGATCTATGTAAAGTGCTGAAAGAGTTCACTGGCATTCACATAGCACTTAATAAATATTAGTTATTCTAGGGTCACTCAGTAATACTTTACAGAGCAAAGTTTCCTTTCATCCCCAGTGTGAAGACTTACCTCTATATTTCCTAATTTCAACCGAATAATCTGGAAACAAATATCACCTACAAAATCATGAATTCAGTCACTTTCAGACTCCATGTTTTTTTTCTATTTGAGACTTTGACTTCCGCTGCATACTCGAATAAGATCTCAAGACACATTAAACTTCTAATTTTGTTCCTTTTGTAGGATGTCAGAACATTTGTCCACTGTGCATCATAGATGTTTTAATCTCTGCTCTACTTTCTGAGTCTTTTCTATGTCACTCTGCCTCTGGGAATGGCATTTTCTCTTTTTCCTTTACAATATGATTTTGAAGCTTTGTGTCTAACTGTTCTAAAAACTTAATATCTTCACATGGCTTCTTTGGTTTGAATGCCATGATGGGGAGGATGAAGGAGATAAATATAGAATCTCTATTTCCCTTTCATGTGGAAGTCTTGAGAGCCTCCACCTTGTGGCAGTTGCCAGCAGTAGGCTTTTTGTAAAGCCTTCTCTGTGCTTTTATCAAACCCATATGTGCTGGCACGTGAGGGAAACAGCCACTGGAAGAGCCTCTATGCAATCGTTCTATAATCCTTCCTACTCTTTCCCCTTCCTAGGCATGCCAGTACCCTATTTGAGTGGGCTATTGAGTAAGGTAAGACAACACAAAATACTCTAAATTGTGAAATAAGAAGGGAAAGGCTTAGGAAGAAGTGTGATGGGAAAAGGAAGGACTGAGAGGGGAGAAAGAAATCAACATTTATTTAGGATTCATTACACTGCGATAGATGCTTCAGACATGTGATGTCATCCATTCTATGTAGGTATGCATGTATGTGTTGCAGTCTGAGGACTCTAGCGGGCTCTTTTTTGAAAAGTAAATAGATATTTTGGAGGTGGGGACACACCCTCACACATAGATATTTTGTAATATTGTTTCCAGTTGATGGCGGGAACATTTCATGAAATTTTTAGATCCCAAAATACTTGTTTTCAAATAATAATAATAATAGATAGATAGATATTTGTTTTCACTTCAGATTGAACCACAAGTAAAAGAGAGACTGAGAATGATCGTACCCATTAACTCAGTGTCAGTCTCTGAAAGAATTCAGCGAGTCCCACAATGTGTGAAGGAGGGTGCTGGGCACTGCTGTAGGTACACAGGGTTACGATCTGCATAAGTGCCAGAATCCATTTTACTTGCCCTGAATTCCGTAGTTCTGAAAGTAAAGTTAAGTATGTAGTGTGGGAAGTGCAGCACTGAGGAAAGAAATTTGATCTGGGCATTGATGGTGGAATATAAGAAGGCAGAGAGGACAGAAGAAAGACATTCCAGGTAGACAGAAAAAAATACTGAAGTAAGGGGAGCCTGCTTTGGAGAGGCTAGTTAGGAATCCCTTGGAAAGGATGGCTCTGTATTATAATCTATGTTTAAATGTATATCAAGTCTCACCAGAATTATCAAAAAGAAAAGAGAAAGGACCCAAATAGATAAGATCACAAACGAGAGAGGAGAGGTAACCAGCATCACAGAAATACAAACAATTCTAAGAGAATATTATGAAAAAGTATATGCCAACAAACTGGACAACCTAGAAGAAATGGATAAATTCCTAGAAACACATAAACTACCAAAACTGAAACAGGAAGAAATAGAAAACTTGAACAGACCAATAACCAGCAAAGAAATAGAATCAGTAATCAAAAAACTCCCCCCAGAAACCAAAGTCCAGGGCCAGATGGCTTCACAGGCAAATTCTACCAAACATTTAAAAAAAGTATTTTTCTTGAACTATTCCAAAGAATAGAAAAGGAAGGAAAACTTCCAAATTCATTCAATTAGGCCAGAATTACTGATACCAAAACCAGACAAAGACTCCACTAAAAAAGAGAACTACAGGCCAATATCTCTGATGAGCATATATACAAAAATTCTCAATAAAATTCTAACAAACCGAATGCAACAATACATTAAAAAAAATCATTCACCATGATCAAGTGGGATTTATTTCTGGGTTGCAAGGGTAGTTCAGTATTGGCAAATCAATCATTAAGATACACCACATTAGGGCGCCTCGGTGGCTCAGTTGGTTAAGCGACTGCCTTCAGCTCAGGTCATGATCCTGGAGTCCCAGGATCGAGTCCCACATCGGGCTCCCTGCTCAGCAGGGAATCTGCTTCTCCCTCTGACCCTCCCCCTCTCATGCTCTCTCTCTATCTCATTCTCACTCTCAAATAAATAAAATCTTTAAAAAAAAAAAAGAATTTAAGATACACCACATTATTAAAAGAAAGGATAAGAACCATTTGATCATTTCAATAGATAAAAAAAAAAAGCATTTGACAAAGTAAACATCTATTCATGATAAAAAAAAAAAACCCTCAACAAAGTAGGGTTGGAGGGAACATACTTCAACATAATAAAGTCCATACATGAAAAACCCACAGGTAATATCATCCTCCATGTGGAAAGCCCAGAGCTTTTCCTCTATGGTTAAGAACAAGACAGGGATGTCCACTCTCACCACTGTTATATATAAAGAACTTATAAAACTCAACACCCCCAAAATGAATAATCCAATTAAAAAAATGGACGGAAAACAAAAATAGCCATTTTTCCAAAGAAGACATACAGATGGCCAACAGACACATGAAAAGATGCTCAACATCACTGATCATCAGGGAAATACAAATCAAAATTACAATGAGATATGACATCACACCTGTCAGAATAGCTAAAATCAACAACACAAGAAATAGCAGGTTTTGGCGATGATGTGGAGAAAGAGGAACCCTCTTGCACTGTTGGTGGGAATGCACACTGGTGCAGCCACTGTGTCCAACAGTATGGAGGTTCTTCAAAAAGTTAAAAATAGAACTACCCTATGATCTAGCAATTGCATTACTAGATATTTACCCAAAGAATACAAGAATACTAACTCAAAGGGATACATGCACCCCCGTATTTGTAGCAGAATTATTTACAATAGCCAAATTATGGAAACAACCCAAGTGTTCATCAACTGATGAATGGATAAAGAAGATGTGGTTTATATATATACAATGAAATATTACTTAGCAATAAAAAGAATGAAATCTTGCCATTTGCAATAATGTGGATGGAGCTAGAGAGTATTACACTAAGTTAAATAAATCAGTCAGAGAAAGACAAGTACCATGATTTCATTCATATGTGGAATTTAAGAAACAAAACAAATGAGTAAAGGGGAAAAAAAGAGAGAGGTAAACCAAGAAAAGGACTCTTAACTCTAGAGAAGAAACTGATGGTTACCAGAGGGGAGGTGAGTGGGGATGGGCTAAATAGGCGATGGCGATTAAGGACCACACTTGTAATGAGTACTGGGTGTTGTATGGAAGTGTTGAATCACTGTATTGTACATCTGAAACTAATATTACACTGTATGTTGGCTAACTGGAATTTCAATAAAAACTTAAAAAGTATATCGAGTCTCAGACGCAGGAACCCCCATTATTATTCTCTAAATGTCCTTTTGGGACTTCATCAAGATAAAAATCTTCTGCACAACAAAGGAAACAGCCAACAAAACAGAGGCAACCCACGGAATGAGAGAAGATATTTGCAAATGACACTACAGATAAAAGACTAGTATCCAAGATCTATAAAGATCTTCTCAAACTCAACACCCAAAAAACAAATAATCAAGTCAAAAAATGGGCAGAAGACACAAACAGACACTTCTCCAAAGAAGACATACAAATGGCTAACAGACACATGAAAAAATGTTCAACATCACTAACCATCAGGGAAATTCAAATCAAAACCACATTGAGAAAGCACCTTACACCAGTTAGAACGGCAAAAATTGACAAGGCAAGAACAACAAATGTTGGAGAGATTGTGGTGGAAGGGGAACCCTCTTACACTGTTGGTGGGAATGCAAGTTGGTACAGCCACTTTGGAAAACAGTGTGGAGGTTCCTCAAAAAGTTAAAAATAAAGCTACCCTTATGACCCAGCAATTGCCCTACTGGATATTTATCCCAAAGATACAGATGTAGTGAAAAGAAGGGCCACATGCACCCCAATGTTCATAGCAGCAATGTCCATGATAGCCAAACTGTGGAAGGAGCTGAGATGCCATTCAACAGACTCATGGATAAAGAAGATGTGGTCTATTACTCAGCCATCAGAAAGGATGAATACCCAACATTTGCATCAACATGGATGGGACTGGAGGAGATTATGCTAAGTGAAATAAGTCAAGCAGAGAAAGACAATTATTATATGGTTTCACTTATTTGTGGAACATAAGGAATAGCATGGAGGACATTAGGAGAAGGAAGGGAAAAATGAAGAGGGGGAGATGAACCATGAGAGATTATGGACTCTGAGAAACAAACTGAGGGTTTTGGGGGGGGTGGGGGCATGGGTTAGCCCGGTGATGAGTATTAAGGAGGCCACGTTCTGCATGGAGCACTAGGTGTTACATGCAAACAATGAATCATGCAACACTACATCAAAAACTAATGATGTACTGTATGGTGACTAACATAACACAATAAAAGTAAAAAATAAATAAATAAATGTGACTTTATGATAGTGAACCCAGTATATGTAATTTTTTATTTGCTCTTTATAAAAAAAGTGCCACTCTGAAGCAAGGGGTAGTGAGTCATGGGTCAAGCAGTATTCCTGTGAGTAAGATTGAGTACCCCCTTATCCAGTAAAAACTAAAGAGCATGAGAGGCACCTGGGTGGCTCAGTCAGTTAAGCATCCAATTCTTGATTTAGGCTCAGGTCATGATCTCAGGGTCATGAGATCGAACCCTGTGTGGGGCTCCGTGCTCAGTTGGGAGTCTGCTTGAGATTCTCTCTCTCCCTCTCTCCTGCCCCTCCCCCTTCTCTAAAAAAATAATTAAATAAATAAAACTAAAGAGCATGACTATTGAAAGACAGTGGATGGGTGTTATTTTGCTACTGTCTGATGGCTCTGCAGTGAAATTAAATGAAGAGTCCAAGTACTTACTGCCTGAATGTTTCTGAGTCTGTCTTTTGCTCTATCTCAATTTCCTATGACCCAACACTGATCCTTAAAAAACAAAACAAAACAAAACAAAAACAAAGGAAATCTATGGTCTGGTTGAAGGGTGTTCTTATGCTACTCATTAATATTCCTTTGGGGGGCGCCTGGGTGGCTCAGTCGTTAAGCGTCTGCCTTGGGCTCAGGTCACGATCCCAGGGTCCTGGGATCGAGCCCTTCATCGGGCTCCCTGCTCAGCAGGAAGCCTGCTTCTCCCTCTCCCACTCCCCCTGCTTGTGTTCCCTCTCTCGCTGTCGCTCTCTCTGTGTCAAATAAATAAAATCTTTAAAAAAAATAATATTCCTTTGGGAGAAATATTGAAAGAAGTTTCTAAAATATAATTGTGCTCCAAGGGAACTCAATTATATTTTTGAGAAGTTCTTATGGAGATTAGTTTCCATGTCAAACATAGCATCCAGAGCTTGATCAGAACGAAGAGTGATATCTTACCTCACAAACACAAAAGCCAAGATGCAAGGACAGTTAAGAATATGCTCCTTGATGTTCATTGGCAAATGGAGGTTCGTGTGCAGCCTGGACACCAATCAGTGAAAAATTCCAAGTTGGCGTGGTATCGGGAGAGGAAAGAGCGGTAGGTTGTACATCAGAAGACAATGAGCTCCAGTTCCAGCCCTGCCACTGTTCTGATCTTAGGGTTCTCACCACTTCTATGAGCCACAATTTCCTATTTTGTACAATGGGAGAATGATACTTTCCCCACAGCACAGTTGTGAGGTTTGTCAGTCACATGTGTGAATATGCTGTGGAAATCATTAAGTGCTAGACAATTGAAGTTTAATGTCATTGTGATTAAAAGGGACTCAAGTGAACTGTACTCAAATTAGCACTTACAGCAATCCTGGCAACTATAAAATTTCTAGCATCTTTAGCCTCCGTCTGATGGACAAACTGCTGAGGGCTGAGTATTGAAACAGCAGGGTTGAAAACTCTTAATGGATTTTGCTACTTTGTAGAGTTTTTAAAATGACACTTGTTAGAGGAGGCAGCTTATCAATAACTACATCATATCATTATTAATTGATTTGTGAAACATATAGTAGTTATTGGTATGAATGATTTTCGTTTCGAGAGATAATATGCTCTTACCCACATTGCTTAGACCCTGGGACTACTCAGAGAGAGTGTCTCACCAGCATATGTAAGTTGTCACCAGCCCTTTATGCTTTTGAGCGTTGTAAAAAAGTGATGATTCCAAAAGGCAGAAACATGTAAGAATATACAGTTATCAGTCACTTGGAAGCTGGTTTCTTAGTTGTTGAATTAATTACCATGTATCATTGAATTAAATATGTTAACGGATTTGGAACATTCTCCCTTAGTAGTCTCATATCTTAGTGGAAGTAGGAAAATGAAGAGCAGGAAAGAATCTTCTATTAGACAATAAAATATCATTGGGCTGTGGGTTTTTGTTGTTGTTGCTGCTGTGTGTGAGAAGATAATGACAAACTCATATAGCACAGGGCTTGAACAGGCTTCTGAAGAATCAACAGCTTCGTTGGGGTCCACATACTCTATGTTGTGTGAATTAACTCTGAGCAATTGCTGAAAATTTTAAATAAAATACAGCTATTTCAATAAGAAATTATTGTGTACTAGCCCTCTATAACAAAGGCTAGTAAAACCTTTTCCTGAAACTCAAAGCACATTGTGAGAGTTTGCTATATATAGACACTTTATTATGCATTAAATGATATAACATTTATACCATACTTCATAATTAAATGTAAATCAAATGCTAAAGAAGGATATATACTATTCCAACAAGATCCAATTAATCTTAAATATGCTGATTATAGCCTCATTTATTAAGAACATATTCCCACTGCATTAAATAAATGCATTGTTAAAGAATGTCTCCCCAGATAGATCAAAAATCATTTATTAAGTTTCATGCACATCTACCTCAATGGAAGCTAATGCACTTGGAGTCAGCGTCAGATTCCTTACCCTTTCTCAGCCTTTTGCGGCTGATATGTCTCTTTGTGTGCCGTCTGAATGCCTTTCAGTTTTTCTTATTCCTCAGTAGAGCCTGGATACTCTCAGTGCAACCCAAATACTCTCTCCTGAGCTGTTGGTATAACAGCAGCTTGTAACGGGTTTCTGTATCAGGGTGACTGATCAGAGAGAACAGGGAAAAGAAGGCCATACCTTTTGTGTTTGATAGTGCCTCCGCTTGCTCAGGAAGCACCATGAAGTGCATGTATATATATATATAGACTATACTTTAGGACTATTGGTTATTTCTCTTTTTGCTAACATTGGAGTTTAGGGGTGCCTATATTTTTTAGGAGGCGTTTTATTCCCTTCCTTACTGATGCACATTACCAGTTATCAAGTTAACACATGAAAAGTGCAGAATTGCATTACAGAATTGCAGGAAGCTGGATGCCTTTCAGTGCTTCCCCTTCTTCCCCCCCCCACCCCCCGCCCCACTCTTCTCTAGCAACAGCCAGAGAGATGGAAAACTGGCTCCGAGCTTTGTAGTTTCTCAGAAGACTTAATTGGAGTCTTCCTGACTGTACTTCAATGTCCACATTCTCATAAAACTAGCTTCTTGCTTCCCCTGTGCCGTAGCTGGAGAAAGTCCAGATATTCCTACGAAGATTCCTTTCTCATTTTCAAGAAGTAGAGACTGCCTCAACAGAGAAGTCATTGACTGGCTAAGGTTGGCCCTAAAAACATTTCAGTCCCTTGCCATCTTTGATCCCAAGTGAACCTAGCCGGTTGAGATTATTGTGCAGTATTAGCCTATGTTCTTCTCAGGAAGCCCTGAGTAAGGCAAGGGCTAAGGGCTTTTGTAGGTGGTTAACTTATTTTGAGAGTAAAACCAGGAAATGGAGTGGAGGTGGGGACAGAAAGTGGCTCACAGTGAGGCTGCAATGCACGAGTGGTGGGCATAATCCCCTAGGCAAACGCAGAGGAATACCTTGAGAGAAACTGATGACCCTCCACGGCCAATCTTAGAGCAGTACTCGTGATTTCCCACATGTAAAGTAAAAATGAAGGGCTTTTCTCAGCAGTTTGTTATACATATATTAGATTACATCATATTCCTCTTGCTATTTATAGAACTAATTGAATTCTGGAACATATCTTAGATAACTAATTCTATCCTTTCACTTTTTTAAAAAAGATTTTATTTATTTATTTTGAGAGAGAGAGAGAGAGCAGTGGAGGGGCAGAGGCAGAGGGAGAGAGAGAATCACATGCAGACTCCCCCCTGAGTGTGGAGCCTGACTTGGGGCTCGATCTCATGACCCCGAGATCATGACCTGAGCCGAAATCAAGAGTCGTACACTTAACTGACTGAGCCACCCAGGTGCCCCCATCCTTTCACTTTTCAAATGAGAAAACAAGGAGCCAGAAAGATAAGATAAATATCTAAAATCACACAGCAATTCAGAGAAAGAGCCTATTTGTATACCAAGAGTTTACTTGACCCCCTTTTAAGCTTATCCACCATACCTCACTGCCTTTGAAAATGCAAAAAGCATCTGAACACAGGTTCTATTTCAGCTACATTAGTTTGCTGAATTCTAGGACCCTTAGGGATGAAGTAGTCACCCACTATATATGAGTGATAGTACTATTTGCAAGAGTCTTATTTTGGTGAGCATTACTATTCACTAATAATCTGTTATTTTCAAGTTCCAGATACATGGAAGACTTGAATTCTCTGCATGGCTCTATGACCAGTTCTACCAATGAAATGTGAATAGAAGTGATTATCTGTGACTTCTGGGTCAAAATGTTCATCTGTACTTGAATTTTTAGCCTTTTCTGTCCACAAAATATTGTTGGGAAGGTCATGCATTTGAAAAGATGGCATCTTTAGATGGTGAAGCTTCCATCAGCTGAACTTCTTGGGACACCAACATGAGCAGGGTCCCCCTCCAATTCAAATGGGCATGGAGTATGAGCAATATGCCAACCTTTGTTCTTTTAAACCAGTGAGATTTGGGGGGATGTTCACTATAATAACATAACCTAGCCCATACTAACTAATACATTTTGGGAACAAGGTAATTTATTCGACACTTCTTGAATCACCTTCATCTTTTATTAATTGTTGATCCTGTTCATATCCCATCTGGGTTTTCTTTAATGTGATGGTAGAAAAATGTCTGTTAAATTTCCTAGCAACTCTTTTTTTTTTTAAATTAACAATGATTTTTATTAACAATGAATTGCCTTTCTGTGACAGCCACGAGAATATACCTCACAAATCTCCAACTACAGGGAATGGAATTAACAAAGATCCCCAGAGCCTGTGTTCTAAAATCCATCATTGTGTTATTCAGAGGCCATGTTTCCCATAGACAGCTCACAAGCTCTTACTATGGTAAGGATACTAGGGCGGCATGTTCTTGAAAAACCTGCCAAACGCTCCTTAGACTGCATGTTATTGTAAGACACTTGCATCCCACTTATCCTGCCTCTCTTATGAAGAAGATTAGACCTGCACTGCAGTCTGATAGGTCAGCTTACCTGCCCACCTCCTATTTTCTCTCACACAGGTATTTTCCCCAATAAAGACGTCGCACGTTTAATTCCATCTTGGCATTTGTTTCTTAATGAGCCCAGACTTGCATACTCTCCATTTTATAACTAAGATCTCTCCAGAACACGAATTCTTTCTGGATCTGTTTATCCAGTGATCAGATTCACTATCTTTGAATTATTAGTTTCCTTTAATTCATAGCCAGAAAGTTCAGAGCTAGAGAGACACTTGGAGAACTGGTCTAGAGCTTCTCAAAATGTAGACCAGTTGCATCACATCAACCTGCAGTACTTGTTTAAATGTGTCCCAGACCTGCTGAAACTGAATCTCTGAGGATGGGACCTAAAAACCTAAATTTATATCAGCTCCCAAGGTAGTTCTTATTGCACATTATGGAGTCACTGATCAAGTTCACATACAACTGAGATCCAGTGGAAGAAAGAAAGAAATTCACATTACTCAACCAATTAAAGTAAGAGTTCCGCCTAAAATATAGGTCTCCAGATTCCAAAGTCAGCACATGAGTTACTTACATGGCATACCATATTATACCAACTACATTTCAAAGCTGGAGAATTTGTACCCTCAGAACTTTTGACGAGTTCAGTAATCACAACTTACAGGAAAAGATCTTTGACCCATTGGTACACATGATACCAGTCATTGTCAAAAAATCTGACAAACATCTGACATTTTCAGACTTAGACAAGGTGATCAGCCAACGGTTGTGAACAATAAAGTGAAGAGAGAATCATGACTATTTTTCCTGGAGCCATACATCTAAAACTTCATAGCTAATGACATGGATTAAAGAAGAGTCTGAAAATTACATCTGTGGGAATATTTTGAATGACCGGCTGATTTGATGTTTATTTTAAATGTTTGAAATAACGAGGTCATGAAGAAACTGGTCTGGTTATTATGACCAGTTTAATAACTAAATTAGATTTGGTATGTACTTTTAATCAATCCAGTAAGACCAATCAACGATTTGGTTGGTTTGAGCTAGTTACATTTACAAGCCCTGTAGAAAAAACAACATATAAATTAAAAAGAATCTTGATAACTGAAGAAATAGCTCATTAAAATGAAAAA
This sequence comes from Phoca vitulina, assembly GCF_004348235.1. Taxonomy (NCBI): domain Eukaryota; kingdom Metazoa; phylum Chordata; class Mammalia; order Carnivora; family Phocidae; genus Phoca; species Phoca vitulina. Next base: position 15,700,048 of record NW_022589728.1, on the reverse strand, counting down.
AAAAAAAAAAAAGAAACAAAACCAAAGAGAACAAGGAAAAAATGAACAGGAACAAAGCTACAGCTTATCAGAAACATGCATCAATGAGGGATAAAAGACCAAAGCACAGAGTTCAGTGGACATATATGGTGAAAAAAAAATGGGGAGTCAAAATCTGTGACAAACTGGAAGTAAATATAATCAATAAACAGAAAACTCAAGGGTGATGAGTAAATCACAAGTAAGATAGAAGTTAATAGTTTATCATCAACATTAGGTCAGCTTATGTTAATATCTTGCTCAATTTATCACCAAATTTGAAAGGGAATAGTAAAAGTGTTCATTGTTACCAATGCGGAGGGAAGCAGATCTACAACAAAAATGTGAATGTATTGGTTTCATTTATCCTGGAAAAGTAAAATACAAATCTGTTTTTATCATGAAGAATAATTGTTGGAATAGAAGGGCTTTAAAGGACTTAATTATAGAGAGTATGTTAGTTTATGGGAGTATAAATTTTAACACTGGACAAAGTTTCTGGAGAAGACCATAAGCTCTGTCAGAGTAGATCATATCAGTTCATTCACCATTGGATAGTCAACCCAGAGAATAGGGCCTGGCACCTAGTAAGCTTCCAAACAGTGAAGAAATGAATGAAAACATATGTTTTTATAGTTGGCAATCTAGGAGAGTTTAAGTGTTTACCATGACAAGGGGAGGTTAAAGAAAGATCGGCTAAAGTCTTTTTATATATATGATTCTTCGGTATAAATTTGGGTTTTATGTCTATGATTGATGGGTGTGTTCAATGTTATTGGCGTAAAAACTTACCTTACTGGGTTCCATTATTCAATTCAGATAAGAGGAAGCACAGAGAAGAGGGAAGATAATGTGGAAGCAGAGAGAAGAGGGAAGATAATGTGGACAAATTTTATTCACTGAAAGGACATTATAGATTGCGAAAATGTTAATTACTGCAGAAAGTTATTGCAATAACAACAGCAGGAGTGTGGAGAATAGTTTGAAAAAACTGGCCAATTTTTAAATGTTTCTTTATTAATAATTCTCTTGTATCATGGGGTTTTACTGTGTTGATTAGCTGATAGTAAGATTACTGCAGGAGAGATGTGTCCAGACCACAGCTACGAATGATTTTATTTTTTTCCACAACCATATTTTAAATGGTAACTGTAATCTCTAATATAGGTAACTCATTATCACTAGCTTTTCTCTCCATACATATGTATGTATATACACACTCAGCCCAGCCCTCCTTCCCCAGTTCAACTGACACAACTGCCTGATACTCGCTGGGCATTTGTAAATATTTGTGTTTTCTGAATTAAATTAAATTAAGTAAAAATAACCCTTCCATAGAATCGGAATCTCTTTCTTTTAAATATATCCAGGTGGTAAAAACCATTTGTTGAAGAATGTATTCACGGAGTGCTTATAGCCAATCTCTATTTGATTATCTGATATTGTCAGGACAATTAGAATGGACAACCACTGTAGCCTAGTTCTGGGAATTGAGAGAGTAAAGTCAGATCAAGACATCCAGAAAAAGGAGAAGCTCTTCTGACCTAGAAAATTGACACTGTACAGCTCTGAGCAAGACAACACCTCTCTCCACTTAATGTTTTCATAGCAGCTCAAACTTCATAACCTTTGAGTTGACCTTGGCCAAGATTCTCAGTGTTTAGCACAGCCGGGGGCTCACTCCTCACACTAACATTGCTTACTCCTGACAAGTGGCTGTCTAAATATATTGTGACTACTGCTTACAACATTGAAATCAGTAAGGAACAATTTGCTAAACCAAGTTTCTTTTTCACGTATTAGTGTTTTGTACTTAAACAAATTGACAGGGGAAGATATTTTTGCCCAACGTATGCTATATTATAATAATTCCATTATTTATACCATGTATACAATTACATTTAAATTAATGTCTTCTTTACAATTAAAAAAGTTTGACCAACAACCAGAAGAGGAAAAACACAATTCTGCCTTTGAATCCATGGGATAAGAGTTGAATAATAAAGTAATATTTTGCTCATTTGATTTCTAATTTTTTTTCTTTCTTTAACACAGTAAAATCAGAATTGCAACACATTCCAATGAAGAGACCTGAGATGATATCTAATAATCCTTTCTAAGCTAATATTTATCTAAAATAAATATCATCTATTGAAATATTAAAAACAAAATTGAAGCCAAACTCCTTTTAGTTCTTTTTACATAAATCTCAAAGACCATTTTTCCCCGTTTCCCCCTATCTTGCCTTGGTAGTATCTTCTGCTTCCAATACCGGGCTTTTTTACTTTCCTGGCTATTTGGTCTTCAGTGTAAATATTTTCCCTGCACTTTGCAACTACTGCTATTCTAAAAGATAATCAATTCCAATTTCTTGACATTCCAATTTTATTCCATCTTAAATAAGGCATCGTATTTTCAATCCCTACTCAGCCATATTTCTATATTGTACTAGTTACTTAAGAGCAGCTGACGGAAATTGCAGTGACAGCTGACTCTGAACACTGGGGAAAAAATACCCAGGGCGCTGATGCCTGTTCTTTCTAATCTGAAGTCTGCGATTAGGGCTTTGATTTTTGTCATCAGCAAATATTAAATTGCATACTAATTTCATCCAAGAACGGGGGTAAAAAAGGGTACAATTATTGTTGTGGTTAATTCTTGAATAAAAGTATCAGTAATTAGTTGCTTTTATTGTATTAATGCTTCTCATAAATATATTGTTTAGATGAATAGTACTCTTATGGAAGTGAATGTTTCTGTGGATTGTAAATAGCCAGAAGTTAGGAGTGTTTTAGTTACAATGTTACCCTTGTACGGTTATAAAATAAGAGCTTAAAAATCCTTACATACAAATTTGAACAGCAAACATTGGTGCATGATTTTCGCCTTGAGCAGCATCTCTTGGGCATCTGAGAAGCTCTTTTAGCTTGTTCTCTTGTATTTTTTTTTTTTAAAGAATAGAACAAATGGTTTTTAAGATAGAAAGAACATGTTTTGATATGTATTATGCATTTTATTTACTTAAAATTTGGTTTTAAACGTATTATAATAACTATTAGGAACACAACAAAATTATGTCACTGCGTAAATTCCCCCCTAACTAAAATATGAATTTATTTAGAAAGAAATGTAGATTAAGCAAAAATAAATTTAATATTTAGCTTTTTAAGAGAGGGCTTAGAGTGAAAATATAAAATTTCTAAACATTTCCTTTATTTTAATTATTATGCCATAAATTTATAAATACATTCTTTGGAGAAGTAGTTTTCAGAAGACAAATGTGCCTGTAGTTATATGGAATTTTACATAATTGGTCAAATATTTAACTTAGTTTAATATTTAACCAACACTTTTTTATTATAGCAAATTATAAAATTATATAATTTTTAACATTTTTGCTTAATACTGTCAGCAACTTTATAGCTTAATATTCTTATAAGAATTTTCATTTAAAGTGGGATTAAATAAGTGATATTAGATAGCTATTTCATTCTGACACCATAAAATAAGTAGAACTTTATTTTACAAGATTTATTTAACAACCACAGAATTAATAGAAACACTTTATTACATTAGCACTGATATATTCAACAATAGTCTTCATGGCAAAGATAGGTGTGTGTGTGTTTAGAAATAGGCTATAATTTTGAAATTCACAACATTGAGTTAATATGGCTGTACATTTTTAAAATAAATACAAACCCTATAATACATAAAAATGAAAAAGAATTTTTAACCTTTTAAAAAATGTCCACCATTTCATTTGAGAAGAGATTGTTCCATACCGAAAAACTCAATTTTAATGCAAGTATCTCTTCTTATGAGTTTGCCTATGTTGCAAACATATCAGATCACTCATACTCAGAATGCATTCTTTTCTAAAGAAAACTTTCTAAGGCAAGTATGGATATAAATTCTTTTAAAAAATTTCAAGGATAAAAAGAGTATACATATTAGGGTAAAGCAAAATTTCAACTTCTTTCTCAAACATAACTCATTTTCTTATTCCCAAACTTAAAGCCTGATAAAAACCTGGATTAATTATCAAAACAAAAAAATGATTCTTTGGGATCCTTAGTTTTTAAAAATGTAACAACCTGTGCTAGATACCTTTAATTAATTTTTTTCTTTATTAGATCTTAGGTATATGGAGAAACTAGGAAAAGTTTCTCTACTTATATATTCAGCACAAAGGTTTTTAACTCCGATCTGCAATTTCTTATTTCCATATAAAATTAGAGAAAGTGTGCAGAAATTTAACTACAGAAATAATTTGACAGACTGAAAACTTTGAAATATTTGACTCTTCACTACCCTACAGAAATATAAGAAAATTATTCAAGGAGTTCTCAAAATCAAAATCAGGTGGCCCCTTCAAAAGTACAATATGATGAGAGCTTTTAAATTTCACAGATTAAATGTTCCTAAGAGCTTAATGTTTTCATTGCTGATGGCGACTCGGCCATCTGGCTATTGTAGCTGGTGTTCTGCCTCTTTCTGGCAGCAGAGGGCGCTCTGGCATTGTTGACAGCGTATAAGTTCCTGGTGCACTGCGCTAGCATCTCCTTCCCAGGAAGGAAACGTACTATTTCCCTGGAGGGTTGTCATTGAGTATCTCAAAGGGTCAAGCTGTTCCTAAATTATTCCGAGAAGCTTTAATTTCAGACTACTAAATGAAAGTTGTGATTGTCAAAGGGCCTCCATGGCATACTATGCTGAAGTTCTCCAATTGTGAAGCTTAAACTGTTTTATTGCAAAAAAATGCTGAGCATAGAATTTCATAGCAGACAAATTGGCAATAGATAATAAACCAGATGATTAATTTTAAAATAAATAGAAAATAAAATAGTCTTAAAAATCCAGAAATATTACGGATCGATAGCCACTCTGGATTTAACCATTGTAACCAGAACATTAAATTGTGTGTTCCCTTATTTAAATGGTATTTTACCTTCTTTCATTTCATGTATCTCATCTCTATTTACAAAGTAATTTTAAAACTTATTAAGCTTTCTGGAGGACAGGTTTAGATTGTCCTAAACAGGAAGGATTGGAGGGAGGGAGATTAGGTGTGTTTCTATTATGTAATATGAATTATAACACAACTAAGGCAGAAGTATTTTGCAACTTTGGACCCTTGTTGCTTGAGGGAATGTGGGTTCAGGAGATTGGTGCTGTTGCATGAATTCTGGAATGAAATCAAGTTTCCATGATAATGTGTAATGCTTTAAACCCATTTCAATTTCCAATGACTACTCTTAAATGGCACAAGAGGAATGTTTCCCAACACTTTCCTTTTATTATCCAAGTAGCACCCTTTTTTAGTGTGTTTTACCTATTCCCTCCTAAATTATATAAAATGAAATATAAACTTAAGTCATCAATGGACATGAAAGACCTAACTCACAGAGTTCTAAAGTCAGAGAATAAATAAGATCCACCCTGAGGGAAGGAAGTAAGACTATCTCCTGAGCATATTGTGCTTCATCACTTTATTTTCAGACTTATTTGATATAGCTCCATCATTCAGGTGTAAAAGAATAAATCTGATGAAATGTATGACCCATTTGTGGCCCACTTCTAGATCTGGATCAAAATTGGTCTTGCTGTCTCTATTGCTAATCTGGATTGTTTTACCTAACTTTAACATCTTTTATGTTTGTGGATTTATAAAACAAATGCAAGCAAATATGTAGCGATTTCTTTTGAGACCTCAGGCTGGCTACAAATTGTTTGATTTCTTGTTTCTCTCTCTGTCTCTCTCCCCTCTTTGATTCATTATTTAGTTCAGATGTTTAAAGTTCTCAATATCTAAGACAATGAAATAATGGGGTGCGAGATTTAAAGATTTACTGAATATATGAATACTGACCCATACGACCCTCGACTCCTAAAGCGAATCTTCATTGCCTGCGATTTAGTAAGCCAACCTGTCCTTTTCCAACTGCCAGAGCTTTGAGGCGGAGGATGCTGTAGTTGGTTTTCCGCAGTGCGGGCTTCAGGTCCTTCTGCCCCAGTGCCTCCCGCCGGCCAGGAAGCGCTGAGCAAGCTCCGTGCCTCAGAGAGGTCTGTAGTGCTTGCAGCTCTGGACGTGCCTAGGAAGGCTGCCCTTGCTGCCTGAGGCGGCAGGGGCTGGGTGGGCTCCCGCTTGGTCTCACCTAGGCAGTCCCCATCCCGTCCCTTCATGGTAAATCTTGTGGTCCACACTTGAGTCTGTCGCGAGTCCCTTTACTGACCACACTAAAACTGTTTAGGTATGCAGCTGAGGACCTTAAGTTTGTATGTTTTAAGGAAGATGACTTCAGAAAGAAAAAAAAAAATGGAGCCTTCATTCTCCTCATTCTCCTTGCAAGTCCCGCCCATTGCTTAGATTCGGGTTTCAGTCTAAATAAAGTGAAGTTGTTTCCCAATATACATAAACCACGTGAAGACCGAAAATGGCAAGTCAAATGTGGCAACAGCTAGAGTGGACTGTTATGGTAAAATATTAGGTTTTTCTGTATGCGGCATTTCTCTGCTTTTAATTTTTTTTTTTCTTTCTCAAATTACCTAATATTCTGCTATTCTTTGGGATGGGGGCAGGAGGGTCCTATTGCTTTTTGGTTAAATTACGGAGAGAAGAGGGCCCAGGTCAGCACCGCGGACAGCACCAGGCGCGAAGGGCGCGGCCACTTTGGTGAATCCTCTCTTAGTTCCTCTCCTTTGTTCCCAGCCCCTGCAGACCAGGCAGAACAAAGACATCTATCAAGGCTCGCTTTCTTAGCCTGGGTTTGTTTTTGGCTCCAAGGCCGTGGTGCGGAACTACCACCTTAACAAAGTCCACTTCAGTGGCTTCCAAATAAATTAATTTGCCAAGTCCTTCTAAACTTTCAGGCCTGGCCTTTTTCCCGTGTACTACTCCTTTGACTGATTTGGTCACTGTCGATACAAGGAAATTATCTTGGCTTTCTAAAGCCAGGCAAGGCCGACTGGATACTAGGAAGAGAAGGGGGGCGGATGAGGGGAGGGATAGGGGGCAGTGGTAGTTGGGGGGTTTCCCGAAGAAGGTGAGCCATTTGAGGTTTCTTGTGCAATGTGATGAGGGCGCCATTTAACATTATTATCCTCTCTGTTGTTTTGTTTCCGCAGCGTGGCCCAGAATGCAATCATCCTACTTGCTCTTTAAAGAACCACTGCTTTCTCAACAGTTCAACTCTAGAATATTTGCACAAAAGGGAACTCCTGCTCTCTTGACCGCTGAAGCTCCTGTCACTGAAGGTCTCCTAAAATCCCCTTCAGGGATTCACCCGCAGATTTCCAAGACTTTTGCTGAAAACTATGACCATTTTACCTTGGGGACAACTAGGTTAGTTCTGGAATCGGTTTGAGGGTCTTTATGTGGCAAATGATGGGTTTGTTCTACTACCCCTCAAACCCCCTTGTGATTGCCTTTTCCTTTTTGTCGTCCTGAGACGCTCTCGTGTCCTTCAAGTGCAGCCATAGGCTCCGCTCTTGGCATTCACCGCGTGCCTTAATTGTATGACATTAAATCAAGGTCCGCTGTGAACACGGAGGGCAGAGTCTGATCTTGATCCGCAAAGTAACTGACCCACTGCGAATACACCACTTCTCCTCATTGCCTTCCCCCTCCACCGAGCTTTGAGTCCCTATGACTCCCCCAGAGTCGTAACTCATAAGCCGGGCTCCTGTCTCAGCTCGCCTCCTGCCACAGCTGCCAGAGCTGCTGCTAATTAGTCTGTTCAGTGGAAGTGTAGACGATGCATGTGTCTGCATATACATATGCATATATCTGCATGCCATTTACAGCACACCTAAAAACATACATACGCCTATAAATCTAGTTTTCAAATGACGGCGTGGATCGAAGTTAATTACCCCTCTGGTACACATCTAATTTCGTAATCGTGTTATTTTCCTGAAGGCAATTAACCGAGTTGGTTCGCCCTGCATCTCTTCTAAGTCACTTGTAAGGAATGGCAGGTTTTCAGGACCGCGCCATTGCATGTTCTGCTGCAGAAAGCTTTGTCAATCATTTCTTGCTGTCGGGAATGAGATCTAGCACATAGACGGGAAAATAATCTTGCGTGTGTGTATGTAAGATAAACACGCAGATATGCCTAGTCTCTGTGTCCTGTGATAACGTTACCGCGGTTTCGGTTGGGAGATTTGGGGAAAAGATGAGAGTCCAAGGGCAGGCTGGGTCGTCTTTCTTTGTAATGCGGAAAAATTAACTCAACCGCACCTGCCTAGTCCCGAGAGAGCTGGGCGGCCCATCTGGTCTGGCTACAGCTTTGGTGCAGAGAGAAAAGCCAGCCCGCTAAGGCTTCCCCACGGCCGGGGAGCGCAGACCTCGGGTCTGGGCCCGGCTGGGGGTTATGGCTCAGAACTGCGCAGCCAACGCGCTCTCCTCAGACTGCGGCAGGAGTCAGGCTGGAGGAACCTGGGCCGGGCGGAGGGAGGGCGAGCAGGAGAGAGGAAGGGGTGAGGGGAGTTGACCTCTACGGGCGGAGCCCTCTGAGCAGCGGGCAGGAGCTGGCGGGCGCAGCGGCTCTTTTCGCGGCGTCGCCTACGGCGCGGTCGGCCCAAGGGAAAGGCCCGCTCCGGCTCCTGCGTCCGAGGAAGGGAGGCTCCTCAACCACCGCGGTCCCTGGGCGGCGTAGATCCCAGCTGCGGCGGGAGAGAGCGCCGAGAGCCAGTCCAGCGCAGATTCCCCAGCACGCGCCCCTGAAAAACAGAATCACAGTGCAGAATTAGAGAGGGCGGCAGGACGGGGGAGGGGGTTTGGGGAGAGGAGAGCAGGAGGCGGGAGGGAGTAGGCGGCGGGAGGGAGCAGGAGAGGGAGATAAGGTGATGGGGGGGGGGACGGGACCCCAGACGGCGGGCTACGACCTCCGTCCCCAGGCTTCAGCCGAGCGCAGAAGGGCCCGTGGCGCGCGGGGCCCGGGGCGCGCAGCCCGGGGGGCGGCGCGGTGGCGGTGCGCGCAGGTCCCGGCTGCGGAAGCCGCGCGGTGGGGGCCAGACGCTGCGGCACAGCAGCGGCCAGAGAAGAGACGTCGGGAGCTGTAACTGTCAATACGCGTCCACAGAAGATCCTCCCGCGCAGTCCAGCCGTTTCCGCATTCTGTGCCCCCTTTCCCCTGCCTCACCACTTCCCTCAGACCGCACTCTGCATCCGCACTCTCCAATCCCCACCCCTTCTTGGCTTAGGACCCTGCAAACTGCAAGACCCGCGAGTCCCAGCAAGAAAAATCGAAACGATCGATGAGAGAAAGAATTACACATACACATAGCCCTAGAAATCCGAAGGAGAAAGACCTACTAGCCCTGATCAAACCTGGAGAGGACCAAAGCGTTTTCAATCGCTGTTGAGCGCCTTCGCGGAGGAAAGAGGAGGCTGAGAGGCTTCCGTGGTGTAAGGTGCTTTAGGGTGGGAGGTGGGGATGGGTGGGGGTGGGTCGGAGCGGTCCGGTCTTTCCCCCTCGCTTGCTGATCCAGAATTAGGGATTAATGGCTCGCTCCAGCCAAACAAATAAGGCATCTGCCTTCAGCACAAGAGGATTACACGGGCTGCTGACGTCACCAGTCAGACAGATGTTGGCTCCCAAAGTCCTGAGCAGCTCGCTGTGTCCTTGAAACCAAAGAGCCGCAGAAGGCGCTCAGCCCCCAAGAGCTGCGCCTGGGTACAGCAAAGGGCGAGTGCCCTGCCCTTGCCTACACCCCCTGGCGCCAACGTAGTGGCCCAAAGACAGGCCCCCTAAGACGTCGTGCCCCCAGTCTCTCCGGCCCTTCCTTACAGCCCTACCGTCAATGCTCAGACTTGCTCAAGGCAAGCCAAAGTCACCATTTTCGGTTGCCTCTCCCTAAAATGGAGACAAGAGTCGACACCCCCTGGACATCTCATCTAGATCCCTAATTCTAAGCTCTTGGGCTCTTATTCACTCACACATGCAGTTACTGGCCAAGTAACTACAAAATAAGCACCTTAGGCCGGACAGAGCCCACGCTCTAGATGAGGGGCGGCCTTTTAATTATGTGCGCAAGCTGCAGAAGCTGGGCTTATCTGCATTTCCTCTTCTCGCCCCCGCCGCCATCCTTTCCCCAGGCCGAGGTTTAGGTTTATGCTTAATCTTATCACGAATGCCATTCCGGACGAATGTACCTTTCTAGACAATGACCTGTTTCCAACCAAACGGTGTCCCAACCAGAGCCCTGGGCCACCACTCAGTGAGCCACGGGGACCTCACCATGGTCCTGATCATTACATTTTCTTTGCAAATACTTTGAAGATGCTTTTCAAAAACAAATAAACAAAATGGTGTGTGTGTGTGTGTGTCCAAAACATTTGTAGCATCTGATTTTAAGAATTTGTACATTCAGGTAACTGCAGTTTTATTCTATAGCCAAATCTAATTCCTAATTCATAAACCCTAAACTCTTTAATTTGATGTCGTTTCAAAATTAAAATTTAAATATAAACTATTTTAGTTTCTCAAACCTGCATATTATTTTTGCTTTATATGAATTCCCAGTCCTTTAGAAGTCACACTGAAGTCAAGTTATGAATAAACCAAAAGATAATATAAAATTGGAAATTTAAAGGAGCAATTTTGAATGTGTTATGTAATTCACGAATGAAATGGTTTTAAGTTAAGTTCAATTTTGCAAAGAAATAAAGGTAATTCAAATAACGTGTGAAACAAAATAAATTGATCTCTGACACAGAGCTTCACTGAATCAATTCTGTTCCCCAAATCAAATCAGGATGTATAAAAAAATCTGTGACTTTCTTGGAAAAAAAATGTTTGCTCACAACATTACACTGTTGGTTATAGACTACAATGCCTAAACAGGAGTAGAAGATGTATGTAGCTGGACTATATTTCCATTCATATTATTCCTGTCTATCAAAGTGGCATTTAATTTTTCCAATTTTATGCATTTAGAAATTCAGTCACTGATAAAAATCAACTTAATTTGCTTTAGTGTCATTCAGATAATTCCAGCCTAAAATAGTAAAATTTCTCTATCCTCACTTTGCTTCAAGGCCTTATAAGAAACAGCCCACATCTTAAAGGGATGGATTTAAATTTGCTATTTACCAGTAACAAAAGGTAGACCTCATCTCATTTTAATTGGGTGAAGAACACATACTGTTTGAGACAGAATATATAAATCATTCTTTTTTTTTGAAACTTGGTAGAATAAGTTTGAAATTCCAAACTTTAAAGAAGTCTAATTCTTTCTAAAAATGAAAAACATTGTTTTGCTTCCCAACATATTTGAATATAAACTTCCATTCTGCTCTCACAAAATTTTACTAGAGTCCTTTTTGCTCAGTGATTTAATATTAGTTCGCTGTCCATGGTCTTGATCCACATGAAGGGAGATGCCAGTGGTGCATTTTGAAAAATGTAAATCACAGTGCTTCTGCACCAATTTAATGCCATAACATTTAAAGATAATGTCAAAGGGGGGAACATCTATAGGCTTTGAGTTCTCTCCCCCATTCCAGTTGTTTACATTTTCCCATATTTGCCACCAAATTGTGAGTACAGGAAGCAGATGAGAAAAGTTTGCATTTCATTATTTTTGAGCTGACAAAATCACCACCCCATTTAGGGGCCCAAAGAACTGCAGTAAATAGAAAATAGAATTTTTTCAACCTGAATTTTTTTTCTTCCAAAAAAGTGAGAGACATTCTTGTCTAGGCTTCCTTGTTCACTTTTACAAATGGTTTAAAAAGTGCAGAAATTTTTACAAAATGACAAATTGAGAAACAAAAAGCCAAACAACAACCTCTTCAACTCTCCCTTTGTAGATAGATATAGATATATCACACACACATAGGCAACACGAAGAGCATTAAATTAAATCCCTTCACTAACACATTATAATATTTTTTTTTTCCTACTGAAGCAAAGAAAGCACACGCTCTAATAGTTAAGGCTACTTAGTAATTCCTTCTGTCCAAAATAACGTTTCACCTTCATTTCAAAAAACAAAAGACTGACCTGGCAAAGTAACATTTAACCTCCCCTGGGGTTTCCTCCGGGGGGGGGGGGGGGAGTGTGAAAGAATAAAGAAAAAACTTTCCTCCTCTCTCCAAACATTTCATTGTCTTTAGACTTTTATTTTTCTCTTCAGATTATCAGGGAAAGTATGTTATTTATATGTATGTATAGAAACAGATATAAACAGATGCTTATCTTCCGAATCCCTAAAAGCCGCTGCGGATCTTTGAAGGACACCAACCTGCGCAAACTGGTCATATTTTTGTTTTGATGCAAGTATCCCAACGGCAAGAAAACAGGCTCTTGCCTAAACTGAGGTCGGTACCCACGCCAGGCCATGGGGCCGAACTTCAGTGATTCACACTTTTCCGGGCACGAGAAGACTACTTTCCGAAGAAGTATTTAGAACTTGGGAAAATCCTTGTACCGGAAGAAAATGGCCTAAACACAATAGGACTCGCCATTTTCTCCTTGTGAAGCACAAAGCGCTTGGCGCTGCCCGGCACACAAAGAAAGCGTGGGCCCGCGGAATTCTTGCACATTTTCAAGAGGCCAAAAAATACCTCCCCCAGAACCACAATTTCTCCCGCTTGGGCGTTCTGAGACACACTCTGCTACCCTCACTCAGCCCTTGTCACAAGAAGATCCTTTATATGAGATGTAGCGAAAAGACCCACCAAAGGCGCGATGCTAGCTAGCAGCCAAACCCGGCCAGACTAAGTCCCGCAAGCCTAGGGGCCCGGCCAGCGGCGGCCCAGGACTCCATTCTGGGCCGGGGGGTGCTCGCATCCCCTCCCTCCTCCTCAGATGTCTCCTTCCAATTCCATCCCGTCTCCCCTGCACGTCTGGTAGTGCGGGAGCTTAGGGATCTCCATGACCTGATTTCCATCCAGTGCCAGGAACCAACCTTGCAGCCCGGAGCCGGGCGGGAGGCTCTCAAGGATGCTCGCAACGCGGGAACCCCTCGACTCCGCGCCTCCGGACGCCCCCCGCCCGCTGCTCCAAGTCTCCGCATCCAAGACCGCCAGTGCCTTGTTCCGCACGCCCAAAACGGGCGAAACACTTCACTCGCTCACGTGCGGAAAGTGCAAGCTTCGAGGAAACCCCTGTGAATAAAAACACCGAAACACAACCCTCGCGCGCTCCGACTCACAAAGCGAACACTCCCAACCCAGCCAGCGACGCAGAGCACGGCTAACGTAGGAAAAGATAGTACTTACAGCCGGTCCGCGTTTGGGTAATCCGCGTCTCAGCCCGTTTGGTTTGTTTGTTAAAAAAATATATACACATCTCTATACGTTTGATTTTGCACATCTTCCACCGTTGAGAGGGAACGACAACAAAAATCTTGTAGCCTAGCGGGGATGGGGGAGGGGGATGGAGATTTTCATTGTCTACGCTCTGCACACGCAGCCCAAGGAAAGACGCTCATTGCCGTGTGGGGCTCCTTCTACTTTCTGCTTGAAATTCAGAAGCGTTCAACGCAGTAAAGGGGGGTTTGGTCTCCCTCCCTGCCTCCCACCCTCTGCGTTCTCTCTTCTCTCTCTCCCTCCCTCTCCCTTCTCTCTCTCTCTCTTTCCCTCTCTCTCTCCTTCTTTTCTCTCCTGTCCCCTCCCTCTCTTCTCCAGCTCGAAGTCTCTCTCTCTCTTTCCCTCCCTCTCTCTCTCCGTCTCTCTCTCTCTCCCTCGCTTTTTTTCAAAAGAGGGCAGGTCGCTTCCTGCATCCCAATGAGTTAAATCAGTCACTTACTTCTCATGCATCAGCAGCCTCTATAACAACCCGAGGGCTGCAGGCACAAAAGAGCATTTAGCTGCCTCCAATTTGTGTAGAAGGCCTGTCCTTAATTTGTTTTTGGAGTATAATTAAATCATGTATTTCACGTAATATGAAAATACCAAGTTCCCAACTTTAACGAATGAACCGCTAATGAAAACCTTTGAAAATACATCTCCCTTCTTGCTGGTGTCCTTAGAAAGGGCCTAGGACGCCCCAGAAACGGAGAGGCCAAAGGTTTGGGCCCAAATCTACCCGCCCCTCCCCCCTTCACACGTCAAGGTCACAGTCATATGATTCCCCCATTGCTTTAAAACGGAGCCTTTTTATCAACTCTTCGCCTTGGAAAGGAATTAAATCTCTTTGTGGTATGCGAAGATCTGAAGGATTAAATAAATAAATAAATACATCCTTAATCTGAAATACACACGTAAGCAGAATCAACCATGATCAGACGATATGGTGGTAGGGGGTGTAGGAAGGCTGACATACCATGTGAGAGTGTGTGGTTTTCAATCCCCCCTGCCCCCCTTGCCAGGAGAATTCTGAGGTCTCTGGGTTTTGCTAGGGTTTCTTCCGGAGGCTGAGTGGGCCTTACTGGGCAACAGGGCCAGCGCCTTTTTTTTTTTTTTTTTAAAGCTCTTAGAGAATCTCTGAGGGGTCCAGATCTGGAAGACACTGCCCAATGGTCAGGGGGTCCTGTGTCTGGTTCCCCCTCCTCTAAAAGGGCTGGGTCACAAAGAGCAACTCTGCCTTCCCGCAGTTTCTCTTTCAGAAAAAAAAACCAGGCCGGGCCATTGTTCTTCCTCAATGAAGGGGGTGAGGGTGATAACAGAAAGACCTCCTCTTCCCTGCATTCATCACCCACCTCCTGCTTCACTCCACCCAAAGCCACTGCTGGGGAGAAATTCGGGGATATTTTCTTGTTCCTGAGATCACGGGAGCCAATATCCCATTAATATCTTTGGTATCTTCCTTGTATTTTCTTCAGCAATATTCCCTTAAGTAGTCAGCACCCCCACTCCCCATTTTCTGGTTCTAACAGAGCTTGTTCAGAAACACTGCATTCAGACACCAGAGAGGTTAGGACTACAGATAACCACATTTAGTTCTATCAAAAGGGAATGAAACAATATCACTCGCCACCTCCAGCCTCTGAATATTCGCTCTTATATGGTAAAGCACCCTGGAGTTCTGAAGCCATGTTTCACCTTGAACATTTATCAAACCAGACTCTGCTTCCGCAGGAGGACACAGGCCGCCAGCACCCAGCTGACATCTGCTTGAAAAATCCAACAATACCTCCAACGGGGTCGTTTACAAAAAGTGAAAACCAAAAATGAAAGCGGGATTTAAAAAAAAGTATATATACATATGTATACGTGTGTGTTTCCCAAAATAATGGGTTTGGGGTCTCGAATGACCTAAAATAAGACAATATCTCTGCAGTTAAGCCCAGACCGAAGGCCTCACTGAACCGGTGTTTTATTAGCGGCGAGAGACAACGTTCTGTTAGGAAGCACTAGAAGGAATGCACATTGTCCCCCTGCCCTTTATCTTTCACCAGATGATGCTCATTCTATCTGTTTCCAGTGTATTGACCTGGGATGTGGGACTGTTAAAGATCGGCAACGTCTTGCCAAAGCCTGAGGGAGGCAGGGTCACGCGGTGCGCACCGGTCGCGCTGCCGAGAAGCTGCGACTCTGTGCTCTGATTAGCCAGAATGGTCTGCTCTGTTGGGTGACGACTTCAGACGACCCCAGGTGGGCGCTTAATACAGCAACCCCCCCACCCCCATCCTGTCTCTGGTAATGCCAGCTTTGCGTCTTCTTTCTGGGTCCTGGAATTTCAGCCTTGCATCACGATGGGGAGGCCTTAGGAAGAAACCTAGGTGGCGGGTGCCTCTCCCACCTATGGGCCGCTTCCTCGCCGGGGTTTATTCTAGGTCCAAACTGCAAAGAAAAACGCTAGAGAGGTCAGAGACGAACGCTGGAACATTCGTCTGGGCCTTTTACCCCTCCTCCCCCAACAGATGGCTGGGCCAGGACACCTGCAAGGCAGCCGGCAGCCGCCGCCTCCGCGCAGCTCTCCGGCCAGGGTCCACAGTATCGGTTCGGATAAGGTCACCTAACATCCTGGGTCCAGTTCGCTCATTCCCCCGCCCAAAAAACCTTTTTCTGGACTCCTTTCAGTCCATTCGGAGAACAGAGCTTCCGATCTCTGCCTCCCACCCTTGGCCCAGGAACCTGAGCCGACGACTACTTTCCAGCCTCGGGTTTTTTCAGGTTTGCCAAGCGCGCAAATCTCCTCCTGCCCGCGCACCTCAGCACCCGGGCTCCGAGCTTATGAAAATGTAACCCAACTCATTGCCAGAAGTTGTTGCTAATTAGTGGATAATAAACTTCTGTAGCCAGGGCACAAAAGTCTTTTAAAAGTGCAAAGGTGTTCTTTGTTATGGCATCAGAAAGGGGATTAGCATATCAATTGGACTGGGGGGACCGGACAATGAGCCCTCCTCCCCCTTCTCTGCCCTTAGTGTGCCGCCCGCCACCGCCCCCTCCTCCTCCTCTTTCTGCTCTTCCTCCTCCTCCTCTTCCTCCCCTCCCGGCTCGGAGAGCTGTCAAAGAGCGGTTGGGGACTGCAGGGCCGCGGGCCGGGGCCGCGCGGGCAGGCGCAGTGCAAGCTTCCCACCGCCCACCAGGCCGCGCGGCCTGCGCGGCGCCCTCGCCCTCGCCCCGCGCCCAGGCGCGCGCTGGGGGGAAGGTGGAGGCGCGCGGCAGGGCGTGCGGGGACGCGGAACCCGAGCACGGCGTGACGGGTGGCCTCGAGGGCGGGGACCCGGCCTGTCCGCGGAGGGCGGCCTCGGCCGGCCCCACGCGGCGCCCCGTCCCAGCGCCCGCGGCTCGGGCTCCGCAAAATCGCGCCCTTCGCTTCTCCCGGGCCGCGCGAAGCCCCAGCGGACTCTGCACTTTTTGGCAGTGGGGAGCCGCTCCTCACTCTCCTCCGGCCTTTCTCGGCCAACCCGATGACCTCCGACCCTCACGTGCACGCGTCGGGCGGGTAGCGTGCGTTCCGGGCAAGCCGGGCAAGCCGAGCCCTTCAATCTCGAGGCAGCCGGGTCCCCGGGGGCTGCGGGGCCTCTCGGCCGGTCCCGGGGTGAGGTGCCCACCAACTGCCCGCTCGGTGGTGGCTGAGGCGAGGCGGCCGAGCGGCCCAGGCCTCAGCAGGCCTGGCCAAGTCTCCGCGCGACCTCGCCTGGCCCCGCCGCCCTCACCAGCCTTCCACCTGCCCCAAGCTGGCCCTGAGGGAGCCCGCTCCCCGGGCCGACGGAAAAATTGGAAAGCCTTCCCCGCCCGGGTGCAGTAGAGCAAAACAGAAGTAAGTCTCTCGGAGAGGGAGACGCGGCCCAGGCCTGCGGGGCCCTGGCTCCCACTCCCTCCGCCACCCCGCCCGGCTGGGTCGGCCCCGGAGCGCGCCAGGTCCCGGGCGCCGGGGCGCGGGGGCCTGCGGGGCCGCCTGGGGCTCGGGGGAGGAGGAGCAGAGAGTGGCGCGGGAAGGAAGGCGAAGGGGGAGACTAGCAGCGACGGCGCGCTTCGCTCGCCGGCGGCCGAGCCGGACCGGCCACTTGCTGGCGGGCCTTGAGGAGCCGCGGACCCGGCGGCTCGCCTCTCCGCCGCGAAGCCCCCGCAGACCCTGCAACCCCCGCGAGGAAACATTTTCTTTTCTTTTTCTTCTCCCCTCCCCCCTTTTCCCCTCTCTCCCTGGAGGCAGCTTCCGTCCTCTAAATGCGTTTCAAAAAAAAAAAAAAAAAAGGAAATCTCCGGGGCTCTCCTTTTCCCAACGTCTCGCCTCCCTCGAACACTGGTGTTGGGCGACCAAGCACCAAACTCACACAAGTTTCCCCGAAAACGAACCGCTTTTACTGCCGTGAGGAAAAATGTCGGGGGGAAAAAAGTGGAGGTCGGTGTTTCCCTAAATGCAAAACACCAGAGAGGAATCTGAAAAGAGCTTTACTTTCCCTGCGAAATCTCCATTGTTGCTTGGCAAACAATGGGAGCCTGGGCGACTGTGGGGCTGTGAGAATGAATAGGCGATCCGCGGGATGTGTGCGGGTCAGTGCTTGGGGTCCCGGGCCTAAAGCCCCTTTCTCAGCTTGCCACAATAAACCAGAGCAAGGTTTAGTCTTTACTGGGTCACCGGCCATCCTCTATTATTCAACACTTCACAACAAAAAACACTTATTAATCAGCGCTGACCAGAGGCCCCTTTTGAAACAAGAGAAGAGGGGAGAGAGGGGGAGAGAGAGAGGTGAAAAGAAGATTGAGAAGCCCCGGACAGAGCTTTCTAAAGCCAGAGCAACCATAGGGTACCTTCCTCCAGTGGCCAAAGTTTATTTGACACAACAAAGTTTCTAATCAGGCCACGGAGACCTGGATTTCTCCTCATTTGCCTTACTCCCCTTCTCTTCCTCTGAAGATGTTGGAGACTTTGTTGCGAGGAAGGATGGCTTTAGGTCAAATTGCTAAGGCCTGATCTTAAAGATCTAATTGCTATTGGAAGAGAAGCCTGTTTCCCAGCTGGGCCTCCACTCTGGAGATGGCGCAAGGAAGACTGTCCAGCTCTGCCCTGGGCACCCTGCTGATGGATGAGGTGTCAGGCCAGTAGTCATGTGAGGACTGGTTTCCAAATGGTATGAGCAGTAGTCAAATGTGGTACTTATTGGCGGTACTGAATGCAATCTGTAGATTTTCTACTTCATGATGTTTCAGTCCGGATATATGAAAGGACTAAACTTGCTTGCTAGAATGAAGAGGAACTGCTGATTCTTATGCTCTGACAAGGATTTAAGGGAAAGAATGTGATGAATAGCTTTAGAGAAGAAAGCGGTTCAAAATGTTCCATACCACTAAAATCAGTGGGTTCTTTGTTCAACTTTGATGATTTTTACAGAGCTTATTTGATGTTTGTAACCTAATTGTATTTCTTTCATTTATCTGGTTACATGATAATTATGAACACATGCTCAGAATTATATGGACACTCATATACATCAAAGTGAAGTGCTACATACATCAGCTTTATGGATGAATTTAATCCATTTGGAACTCAGCTAGATATTTTTGATGGCGAAATTTTGTCGCTTTTTGATTTGGGGTTGGAAGCCAATATTTCTTGGTTATTCTGTCTGTTTTACATTACTCAGGTTGTAATTTAGCCAAGTGAGCAAAACTCTTTTGTAATGGCTGATGTGTACAAGTGAACAGAGGCAGCAGATATTGAATCTTGGTTGTCAAAAGCTATAAAACAATTATTTTCCTAAAGAAATAGAAGTGAACGTCAAAGCAATAGTCTTTTAAGTTTAAAATTTCGTTTGTGTGCACTTTTGGATTCCTGTGTAACATAGCTAACCATTTCACTTGTTATGATTCAAAGAAGCCTTTTAAGCCCAGAAAATGTATGGATGGGGACTGTGACTTCAGCAAATTAAGCTGTAGAACTAGATGGCTTGGTAATGAAAGCAAGAATGCAGAATTACTTGGTAGTAAACTACACTGGTATTTACCAGAGTTTATGTAGTAAATGCAAAAATGGGTTGCATGGTTTGGTCTCAAGGAAGTGTTTTACTTAGATGCCTACTATTTGAGATTGGCTTTTTTTTATGTTGAAAATATTGTGTTACTCAGATTTTGCAGAGCTCAACGCTTCTTGCAATGGAGTAATCAACTGTTATCTGAATTATTTAAAGCCTGGGATTAAAGGCCTTGGAGTTGGTGCTGACAAGCTCTCACATGTAGGCAGGGGAAAGTTTAGTATTCTTTTCTTTCTGTATATACTTTGAAAATAATTTGGTCAAATGTGGTGAATTATTTTTAAAATTTATGCATAGGAACAATGAATAATTCTTTTACAAATTGTTTTCCAAATGAGCAAATAAGATATTCAGGAAAAGAGTAGGAATCTGTTTCATACATAACAGTGTGTCACCTAAAATTCATTGTTTTTAAAGGACTGTTCTTTTTAAAAAAAAAATGTTTGCAGTAGATATCTCCACTGTTTCAGAGAAGTGTTCAGGGTGTGGATACACAGAATATATTCATTCAACAAATCCATTTGTGGGACATGACAATTTTATGTCATGTTTTTCCTTTTAGTATTTTGGTTAGCTTCTTAATTTGCTTAAAGGAAGCAATACTCTATTTGTGTGGGTATTTTTACTTGTAAACTGAAGGTATGTGCTAAATGGGACTAATCACTCAGATTATCTTCTGAGTTCTACTGAATAAACAAATAGTCGAGAAAAGCTTTAATTATAATATATAATACATTGAATGTGTTTCTATATCATCACACAGCACATCATTTTAACACATATTTATAGACTCCAAATACTCATCTTTACATTATTTCTTTTCTCTTTCTTTCTTTCCTTTTTTTTTCCCCGCTAGGAAATTAACTAAATAGCATTGTAATCACATTCCCTTAAACATACCAGTGAGTTTGTATGAAAATTGGAATTGCTTCCACATTTGTCAAAGGAGAAAAGAATAATACACAAATATATATTCAGCAAATGTTTAAAATAGAGAAATTCTATTTGTTTATATTATTTGCCATGGACACAATATTTATTAAATTTGGTATATCTTTATGAAATCATTGTTATTCCAAAGTACATTTATTCAGTACTATATACATACTGTTGCATTTTTAAAAAGAAGAGTACTTGAATCTGTAACGAAAACCTAAAAATCTCATGATAAATTTAGCACATGATAAAAATTACTTTATAGGTAGCTAAGTCATCTATATCCTGGAAATTTCTTTCTTTTTTTCTTTTTTTTTTGCCTTAAAAAATCCATCTGGACTTTTTTTTTTTTTTAAATGACACATTTAAATAAATCTCAGTTACAGAAGGAAACAAATATCTTGGTAGACCTTGTGCATCTTTATCCAAATGAAGGTTAGATGGCAAAGCCTATGGCTATAAAATGAAAAGTATGTATAGTCTGGTGAGTTTATTTTAAAACATAGTTCAATTTTTACATTTGTTTTTCTTCCTGGCAGATGCATATAATTCAGACATTTTTTCCATCTTGACAGAATTTGTCAAATTCAGTTCAAATTTATATCCACATAATCTGACAAAGTATAATATCAATAGGCTATCATGAAGTATAAATGTGAAGTCTACCAAATGTTGCTTTAATACCTGCTACTTTTCCTTTTATCTAAAAATAAATCAATGTAGTTTTTCATGATAGAGAGAAGGTAAAGAGAAACTGATAAAAATTTGACTTGCCCCCTATGACTTACCCTGTTGCCAGAGAATTCTGGTTAGTTGTATAGATCTGAGACTTCTGTGAAGAACCTCAACCTGGTAATTTATTTATAAACTTCCGCCTCACTAGAGATTCAAAGTTATATTTAGGAAACTAGAACCTCATACGATATGTGTTTATTTGATTCTTCGATTTAAATACTTCATGAATACACCAAAAGTAATTTTTAATGGGAAATTTTGATTAGGTTTACCTGCATTACATCTAAACAACCCTGATATATTTCTGTACATACCATGATAGGACATCTCATTTTTTGGAAACAAAAGAAAATAAAACTTCTGAAGGAACCTCCCCCCCCCACCAAAATTTCCACATTCTTAGTTTAGTATTTCCTTCAACTAATTACATTTTGATACATATACTGTAAACTCCATTTTGGCTTACACAACAGTTTTTCACCCGGAAATCTATCTGCTTATATAATCATTTGTGACAAAGCAGAGTGTTCTAGAGAATTTCATGTCTCAGAGATGTATATGTGTGTGTGTGTATTTAAATGCCTTAAATTTCAGTGGTTTGTATGATATTTATTATAAGTTTAAAAGGGATTATTTGGCAGTCCCTTTCTTTATGATAGTTTTTTTTTTTTTTTTTAAATGAGAGCTAAGTTTTAGAAATGCCCCCAAATTAAAATATACAAAGTGGAATGGATTTTTTTACTTTGGTAGTCAGAGACTCAGTTGATAAAGTTGCCACAAGCTTTTTTTTTTTTTTTTTCCAGTTAAGGAGGCTCTTTTGAGATACTATAGGAAGTTAGCTGTGTTGAAGTTATGGCAAAGAACTAAGGTGTTTTGGCTTGGTTTGGCTTGCTTTTGTGTTTTTATGGAATAGAATGTAGCTCAAAGTCCTCGAACTCCTATAGTGCCCCTTATATGTTTTATTGCTTTTTGTGGGACTACTACTGGGGCAGGGGTGTTAGAGAGGAGGAGGGGTGGGCTGCAGAGTCTATGGATCAAGTAGACTTTGTGTAGTAATGCTAATGATACTGAACTAGTCTCTCTCTGTCAGGAAAATATCCATTTTTCAAGCTTTTCATTCTCTGTCATTCTCCTGCCTCTCCACTCAAAGTGCCTAAGAGATCCCATGAAAACTAAGCTCTGGTAAAAATCATTTGTTCCATACCTGATGACAGAGGTATCAAGAGGCAGGAGAATGACTCCGCTTTCACGTCAGGATTGGCCCTTTGGAGTTTGTGCTAATCTGCTGCAATATAATGTTATGTTTTATGTATGTGTACAATGTTTTATTTCCCAGTAGTTACATGTACATTGCACATGCATGGATACCATATTTAAAATTAAAACCCTAAAAATGAGAACAATTACTTGAACATATTTTGTAGGGAAAAAGCATAGAAGGGGGAAAAGGTCTTAGCTATTGGAAAGGAAAAAAATAGATGGTCATGAAAATATATAATTAAGCTGTATTGGAACTAGCTTTAATCAGACTCCAGTTTTCTGAAGACCACAGTTAACTGAAGATTATGAATATCCCAAGAGTTTTTTTTAGATACTCCAGCTTCTTATGAAAGGAAGCTTTTATAAAACCAGCCAGCTGAGACCCCACTCTATCTCAACTGCCTTTTATCCCAAGGTGGTTCAATGATCCCCAGAGACCTAGAAATAAACAGGTTTGTTTGTAGATATACATCACCACAGAACCTAGTCAGGACAAGTCATTCTGGGGCCATCTGGGAGGAATTGAGATTGGAGCAATGTGCCTGGTTTAAGAAGGCTGCTAAGTTTGAGATGAGAGGTTCCCTGGGATTTTGTGAAGGGCTTTGCACTCAGAAGCAGAGACACAGTTTCTCCAAAGTGGTAGAGTAATATCATTTCATGCTTTGGTGAGGACGTGGGTCGGCTAGCATCAATCCTAATGGTTCCCACAGCTTTATAGAAGATGTATGAGTAAGCTTTCCTTTCCTCTTCCTTTACCTTCTCTGCTTTCTCTATTCCTTCTCCATCTCTTTCTTTTCCCTCCTTCTCTTCTCAGACCACAGTGGCACTGAATCAGCCCCATGGACAGATGTATACTCTGCCATAGGTTTATTTGCTTTGTTAATTATGCCTTTAAACTGGTCTGGTGAGGGCTTAAATGAAATGTCTGTACTTAATTTTTTTCTGTTTCTTTCTTCTGAGTGTTCCTCTCTTCAAAGAAGCTAAGTGTCTTAGACCAGTGTACTTGCTGAGCACAAGCCTCACTGTGGAGTCTGGAGGTCAGGCCAGAGGCATGGGGAAGAACAAACTGCAGGTGTGGTTTTCTTCTAGGGTGGGCTTATGGTGGCCTGAGGTTTACTCATCTGAGGCATATCTCTGAGACAACCCAAGCAGTCTCAAACTTTTAGAAACTCCTGGTTTTTGAAGTTCTAGATCTGAAAAGAAAAGGAATGATTGCCCTTTCTGGATAATTCCATTTTGATTATGTCCACATCTCCTCTGAAGTGTGTGTGGTGTGTGTGTGTGTGTGTGTGTGTGTGTGTGTGTGTGTGTGTGTAAGGAGAGAGAGAGAGGTGACAGGTGATGGTAGGCATAGTTGTTGAGATATGGGAATGGCCTTAGTTTAAAGATGGAATGCAGACATATATAAACATGGTTATCAAGGACTTTTTAGAACATCAAACAAACTAGGACAAATAATTGTACAGTTTTACAATGTCTCTAGTTTGGAAGTGTACTTCTATAGATGGATCAAGAGATTAAGGAGACTCAAAAATCTGAACTGCCTGGGAGCCAGGAGAATTGGTGGGCTGTAAGAGAGGCTGTCCGTTGTATCCCCTGATCTTTAAGTAAGACTGAGGGAGTGTGGGAAGAAGAAAGAACTGATATTTGGTTGGGTTTACTGTCTGTCCAATGTTCTACCAGGCTTTTTCACAGCATGTTATTTTATATATTCTCACTCAAACCCTTCAAGGTAAGAATGAATTTTTATTCATTTTAGAGATGAGAAAACAGAAGCTCTGGAGGGTTATATAACCTGACCAGGGTTACACAGCTAACACATTTTGGAAAGAAGCTCGTCTCTAGAATCTGTATTTTTTTTCTTAAGCCAGAAATATCTCACATGATTTATTTTCCTCATAATCATTCATGACAGAAGTAAGTATTTAATCACCATGTATCTTCCCAGACTGATCTTTTGCTATACTCTCCTCCCTGTGGTTATTTTATACTTTTGTCATAGGGGCAGACACCTTATGCCCTTCCATACACTCCTAACCCAAAGTCTGTTCTTTGACTCAAACCAGTTCCATCTGCCTACAGTGCCTTCACTGGGACATTGATTTGGGTTGCCTTTTATTCACATGGGTGTGTGAACTGAAGGGTTGGGACTTAACTGATACATATACATAGGTATACATGGATTGGTATTTTATGTTGCATTATATTGTGAAACAGGGAAATTCGTCAAAGGCAGTAGCAATGTTGTTTTCAGAAATTTAATTTTAGGATGTGAAGATTCTTTTTCTCTCTTTTCCCAGTTCTTTAATATTTATTTTAAGAAAGTTTTTTTTTTTTGCCATTCTATTTCATATCCTAGCACACAATCTAGCCAATTAAATTATGAATCTGAAACTTCGAGGGCTTGAGCTAGTTCTTTACTGAGGTTAGGCATTATTTAGTATCAGAATTAACTCTTTCAAGCCTTTGATTGCACTTCTCATTGTACTTATTAAATGTTTGATATTTTATTCTTAATTCTCGAAGGAAGGAAATATAATTTGTGTTAGTAAAATGCCTATTTGGGGAGGAAATACAAAATGTGTCAGTAATATGCCTATATTGCATGGAGTTTTCTAGATATACTTCTGGTATATGAAATGTAATTCTCTGCCTCAGTTTTCTTATCATGATAGTAGTAATCCTTATTTTAGTGGGAACTTTAAAAATTTATTAATATTGGCAGAACATCTTGAGAATGAGAAATAATATCAAGTATGAAAGTGAAAATATAAATGCTGCTAGAAAACATTTAACCTCAAGTTAGATTAATGCTTTTATTTTCTTATAGTTTTTTGTTGAAACATTAATTTTCTTTCAAGATTTTCATGTTAAAATCTTTAAATGGCTATTACTCATATGTAAAGATTGTTTCCAAAAAAACAAAGACCCTACTGTAAATAAGAATTCTTTTTGTTGGGCTAACAACTCAGGGAAAATTAGGTCAAAAAAGATAGAGTAGTACTTTTTAAATTACAGCACTTTGGTGATTAAAATAACTAAGTAAACAATGATGGAAACACGAAAGTTAGAATATTAACATTTAATATGGTGGTTTTGGGATAAGACCTAAACATTGGAGATCACACCAAGTATTTGCTTCCAAGATACAAATAACCTTGGAAGTTATGCCTTTGGTTATGAGTTACTATTTGTAGTACTGCTCAAAATCAAAGATTGAGGGTTACTATGGGAAAGAAGCAATAAGAGTACATACTCATTTGGATTCCTCAGAATAGTACTGTAACGTCAGTGACCAAAATACTAGCCCAATAATCACTAAATCCTGAGTTTATTTGGAGTCAAATCTCAGGTGAGCCAGTATAACTCTTTGACTTTGTTTTAGTTTCTTCATCCCCAAAATGGAGATAAAATTGCTTACTTGCAAAAGAGATAGTGAATGCTAATTAATTAATGAGTTTGAACATTGCTAATAAATTCCCCTTTCTTAATTCAGTTTTCAAGGCTACAATCTCAGACATGCTGAAAATGCAGAAGTTCTGTGTTCAGATATAATGTATCTCAATATTTGGGTTGTTCAAATATGTACCTAGCCGACTCAGAACACAGATATGTTTCTTGGATGACTTAAAGCTGGCTTTAAACTAACCAAATCACAGTGAAACTTCTGGTAGAAAACACCAAATTTTACTGGTTTCACCTACGCAGCTTAAGATTTACATGTGTGTCGGTGAGTGTGTGTATGCGCATGCATGCTTTATATATTTAAATATATGCAATTTCTTTGCCTTTTAGGTAGATATGTAGAAAAACATATTTAGGAAAATAAACCACCAAATCACAAAGAATCCAAACTAGTGCTTATCTCTAGTTACTAATATGCATGCTGTGTCCAAGGCATGGCAGCATGGGTTTAAGTTGAATTGGTTGTATCTGACAAGCTTAACTTAAAGGAACTGTTTTATGTTTGGAGGAATTAACTTATCATTATAGTACCATCTGTGCAAGGAAGTAAGTTAGACCACACGGTGGCTTTCCAGGGTGAATGGGTCTCACATGCGTGGTGTCTGGGAAAAGTCACTGGACAAGGAGTCAGGTGCCCCCATTTCTAGGCCTGCATGGCTGCACCTCTAACCAACTAATGAGGCATGAGTGGTACCAGTTTCTCAAATATGAATGAGTGCACTGGGTTAACATCATACTCCCCTAGTGCTACAAGCCTAATCTCTTGATTCCTAGGCTGATAGCCTTCTTATTGTTTTACACTGTCTTCCCGGTGAGTATTTCTGTAGGCTGGGAATCAATTCCAGGCAAACTACATGACAGGGAGTATTGCCTGCAGAGAGCTGTGCACATATTCAATAAATACATATTGCTTGAAATACTTGATGATTAATTAACCATCTAGAGAAAGCCTGTGATCAATGTTGATGACTAAGCCTTAATGGCAAAATAGTTAAAATTTATTGAGTACCTCTAATGTGTCAGGCACTCTATTTGCAGTTTGCATATGATATCTCATTTAAGTAATCATCCAGGAAACACATCTAAATCTTCCTGGAGAGTTTTGACATTATGGTATTATTGGTCATTCTTTTCAAGAAAAGTATTTTCTGCTGGACTTGTTTGGAGCCTCCCTCTTGATGTCATTTGAAGAAATTCAATAAAGGCAAATGAATTTGCATTAGAAGAAAGCAGGGCTAAATATCCATAGAAAACTCCAACTTAGGCATTGAATTTATAAATTGCATCTTGAAAGCTGTAGCCAAGATCACGTTTAAGCCAGAATTTTCCTCATCATCCATAGTTCCTCCCATTCTTTGAAAATGTTAATAAGGCAAGAATATAGGCAGGAAGTGTTGTTTTTTTTTTTTAATTTTTATTTTACCATGTAAATATCTCAAAAATCCATCTTCTGCTCTCCATCTCTGGGATAATTGTTTTAGTACAGACATCATCATTTCTCTGGTGAAATGTTAGAGTAGCCCCTTCACTAGTCTCTCTTCTCACCGTTTCCTAATCTATTCTCTTTTTTTGCTACCACAGTGTTTCCTAACACTCAAACTTTCTGTTTTAAATTCTTCAATAGCTCTTCTTGACATCCTCTGTGAGACCTTGCCTCTTTGTTACCTCCTTCCCAGGAGGAGGGAGCTGCCCCATCCTCTGAGTTTCTGTGCACTTTGATATATACTTCTTTTAGCAAGTATATTTTATGAATGTCTCTCCTGTTGGTTTCTGAGCTTTCTATAATACAACCTCTTTGAATCATGTCAGTGATTGGCACATTGTTCATAATTGTTGAAGGAATAAAGAATTTGGGAACCTGAGCTATTCTGGGTTTAGTAGAGGAGATATAATGTCACAGTTCATTAAAATTATTTTTCTAATCCATTATCTTGTTTGAGTCTCACAAAAAAACCCAACCCTGTAATTTTGATCCATGAAAGGGCTTAGTTCATGGCCTCAGAATTTCTGATAGGCTACCTATTTGGTCAGGTGACAATTGGGCAGGGCCTGGAAATAACTATTTCAGGATTATTTTTCAAAGGTTGGATCCTCCTTTCTGATAGTAGGCCCTAAAGTTTCAGGGCTAAGGTTACCCTGACAGCCAAAGCTGAATCCACTTTCCGAAAAAGAAATGTTTCCAGTTCTTAGCCTAGGATGGTATAGGAGGGCTGCAGGAAGTAAGGGAGCAAACACATTTTTAGAATGATCTAAATGAAGATGAATAGAGAAGGGAACAGAGAAGGAGCCTTATTAGAGGCCCTGTAGAAGCTTAGATCTGTAAAACCCAGCACTGTGGGACTTAGGATTGCCCTGTTCTGGCAAATGTAGCTAATGCCTAGGGTATTCAGGTGCCTTTTATACTTAGGAGAAGAGAGAGTCAGAGGCCTTTTAGCATCAAGATATTCCTTTAACTTTCTTACCAAATTCCTTCACCTTGCCATGCTTCTTGACATCCCATGGAAAAGGGACTTTCTTTGTTAATAAGCCTCTTTTAATAGACAAATGTGCAAAAGGCATCTCATTTTAGAGATGTGACTTACCTAACAGAAAGGAAAAAAAAAAAGGCATCTCAAATTTAACATCTCTAAACCAGAGCTCTTTGTTTTCTATCCTCCCCAAACCTCCTCCCTGTCAGATCTTCCCAGTTTTCCCCATCTCCGTAAATGACACACCCATTCAAGGGAAAAACTTCAGGAGCCATTCTGGATTCCACTTTCTCTCTCACCACCTACCCATCCATCAGCAAACCCTATCAGCTCTATCTTCAAATATTTCCTAAGTCTGATCATGTTTTTCTGTCTTTACCACTACCTTCTTACACTGAGCCTACCATCACTTCCCTCATGAGCTACTGCAATAGCTTTCAAACGGGTCTCCCTCCTTTGCTCTTGACCCTCCTCCTCCCCAACCATAGCCCACCCTCTGCAGAACTGCCAGAGTGAGCTATTAAAATGTAAATCAAATCACTTCGCCCCACTGCTCAAAACCACACAAAGCTTTCTGTCACACTCAGAATAAAATCCAGAGTCCTCGCAATGACCCACAAGGCCCTACATGATCTACCTACCACCTGTCCGTTCTAGTTCTTTTCTTCTTTCTTCTCCCCACTCATTCCTTTCCAGCCATTCTGGCCTTCTTACTCATGGACTTTGTGTATCATAAAACTAATGGGATTTCCCTCTTTTAATTGATTTCTAATAAGTTTAGAGCTAAATTTCTGGTCTATCTCTAGTAAGACTATAACAATACACATTAAAAAAATACCAATCTCATTTCTGGTTCAGCTTTACTTTCTTGTTATTATTATTTCTTTCTCTTACCTTTATTAATTACAAATTAAATATACTCCTTACATCTTTTTTATTACAACAGGAAAATCAGACAACATAATAAAAAAGTAGAATATTTTTACCACATTGCTCCTTATCCCAATCTTCCAGTGACTTCCCAATGCTTCTATTGTAAAGTTTAAACAGCGTAAGTTAAAATTCTCGTTTCTTTTTACCTCCAGTCTCATCTCTCAATACTCCCTCTTCACTTGGCTACCTTGTATTCATTCATCAGATTTCAGTGGGAATGTTAGAAGGTTTTTCTCAGTTATCTCTTTGGTGAGCCCTCTGTGTGCACTGAATCCCAGCACTCTATTGTAAGGTGATGTTGTTGCACCTACTGGAAGACAGGGACAGTGTTTTTCTTATTCTTCATTGTATCCACAGCTTTAGCTTAGTATCTGGCCCATAGAAAACTCTTTTTTTAAATTTTAAGTTCAAGTACAGTAAACTGGAAAACTGATAATGATTACTGATGAGTGAGTGAATAAATGAATGATGAGAGGCTTTTGCTAGGAGAGGGTTTTTGAAAATATCTGTCCAGAGTTTACATCACACAACAAATAAATTATTAGAGGTGGGCAGGGAGTATGTGTAATTTATAAAACACTTTGAACAGGTGCACTTTAGGGGATAATATTCTCAGAATCTTTTCTCTTGGAGTACACCCAACAAGACTCAAGACTGCCAAAGTTCTTCCTTTGGTAGGGGATCTCTTTAGTCATCTTCCCCTTAGTGCTACTTGTGGAAACTATTGAGTTTGAGTACTTAAATACGGTAGAATCAAACAAAAAGTTGGAGAACCAGAATGTGACCTTTGTCATCATTCTAATTTTATTGACTTGCAGTATTCATTTTATTGATTTGTAGAATCGATGGTGTTTTTGTGTGTGTGTGTCCATAGCTGGTTAGCAAGCACTTTGAGCTTGTAGCAGATTTGTGGCTATATTTTCAAGCTCAGTCTTTCATCAGGATGGCAGAGATTTGGCTCAAAAGTAATCTATTTTCTGAATTAATGAAATAGCTTTCATTTGGCCCTGCCATCTTTATGGAGCAGTTAAATCTTTGCTTTAGGCAGAAGTGATGGCAATACCACTATTTACAGAGACACAGCAATGTGCAGGGATGGGAAATGTGGACAGTTCCAGTAAATAGTTTTTTCTGGACTTTCTGGTCTTTTTTTTTTTCTGATCTTTTATAAAGTGGTCCAAATTATCTCTTCATATGCAGAAGATTTTTATAAAAACAAAAAAGAAAGCAGATCACATTTAGACAAATAACATACAGGGTGTTGAATTTGGAGGCCACTATGATGAAACTGATTATTAATGTCATCTTTTACTTAGTTGGACTTCCTATGGAAACAAATTGAGTATCCCCATCCAATAAGTAGAGAATTGCTTTCTTTTTCTTTACTATAAATAGTTACCATTTACTGAGTGCTTACCAAGTGTCATATAATCTTGAACCTTCAACACAGTATGATAGTTGGATGTTTTTCCTCCTAATTTACTGAGGAATAAATGAAGGTGCAGCAAGAATAAATAATTTAACCAAGATCACAAAGCTGGGGTCCACTTGGATTTCTTTGACATGCAAGTCCCTGCTTCTACCATGATAATGATCTAGGAAGAATGGCAGAGTTGTCAATCCAGGATCTAAAGTATTTTAAAATGCTTAAAGAAGCAGAGATTTATTTTTTTCCTCTAACATATAAATTTACATTATAAATCTGTGAATGAGGCTATTGTGAAGGAAGGAGAATGTTTTCTTGGAGGTGAGTGAAGGTGCTCTAGAGAGTAAAGTGGAATAAAGTTATGAAATGCTCATGGACTCTTAGAGCAGAAGTTTGAGTATGATAAAACAGTTGAACAGAAAGAAGTGAGAGTGAACTATAGATGCCTTGAGTCCTGTGGTTGATTAAGGAGACAAGGAAATACAGGAAGCAAAAACTTGTATATCCTAGAGGACAGACCCTAAAAACAGACTTGGAAATAGGCCCTGGTGGAACAGCAAAAGGACACAAGATCTCCCGTCAACATCTCCAACAAAGAACACTCGTTTGGTCAGGAGAGTGTGGCCCTAAAAGTCAGAAAACATACGTTAATTATGATGCTTAAGAAGGAGATATGAAGGGGGAGCCTGGGTGGTGAAGTTGCTGCTGTTGGACTCTTAGTTTCAGCTCTGTTCATGACATTGAGCCCCACATCAGGCTCTGTGCTCTGTGCGGAGTCTGCTTGAGTTTCTCTCTCCCTCTTCCTCTGCCCCTCCCACTCGTGCTCTCTCTCTAAAATAAATAAATAAATCTTTAAAAAAAAGGAGATATGAAGGATGATACTTAAAAATGGTTATAGATTCTGCTCCATACCAGATGTAAGAGACATTTCCCTTCAAAGACGACGGGAAAAAGAACAAAGGCAATAAATACTGAAGTTTGATCTAAGACTGGTTAGCAGAAGTCAGGTGGGCTAGACAAAAGCCAGGGCCGCATCAACTGTCCTTCCAACTGGAGGGCAGTGATGACATTTAGTATCTCGGAAGGTTTGCTGACCAAATGGCAAACTCAAAGATAAATTGGCTGCAGTCTCTGTCCTAGTCTCAAGAAGATCACCCTGTGAGGGGAGATGGAGAAGGGAGGGAAAGAAACAGATGTGTAAGCAGATAAATCAGACAGTACAGTGGGTAATATAATATTTACATATATATAGAAGGTACTTTGAAAGTACAGAAGCAGTCATGACTAACTGAATAGAAACACAAACTATTATGTAAAGTCATAAGTGTTTTAGTGTCATGAGCAAAGTACTATTTACTAGCACAGTTATAGAAGGATTAATTCTTCCTAGTGACTTTAAGGAAAACTTCATTGAACAGGGTATATTTGAGAGATCTTGAAGGATGAGATTTTCTTCAGGCAGAGAATGAAATTAACTGCCAAGAGCAAGAAGGAGGATTCTGTACCCGTGTTCTTTCACAGAAAGATTCTAGGGATAGAATTATAATCTATTCAATCAACCAGGAAGAGGCACTCAAACTGTAGACTCAACCATATCCTTCTCTTTCAATTATCATTAAAATGATCCAATGTAAGCAGTTGCCCAGCTTCTGTGCAGTTAAGCTTATAATGACAAGTTTCTTTGTTGTGGAAGTGTGTTTTATTGTGGGTGTCTATGTCTACAGATAAAGCATAGAGGAAAACTACTGGAATTCTAGCTTCTGCAGTGGTTGTTGGAGAGAATTCTCTATGTATCTGGTAGATGAGAGGGTCAAACATGGTGTGTGTGAATGTGTGAGTGTATATAAGGGGAAGAGGCTGTGGTTCCTTCTACCTGCCTGTGGGCTTCGTCAGCCACATTCTTTCTGGGTCCCTGTAGGAATGCTGTGCTATCCTGGCATTTAGCTAATCACATTTGCAGAGATCTGGCCTTAGCCAGGTCTACCTCTCATCATTAAAAGACCACATTTGTATGTGCTGCTCTTCTGTCTCTTAAATGAGACAGTCTCTTCTTCCAGAGATCAGTTTTTAGTTTTCAAATTATTTTCCCTGATTGGATATAGTGTAGAACATGTCTAGGTGGTTTACCATTGCTTCTTAACAGCTGCCCTATGGTGGGAAAAGTCAGGCACAGTGTGTACCCAAAACTGTAGAAATGTCAGCATGTGCTATGCTGATATATTAATTCCAATAGGGGTGATTCAGAAACACATACTGCATATGCACCATATGGGCCTTAAATATTTATGAAACCGAAAAGTCACAAAAACAATTCTTTAATGTAAAAGTTAAAAAAATCTATCACTACAATTTTTCATGAACTAAGTTTTAAGCATTTAATATTTTAATTTACAGATTACTGTATTACTGAAAGGACACTTATAATTTTAAGATATTGTTAATTCTTGTTGATTACCTGATCTTCAAAGACACTATTGTTAGATACTATGGACGAATTAAAAGAATGCCCAGAATTTGTCAGATTCTTAACTTGTTTTACCTATTTTCTATGTTTACCATCCATTGAGTAATATTTTTTTCCCTGTAGGAAAAGAAAAGGAGATTAGGGAAATCTCCAATCAGTCCACTCTTTCCTTTTCCGAATGAAATGGCATTTAGGGGAAAGGCTTGGGAGGAGATTGTAAAGCAATAAATGTAAAGAAGGTGTCTTAGAATTATGAAAACACACTTTTTTTTTTTTTTTTTTCTTAGCATGTTTTCCAAGCTTGGCGCTGTGCTAGAGTGATTCGACATAATTTAACCTAAAAGCTCTGGGCTAGTAACCCAGAAACCTGGCTTCTAGCTGTGACTCTGATGCTAATTATTTGTACCTTAGTTTCCTAATTTATAAATGAGAGACTGATTAGTTTATCCTTAAATTTGATGCTATAAAATATCATCCAGACTTTTACATGTTTATAGTGAAGACGTTAGGTTACTGAGAATTAGAACCATCTCTGTTTGATCACCATTCTATACCATATACCTAGTACAGTTTTTAAGGAATATTTAGAATGAAAGAAGGAATAAGATGATGCAAAACGGTTATGGCAGCTGTCTTTACTGTGCTCTGAGAGCCTGGTCCAATTATACTGTGGATCTGAAAAGTCATGAAATAGCCTGTAATTCCCTTGAGTGCATCCATCCCTCTCACCATGCTGTAATCAAAATCTAATCTTAATCAAAATTTTCCTGATACCATCATAGCCCCCTTTTAAGAGATTCAACTTCTACCTTTATTGCTTACTTACTGCAATAGGAAGAAATGATGCATTGAGACTTGTTTTGTCACATAATTCGTATATAAATAACCTTTTACTATATTTTGAACACCTTTTATTCATTCTACTCTCTTCTCTCTATCCTCAGTGTTATTCATTGACCAGTTTCTATGACTCTCGTCCATTTTGACAATTTCAGTTTATTGTTTGCCTTTCTATTTTACCTCCTATGAATGTCCTTCAAAATTTTTAATTATTGGACACTTGATTTTTTTTCTTAACTTCCTCATTTCTTCACCTTCACTTTATCAGTATGATTATTCCCATGGGGTCTCATCCCTGCCTAGACTGGTTTATTTCTAATATCTTAAGATCAGTTGTAATAATAATTATTCAGTAGTATTTTGTGTTTCCATTTCTCATCAATCTTTCTAAGTTGTAACCTGCACATTTCCTCACACCAAATAACCCAATATTTACTTTTTATTTTTAAAGCTTCTTTCCCTCCCGGGCTATCAATTTACTTTTGAATTGTTTTGAATCCCTATCTCCTCTGAGTCCCACGATCAGTGACTAAACCTTCACATTTTGAGAGTGTAGTAATCTTGCATCTTCATCTTGCTGTGGATCTGGTGTGTCAATTCCGGGATCGAATGGAACCTGACTACCTGCATTCCCAGCTCTCATCCTGCTAGTTATAGAAGGTCATAAAAGCATACTGGTTGGATCCTATAGAAATGTATGCAATCTATCCTGTTCTCTGGGATGTGACATCACATTTGGATGCGTCAGTTCCAATCCATTTCTCTACTTCTTGTGTCCTCACTCTTATTCTTACTTCTATTACACTCAACCATTAAACTTTCCTGATTTACAGAGAACATTGAGAAATAATCCTGTGGCAATGATACTATCAACTTCTCTTTAATTCAGAAAATCTCTTGTACCTCTACTCATTATTTTCCTTACTGGGGTCCCCTTTTTCCATGGTTAATTCCAGCAACTTGTGCTTGACCTTACTGCCATCTGATTCCTCCAGGAATCTGTTTATTTCTTGCTAGTTTAAGTTCCCAGACCTACCACTTTTTGTTTTTTGAGTTGGTCATTTGACTTAGAGGCTCAGTTTTCTCATCTGTAAAATAGGAAAATTATACTTATCTAATGGATTGCCTATGTGTCTTGCCAGATACTTTGTGGTGACATAACCTTAGCTATCTGCAGTGGAATTGTTATATTTTCCCCTCCTAAATCATTAATCATTGCTCTGAGTAGGACCAGAATCACAGCAAACAGCATACTCTAACTGAGAATGCATAAACATAGTTTTGATTTAAAAAAAATCAGGCTAGAACTAGAGATATGCTGGTATCCCAAGGGGATTTTTTCCCCCCTACAACTGTGGAGACTCACTTGTTAAGAAAAATGAGAACATTAAGGTTTGAAAATAAAACAAATGGGAGATTGGGTGTTAACATGGCTTTTAAGAGCTTAGCTGTTTTACCTACAAAATCATGGGGTTTGACTGGATGATCTCTAAGGTCCCTTGTAGCTTCAGGGATGTTATGGCTCCGAGTCTGAGCTCTGCTTATGGGCATGAAATTCATAGACCAAACTCCTGTGTTTCCTGAAATATAAGGCAGCAGCTCAAGGATGATACTATTTCATCAGACAAAGAAGAATTTCTTGTTGCAAATGATTGTACTATTAGTTTTTGAGAGAAAACTCAATGATCTGCTGAGTGTACAAGGAGCAGTATTGAGTGTTTCCTAGCAGATAGATAGCTGGCAGGCTTAAAATGAGTATTGATGTGTTTATGTGGAGATAAGGACACACGTTAGCTTTTCTCAGAATTTCATTTTCAATTACTCTTGAACTAGTTTGAAAATTCATCGTCTTCACGCCAAATATCTTTTAGTGTGCCACGTATGCTGAGTAGCAGACCCTGACATCTCAACAGGGCTCACATAAGTATACTCAGGCAAAAATTAAGCAGAATCAGGGGAGTGCAGATTTCTGGTGCTGCTCTGGTAGTCTGGACTTTGTCCATTAGATGATATACCTGTATCTCTTCTGTATCTCTTCCTGTTTTGCTTCCCATTCCTTCCCTCTCACTCCCCTTCTTCCTTTTTCTTTTTCTCTTTTCTTTCCTTTCATGTAAAATCCATTGCTTTTTTAGAAAAGAATGAGCAAATGCATGAATACTGGTCTCTCTACCATAAGCTGCTCCTGCTAGTTAAAAGCAGAGACAGTATTACAGGAACCTAGGCCTAGAGGGGGTCTTGGGAAGTCATTCAGTCTGCTTCTCTCACTTTAGGCCACCCCACACTATACATAGATGACCTTTCTAAATGAGAAGATGCCATCACCTTTCCTAGTCTCTCTTCCAATATTGACCAGCTTTCACTGTCAGAACTGCTGCAGTATTGAACCTGCTGCTAAATTGTCTTTAATGCTGGCCAGAGTGAATGTGTTGACAAGTTACAAATAATAATAATAATAATAATAATAGAGGCTACTGGGGCATGATCCCAGAAAAGTTCCATGTTTCTAAATATGATGCTTTATAGGATGGCTGTACATATATGCAGCCTAGAATTGAATTGATCCTCTTGAGATATAATAAGCCTATAATTCTCAGCTACTTTAAATCCTGTCTTGGTCCCATATGCAGCCACAGCTGTGAGGTCCTTGGTATGGTTATTTTAAATCAAACTGTTTGTCTAAAGATAGACAATTAATAACGTTAGTAAAATTGTGGGATGCAAATCTTTACAAACTGAAATTTTACTTATTTCACAGTATTTCATGGATTCTTGGAGTTGGAAAGAGATCTTACTTCTCCATCAGGTGCTTAATCCCCTTCAGAATATCCAAATGATATTCTAGTCTTTATCTGAATATATTTTGAAGATGGAGAGTAGTTATTAAGGGCACTTCCATTTTTAAATCACTCAAATTATTAAGAACTTCTGCCTGTATGGGAAGATTTGGACATAATCTAAGTATTCTTCTATCCATCCTTCTTCCTTCAGGATTTGTGGCTTGCTTGCAATAAGCCACTTCCCCCCTTATCCCAGTAAAACAAAACAAAGCAAAAATCAACCTGAACATAATTTACAAAGCTACAAAGATCAGTAAGAAATTACTACATTTATTTAATTATGTAGGTCTTTGGTAGTAATGCAAAGAAGTAATTTGTTAAAGCAGGCACACATAAAAAAGAGAATACTTAAATATATATAAATATATATATATATATATATATATATATATATATATATATATATATA